>NC_084886.1:11761403-12420986 GCF_958979055.1 Alnus glutinosa
GTGCGTCCGGACGGGAATCCATGTCGTCCAGATGGTTGATGCTTTAGTCTGATGTGCATCCAGATGGTTTGACACGTCGTCCAGACGGCTGATGCATTGCACAGCTGGTCGTCTGGACGGTATGAGACGTCGTCTGGACGGCTGGCGGGGAATCGGATTTTTCTGATTTGCAATCTGTACAGAATCTTCTAGAAAACTTCTGAATAGCGGAATCCCTGATAAAATGCATCTTTACAAAGAAGTGATTTTGTCTAATAGAATGTGGCCAATTACAAACTAACAAACTCCACCTTTGGCCATTCTGGGACAAAAATCACTTGACCGATTAAAAATACAATCCTAGTCCAAAAATAAAAATTACTCCCTCTTTTTGTCACAAATGGACATAGGGTAAAATAGAGTAATAAAAAAAACAACCACAACAAAAATTACTCCCCTTAAAGGTCTCAGAAGGACCAGGGTAAACAGAGTAATAAAGTCCACAAGTTTTAAAAACAAAGAAAAGGTCTAAATAAGGAAACATCAAGCTGAACTGTAGACAGAAGAGCAGCATGGTTAGGTCCTTCCCAAGTATAATAGCACACGCATGTATCCCTGTCTGAGAAAGTAGTCAAAGAGCACGTCAGAATTATGCAAACATATAGTCGATAGACAAGGATAAGATAGGCAAAGATTCTCCTGCAAGCATAATAATGAAATTAGCTTTCTCAACTCATGCAATGTGTGGGTGTGTGAAGGCTTTTTCAAAGGTATGACTTTCACTGAGATGATACATAGCATCCAGATTTTCTAGACAAGAGAGAAAATCAGTGAAAGTTAGTCAAAAGTGAAACCTTATAAATTACTAGGGCATAGCCACCCTCATCTGATACACTCCCCCTAAGATGCAGCACCCAATTGTTTTACTTGTACCATGAAGGACAAGGTAAATTTTACTTGCACATGAAGGGCAAGGCATATAGCAAACATAAGCAGTGAATATACAATTTAAAGTGTAGAACTCATAAGATTTACTGCTTGATTCTTTTGATGCTGCAACCTAGAGAGTACCAGAGTTTTTAGGTTGTAGGTTCAACTAGCATCTTAGTCAATCTGACCATCTTGTCAAAAACCTCTCTCTTGTATAGAGTAGCCAGAAGCAAAAAATTAGAGAGGAAAATACACACCTTCGGGGAGCCTTGGATAGTGCATGAAGTCATCTCATGAGAGAAGCAGCTATCAATCATAACAAGTGAGCAGGAAAAACTTAGCATATGTCAGACTTATGCTCTCAACCATATGTAAGAATAATTCATCAATGCACAATGAACTAATAATCCAGAAAAGAAAAGAAAAAAAAATGAGATAGCTGACATACGTTTGAAGGAACCATCCTGCTACAACATTCCCAATTTTTTTTTTATTATTATTATTACAAAAAATACATCATGCGATTAGAGGACAAGACAAAAATCTCATCCTAGCATGGAAAAGCATGTCTAGGACATGGCACAAACACCAATGGCTTTCCGAAGGGACTTAAACTTGCTACCATCTAGCGGTTTGGTAAGAATGTCAACCAATTGGTTTTCAGTGGGGATGAAAGAGAGAGATACTACCTCGAATTTCACAAGATCACGTAAGAAGTGATGTCTGATGTCGATGTGATTGGTCCGGAAGTGCTGAACGGGATTCTTGGAGATGTTGATAGCACTAGTATTATCACAGTTGATAATCATGGTATCTTGAGAGAAACCGTAGTCGCCTAGCATTGTCTTCATCCACAGTAATTGGGTACAACAGCTTCCCGTAGCAATATATTCAGCCTCAGTTGTGGAGAGAGATATAAAGGCTTGTTTCTTGCTCATCCAAGCTACAAGATTGTTTCCCACATTGAAACATCCTCTTGAGCTGCTCTTTCTATCATCAGCATTTCCAGCCCAGTTTGCATCAGAGTATCCTGCAACAACAACATTTGTTTCTCTGGAATACCATATGCCATACAGAAGAGTATCATTTACATACCTGATGATACGCTTGACTGCAGTGAGGTGAGATTCCTTAGGATTTGCCTGAAAGCGAGCACAAACTCCCACACTAAAGGTAATGTCTGGTCGGCTGGCTGTAAGATATAGGAGAATCCCTATCATACTCCTGTAAAGAGATGGATCAACTGGTTTTCCTGCAAGATCACTACTAATCTTGACACTGGTGCTCATGGAAGTTCGGGCACGACACTTCCCATCCAGACCAAAAAGCTTCACCAAATCCTTGGCATACTTGGATTGGGAGATGAAGATGCCTTCAGCAGTTTGCTTGACTTGAAGACCCAGAAAATAGTTCAGCTCACCAATCATGCTCATCTCAAATTCTTGCTTCATCTCTTCAGAAAACTCATGGGCAAGAGAGTCTAAAGTAGCTCCAAAAATAATGTCATTAACATAGATTTGAGCATTGAGTTTGTGAATACCTTGATTTCTAATAAACAAGGTTCGATCAGCTTCTCCCCTTGTAAATCCTTTAGTCAGGAGATAAGTGGTGAGATGCTCATACCATGCCCGAGGAGCCTGCTTAAGCCCATATAGAGCCTTTTTCAACTTGTACGCATGATGGGGATGATGAGGATCTTGGAATCCTTTTGGCTGTTCTACATAAACCTCTTCCTAAAGAACACCGTTCAGAAATGCACTCTTTACATCCATCTGGTACAACTTGAACCCAAGATGGCAAGCAATGGAGAGAAGAATTCTGATTGATTCTAACCTGGCAACCGGGGCAAAGATTTCATCAAAGTCTACTCCCTCTATTTGAGTATATCCCTAGGCAACAAAACGAGCTTTATTTCGGACCACAGTACCATGCTCATCAGTTTTGTTCCTGAAGATCCATTTGGTACCAATGATATTCTATTCTGCAGGACGGGGAACCAAGGTCCAAACATCATTTCTGGTGAATTGATGGAGCTCTTCATGCATGGCAGACACCCAGCCCTCATCTTGAAGTACTTCATCAACTTTCTTGGGCTCTGCTTGTGCAAGGTAGCAGTTATAGGAGACTTGATTGGCTACTTCACTGGTAGGCTGGATGACTCTATTTCTTAGCCTATGCCCTTCATCAATGGTCTCAAGAAGCTGCTGAGGAGGATGATTGAGCTTCACCCATGACCGCTTGGGGGGATTTGCAGGAGTATTTTCATCTTCAGAAGCACTAGAAACTGTATCCGAAGCTGTGGGAGGGGAAGGAGGTTCATTCAGAGACACACTTGGAGAAGCCTTGATATTGTCAGTTGAAGTTACAGACGGGTCAACTGAATCGAGCTGATTTTCCTCCCTGCTACTTGGTCTCTCAACTTCTTCATCATCAATAACAACATTTATGGATTCCATCACAATCTTTGTTCTTTTATTGAAAACCCTGTAAGCACGACTGTTTGAGGAATATCCCAAAAATATACCTTCGTCGCTCTTGGGATCAAATTTCTAAAGATTCTCTCTGTCACGAAGGATATAGCATTTACTTCCAAAAGTTCTGAAGTACTTCATTGTGGGCTTTTTACCTCGCCAAATCTCATAGGGAGTCTTGTTTGTTTCAGGCCTTCGGTAGACTCTGTTGATAATATGACATGCAGTGTTAACTGCTTCACCCCAAAAGTGTTGAGCAAGATTCTTTGAGTGGATCATCACACGAGCCATCTCTTGAATTACCCTGTTCTTCTGTTCTGCAACTCCATTCTGCTGAGGAGTCATAGGAGAAGAGAATTCCTGCTTGATTCCATACGAAAGACAGAATTCTTCAAACTTGGAATTTTTGAATTCTCTTCCATGATCACTGCGGATTCTCATAATCTGGCAATTTTGCTTAACCTGAATCTTCTTAAATAAATGTTGAACTGCATCAAAAGCATCAGATTTTTCCTGAAGGGGAATAGCCCATGTATATTGAGAGAAATCATCCAGAATTACCAGTATATACCTTCTCCCACCTAGGCTAGTAGTTCTAGTGGGACCCATGAGATCCATATGCAGTAATTCAAGATTTCTGGAAGTTTGAATACCTGAGGTCTTCTTATGAGCTGCTCGAGTCTATTTCCCCAGTTGGCAAGAACCACAGATTCCTTTCCCGGTCTTCTCCATTTTGGGCAAATTTCTAACAATGTCTTTGCCCGTAATCTTCAACATATCGGTGAAATTTAGATGCCCAAGCCTTTGATGCCACAGTTTACTGTCATCTATGGTTGCCATGTTGCAGAAAATTTGAGGATCTGTTGTGAGACTAGGAAGGCCATAGCAATTGTCAGCAGTTCTTTCTCCCCCCAAAAGCCATTTGCCACTGCTATCAAATATATTACATTCCTTCTTGGAGAATTGCACCACCAAATCATTGTCACAAAATTGGCTGATGCCGAGGAGATTTGCCTTGAGCCCCTCCACATATAAAGCTTCCTGAGATGGTCCGAGACCTGGAATGTCGATCATTCCTTTTCCAATAACTTTGGATTGGCTCCTATCTCCATAGGTGATCCTTCCTCCTTTGCCCATCTGAACTTCTTTCAGTAGAGTCTTGTCACCTGTCATTTGTTTAGAACAGCCACTATCCAAATACCACCAACAAGTATCAAGAATTTTCAGGGCAGTATGAGAAACTAAGCACAGATTGTCTTCCTTTTTTACCTAGACTTGTTTGGAAGCTTTCCTTTTATTTATCAAGACAAATCTTTGTTCATTAGGGGAGAGGTAAGATAACTTCTCACTAATGAGTTTAACTTGATCACTTAACTTCTTTACTTGTTTTTCAAAACTTGGTCATCTTTTCTAGGAGCATGAGATTTATTAAATGGTTTTTGAGATCGAATATGGAAGCAATTGGGGCGAATATGACCATTTACACCACAATGGTGACATGTAGGTATAGAATGACTTGCCCCTTTATCTTGAGTATGATTATGAGACATGCTAGGTTTAATGAAAATAGTTCTATGAACAAACATAGCATGAGAAATAGAAGCAACTTTATCCATACTCAAATCAGACATGATAAAAGTCAAAAAATAATAACACTCAAGAATTTAATCTTCTCAGAGTGTACCAAGCTCTGATACCAATTGAAAAATGGAAATTGACTTCTTTTATAAAGCAAGTGTGTGCACAAAGTGTTAACAAAAAAATAACAATGCGGAAAATAAATAACACAAGAATTTTTGTTAACGAAGTGGAAACTCAAGATGAGAAAAACTACTCCGGGGCAGCGAAACTTAGGATATCCACTATTCAGAAGACAAGACTAGATGCAAAGTAGTAACACTCACATACCCCTAATGCAGTGGTCATACCTTGCTCTCTAACGTGTAACCCAACACGAACGCCTCCCAACCAAGTCTCCTACCTGAAGGGGTCTTCAATGGAATCCTTTATCTAAGGGCCAACCCCTAAGATAGACTTCAAGATAAGCGCAGCAACAGCACACACAGCAACGGCTTCAGAGAGATCAACTCAGCTCAATAAACTCACAATATAGCTCTCTAAGCACTAGTGGAATTCAATACCAAATTCTTGTTGTTCTCAAGCCTAAGGACCTCTATTTATAGGCTAACAGTTCAAATGAGCATCTGGCTTGATAAAACTGGGCGCCACCTGGACGGTGGTCATAGGCCGTCTGCACGGTGGTCATAGGTCGTCTGCCCGGACAATTATGCAATCGAAATTCATAGAATTTTGCTAAAAATCTTTCATGTTTGAAAGCCGCGTTCGGACGGTGTTGGCCTATAGTCCGAACGGTTGCACGTTCGCTGCAAGTAATTTTCATATACAGGCTTCGCACGTTCGGATTGGGAGTATGGTCGTTCAGACGGTTGATCTGATGCATGGAATTTCCATATCTGATGCTCGCTCGTCCGCACCATGCTGATTGTCGTTCGGAAGTCTAGATTTGAATTGCAATACTTGCTTATGGATGAGCGCGTCCGGATGGGAATCCATGTCGTCTAGACTGTTGATGCTTTAGTCTGATGTGCGTCCGGGCGGTTTGACACGTCTTCCTGACGGTTGATGCATTGGATTACTGGTCATCCAGACGGCTGGCAGGGAACCGGATTTTTCTAACTTGCAATCTGTGCAGAATCTTCTGGAACACTTCTGAATAGCGAAATCCCTGATAAAAAGCATCTTTACAAAGAAGTGATTTTGTCCAACAAAATGTGGCCAATTACAAACTAACAATTATTTTTAGAACTCATGTCCCCCTGAATAGTGGCCAATGCCTCCATAATCTAAGAATCGCTAGCATCCTACTGTGGTGACGGAACAGTCTGAGAAGAAGACGCCACATCTGGTATGCCTACAGGAATAGGAGGAGGCGGAGGCATATCATCATTCTGATCATCTCGCCGCAGTTGAGCATTTGACTTCATCAGGGTCTGTTTGCTGATAGGATCCTAGATTTTCATCTTTGGCTCGCCAACAATACTAACACCTCATTGAAGGATAATCTGGGTGAGCAAGCAGCCAAACGGGAGACCGGTATTGCCCTCATCAGGGGACCTCCAGAATACCGCCCAGAATATGCTTGCACAAGTAGAAAGGCAAGCGAAGACTGATGGCATAGACGAACTAGGCCCTCTTCAATATCAGGTCACTGTGCCTGACAACAAGCCAAAGATTGTGCTAGACAATCTTGGCTAGCATGCGGTGTGGGGCAGATAAGGCACCGATCCTGATGGTGGTGTCGTGCTCTTCTCCTTGGGGAACTGCATGGAAAAATTCTCTGAGATCATCCAAATGAGGGATTACCACCTCATTATAAGGGTTGCCAGGAATCTGGAGAACATGAACTCCTATGAACTGACTGATGATCTGGGGATCAACAATGATAGTATGCCCACCTACAGTTGACTGAAGCACCAACCCGCGGTCATCATCCTAAACCACCTCGAGGTTGGCATAGAATAGTCTGACCTGCCTGGTGTACACAACACAGGCACAGGTGTGTAGATACCCCCAATGATAAGTCTGGATAGTGTCGTGGATACAGTCCAGAGGAGCCACCATGATGTCTGACCGAACAACATTCCGCTCAGCAATGACTGGTCGGTCCATAATTTTAGCTCTAAGGGCTACATTATCTCCCTCTGTCCTCTGTCAAACTCTGCGTTGTGGACTGCCGACAGACATGGTTTTGCAACAGAAACCAACAAGATTTGCCAATAATAATTCGTGAGATCACAAAAAAAATCGGCATTATTACGGCAATAAAATGGACTATTCCAAAAATTACAAACATGAAATATCACAATATAGTCCACCGAAACAGATAGTCTCAACACAGCAGATATCATAAATATGCATTTAATAATCTCAATAACATTCCCAAAATAATCAATATTCTAATAGTTTCAAAAAAATTGAAAAGAATAAAGTACCTGGAATGACGAGAGTAACGCACAAAAGGACAAAAGAGGGCGAGATAATGCAAAAAAAATCTTGAGAAATCACTCACTAGAAGCCAAAAGAGAGGAGAAAACTGAGTGGGGTAGCTCAAAAATGCAACGGCTAGGGTTTTTAAAACCAGTGGGGTCCTCGTCCAGACGGCTCATTAACTCGTCTAGATGCGCATTGCCTCGTAAACATGCGACAGGCTGCACGCTTCCGGACGTGAAACCTTACCATCTGGCCATCGAAGCCGCACGCGTCCGGACGTGTAACATAACCGTCCGGCCGACTGAGCCACACCCGTCTGGACGTTTCACACTGGAAAGGCAAAAACTGAGGGAAAAATTAGCAGAAAATATTTTTCCTAATATCAGCTTCAGAACATGCATGTATAATCAACTGATAAAGCAATCAGAAAGCATTTCAAAACTATGCAGAGATATACAAGATGAAAGTTGAAATTGACTTCAAATATAAAGTGTGTGTGCACAAGTGTCAACAAAAATTAAAGCACAGCGGAAAATAAATGACACACAGTTTTTGTTGACGAAGTGGAAACTCAATTAAGAGAAAAACCACTTCGGGGCAGCCAAACCCAGGAATTCCACTATTCAGAAGACGAAGCTAGATACAAGACAGTAACACTCACATAAACCCGATGCAGTGGTCGTATCTTGAACTCTGATGTGTAACCCAACACGAACGCTTCCCAACCAGGTTCTCCTACCTAAAGGGGTCTTCAATGGAATCTTTTATCTTAGAGCCGACCTCTAAGATAGACTTCGGTTGTAGCACGGCAACAGCACACTTGACAATGCTTCAGAGGGATTGAAGACTTCTCTAAGCTCTAATGGAATTCACTTCGAATTCCTGTAGTTCTCAATGCCCAGGGGCATCTATTTATAGGCTGGGGTGCAGAATGGACGTCAGGCAAAATATACCTAGGCGCCGTCTGGACGGTGGACATGGGACGTCCGACGGACAACTGTGCAACAAGATTTTCTGAAAATTTAGCAGAGAAATCTTTCCTATATAAAAACCTCGTCCGGACCGGATGGCTCGATCGTCCGGACGGTCGCACGTCCACTGCAAGTAATTTCCATAACAGGCTTCGCGCGTCCGAACCATAGGGGAGGAGCGTCCGAACGGCTGAACTTCAACACGCAATTTCCATATCTGATGTACGTGCGTCCAGACCATGAGGGGCAGACGTCCGGATGGTTGAAGTCGAATCGGCAATTTCCATATACGATGCACCAATGTCCGGACCAGGACTGTTAGACGTCCGGAAGGTCAATTTTGAACTGCGATTCTTGCCTTACGGAGACACGCATCCGGACGGGATACCACATCGTCCAGACGGTTGATTGATCTTCCCTAACTTGAAACTTGGAAAGAATCAGAGAACCGTTAGAGAACTGAGAGGCGTCCGGACGTGCTGCTGAAACGTCCGGACGGATGCAAGCTGGACCCGAACTTCTCGATACAGTGTAGGGGTCCGGACGGAAGGAGCACGTCGTCCGGACGGATGATGTTGGACTGTCTGGCGTCCAGACGGATGGAATAATGGACAGAGAAGCGTCCGGACGACTGACAGGGAACTTGAATTTCTTCTGACTTGACATTACTCTGAAAAGTGGAATCCCTGTTTACAGCATCTTTACACATAAGTGATTTTGTCCAAACACAGAATAAGGGCCAAAATACTAACAAACTCCCCCTTTGGCCATTCTGGGACAAAAATCACTTGACCGGTTTGGAAATACATTCCCGGTCCAAAAATAAAAATTACTCACCCTTTTTGTCACAAAGGGACAAAGGGTAAAATAGAGTAATAAAACAATCAACTGAAATAAAAATTACTCCCCCTAACGGTCTTAGAAGGACCCGGGAAACAGAGTAATATAAATTCTAGTACTATACAAACAGAAAAAGAACAAAATGTTTCATAAAACAAAACAAAAGAAATAAATAGCAAAAGCTAGAGGGAATCAAACATCCTCAAGCAAAGGTAAAGTCCCATCGACATCCTCATCATCATCACTGCTAGGGTGATGGTACTTCAGGCACTCCTTGAGGTCCAACTGATTCTACTCCACGCGCTTGTTGATGGAGTGCACCTCTAGCTGTATGGAGGAGATGGACTGCTGCATGGAGGACATAGTCACTTGCATATTGCTCATCCCCCCCTGAAGAGCAGCAAGAGCCTCCATAATCTGAGCATAATTGTCCTCCAGCTCAGGTGGTGGAACTGTGTGAGAGGATGAAGCCATGTCTAGAAATTCGACTGGCATAGGAGCAAGTGGGGCCACCTCATCATCGGAGTCATCTCTCCGCAGTTGAGCATTGGACTTCATCAAAGTCTGCTTGCTGATGGGCTGCTGGATTTTCATCTTCGGTTCCCCAGTAACATTGACGCCTGGCTGAAGAATAATCTGAGTAAAGAGGCAGCCAAATGGAAGACCAGCATTGCTCTCATCACGAGCCTCTAGCATAACCCCCAAAATGTGCTTGCATAGACAGAAGGGCAAGCGGAGGTGGACTGCATAGACAAACTGAGCCCGTTTTAGGATCAGATCACTGCGCCGAGCAACAGGCCAGATGTTCTGCTGGATTATCTTGGTCAGCATGCGGTGGGAGAGTGACAGGGCACCAATCCGGATGGCAGTGGAGCGCTCCTTGCCTTGGGAAACGGCATGGAAGAATTCCCTGAGCTCATCCAGGGAAGGAGGAAGTACCATCTCATTGTATGGGGTGCCCGAAATCTCGAGCACTGGGACTCGGATGATGTTGCTGATGACCTGAGGATCAACAGTAATCAGATGGCCAGCAACGGAGGACTGAAGCACCACTCCATGATCATCATTCTGCACCACTTCCAGGTTGGCATAGAAGAGCTTGACCAGGCGGGTGTACACCATACAAGCACAGCCATGGAGATATCCCCAATTGTACGTCTGGATGATGCCAAGAATGTTGTCCAGTGGAGGCACCATGATATCTACCCGCAAGATATTCAGTTCAGCAATTACTGTGCGGTCCATGACCTTGGCCTGGAATGCAGCCCTATCTTCTACAAGCCTCTGACGGACTCTGCGGGGTGGACTGCCGGCAGACAAGATTCTGCAAAAATCCAACAAGAATTTTTCCAAAAAAAATTTCCAAAAATATTCTTGTTAGGATAACAAAAATTCAGCAGAATAACAGCAGTAAAAAGGACTTATGAAAAAAAATAAAGACAGATTTTATCACAAATTTAGTCATAATCACAAGTACCCCCAATACAGTAGATATGCATCACATAATTTCAAACTCATTCCAAAATTAAATCTCTAACAGTTAAAAAAAACTGAAAAAGAAAGGCACTAGAAACATACCTGGAATGGAGTGAGAATGCACAAAAGACAATGATGAAATTACTCCACAAACACCAAAATCACTCACTCACAAAATGCCAAAAAGTAGATTTAGTGGGGTATGGAGAGAATGAAACCGACGATCTGGGCATTTTATAGCCACTGTGGGGTCCCCGTTCGGACGGTGGAGTGACGACGTCACGATGCTCGCTGCCTCTGAAAGAAGCAGACAAGTCGCGCGCGTCCGGACGAAGAAGCCAGCGCATGTCCGGACGTAAGACACGGATCGTCCGGACGACAAGGCTCCAGCTCGATCCGGACTCCAAAAATGAAACGTCCGAACGACTGAACCCTACCCGTCCGGACACCAAGAAAGACCGTCAGGACCCTCCACACTGAAACACCAGAAAAACTGAGAAAAATTAATAAAGATCAAATTTTCCCAAGTCAGTGTTAGAACACGCATGTATAATTAACTAATAAACACAATCAGAGAGCATCTCAAAAATAAGCAGAGATATAAAAGAAAGTTGAGATTTCAATTAACACAAATAATTTTTCCTGATCACAGAAAATTCAAATAGGCAACTCAACTCAAGCAATGTGTGTGTGTGTGGAGACTCTTTTTCCACAAGGTATGACTTTCCAAGACATGACAAAATGCAACTAGATTTTCCATACATGAGAGAAAGTCAAAGACAGATTAGCCAAAAGTCAATCCTTATAACTTGCCAGGGCCTAGCCACCCTCATCTGATACACTCCCCCTATGATACAGCACATATTTTGTTTTACTTGTACCATATAGGACAAGGTAAATTTTAACTTGCTCATAGAGGGCAAGGTAATTTGAAGCACATAAGCAGTGAAATTATTTAAAGCACAGAACTTTTTATAGGGAATGCCAGAGTTTATAAATGCTAGGTTCAACTAGCCTGTGGTCAATTTGGCCATCTTATCAAGGACATCTTCTCTTATCCAAAATTTCCAAAAGCAAAGAGTCAGAGAAGGAAAGATGTACCTTTAGGGGAGCTCGGGATAGTGCACTTTTTCATCGCATGAGGAAAGAAGCTATCCTACTTTTACATAAACAAGAAAAACACTTGGCTAATATAGTCAAAACTCTGAAAGATATCTAAGTATATTTAATCAATGCACACTGAATTGAGAAATCAGGCAAGAATACATGCAATATCTAATAAGCCAAGAAAAAAAATCCTGCAAATTTTCCCTTTTTTTTAAAAAAAAAAAAAAAAAACAAAAACAAAAACAACAAGCAATATGAAAAGACATCACATGCTAAGGCACGATCAAACCTGTGTACGCTCAATGATGCCAATACAGAAAAATAGTCGTTCGACCTGCTTTTTCTGTCTTCCCCAAAAATACCTGCAAATTTTTCTCAAGAAAACACCAAAGGGCAAACACAACTGGTTCCTAGATTGCATAAAATATAGCAAATAAAATGAGCAATCAAAACCTGAAGCCATAGGATTAGGAACTGAATCCTAGGCATGAACACCTGAATCTGCTAGGTGCGCCTGTTCCCCCTCATGAGGTAACTATTCTTCTCGACCCAAGCCTGCCTTCCAGAAGGTGATTGCTGGCAGGACTGCATCATACACTCCATCATGTTTTGCATCCAGATAGGAGGCTCACTAGAGTATTGTTCTTCTTTCATCTTCTGAGGCCTCCTAAACTGCTTGGGTTTGCTCTTATAGGTGCCACTGTGATTGGCTGGTACAAACCGCTGATGAGGCCGCTGATGCTGAGGAGTATGAGACCACGGGGCTTCATACTGATACCTTGGTGCCTGATGCCATGAAGTCCGATGTTGAGCCACAGGTCTAGTTCCATAATGGGCTTGTCTGGGCACTTCTTGCTTGGCTTTGGCTTTTTGTGCTTTCAGGAGAGAGCACTGAAGGCGAAAATGCCCACTGAGACCGCAGTGATGGCATATAGGAGGTCTTCTGATGGAATGAGGCTCCTTAGTGCCTAGAACATCACCATTGACCTTGTCCTTCCCTTTATCTTCAATAGTGGGAGGAGGCATTGAGACTGTAGGGTTCACAAACATAGTCTTTGAGGAAGATGGAGCATTAGTAGAGGGAGCTACATACCCGAGACCGGTTTTGTCAGTTGGGCTCTTCTAGATGGATAGCATACGAGTCAGCTTCTCATAGGTAACTCTTTCTAGCTGGAGCTGTGTCTCTAGTAGCTTTTCCTCGAGCTCTTGTACTTTGAGCAGCAATGAACTCTTCTCGGTTTGCAAACTGTTCAGATCATTCAAGTGCTGCTTTCGGCCTTCTCTCAGCTTCTCATACTCTATGTAGAGTGTCTTGTAGGCCTCCTTGAGCTCTTCCCCATTGTCACTATGCTCCGAGTAATACAAGTCTTCTTCCTCATGTAGGGCTACAAGGTCAGAAATTTCTCTGACTCTGGAGCTTCTTCTTCCGACTCATCACTAAGAGTCGCATTGTAAGCTTTTCCCTTGCCCTTTTTTAGATTCCCACAATCAGCCTGGATATGCCCAAAGCTTGAGCATTCAAAACATCAGGGACCTCTGGGATCTTTCTTCTCTTCTTCCTCAGGTTCAGCTTCTCTAGGAGATTTCGTCATTTTTTTCAGAAAACTTCTTCTTGAACCGATCATCTTTCATTAGTCTTCTAAAATTTTTTGGCTAACATAGCCACAACCTTATCTTCATCCTCAAAGTCATCTTCAGATGATGCTTCTACCTTCTTCTTGGAAGCCTTTAGAGCAATGGTCTTCAACTTCTTGACCGGAGGCAGGGACAGCTCATATGTTTGAAGAGATCCTACCAGCTCTTCAATCTTCATCTCCTCTAGATCTTTGCTTTCTTCAATGGTGGTTACTTTAATTCTGAAACGCTCAGGCAAAGATCTTAGAATTTTTTGGATGAGTTTTACATCCGAGATAGGTTTCCCCAGACTCACCATGGAGTTTCTAAGGTCACTAATCTTGGAGTAGAACTCTCCAAAGGTCTCTTCTTCCAACATCTTAATTTCTTCAAATCTTGAAATCAACATCTGAAGTTTGGCAGATTTAACGAGTTTTGTGCCTTCATATGTTGTTTCCAAGATTTGCCATGCTTTTTTGGCTAATTCGCAGTTTGAAATTTTGGCAAATTCAGATGGAGAAAGTGTTTGGCATAGAGCATGGAGGGCTTTATCATTGGAAACTCGGGCATTTTTCTGAGGGACTAGTTCGAGTGCTGCATCCTCTGGTTTAGTCCAACCAGTTTCAACAATACTCCAACAGTCAATAGATTTTAAAAAGAATCGCATCCGAGCTTTCCAATAGCCATAGTTCGAACCATCAAAGGCAGGAACAGAATTAAGAGTTTGAGACATAGTAGGAAATAGAAGTCAAAAATATATAACACTCAAGAATTTAATCTTCTCAAAGTGTACCAAGCTCTGATACCAATTGAAAATTGAAATTGACTTCAAATATAAAGTGTGTGTGCACAAGTGTCAACAAAAATTAAAGCACAAAGGAAAATAAATGACACACAGTTTTTTTTGACGAAGTGGAAACTCAATTAAGAGAAAAACCACTCCGGGGCAGCCAAACCTAGGAATTCCACTATTCAGAAGACAAAGCTAGATACAAGACAGTAACACTCACATAAACCCGATGCAGTGGTCGTATCTTGATCTCTGACTTGTAACCCAACACGAACGCTTCCCAACCAGGTTCTCCTACCTGAAGGGGTCTTCGATGGAATCCTTTATCTTAGAGCCGACCTCTAAGATAGACTTCGGTTGTAGCACGGCAACAGCACACTTGACAATGCTTTAGAGGGATTGAAGACTTCTCTAAGCTCTAATGGAATTCACTTCGAATTCCTGCAGTTCTCAATGCCCAGGGGCCTCTATTTATAGGCTGGGGTGCAAAATGGGCGTCAGGCAAAATATACCTAGGCGCCGTCCAGACGGTGGACATGGGACGTCCGGAAGGACAACTGTGCGACAAGATTTTCTGAAAATTTAGCAGAGAAATCTTTCATGTATAAAAACCTCGTCCGGACGGGATGGCTCAATCGTCCGAACGGTCGCACGTCCACTACAAGTAATTTCCATAACAGGCTTCGCGCGTCCGAACCATAGGGGAGGAGCGTCCGGACGGCTGAACTTCAACACGCAATTTCCATATCTAATGTACGTGCGTCTGGACCATGAGGGGCAGACGTCCGGATGGTTGAAGTTGAATCAGCAGTTTCCATATACGATGCACCAACGTCCGGACCAGGACTGTCAAACGTCCGGACGGTCAATTTTAAACTACGATTCTCGCCTTACGGAGACACGCATCGGGATGGGATACCACATCGTCCAGACGGTTGATTGATCTTCCCTTTCTTGAAACTTGGAAAGAATCAGATAACCGTTAGAGAACTAAGAGGCGTCCGGACGTGCTGCTGAAATGTCCGGTAGGATACAAGCTGGATTAGAACTTCTCGATACAGTGTAGGGGTCCGGACGGAAGGAGCATGTCATCCAAATGGATGATGTTGGACTGTCTGGCGTCCGGACGGGATGACACGTCGTCTGGACGGATGGAATAGTGGACAGAGAGGCGTCCGGATGGGATGGCTCGATCTTCCGGACGGTTGATAGGGAACTTGAATTTCTTCTGACTCGACATCACTCTGAAAAGTGGAATCCCTGTTTACAGCATCTTTACACATAAGTGATTTTTTCCAAACACAAAATAAGGCCAAAATACTAACAAAAGAGAGTTTAGAGTTCAATCAGCACAAAGATTTTCCTGTAGATAGAAAATTTAGATAGATTACTCAACTCATACAATGCGTGTGTGTGTGTGTGTGTGTGTGTGTGTGTGTGTGTGTGAAGACTTTTCCCAAAATGTATGACTTTCACTGATATGACAAAAAGCAACCAGATTTTCTAGACAAGAGAGAAAATCAGTGAAAGATTAGTCAAAAGTCAAACCTTATAAATTACTAGGGCCTAGCCACCCTCATCTAATACACTCCCCCTAAGATGCAACATCCAATTGTTTTACTTGTACCATGAAGGACAAGGTAAATATTTTACTTGCACCATGAAGGACAAGGCATATTGTAAATTTAGCACATAAGCAGTGAATATACATAGCGCAGAATTCATAAGAGTAACTGCTTGATTCTTTTGATGCTGCAACCTAGAGAAAATGCCAGAGTTTTTTTTTTTCTATGTTCAACTAGCATCTAGTCAATTTGGCCATCTTATCAAAAACCTCTCCTCTTATCCAGAATTTCTAGAAGCAAAAAGTCAGAGAAGGAAAGATGTACCTTTAAGGGAGTCTTGGATAGTGTACATTTTCATCGCATGAGGAAAGAAGCTATCCAACTTTTGC
Organism: Alnus glutinosa; assembly: GCF_958979055.1. NCBI lineage: Eukaryota > Viridiplantae > Streptophyta > Magnoliopsida > Fagales > Betulaceae > Alnus > Alnus glutinosa. Next base: position 11,777,547 of record NC_084886.1, read on the forward strand.
ATATACAGGAAAACGCTTGGCAGATATAGTCATAAACTCTCAATCATATCTAAGCAAAGTAAATTAATGCATAAAGAACTGAGATATCAGGTAAAAACACAAGCAATATCTGACATGCCAAGAAAAGAAAAAATTTCCTGCAATTTCTCCCCAATATTTTTTTTTTTATTAAACAATATGCTATATGGAAATGACATCATATAACATGCAAGGCATGATCAAACCTGTGTAAGCTCGATGTTGCCAATACAGAAAAATAGTCGCTCGACCTGCTTTTTCTGTCTTCCCCAAATAGTACCTGCAATATTCTCTCAAGAGAAATCGAGGGCAAAAAGATGGTTCCCAGATTGCATAGTAACCACAGAATATATCAAGTAAGAATCAAGCAATCTAACTTGATGCCTTAGGATTGGGAACCAAATCCTAGGCATGAGTACCTTCACCAACAAGGTGAGTTTATTCCCCCTCATGGGGTGAACGTCTCCCCTCTTTCTGACCCAAGCCTGCCTTCCTATGGGTGGTTGTTGGCAAGACTTCATCTGTTGACCCATCCACTCCATCATGCTTTTCATCCAAATAGGTGTCTCCATCCAGTATTGATCATCTTCCACCTTCTACGGCCGTTTAAAATGCTTGGATTTGGTATTGGATTTGTCACTATGATTGGCAGGTACAAATCGCTGCTAAGGCGCTGATGCTATAATACCTGGTGCAGTGGGGCATGAGACCAAGGGGCTTGATATTGAGGAGCCTGATGCCTTGGTACTTGATTCCATGGAGCATGATACCATGGAGTCTACTACTGGGCTAGAGGTCTTGTGCCATAATTTGCTTGTCTATGTACTTCTTTCTTGACCTTTGCTTTTTGTGCTTTAAGAAGGGAACACTGGGGTCGAACATGCCCACTTAGACCACAGTGGTGGCATATAGGAGATTTTCTGATCTAAGGAGGCTTCTGAGTGCTCGAAACATCTCCGTTAATTTTGTCCTTCCCTTTATCTTCAACAGTGGGGGGAGGCTCTAGGACTGCAGGCTTGACAAAGATAATCATGGAAGTAGAGGGAGTATCAGAAGGAGGAACTACATACCCGAGACCAGTCTTGTCGATTGGGCTCTTCTAAACGGATAGCATGTGAGTTAGCTTTTCATCCGTGACTCTCTCTAATTGGAGCTAAGTCTCTAGTAGTTTCTCCTCTAGCTCTTGTATTTTGCTCAGCAATGAACTCTTCTCAATCTGTAAACTGTTCAGATCATGAATGTGCTGCTTGCGACCTTCCCTCAGCTTTTCAAACTCAATATAGAGAGTTTTATAAGCCTCCTTGAGTTCTTCCCCATCATCACTATGCTCCAAGTAAAAATCTTCTTCTTCGACATGTGGAGCCACAAAGGCTAGAAATTTCTCTTGCTCAAGAGCTTCTTCTTTTTCGAACTCAACACTGAGAGTCGCGTTATAAGCCTTCCCCTTACCTTGCTTGAGATTCCCACAATCGGCTCGGATATGCCCAAACCCTGAGCATTCATAACATCTAGGGCCCCTAGGATGTTTCTTCTCGTCTTCCTCAGGTTTAGCTTCTCTGGGGACCTTCTTCATTTTTTCGGAAAACTTCTTTTTAAAGCACTCATTTCTCATTAATCTTTCAAAAAATTTGGCCAGCATGGCCACAGCTTTTTCTTCATCCTCAGAGTCATCTCCAGATGAGACTTCGACCTTCCTCTTGGAAGCTTTCAGAGCAATGGTTTTCAGCTTCTTTACTGGGGGCAAGGACAGCTCATAAGTTTGAAAAGATCCCACCAACTCTTCAATCTTCATTTCTTCTACATCTTTGCTTTCCTAAATTGTAGTTACCTTGATCCTGAAACGCTCAGGCAAAGATCTTAGAATTTTACGGATGAGTTTTACATCCGAGACGGTTTTCCCAAGACTTACCATTTGGTTTCTTAGGACACTCATCTTGGAGTAAAACTCTCCAAATGTCTCATGCTCCAACATCTTAATTTCTTTAAATTTGAAAATCAACATTTCAAGTTTGGCAGATTTAACAAGTTTAGTACTTTCATATGTTGTTTCCAGAATTTGCCACGCTTCTTTAGAGGACTCACTATTTGAAATTCTTGCGAATTCAGATGGTGAGAGTGCTTGACAAAGAGAATGGAGGGCTTTATCATTGGAAAGTCACGCATTTTCTCAGTGATTAGTTCAAGTGTTGCATCTGCTAGCTTAGTCTGACCAGTTTCAACAATACTTCAACAGTCAACGGATTTTAAAAAGAACTGCATACGAGCTTTCCAAGCTCTGATACCAATTGAAAAATTAAATTGACTTCTAATAAAAATGTGTGTGTGTGTGTGTGTGTGTGTGTGTGTGTGTGTGTGTGTGTGTGTGTGTGTGTGTGTGTGTGTGTGTGTGTGTGTGTGTGTGTGTGTGTGTGTGTGTGTGTGTGTGTGTGTGAGTGTGTGTGTGTGTGTGTGTGTGTGCGTGCGCACAAAGTGTTAACAAAATAATATCAATACGGAATTTAAACAACACAAGAATTTTGTTAACGAAGTGGAAACTCAATATGACAAAAACCACTTCGGAGCAACCAAACCCAGGATATCCATTATTCAGAAAACAAGACTAGTTACAAAGTAATAGCACTCACATACCCCTGATGCAGTGGTCGTACCTTGCACTATAACGTGTAGCCTAACACGAACGTCTCCCAACTAGGTCTCTTACCTGAAGAGGTCTTCAATGGAATCCTTTATCTTAGGGCCAACCCCTAAGATAGACTTCAGATCAGCGCAGCAACAGCACACACATCAACGGCTTCAGAGAGACTAACTCAGCTCAATAACCTTACAATATAACTCTCTAAGCACTAAGGAATTCAATACCAAATCCTTGTTGTTCTCAAGCCTAGGGACCTCTATTTATAGGCTGTAGGTTCAACTAAGCGTTTGGCTCGATAAAACCTAGGCGCCGTCCAGACAGTAGTCATAGGGAGTCCTAATAGACAACTGTGCAATCGACTTTCTGAAAATTTCACTAAAATTCTTTCCTGATTTGAGCCGCATTCGGACAGTGTTGCCCTGTCGTTATGACGGTCGCACTTCCACTGCAAGTAATTTTCATATCAAGGCTTCGCCTGTCCGGACCAAGGGAATAGTCATCCGGGCAGTTGATCTGATGCACGCAATTTCCATATTTGATGCTCGCACGTTCAGACAATAAGGACTGACGTCTGGACATCTAGATTTTGAATGCGATACTTGCCTTATGGATGAGCGCGTCCGGACGGGATTCCACATCGTCCGGACTGTTGTAGCGAACTTTCCATATCTATTTTTTGGAAAGAAATCTGGTAGCTAGTTGAACACTGAGTGTCATCCGGACGTACTGTTGAAACGTCCGGACGGATGCAACCTGGAACAGTTCGAAGCTTATCAACACAAAGGAAGGTCCAGACGGAAAGTTCTTGTCGTTCAGACGGATGATGCTTTGGACAATAGGGCGTGTGACGACTTGTTTTTTTTTTTTGTACAAAACATTTATAAAACGTTAACGAGTCATCACAGTGGCACGACAACATGTCGCTCAGCCAACACGTACACGCACCATACCATGTACTTGATATTCAGAGTATTATCTAGAAGCAGAGTAATTGTAATATAACAACCATAACGGAAAGCACATCTAAAAATAACTAGTGGTCCATACAAAAGAGCCATATATCTGTCTAACAGTTTAAAGTTTACATTTACCCATTGATACAAAAGAATGGCTACACAAAAGAATATGTGACACCTACGTCACTAGCCATATACAAAATACCCCAAAAGAGTGAACTCCATAGTCCAACTCAATACGACTGTCGCGGAGTGCTTCAATCGTAGTATCCCAAATACGCAGCTACAGGGTCTTCCTCAAAGTCAGGTGTACCTGCAGTCACAGGAACTACATCTATACGATTGTGGGGGTTTGCCACATCCGTATAGGTGGAATTATGAGCCCACCATCTTAGCATAAATAAATACACTAAGACCTCAGAGGTATACTATTCACTGAGTTTTCACAAAGAACCACTTTTCTCTTCTAGTCGTGCGTACACTATAACAGCTACCAACTTTATAAACTTTTGTCTGAAAAACCCCCATAGCTGATATAGCAAACACCGACTAATAGAAAACATTTAAACATACTGGGCAGCTAATATTATTCGTAGGAGATTCGTTATAAAAAACAATGGCATTTAAATCATGCAACCATCCGATACCAATATACATAAGTTCTTTTTCTATCGAGACTCTTATGCATACTAATACGTCTAGCAAAATTACAATATACTTATCATGAAAACATCACACAATTTAAACAATGCTATGCATGCTCATGATAGTCTTTTTGTTCATTATGAGCCTCACGCTCTCTTCGTTATTATGAGCCTCACGCTCTCTTCGTTATTATGAGCCTCACGCTCTCTTCTTTATTATGAGCCTCACGCTCTCTTCGTTATTATGAGCCTCACGCTCTCTTCTTTATTATGAGCCTCACGCTCTCTTCCATTATTATGTGTTCATGCTTTATGCTTTACAATTCAAACTTTATACTCCTATTCTTTGCAAATCATGCTTTCTAACTCTATAATCCTATTCTTTGCAAATCATGCTTTCTTCAAATACCATGAACCAATCAACATGAAATTTCATCATTCTACTTTGCATAATTAAATCCCAACTGCAACACACTTCAAATCAATTCAAAACCTTTCATTCATGCATCATTTCATAACATCATTGATATTTCAACATAATTGAAACTACTTAAAACATTTAAAGCATACATGTTAACATATCGTCGGTTCAGTAGAAAATCATCTATCATTTGCATTTCTATAAAATACGAAAAATATCTTTTCTCAGTGAGTAGAATACTCACCTTGACTGCTTGCACACCAACCTAACAAGTCCTAGGCTCACTCCCCCAAAGTGCCGCTAAACACAACATATTGCACCCATTTAGTTTCCATCCAATAATTACTCTATCTCATGAATCGTTTAAGGACTATTTTACTCGACAGTTGCCTAAACTCATACTTAACAGTATTCCTAGGCTTATAAATAAAACCCCAATTTTATACAAGTTGCTACATTAAAAACTAACCCCATGAATATTTATTCTTACAAAACCCATGGTTAATGTGAGATTAATCATCACTATCACCCACAATTTACCCACAAATTAATAATCCAATTTTTAAATAATTAAAAACTTCAAGTTAATCTAATCCATCAAATTAGGGCTTTCCAAACTTAACCCCAATAACAATATTTTAAACACAATCACATTTACTAAAAGTTAATCTCTTAAAATCCCACAATTATCAAATACCCAAAAATTAAGGCTTAAAGAAAAACTTACCCAAATTCACCAAACTCCAACCTAAAGTTTGGGTAGCCTCAAGTAAGCTCCAATAAGCTCAAATACCTAAAGAATATAGAGGATTAAACTCATATTTAGGATTTTACCCAAAAATCACGAAATCATGAGTTTAGTGTTTTACCTTAAAACAATCAGTAAGAACGTAGATCCGAATGCAAGGATCACGTTTCCGAAAACGGATTGAAGATTCGACCGTTGGATCTTCGTAGATCACAATTTTTCTCTTCTTGTGGGACTAAGGGCTCACTCCTTTCTTTCCCCTTCTTTTTCGTCACTGCCCAGTGCCCAGAAGAAATGAGCTGCCTCATTCCTTTTCTTCATTAAGTGAGGCGCATGTGCGCCTCACATTACTTCTTTTTCTCTTATATATATATATATATATATGTATATAACAAAGAGGCAGCGCCTCTTTGGTTGAAGGCGCACTGTGCGCCTTCAACATTTAAAATGGTGAGGCGCACTGTGCGCCTCATCATTTTACTTTCTTTTTTTTTTCTAACTTCTTTTCTTTTTATTTACTTTTTAATTATTTTTATTTCTTATCTATTTTGAAATTTCTAATTCTTTTAGACTTTAAGAATATTCTCTTGCATTTTATTTTCTGGGTTACCAATTACAAATCTATAGAATCAATTCGTTTTATTTTAACACACCAAATAGACTTGTTTTTATTTTTATCCTAATAAATCCATTAAATATTTTCTAGGACATTACAGGGCGTCTGGACGGTATATCACGTCGTCCGGACTGTTGAGAGAAATGATATATATTGAATCACACAAATACTGTACATGAGAGGCCTATATATATAGGCTAGTACATGAAAGACATATACACAACATAGCCCATATGGGACAGTACAATATAGAAGAATATAATCTAACACCCCCCCCCCCTCAAACTCAAGGTGGAGTGCAAGAGACCATCTTGAGGTTGGACACAAGATCGCGGAACCGCCCTGGAGGATGAGACTTTGTGAAGAGGTCCGCGAACTGATCATGAGACGTGACAGAATGAAGTTGTAGAGAGCCCTGAAGAAGATGATGACGGACAAAGTGACAATCAATATCAATATGTTTGGTCCGTTCATGAAAAACATCATTATGGGCAATCTGAATAGCACTTCTATTGTCACAGTAGACAGGAGTAGCTGAAGAAAAAGTGACACCCATATCTTGTAATAGCCATCGCAACCAAAGGAGCTCCGAGGTGGTGTCAGCTAAAGCACGATAATCTGCCTCAGTGCTAGAGCGAGCAACAACAGACTGCTTCTTACTGCGCCAAGAAATAAGAGAGGTGCCAAGTAGGAAACAATAACTGGTGGTGGAGCGACGATCTGTAGGATCACCTGCCCAATCCGCATCAGTATAAGCATACAACTCAAGAGGAGACAGAGAGGAGAAGTGGAGCCCATGAAATAATGTCCCCTTGAGGTAGCGAAGGATGCGAAGGACAGCAGAGAAATGAGTAGAACGGGGAGCAGCCATAAACTGACTCACCTGATGGACAGCATATGAGATATCAGGCCTAGTAACAGTAAGATAGACAAGGCTACCAACCAAATGCCGATAGAGAGAGGGATCACAGAGAGGCTCGCCATCCTGTAGATTAAGGCGGACATTGAGCTCAGTCGGTGTGTCGACGATCTTACAGTCTGTGAGATTGGCCCGTGAAAGCAGAACAGATATATACGTAGCCTATGTCAAATATAAACCATCAGAAGAAGAAGAAATCTCAAGGCCAAGAAAATAGCTGAGAGTGCCAAGATCCTTCATCTCAAAATGCTGACTGAGGAACTGCTTGAGCTCCAGAATACCAAGAGAATCATCGCTAGTGATAATCATGTCATCAACATATAACAACAGAAGAATGATGCCTCGATCTGTGCGACGAATAAACAAGGCAGAGTCATACGAGCTGATGGAGTAGCCAAGACCAGAGACAGTGGCGCTAAATTTAGCAAACCATGCCCGTGGAGCTTGCTTTAGTCCATAGAGAGCCCGACGAAGACGACATACCTTGTTCGGAGGAGAAGAGAGGCCAGGAGGTGGCTGCATATAGACTTCCTCACTGAAATCGCCATTAAGGAAGGCATTTTTGACATCCATTTGAGAAAGTGACCAATGTCGAGAGGCAGCAACAGCCAATAGAGCACGTACAGAAGAAAGGCGAGCAACAGGAGCAAAGGTCTCCTTATAATCCACATTCCACACCATACTCCTGAGTAAAACCTTTGGCCACAAGACGAGCCTTGTATCTGTCAACAGTACCATCAGAACAAGTCTTGATTTTGTAGACCCACTTACACCCAACAACAGACTTCCCTCGAGGCAAGTCAACCAAATCCCATGTATGGTTCTTGTGTAATGCATCAAGTTCCTCTTTCATCGCGTCCTGCCAAAGAGGGTTAGTGGAAGCCTCACGATAGGAATAAGGTTCATGTAAGGCAGCTAAGGCATGAAAAAAATGAAAGTCCTGGAGATGAGATGGAAGAGACTTTACCCGAGTGGATCGGCGAAGAGCAGGTGGGGAGGCAGGAGCCGGAGCCTCGGATGGAACAGAATCTGGGGACTCAAGCGTAGCGTCATCATGAGCATTGGAAGACTGCGGCTCAAGTGAGAAAGACACGGGGAAAATATCACCAGAGGTAGAGGGAGAGAGAGGCGTCTATAGAAGTGTGGTAAAGGGAGGGAAAGAGGGCATGCAAAATTTCCCCACTTCGTGAAATAACTTATGCTCCCAGAAGACCACATTTCTAGAGATGCGAAGGCGGTGTGACACGGGATCATAACACCGATAACCCTTTTGTTCTACCCCATACCCAAGAAAGCAACATAATCGAGAACGAGGCTCGAGTTTGGTACGTTTATGAGATTGGAGCAAAACAAAACAGGCAGAACCAAAAACACGAAGTTGATGGTAAGTGGGAGAAGAGCCAAACAACCGGTCGTGAGGGGTACAATGTGCAAGAAGAGGTGTAGGCAACCTGTTGATAGTGTAGACAGCTGTGAGAGTGGCTTCACCCCAAAAAGGAGTAGGAACCAAAGAGGAAAGAAGAAGAGCACGAACAGTGTCTAGAATGTGCCGAAGTTTATGTTCAGCTCTTCCGTTTTGCTGTGAGGTGCCTGGACAAGACAAGTGAGGAACAGTGCCATAGTGTTTTAAAATATTTTGAAAAGCCTGTTGAGTATATTCTAAGGCATTATCAAAACGAAAAGCTTTAATGTGTTTAGAAAACTGAGTCTCAACCATTTTTGCAAAATTGCGATAGATATCCAATAATTCAGAACGTGATTTCATTAAAAACACCCAGTTGTAACGTGAAAAATCATCAACAAAAATCACAAAATAGCGTGAGCCACTCATACTAGGAACAGGGGAAGGCCCCCAAACATCAGAATGAATTAAATCAAAAGAAGCAGATGCAAAAGACTCACTATTATTAAAAGGCAAAGTTGGTTGTTTCCCAAGTTGACAAGAAATACAATCAAAAGACTTATTGGAAACTGAACCTAATAAACCCTTAGAAGCCAAAACCTGTACCCGAGACACAGATGCATGACCAAGACGCGAATGCCAAAGAGCAAGAGATGGTGGCGATGAAGCGGCAGCAACAGAGACACCAGGGATGGAAAGGTGTAAGGAGGAAAGCTCAAACAGTCGCCCAATTCTACGCCCGGTCCCAAGTGTCTGGCCCGTCCGAGGATCCTGCACATACACACCAGAGGAGTCAAAAACAAGTCTATAACCCAATTCACACAATTGCCCAACAGATAAGAGATTAAAGGATAATTTAGGCACATGAAAGACATCAGGAACAGAAAGGAAAGGTGTATGAACAGTGCCTAAGGATTGAACAGTCATAGAAGAGCCATCAGCTGTGTGAATTAAAGATGTATGTGGTGGAGCGACAGAAGTGGTAAATGAAGAGGCATATGGCGTCATATTGTTGCAGCAGGCGGAGTCAAAAAGCCAAGAGGAAGATTTACCTCGCAAAACGGAGAGGACAGAGGAAGATGCATTACCAAAACGAGCGAGGACCTGGTTGATAATTGCCTCAAAGTCAGCTGGAGATAAGGTGAGAGTAGATCCGGTAGTCTCCAGAGGGAGCAACTGGGGCAGCCGAAGAAGAAGCACTCTCAGTAGTGGTAACAGCTGCAGCAGGTGTAGAAGATTTGGCCTTGCGCCAACATTTGTCAATGGTATGCCCACGACGGCGACAATAGCGACAAAAAGGATTGTCACGATTCTTGGAGGGTCCACGAACAGACCTGTCAGAGTGCTCGGTCTGAGGAGATGGAGCAGCTAATACTGGATGAGTATGCGGAGTGTGCTGAGAGCGCAAAGTAGACAATCTGGTCTCCTCTCGAACAAGCTCACAGACAGCCTGGTCTAAAGTGGGAAGAGGAGAGCGATGCAAAAGTTGCCCACGAACAGGCTCAAAATCATCCCGCAGAGCCATCAAAAACTGATAGAGACGATGCTGGTCCCTGCGGGCAGCATACATCTGAGCATCAGTAGGGTCCCTCCAAGCAGGATCAGAAAGAGCCAATTGATCCCATAAGAACTGCATGTGAGCAAAAAAAATCCGTAATAGTTTGATCTGATTCTTGCTTCAGACGATAGAGATCAAGAATAATCTGGTACTCGCGAGAACCATCAATCGATGAGTAGCGAGAAGCAAGCATATTCCAAGCACCCTGAGCATCATCAAAACTGCCAAATAAAGCCGCAATAGAGGGAATTGTGGTGTCACGAAACCACGTAAGAATCTGATGATGTTTGTTGTCCCAATCAATAAGACGAGTGTGGAAAGCATCATCAGTTTCGGCATCGACTTTAGTAGGCTTGGGGATATCCCCAGTCACATAAAGCCAGAGCTTGCGGCCTTTAAGAAAGCTCCTCATAGATTGGGACCAAACAATGTAGTTGGTGCCATCCAATTTAGCATGAATATGAGTAAGAATCTCGTTTTGTGCCATCTGGAGATGCCAAATGCAGAAATAGACCAGAAAAATGAAATTAGAACGAGAAAATAAGTAGAAAACACTTGGTCAGCCGATGCAGTGGTCAAAGTCAACGGTCAAACCAATGCTGACGTGGCAGTGGCTGACGTGGCACTAGGGCTGACGTGTCACTGCAGAAGGTTGGCGCGTGGATGACACGCGCGAGGTGTGGCGGCGCGTGGGCGCATGAACCAGCAGGCTACAATCTTCTAGCGGCGCGTGGCGGCGCGTCCACCGTCTGATTTGGACAAAATTGGTGTCTTTGAGCAGCTAGGCGGCTGATCTATGGATCTGTACTGAAATTGGAGCGATCGAACGGCTGGATCGTCTGGCGGCGGAGCAGCAGCAGAGTCTGGCGGCGGCAGAATCTTCAGGCGGCGCGTGGAGGAGCGTGAATGCTTTGATCGGGCTGTTCTTTACGGCTCTGGCACGGTGGTCTCCCAAGGTTTCGATTGGTATATAAACCAAGTCGAAACAAGGACTAGAAGACAGAGAACCAAGGAAGACAGAGCGATGAGATACGGCGAAAGCAACGGCGGCGCCGGAAAATTGCTGGGAAGAGGCCGGAAGAAAGAAAAGAAAAAAAAATTAAATAAATTGGTGATTCAGAACCTGTGCTCTGATACCATGTTGAGAGAAAGGATATATATTGAATCACACAAATACTGTACATGAGAGGCCTATATATATAGGCTAGTACATGAAAGACATATACACAACATAGCCCATATGGGACAGTACAATATAGAAGAATATAATCTAACACGGACGGCTGCTAAGGATCCGATTTTTCTGACTTGTAAACTGTGCGGAATCTTCTAGAGGCACTCTGAATAACGGAATCCCTGTTAAAAAGCATCTTTACAAAGAAGTGATTTTGTAACGACCCGCTTTTTACAAAAAAGCGTAAGTAATTATATCTGGATAATTACGTATCGTTAACCTTTCAGAGTTGATAAAATCTAGCAGCGGAAAAATACGAATATCTTTTTTTTTAAAACATTACCGATAGGGACAATTCCCCTACGATATATTCAGAGCTTTAACTGACATCTTCTAGAAAATACATTAAAAGTCTTTACGCTAATTACGAACATGAAACTTATTAATTACAAGTAAATGTCTAGACATATTACAAGCAAATAGTACAAACATCTATGAGTACAAAGTACTATAATCCTAACTACACAGCCTTAAATCTCTTATGCTAGCAGTTAATCCATTCCATAATCTTCAGTACCTGCGCAAACATCTATGAGAAGGTGGTTACCGCCACAATCCCATAGTTTCATAAGTGAGCTAACTGTCATTCAACAACATCATGATTTATGCGTTATTTTAAGGAACAGATATGACATAATGATGTGGTGATAGTTTTTCATGCAAAGTTTAACAGTTTATATAGTGATTACACTCCTCTCTTGTAAGGGCACGCCCCCCCGTTTAGCGTCTTTCTAGAGGCCGTTCCCTCCTCTCCATTACATTTTAATTAACTTGTTTTCGCACTATCGGAGACCTCCCTCCTCTAGTACTTTGAAAGCCGTTCCAATCAATATGATTATTATTGTTTCCGGTTCAACTCTATCATGAACCTTTGGGAGACGTTGCGCCCAATATTAATAGGTTGATTATTAACAGTATGCAATAATCAGTCACACGCATCCAATTAAAATAAAACATAAACACAACATTACTGAAATCCAGTGCTACCCTCAGTAAGTATAAAAATACTTACAGCCCTTTTGTGCTGTCTCAATTCATCATTTGCATCAAATACATCCACATGTGCATACTAGGTCAATATCATTACTTCTAGGAACTCATGCCTAAACATGAATTCCAAAGTCACATACATACATAAATGGAAGCGATCATCATGACTAGAATTCAACATGTAAATTTTCAAACGTTAATACCTTAATCCATATTTCCATAAAATACTAAAACTCCAAACAAGACCTAATCCTTTCTAGGGAGTATCAATCCAATTATCAAACTAATTAACAAAACATATTAACTCTAACAATTATCATATATTAAAGAACTCATAATAAAACATCATGCTCAATTTCTACAATCAATTTTATATTAAAGTAAACTAATATTTTTATCATATTTTTAATTTAGTTATTGAGACTACATAATTATTAAAATCTTCATTAACTCCCAAACATTATCTAGACATCGAAGCGTCATATTAATTAATAATGTCAAATATTTCATATTGGTAATATTCTTTTGTATTTTAAAATACTAATTTTCATAAGGATCATTTTATCAATACTTATATAATTATATCACAATTATGTATTTTTCCATTTGTATAAATATTATAATAATATTTCTTTAATAGACGTACTAATCAATATTAGTAATTATTATTTTTACATATCTTGGTTCTTTATTAAATTAGGTAAAACAGCAATATATATATTAAATATATATAAAAGCATAGCATGACATATATGTATATAAATATCGATTACTATGGCATTTGATATATATATATATATATATATATATATATATAGTATCTTAATATATGAATATATTTATATGTACTGAATATATATATATATATATATATAGACTTATATGAATATAAAAAATAAGAGGGTTCGGGTCTCACAATTTCGGAGTCACTATGGGTTTCGAGTTCGCGGGTTCCGGTGATGAGTTGCTATTGGGCTTGGACTGCTGGACTGAGTTACTGATCTGATGGGCCGAGTCCATAGTTCAGGCTTATGGATCGGTTTTGGGCTATTGAGGCAGGCTGGACCGGGCTCGGGTCATGGGTTGTATGGGTCCACGGGTCATTCTATTCAGCCCACACCTGCTCCTTCTCTCTATTCATTCTATCCACCGACACTCTTCTCTGCTTACTCTCTCTCTCTCTCTCTCTCTTTCTCTAGGTTCACAGGGTTGCACAACAGGTGGTTCCGGTTGGTTTGGTGATCTTCGGCCAAGCTGGTTCACGAGTTGGTGAGGGCCGATCATGGCCTACCGGTATGGGTTTCTGGGTCACACGTTGCTGAGTCTCGGTGGTCAGCTGGGCTGGAATGGGTTGTTGCTTCTGGTCCCGAGTTCGTGCTTGCCGAAGTCTGGTTTGCATGGTGCATGGTTCTCGGTTTTCTACTGGTTCAGGTTGCTGAGATGGGGCTGGGTCGGTTACACTCGCTAAGGTTCGGATGTATGGGTTCATGTACGTTCTTGATTGGGTTCGTGCTGGCTGGGGGTCAAGACCGCATGGCTACAGGTTCGGCAGTGTTGATGGGTCATGGTTTCTGGGACTACAAGCTTCTCGGCATCGACGGTTCGAGCTCCTGATCGGTTTCTAAGCTGCTGGGTTCCAGTCCATGGATCAATCTAGTTCGCACCATTTCTGGGTCTGTTTCTGCCGGAGGGGTTCGGGGTCACGCACGGTTTAGTGGGTTTCGGGTCACGCTGGGTTCGGCAGGTTCGTGCTCGATGGTCACGGCTGCAGGGGTTGTTGTGGTCTGCCGAGGGTTGGGCTTCATGCTGGGCAGCTGGGTCTCATGGTTTCAGTTCGGGGCTGGCTCACAGTTGGAGGACACGGGTTGGGTCAAGATTGCATGGTTGGTCTGGGTTCTTGGCTATGGGTCTCTCGGGTCTCTCCCTTTCTCTATCTCTCAGCATCTCACCTTTCTCTCAATCTCTTGCTGTCTCACATCTCTCCCTCTCTTAGTCTTACTCTCCCTTCTCACTATTAGTTTCTCTTTTCTCTTATCTCACATTCTGTTTCTAGAAGAAGAATTGAAAGGAAAGGAGATAGGGAGAAGGAAAGGGTCCGAGTTTCTTTCTCTGATGGTCTCTCTCTCTGTCGGTTTTAAAAGGAGAAGAAAGAAGGAGTAAAGAAAGATTAAAAAGAATAGTGAGAGAAGTGCGCCATTATGTCCACAAAGTAGAGATGAACTGTATTATGGCTGTAGCTGTCTGAGTGGAGACAGGCTTGACTCGCTTGTTTAAACACAGAGAAGGACAATCATGCTGAAGAAAGTATATTAAAACCAGAGTGGAAAACTAAGTGGGAGATTGGAATAACGTGCGGCTGCTGAATTCATTTTAAAATGCTAATGGAAGAGGATGACTGATTATTGAATTGTCCTTTGGATTAAAAAAATGAGGGCATGCGAGAGTGATGAGTGCAGGAGTTAGCTGATGAAGCGTGAGGGTAATGAGTGTGGGAGCTGGAGAGCAGGCTGGAGAGTTTATAATAAACAGAGTGGAGGACGAGTGAGCTGAAAAGATGAGTTTTAAAATGCCTTTAGAGGAATAAAGCGTGAGGGATGCCACATGGAGACCGCTAATAATTTAACACTCAGTTCTTTTTAATACAATCTGTCTTATTATTAATACTGTTCTAAATCCGTTTTGAGTCTAGTTCGTTTCATAAATAAATATATTTTATTATGAATAATAATACAATTATTATTATTACATTAAATAATAAATTGTCAAAATCATATTTGCATAATTAAGAAATAAGGATAATTAATCTAATGATTAATTATCAGTCTATTTTATTAACTCAAAAATTCTTATGAAATAATTATCAGTTTTATTAAACACAGCTTTTCAAATGATTTGAAAATATTTATAAAACAACTAAAAATAATTATTTTTATTCTTTAACGTATTTAAAATATGTTTTAAAAACTGGGGTGTTACATCCTTCCCCCCTTAAAAGAATTTCGTCCCCGAAATTCGTAAACTATGCTTTGCATAAAGTTTACATTATGGAAAAATTTAGATTCCTAAATTTTAAGTCTAGTGATGCAGATTTTATAAGAAGCATCTAATTTATTAAACAAGAAAAATAAACAAGTACTCAACACCGTATGACAAATTAAGCTGAGGTGTAAGTCGTAGAAAAGAAAAAATTTATTTCTCATTATCGGAAAATTTCTTGTACAACAATTCTCTTTTGTGATGATGTTTTCTGATAATCTTGGTGGAAGGCTTGCCAAATAGAAACATGGAAACCAGAAAGAAGAGGAAGGCGAGGCAAGCAATTAGGAAAGGATATGAGTGTGGTTCTCATATCTTAGTGCTCTCTCTCTTCTGTCACAGGTTGCCATCACCGGATTGAAGATAAATGTGAGGAGCGTCCGGGTTGACAAGACGGAAGAGAAGGTCTTGCATGATCAAGGATAATCTTGCTTCCGGATAGTATGATCAAGAATAGTCTTGCTTCGTTGTTTGTGAATCTGGTGGTGATGCTGCATATTTCTATCTTTAGGCTTTGAAATTGGTTATGGAACTGCATCATCTCTTTCAAGCAGCGATGATGCGTTCGGCTTAGAAGAAAGATTTGGCTCTTCAAAATATGAAGGGTTGAGAGCTGAAAGGTGTGCTTTGCATGAGGGAAGACGAGTGTATTTATAGAGGAAATTTGAGAGGCAACGGTGCAAGTGGTGCCGACAGCGTATCGTGATACGCTCTCTCCTTTTCTCGGAATGCTCATCCAGCTCTGCACGGTGCGAAAAGTGCGGCGAGAAATCCGGAAAAGCTATTAGGTGAATTCGAAATTCGAGAAGGTGAAAAGGGTGAAAGCCGAAAAAGAAAGAGAGCTCGTGATTCGAGAGCTGTCTACTAGTGTAGTGGCAGCTGCGCTCAAAATGACGTTGATTAGACTGCGTCTCGTTCACTGATTAAGTTCTCTTTTCTTCCTTCGGATCTTTCGAATAACCGCTTCATTTCTATCTTTTCTCCTTCAGGTTCTTTGAGGAGTATCATCATTTCCTTAGTTTTTCCAAAAATGGCTTCCTCATCTTCTCAAAATAATTTTGATCTAAATACTGCGCCTGTAGTACCAGAGATTTGGCGTCCATTGTTCCTATCTCAGAGAGGTCCTCTTCTGACTAATGACTCTGCGATGCTGAGTGATGCAGTAGCTGCATCCGTAGCTCAAGGCATCATGACTCCTCGAGATGAAAAGTTGTTGGCAGATAGGACCGATGTCCAAGCCATCAATGACTCTTTAGCATTCAGTATTCAGGGTGCTTCTTCGGTTTCCAATATGGCTCGCCGTCTGCAAGCTCGAGGGAACGAAATTCAAGCATTGAAAGCTCAAAATTTGACTTTGCAGCGAATGTATATGGACTTTAGGCGAAGGAATCGGGTTCTAC
Source organism: Alnus glutinosa (assembly GCF_958979055.1). Classification (NCBI taxonomy): domain Eukaryota; kingdom Viridiplantae; phylum Streptophyta; class Magnoliopsida; order Fagales; family Betulaceae; genus Alnus; species Alnus glutinosa. Next base: position 11,794,124 of record NC_084886.1, read on the forward strand.
AGCAAGAAAATAGAAAGCTGAAGAAGGTGGTAAATTCCTATGCAAATGATTTGGGAAAGAGGTATGCTGACTTGGAGCAGAACACCAATCGTCTTCAAGGACAACACCAGGATCTCTTGCGTGCAGTCCAAAATCTTAGGGTTTTCCGCCCTGAGGCTTAGCCAGGTATTCTATTTGATCTAGCAAATTTTTATTTACAAAAATAAATAACTAACTGCAGTATTATGAAATACCTGCAGGTATGAGCATACCAGTATTCTCTGGGAATGGTGCAGAAAAGGTCCTGTTTGCAAGTTTATGGTTTCTTTGAATCAAAAGTAGTTCATCTTGTAAGACAATAATTATTTTCTACATACTGTCCTTATCATCTACTATGTCTGTAATCCTTTGAACTATGATCTTCTTTCTTATTCCTGCATAATTACTATCATCCTCAAATTGCAATAGTTTAAAACCCTAACATTACTCCAATTTAGTTATGCAGTCAATCAATACTCAGATCTGCTAATTATAAACTTATCTGCCAAGCAAGGATATCTAAGAATCACAAAATCAAAATTTTATTTAACTTAAGTTCTAGAAAGACCTCGAATATATATAAACTTCTCCAAAGTTCGTCAGATGCATAGGGAAGATAATCTCTCCAAAAATCATCAAATCTTTTGATCAAATCAGTTATATCAATTCACTTAAGCTTTAGAAAACCTCAACAATTTATCAATCCCTAAATTTCTAACTTTCTCCAGAGTTTATCAAATGCATAAAAAGACAATATCTCCAAGTGTCATCAAATTATTTAATCAATTCCTTTCCCTATAGATCATCGAATATATATATTCCGATAAATTAGAAATCTATAATTTATGCCCCTATCTCCAAAAGATATCATATACAAGATGACAGATATTTGTTAATCATAACATATCTAAATGACATACTTATATATCCTCAAAATTCACATGATCCATCGATCTACTAATTATATACCTATCTTCAAAAGGTACCATAGATGCTCGTAATACAACAAGCCATGAATCATTAATCCTTAAGATTTATCTTTTCCTTACTCTCTACGGTTAATCAGGTGTACCTCAAAATCTCAATATATGTTCTTTTGATTCCAAGGTTAACCTTATCATGATCATAGGACAACTATCAAACTTAAGTACATCAATAAAGTGCTATATCAATCTATCAACTTAATATTCATAAATCTGTAAAGATATCAAGTATCAAGATTATGCAAGTTATATCTCCAAAGAGCATTTCAAGATTATGTCTCACAATAATACTAAGTATTATTCAGTCTAATTATAAGATCAATTATACTTCCATACCTCAAATCTTCCGTTTATCATAGGCATGCTGCCGCCTAATGCCCAAAACCAAGAATCTTATCATCATGATGCTGAGATCATGATTATGGTAAAATCCTTCTGTACTTAAAACATCCAAATTGTTAACATCAAATAAGGCATATCTATTCGACTCTACACTAGACAAATAATGATTCAAACATTTATCGATAGCTTTAAAGTATTCACACTTAGTATTATAAAGCTACTGATAACTTAGAGATCATACACAAAAACTAAGTAAATAAATTTAAAGGTATGATCGATTTATCGAAGGTAGTGTGGTGTACTATTTTATCAAGGATAGGTAGCATATACAAACATACATCGTCCAATATCTATAGAGGAATAAGTCATCATGCTACACAAGTCCTAACTGTACGCAGTGGTTAATAATATTATTCTTACGCATATTCATAGTACATTCTTTATTTGGCATGCAATTTTTAATAGATCATATCAATATGTTTCCTAAGTTGCATAGCTATGTAAACATATAGTCATAGGAACCATATAATGCATACATTCATACAAGCATAAAAATCCTAACCATTAATGATAGTTACTATTCTCTTACGTTGCTTAACTTCATACAAAAGCTTTTAAGGAGTTTATAAAAAGTTCAATTTTCCTATAGCTCTTGTGTTAATCCTAGACTCCTAAGGTCAAGTCTGATAGCCTTAGATACCATACTGTAACTTACCTAAGTTATAGTATGACTCTGAATGTTCACTAGGCCACAGAGCAAACCGCTCTGATACCATACTGTAACGACCCGCTTTTTACAAAAAAGCGTAAGTAATTATATCTGGATAATTACGTATCGTTAACCTTTCAGAGTTGATAAAATCTAGCAGCGGAAAAATACGAATATCTTTTTTTTTTAAACATTACCGATAGGGACAATTCCCCTACGATATATTCAGAGCTTTAACTGACATCTTCTAGAAAATACATTAAAAGTCTTTACGCTAATTACGAACATGAAACTTATTAATTACAAGTAAATGTCTAGACATATTACAAGCAAATAGTACAAACATCTATGAGTACAAAGTACTATAATCCTAACTACACAGCCTTAAATCTCTTATGCTAGCAGTTAATCCATTCCATAATCTTCAGTACCTGCGCAAACATCTATGAGAAGGTGGTTACCGCCACAATCACATAGTTTCATAAGTGAGCTAACTGTCATTCAACAACATCATGATTTATGCGTTATTTTAAGGAACAGATATGACATAATGATGTGGTGATAGTTTTTCATGCAAAGTTTAACAGTTTATATAGTGATTACACTCCTCTCTTGTAAGGGCACGCCCCCCCGTTTAGCGTCTTTCTAGAGGCCGTTCCCTCCTCTCCATTACATTTTAATTAACTTGTTTTCGCACTATCGGAGACCTCCCTCCTCTAGTACTTTGAAAGCCGTTCCAATCAATATGATTATTATTGTTTCCGGTTCAACTCTATCATGAACCTTTGGGAGACGTTGCGCCCAATATTAATAGGTTGATTATTAACAGTATGCAATAATCAGTCACACGCATCCAATTAAAATAAAACATAAACACAACATTACTGAAATCCAGTGCTACCCTCAGTAAGTATAAAAATACTTACAGCCCTTTTGTGCTGTCTCAATTCATCATTTGCATCAAATACATCCACATGTGCATACTAGGTCAATATCATTACTTCTAGGAACTCATGCCTAAACATGAATTCCAAAGTCACATACATACATAAATGGAAGCGATCATCATGACTAGAATTCAACATGTAAATTTTCAAACGTTAATACCTTAATCCATATTTCCATAAAATACTAAAACTCCAAACAAGACCTAATCCTTTCTAGGGAGTATCAATCCAATTATCAAACTAATTAACAAAACATATTAACTCTAACAATTATCATATATTAAAGATCTCATAATAAAACATCATGCTCAATTTCTACAATCAATTTTATATTAAAGTAAACTAATATTTTTATCATATTTTTAATTTAGTTATTGAGACTACATAATTATTAAAATCTTCATTAACTCCCTAACATTATCTAGACATCGAAGCGTCATATTAATTAATAATGTCAAATATTTCATATTGGTAATATTCTTTTGTATTTTAAAATACTAATTTTCATAAGGATCATTTTATCAATACTTATATAATTATATCACAATTATGTATTTTTCCATTTGTATAAATATTATAATAATATTTCTTTAATAGACGTACTAATCAATATTAGTAATTATTATTTTTAACATATCTTGGTTCTTTATTAAATTAGGTAAAACAGCAATATATATATTAAATATATATAAAAGCATAGCATGACATATATGTATATAAATATCGATTACTATGGCATTTGATATATATATATATATATATATATATATATATATATAGTATCTTAATATATGAATATATTTATATGTACTGAATATATATATATATATATATATATATATATATATATATATATATATATATATATATATATATATATATATATATATATATATATATATATATATATACTTATATGAATATAAAAAATAAGAGGGTTCGGGTCTCACAATTTCGGAGTCACTATGGGTTTCGAGTTCGCGGGTTCCGGTGATGAGTTGCTGTTGGGCTTGGACTGCTGGACTAAGTTACTGATCTGATGGGCCGAGTCCATAGTTCAGGCTTATGGATCGGTTTTGGGCTATTGAGGCAGGCTGGACCGGGCTCGGGTCATGGGTTGTATGGGTCCACGGGTCATTCTATTCAGCCCACACCTGCTCCTTCTCTCTATTTATTCTATCCACCGACACTCTTCTCTGCTTACTCTCTCTCTCTCTCTCTCTTTCTCTAGGTTCACAGGGTTGCACAACAGGTGGTTCCGGTTGGTTTGGTGATCTTCGGCCAAGCTGGTTCACGAGTTGGTGAGGGCCGATCATGGCCTACCGGTATGGGTTTCTGGGTCACACGTTGCTGAGTCTCGGTGGTCAGCTGGGCTGGAATGGGTTGTTGCTTCTAGTCCCGAGTTCGTGCTTGCCGAAGTCTGGTTTGCATGGTGCATGGTTCTCGGTTTTCTGCTGGTTCAGGTTGCCGAGATGGGGCTGGGTCGGTTACACTCGCTAAGGTTCGGATGTATGGGTTCATGTACGTTCTTGATTGGGTTCGTGCTGGCTGGGGGTCAAGACCGCATGGCTACAGGTTCGGCAGTGTTGATGGGTCATGGTTTCTGGGACTACAAGCTTCTCGGCATCGACGGTTCGAGCTCCTGATCGGTTTCTAAGCTGCTGGGTTCCAGTCCATGGATCAATCTAGTTCGCACCATTTCTGGGTCTGTTTCTGCCGGAGGGGTTCGGGGTCACGCACGGTTTAGTGGGTTTCGGGTCACGCTGGGTTCGGCAGGTTCGTGCTCGATGGTCACGGCTGCAGGGGTTGCTGTGGTCTGCCGAGGGTTGGGCTTCATGCTGGGCAGCTGGGTCTCATGGTTTCAGTTCGGGGCTGGCTCACAGTTGGAGGACACGGGCTGGGTCAAGATTGCATGGTTGGTCTGGGTTCTTGGCTATGGGTCTCTCGGGTCTCTCCCTTTCTCTGTCTCTCAGCATCTCACCTTTCTCTCAATCTCTTGCTGTCTCACATCTCTCCCTCTCTTAGTCTTACTCTCCCTTCTCACTATTAGTTTCTCTTTTCTCTTATCTCACATTCTGTTTCTAGAAGAAGAATTGAAAGGAAAGGAGATAGGGAGAAGGAAAGGGTCCGAGTTTCTTTCTCTGATGGTCTCTCTCTCTGTCGATTTTAAAAGGAGAAGAAAGAAGGAGTAAAGAAAGATTAAAAAGAATAGTGAGAGAAGTGCGCCATTATGTCCACAAAGTAGAGATGAACTGTATTATGGCTGTAGCTGTCTGAGTGGAGACAGGCTTGACTCGCTTGTTTAAACACAGAGAAGGACAATCATGCTGAAGAAAGTATATTAAAACCAGAGTGGAAAACTAAGTGGGAGATTGGAATAACGTGCGGCTGCTGAATTCATTTTAAAATGCTAATGGAAGAGGATGACTGATTATTGAATTGTCCTTTGGATTAAAAAAATGAGGGCATGCGAGAGTGATGAGTGCAGGAGTTAGCTGATGAAGCGTGAGGGTAATGAGTGTGGGAGCTGGAGAGCAGGCTGGAGAGTTTATAATAAACAGAGTGGAGGACGAGTGAGCTGAAAATATGAGTTTTAAAATGCCTTTAGAGGAATAAAGCGTGAGGGATGCCACATGGAGACCGCTAATAATTTAACACTCAGTTCTTTTTAATACAATCTGTCTTATTATTAATACTGTTCTAAATCCGTTTTGAGTCTAGTTCGTTTCATAAATAAATATATTTTATTATGAATAATAATACAATTATTATTATTACATTAAATAATAAATTGTCAAAATCATATTTGCATAATTAAGAAATAAGGATAATTAATCTAATGATTAATTATCAGTCTATTTTATTAACTCAAAAATTCTTATGAAATAATTATCAGTTTTATTAAACACAGCTTTTCAAATGATTTGAAAATATTTATAAAACAACTAAAAATAATTATTTTTATTCTTTAACGTATTTAAAATATGTTTTAAAAACTGGGGTGTTACAGATTTTGTCCAACAGAATGTGGCCAATTACAAACTAACACCTATGATTGTCATCCTTCCACTTAGATTCTCCACATACAATACATGAATCTAAGTCCTTATGGCCTTTCCAGAATAACATACAGTCATTACGGCACGCCGAAATCTTCTTATACCCGAGCCCCATGTCACTAAGAAACTTCTTTGTCTTGTATGTATTACCTGGCAGAGTCTCATCACAAGGAGGCAGCAACTGATTCATAAGCTTGAGAATATCAAAGAAAATTTTATTACTATACCTCCAACGCATTTCAAGTTGTACATGTGTACAGTAGCACTCAATTTACTATGCTTGGTACCGGGGTGAAGTGGTTTCTCGGCAGTTTTTAGCAACTTGTAGTACTTCAATGTGTCCTCTCCAGCCACTCCTTCATTAACTGCCTATGGCTGGCTATTGACGTCTTCCCTAACATCATGCATGCCGAAGGCATCATGCAACATGGCACGCATGTCGCCACCTTGTTCTGTGCCTCCACCCTGATCTGTGCATTCGGCTGTCACATCTGTGGCCACAGGATCCGAATATCGGCCAACAACAGGTCTGCTAATCGCAGTCTCACCATGCATATACCACAAAATGTATCCCGGGGACATTCCCCTACCCCTTGTCAGGTGGGCAAGAACGTAACCTGGGGGGTGGCGTTGGTTATTTTGACAATAGTTACATGGGCAGTAAATTTTACCATAGGCGACCGTAAAGTTACTAACAGCGAATTCTACGAACGCTCTACACCCGTCATTATACTGTGTCGTACCCCTACGTGCTGACATCCAAGACTTGTCCATATTTGTTTGTACGTGAATCAACAAACTGAAACAAATTAGGATTTTTAATTTGGGCAATTAAAGGGCCTAAATTTATTATAGTTAAAAATAAAAAATAAAAATCCATTGCCCAAAACTCTTGTTTAAATTTAATGTTTGTTTTAAACTGTTGATTGTGCATAAAAATATATAATTTGCATAGTCCTGTCTTAAATTTGAGGTTTTTTTTTTTTTTTTTTATTTGGAGATACTAAAATTCCTCTATATTCATGCACCTTAAAATTTAAGGAACCTTCTCACATCAACAGTTAAACTGAAAAGACAAAAAAAGGTAAGAACAGTTAAACTGAAAAGACCAAAAAAAAAGGGTAAGAACTGTTTAAATGGCACCATTTGTTTTAAACTGTTGATTCCGCATATTATTTTAAATATGCATATGTCGAAAATTTTGTACTTATTTTATTCTGGTCGAATATACCGAAATTTGTCAACGTTCATAGCACCTTAAATTTTTTAGAATAAATTGGTAAGCACGTGGTCGTTGCACTTGTTTAAATTTGATGTTTGTTTTAAATTGTTGATTCTGTATGCTATTTTAAATATGCATATGTGGAAAATTCATTTTATAATATTGTATTTATGTCGAAGACACCAAAATAGCCTAACCGTAAATCATGACTATCCTGCTCATGTCAACAATTAAACTTTAAAAAAAAAAAAAAAAAAAAAAAAAGTTCGAACGTGGTCGTTACACTTGTTTAAGATTGATGTTAGTTTTAAACTATTGATTGTGTATGTTATGACAAACACTGGACTATGTGGGAATTTTTTTTTTTCCTAAATTATCATCAGGATTTATATATATTAGTAGCACAATTAATATTTTTGCCACAATTTATATATATTCATAACACAATTTCTTGATTATAATTTCGTAACTTAATTTTAGTTTGCCATTGTTGGCTACGAAAATATTTTTATAAAGTTAAAATGATAGCGGATATTGTTTAATTTTTTCCGCTTCCCAAAAATACCAAAATTCATAATAGCACACTAAATTCATAGTAAGAATCTTCTCACACCAACAATTAAACTTAAAAAATAAAAAAAAAATAAAAAAAAGGTAGGAACGTGATCGTTGCACTTGTTGAAATTTGATGTTTGTTTTAAATTGCATTTTCTGTATATTATTTTAAATTATGTTTGGTATTTTTTTCGAAAATACCAAATTCTTCTAATAAATTTGCAATCTCCTCACATCAACAATTAAAGTTAAAAATGAAAGAGAAAAACGTATTCGTCGCAAACGATGATTTATGACGTTTGTTTTAAAAATTTTATTACGAATATTATTGTAAATGGTGGATGGTGGAAGATTTATTTTTTATTTTTTCTGAAAATACCACAATTTATACATATTAGTAGTACAATTTTTTTTTCCACAATTTATATATATTCATAGCACAATTTGTTGATTATAATTTTGTATTTTAATTTTAGTTTGCCATTGTTGGTTACGAACATATTTTTATAAAGTTAAAATGATAGTGGATATTTTTTTCCTTTTGCCACTTCCTAAAAATACCAAAATTCACAATAGCACACTAAATTCATAGAAGCACACTAAAATATATTCAAATATCCTTACATCAAGATTTAAAACCAAAAAAAAAATGAAAAAAACACAAAACCTTATAGTGACATAAACACCCAAAAAAAAAAAAAAAATAGAATCACCAATAAATTCCAACATCTACATAATGACCAACTGCACCAAAATAAAATAAAATAAAAATCATATATATGCAATTCACTTAAAATCAGTAACATTGCATGAAAAAACAAATATGAAAAAAAATCTACAAGTATATATTTCATATTTCCACGTACTGGACAAGGAAAAAAATTAGACAAATATCACAAAAAATCAATAAAATATACAAAGTTATAGCAAAAAATTCAAGACAAAAATGAAGAAATTACTCACAGTGGATTTTGTAGTGTAAGGATGGTTGCTTGTATGTGTACCTGCATTTTTGGAGAGAGAAAAAAAAATTGTTACAACACTGTTTAAACCGATCGGTGAGAGAGAGAGAGAGAGGAAACTGAGCAGAGAGAGAGTGAGAGATACCTTTAGGGAGGGTGTGACGCTGTCCGGAGGTGGTACAATTCGACACGTGGTCTAATCCACGTGGCGAATGGGCGACGTGTATAACTAATACACGTTGCCCATTGTGTGACATAATATAAGACAGGTGGCTATTGTGCCACATGTAGTAATCCCACGTCACTGTATAGCATTTTAATTAAAATTAAAGTATTATATATATATATATATATAGTATATCTTTTGTATTTGTAATAAACCCATGTAAACCCTAACCCTAAGTATACTATATATGGCACTAAACCCTAAACCCTAAACCCTAATCCTAAATAAACTAGTTATAGCACGAAACCCTAACCCTAAGTGTACTATTTATATATAGCACTAAACTAGCTATGGTACGTTAGAGTTCAATAAATTAAACATACCCACAAAAAGTATATATGTTGAAATATATATAGTATTAATTTTTTAACGTGAAAAATTTATAAATGTATATACATATATAGTACACAAATGTAAACCCTAACTATATATACGTACGCATACTATATATAGCACAAATTTAAGGTTAGGGTATATATGAGTCATTATGCATGTATATAGTTTCTAAACCGCATGCATACATTATGCATGTATATAGTATTAATTATAAGTTTTTTTTTTTTTAATTCAAGGACTTATATGTATAGTACACAAATATAAACCCTAGTTTAGTTCTATATACTATATATGTAGCACTAAACTAGAGTTATGGTTCAATAAATAAAATATACTATTAACACATGTATATATATAATATACGAGATTTGACTAAATGTGGAGAGTTGAAATAAAGTGGGAATATAATTTGTTAAAGCATGAAATATAAAAATGTATATAGTATGTACACAAATGTAAACACTAACCCTATATACGTACGTATACTATGTATAGCACAAATCTAGGGTTAGGGTATATGAATAGTATATGCACGTACAATATTATGTACATATCTAGTATTAATTGGAAGCTAATATACAAATACTTATACGAGATTTGACTAAGTGTGGAGAGTTGAAATAATGTAGTATTAATTTGTTAAAGTATGAAATATAAAAATGTATATATAGTACGTACACAAATGTAAACCCTAACCCTGTATACGTACGTATACTATATATAGCACAAATCTAGGGTTAAGGTATATGAATAGTATTTGTACATACAATATTATGTACATATCTAGTACTAATTAAAAGTTAATATATAAGGACTTATACGAAATTTGGCTAAGTGTGGAGATTTGAAATAATGCAGTATTAATTTGTTAAAGTATAAAATATGAAAATGCATATATAACACGTACACAAATGTAAACCTTAACCCTATATACTTACGTATACTATAAATAGCATAAATCTAAGGTTAGGGTATATGAATAGCATATGTACGTACAATATTATGTACATATCTAGTATTAATTGGAAGTTAATATACAAAGACTTATACGAGATTTGACTAAGTGTGAAGAGTTGAAATAATGTAGTATTAATTTGTTAAAGTATGAAATATAAAAATGTATATATAGTACGTACACAAATGTAAACCCTAACTCTATATACGTATGTATGCTATATATGGCACAAGTCTAGGGTTATGGTCTATAAATAGTATATGTACGTACAATATTATGTACATATCTAGTACTAATTGGAAGTTAATATACAATGATTTATACGATATTTGACTAAGTGTGGAGATTTGAAATAATGTAGTATTAATTTGTTAAAGTATAAAATATGAAAATGCATATATAGTACGTACACAAATGTAAACCCTAACCCTATATACGTACGCATGCTGTATATAGCACAAGTCTAGAGTTATGGTATATAAATAATATATGTACGTACAATATTATGTACATATCTAGTATTAATTGGAAGTTAATATACAAGGACTTATACGAGATTTGACTAAGTGTGGAGATTTGAAATAATGTAGTATTAATTTGTTAAAGTATAAAATATAAAAACGTATATATAGTATGTACATAAATGTAAACCCCAACCCTAACCCTAACCCTATATACATATATATGCTATATATAACACAAGTCTAGGGTTATGGTATATAAATAGTATATGTACGTACAATATTATGTATATAGTATTGCATGGAAGTTAATTGGCATATATTCTTAAAGGAATATATATTATACGGATATAAACCCTAACCCTAAGTATATATACTATATATAGTATTAAACTAGGGTTAGAGTTCAATAAATAAAATATACCTAGAAAAGTATATATGTTGAATAAATTAAGTAGTATCTGGAATGCTCGGGACCACAAGGCCAACACATTACCATGTTCTATTTGATGAGATTGACTTTTATGCAGATCGATGATCTATATGAACTTGTGCATTCACTTTATTATGCGTACCTGGCAACGAACAATTGCGGTTTATGTATATAGTACTAATATATTGCAAATTACTATATTTTTTAAAGTCTATGTTTTATATGTGTAGTACACAACCACTAACCCTAGTTTAGTGCTATATACTATATATAGCACTAAACAAGGGTTTGTGCTATATATATACTATGGCCATATGTATATAGTATTAATTAAAACAAGTATATATTTTTAATGTATATATACTATATATACATATATTACACAAATATAAACCCTAGCCATACGTATACATGCATGCTATATAAATACTAAACTAGGGTTAGAGTTCAAACCATAGAATATATTAATATACCAAAATGTGTACGTAGTATTACATAAAAGTTGTATTTATTTTTTAAATGATTTATTTCACATGTAAAGTATTGGACTATTTTGTCTAATGTAAAAAAATAAAAAATAAAACCTTGTAATTTTTTAAAAAATTCCAACAGTTGGCCACGTGGATAAAAGACACGTGGTCGACTGGCCACGTAGTCATATTCCACGTGGCCATCTGGCCACGTTGTACCAGTGCACGTGGCCAGTCGGCCACGTGGACAATGAAACGTGGCTGGATGTGGCCACATGCACTAAACCAAGTGGCCATGTGACCATGTGCCCGAATCCCACGTGGCCATGTGGTCACGTGGACAAATCCCACATGGCCAGATCACCACGTGTTTAGTTGGCCACGCCACAGATACATTCAGCGACGTGGACATATAGACCACGTTGCTATATGGCCACGTGGCTACAGTAACGACTACTGTAGCCAAATGGCGAATGGCATTTTTTTTGTAGAGGGTCAATTGATGACGGAGAAGACGGCCAAATCTAGCCAGAAACACCCAAATCAAAACCCAAATCAAATCCAGCCACTCAAATCCAATCAAAACCCCATAGGCAAGGTTCACGCAGAACCCACCGCTAGCAAGCTGGGGCCCCATGGCTCTGACGATTTCCAGGGCCGTCAAGGAGAAGGATTGGGCTGAACGGGGTCGATCTTTCTAGTAGGGATGAACATGAAACCGACTTGGGAGCTGGAGGGTGCTATCTGATGTGTGTTTTAAATAGTACTCGCAAGTGCACGAATCGTTTTGCAATATAGTGTTATGCAAGTGCGAGGTCGATCCCACAGGCAAATGGTCAAATATTGGTATTTTGCTTAATCAACCTCATTTTAACCTAGTTCCAAAGGTTTGAGACTTGATTCAAGAACAAAAGACTAAATGAAAGAGATGTAATGAAATATGTAAAATAAAAGGAACTAAGGTTAAGGAATCCACCAAACCAAATCCTACAACTCACACTCTTGGTTTCCACTTGAACACCCAAAGAACATTAAGCTTAGGGTGTTATTCAAGTTTCTTAACCATAAACCTAAGAACCATTAAATGAATCCAACACATTGACAAATCACAAAGAGTACCGGTTGAAATCAAAACATCCAATGTATCATTCAATCACAATGGATATCATCATTCAAACCGATAAAACAATGTATTAGTCGGTTGAAACACATAAAATGTCCTCTATCCACCACTAACCACATTCATTGCAAAAGATAAAGCTTTAAATGAATGGAACTTGAACAACTAACATGATATATCATTAAATGTGCAAGTGGTACAGCAAGGTTGTGAGTGTCATCAATGGAAAGGTTTCATCCTCAACCCTAGTTGAGGTTACTAGCCTTCCATGACTAAGAACACCACAAGAAAATGATGAACAACCATGGAAATGAAAGAAAAGCTCTACAAAGAGAAAGTATTCTAAAAATAAACTACTGAATTACACTACAATAAGCACGAAATTAAAACTAACTACAGAGTTTCTGCTCTATTCTTTCCTCTCCTACTCTCTCTACTACTCTCTCAACAAGGGGATGGCTATGGCTTTTATAGAGGAAAGCCATGGCAAGAAATGACTCCTCTACCCTCCTCTAGGGTTCTTCTGCAGCTAGAGACAACCCCAAACACGAAACCAGTGTGTTCTGCAGCGGAAATCAGAGGGAGGACTGCTTTTTGGCTTCTGATTGGGCGTTCTGGCGCGCTCTGCAAAAGCAGTTTCTGGGAAAATTCGATCGATCGACTTTTATTTCGATCGATCGACTTCGGGCAAATATTCGATCGATCGAATTTTAAGTTCGATCGATCGACTTGTCAGGGTCTCCGAATTTCCAGTTATCTTCTTATGAAATTTGTCATTCCTCTCTTATTGTCCTACAGAAATAGAAAACACAAAAACTAACCAAAACATTAGAAAATAACAAGGCTAAAGGTCTAACTAATGCAAATCAAGGGGTCCAAATACACAATATTTGGCACTCATCAAATACCCCCAAACTTACATTTTGCTAGTCCCTTAGCAAAAACAAAATGAAAAACAAAAGCAAAGCATGAAACATAAGTCCTCTTTCGTGGGATAAACGATTGCATTTAGCATATGCAATAAGCCTTTTAAACCCCTAGGACTCCCTAGTGGACGAGTGAAGTCTCGTGAGGGTTTGCCAGAAATGGTACCCACAAACATTGAAATGCCGTATTTATCAATTGAGCGAAAATCATCATTCAAACACATGGTTCACACATCATGAGCATGTTTAGGCTGGGAAATTTTTTGACTTTCAAAAGAAACAGACGGTTGTGATTTTGGCTGGGAAAAAAATCAGATGGATGTGGTGAAATCTGGGGGCATCACGCGGATTGATGACATGGCGTGGAAAAAAAATATTTCTAGACGGTTTCTTTTCTTTACAGAAGATTTGGTAAAAATCGTCCATAAAATTCTCTAAAAATAACATTTACAGACGGTTTAGTTAAAACCGCCTGGAATTTTACCGTCCATAAAAAAAAAATTTACAGACGGTTTCGAAAAAACCGTCTGCAAATTTTGTTTTCTAGATTGTTTCTAAAACCGTCTAGAAAAAAACCGTCAATAAATGCCTTTTCTTTTTTATAGTGAATGATCTCATAAACAAATCATATAAATCATTATATGATCTACATCATCTTGATATGGTAGCCATTATCAACGTACGTACGTACCCAATGCTTAAGTTTTGCATATATATACTTTGCTTCATGAACTAATAAAGTATAAATCAAATAAAGACTAAATTAGATTTTTTAACTTTTGCACAGAAAGTGCACGGTTCACAGTAAGAGAATACTACTACGTACGAATCTTGTTTTTGGGTCTTTCCAGTGCATTTGTTGTTAAACTAATTAAGAATCAGAATAAGCTTCTTTAATTGAGTTGTTTTATTGTTTACTTGTTTTGGTTCAACTTCTAAGTTCGAAAACTTGAAAAAAAAAAAAAAAAAAAAAAAAAAAAAAAAAAAACTCCACTAAATTATGTTAGTATTTGCCTTTTTTGTTTAAGTTCTAACTTAATAAAAGAAAAGGGCTTGTTTTGTTTTTTGTGAGATTTTTTTGTTGTTTAGTCTTTACTCTTTAGATAGTGAGAGAAAGAGAGAGGTAACATGATTGTTTAGATTTAATTTTTAATGTTGAAAAAAAAAAAAAAAAAAAGGTGTAAGTATATGGGTCAAAACGGGTTGACCCATGGGTCAAACGAGTTAACCCTATAATGACCTTTTTATTAAACAGGTCTAACAGGTTAACATTTTTATGACCCAAACCCTTCTAAGCTTAACCCTAACCCTTTAACTTCGTGTCGGGTTTGCGGGTCATGTGAAAAATTGTCAGCCCTAGCCTGAGTGCATCCTAAACATCTTTGGCCGTTAGTTTTCTTTGGTATTTGTCAAACAAAAAATCCACCATAGCATTGAAGATGTAGTCATCCTGCTCCCACTTCATCCTTGCTCAAGTATCAGCAATTGTCTCGTTGTCATGTGCTACATGTTTGGGAGTTGTAAGCACATAAGCCACCCTCAGTTCAGCAAGGAGGAAATGCATCTTCTTCTACCATCTTTTGAACGAGGATCCATCAAACCTTTCGAGTTTGATGAAGTCAGTAGCAAGTTCTTTCAGAGATTGTGGTGCTATTGAAGCATAATATAATCTCTTAAGATGTGTTACAACGTCACTTTCCTTAAGAAAATATTTGCCCCCACCGGATTATAAGATGCAAAGGATTATAACAAAATTTCTCCAGAATATAATGGAGCCCAAAAATCTTCTGTTGTTTAGTTGCATTTTGGACAAACAAAAAACCAATACCTGAATATCCTTATATTTTCTATTATAGTAAGAAGCGGAGACTCAAAATTTAAAGTACAAAAAAAAAATCAAAAAGAAAACAGTAAATGAGAGAAAATTGTTCTATATCTTTAAAATTGGAATGCAATTACTTTTATATTGTGTTGAATAAGAATTATCCAATAATTACTAATCCAACCGTCATAAAATTCTAGAGAGTATAAACACATCTACTTATGCTTAAGTTTTGCATATACTTTTGCTTCAAGAACTAATACAGTATAAATCAAATAAAGACTAAATTAGATTCTCTAGCTTTTGCACGGAAAGTGCACGGTTCACAGTAAGGGAAGACTGCTACGAATCTTGTTTTTGGGTCTTTCCAGTGCATTTGTTGTTAAATTAATTAAGAATCAGAATAAGCTTCTTTAATTCTCTCTCAAGCACACCTATATATGTGGTAATAGTACTGTGTCGTGAGTCATGGGAATATACCATTAACAAAGCTCATTCCTCTGCCAAGAGAGTGTCGTCCAATAATTAAACACTAAAACAAACTCGACGGAGTGGGAGATTTTCCTAAAGAATTTTGACAAATTCTTGGCGTGTCAACTTGAAACGCCTTTAGCCAACCCAACGAATGGGGAGAGTCTGTTTGGCGTTTATTAAAGGGATAATTGCACCGTTGGTCCCTGTGGTATACCATAATTATTTTTCACTCCCTATGGTTTAAAAAGTTCATGGGAGGTCCTCGTGATATGCAATAATTACAAATCGATCCCTAGCGTCAAATTCTGTTAAAATTTTTAACAGATTCCGTCAAATGCCACGTCAGCGACACGTGTCGCCAATAAGATGGCGACACGTGTCTACCGTAATAAAAAAATAAAAATTTATTAAAAAAATAAAAATACTTATTTTAAAAAAATAAAATTCAAAAAATTCAAAAAAAAAAAAAAACAAAAAAAAAAAAGGCTGAAGGGGCCGGCCACCCCCAAATGGGTGGCCAAGCCACCCGTTCAGTTTTTTTTTTTTTTAATTTTTTTTTTTTAAAAAAAAAAATAAGTATTTTTATTTATTTTTTAATAAATTTATATTTTTTTATTAAGATGGACACGTGTCGCCATAAGATGGCGACACGTGTCGCTGACGTGGCATTTGACAGAATCTGTTAAAAAATTTAATAGAATTTGACGCCAGGGATCGATTTGTAATTATTGCATACCACGAGGACCTCTCAGTAACTTTTTAAACCATAAGGAGTAAAAAATAATTATGGCATACCACAAGGACCAACGGTGCAATTTTTCCAATTTCATAAACATCAACAAATTTAAAATTTTTATTGGTGTTTATTAAATTCCAACAAAACTCGATGCTCGACACCCTGGTATTCCTGCCATTTCGATACGCCAGTAAGTAAATTAATATTACATGTTGTTTATACACGGATTTCTAACGTTTAATAAAGAGATAATTACATTTAACCCCCCTGATTTATCCACGGTGTGGCGATTTACCCCTCAATGTACCAAAATTGGTACATGACCCCCCCCGAACTTGCCAACGTGTGGCAAAATCAACCTTCCATCCAATCGACCGTTCGTTTGGACGGAAAGTCGGTCACGTGCAAGTCACGTGACTTGGGGAGCGTCTCTGTCTTAAACGGTCACGTGACTTGCACGTGACCGATTTTCCGTCCAACCGAACGGTCGATTGGACGGAAGGTTGATTTTGCCACACGTTGACAAGTTCGGGGGGGTCATGTACCAATTTTGGTACATTGGGGGGTAAATCGCCACACCGTGGATAAATCAGGGGGGTTAAGTGTAATTATCCCTTTAATAAAAATGCCAAAAAGTTATTTGCTTGAAGTTGTTTAACATTAGAGACAGGTTCTCTGAAATATTTTTGGAATAGAAACGTGTACTGCTTCATTCGGAATATGAGGGGTGTTGATGGAATTGATCTTGTCTCCGTTCGTATTCATGAAAAGCTTGTTGGTTTGACTCCGAATGCTCTAGAATGTTGTATATTCAAAGTGAATACCCTATTACGCAATGTAAATCAGAAAGCATATGACCCTCAATTACTTCCCATCGGTCCTTACCATCGCGGCAAAGATGGCTTAAGGCTTATGGAAGATCACAAATTGCGTTATTTATAGCTACTTCTTCAAAAGAGAAATGAAACAAGTGTGGAAACATATATTGAGGCAATGAGAGAGTTGGAAGGAAGAGCTTGTAGATATATGTTATGCAGAACCCATTAGCCTAACCGTTGATGAGTTCGTAGAAATGATGCTTCTTGATGGGTTTTTCATCATCGAGCTGTTTATCCGCAATGACGGATCTAAGAGATGAATGTGACCCAATCTTGCAAGTCAATTGGATGTTCTGTAGCGTAAACCGTGATCTACTGCTATTCGAAAACCAAATTCCATTCTTGTTCTCACTAAATTGTTTGAGATGACTAAGGTTCCTAACCCGCAGTACAATCTTATTGATCTAGCCATGTTGTTCTGCCAATACACATTCTTACGATTTGAATGCCCTATCTCTGCATCAAGTCATGAATCGCTCCAAAACATTGCACATCTACTTGCTTTGGTACATAAATCTTTCACTCCAACTGTAGAAATTGGGATAGATACTGGGAATATTGTAGATGAGGAAAAGTGGAAATCGATACCGAGTGCCACAGAGCTTCAAGAGGCTGGAGTCAACTTGAAAAAGCTACAGAGTGGTAGCTTCCTTGACATAAAGTTCAACAATGGGGTATTGAAAATTCCATTTTTGAAAATAGAAGATCTATCGGTATCTTTCTCCCGAAATCTGATTGCATATGAGCAATACGATCGAAATAATGATCACAATTACGTCACAGACTATTTAACCTTAATGGATTATCTCATCAACTCTCAAAAGGATGTTGAATTACATTGTCGACCAGGAATTATTGAAAATTGGTTGGGTGATGATGAAGCTGTCTCAACCATGTTTACCAAGCTTTCTGAGAATGTCATTCAATCAAAAGTCTGTTATGCTAAAATTTTCAAAGATCTGAACGAGCATTGCAACAAACGTAAGAATGTGTGGATAGCAAACTCGAGGCACAACTATTTCAACAGTCCTTGGGCATTGATTTCATGTCTTGCAACTGCCTTTTTGCTCCTGCTTGCTTTAGCACAGACCATATTTTCCATTCTTCCTTACATTTTTCCCATAAAGTAACAAGTGCCTGCTAGTTTTGTTCCCTTACTTCATATAACATAATTTTGGAATAATGTACGTTTTAGTAATTCAATGACTTAAATGGCCCATTAGGAAATTTTTTTGCTGAGCTAGAGTCATGATCTTTGTTGAATTCGAATGTTTATTGACTATTGTCATGGGAACCACCTTATTAGAGGTTGTTTATGGGTTTGTAATAATGCATGTTCTAGGCATCAATATTGGAACGGTTGGCTTATTTTCGATTTCCAAATGAAACTCTCTCTCTCATTCATGAATCTGATATTACAATTTGTTCATAACTAGAGAGTGTATAGATTAATTTGTGTGTGTGTGTGGCTGTCTATCAATTGAAACTACGTCCATATATGAACACTGACATGCTAGGAACATGCTTCTTTTTTGTGTGTTGAACTTTTTAATAGGGATGTGTAAATTGAGCTATATAAATTCATTAAATTCCAAATCTTAATTTATATTTTAATTTAGAATCATACTAATATTCAATTTTGTTCTTTAGACACTCATTTGAACCTCCTTTTCATATCTGAATACTCTCTTTGTTGTATATGAAATTTTAGACTATTGGACTCCAAAATATGATAGTTTGCCATCTCAAGACACAGCTCCTAACAACCTTGCTTACGTGACAACTTTTCCCCCAGCTAGCTTCAGGGTTTTTTTATTTTAAAAAAAATATATAAAAATAAAAGTTGTCACATAAGCAAGATGGACAAAAACTGTGTCTTGGGATAACAATGTATTATATCTCATTGGACTTCCGCTTTCCAGAGTCCAATTTGTATTTATTGAGAAGGAGATAAATCCAAATTTTGAGAAATTCAATATATTGTGCCACATCATGTTGTAAGATTTATTGTATTTTATTTTATTTTATTTTATTTTTTGTAAAATATTTTGTAAGCCTAACTTTTCTCAAACTAAAGAAAAAGGTTTGTTCGTGAATGTGATTCTTATTGAAGAAGGAAGCTAGGCCAGAAGTTTTGCAGATAGTATAGTGGAAGGAGGGTTATGATCGGGTCATTTGTCAGGGTTGCAAATTAAATCTTGGGTTATAAAGGTTTTATAAGTAGATCAATTTGTAACATATATATATATATATATATATATATATATATATATATATATATATATATATATATATATTGTATAGTGGATACCTTTGGGGTTGGAGTTACTTCTGTAGTAGTTTTATTTTTAAAAAGTTTTTTAAAAGTATTTCACTTTGTCACAAAATCCTCGTGTTTATTTTATTTTATTACACTCCCCCCTCCCCCAATACTTTGGAAATGGCTTTGCCACACTTAAAAAACCAAAAAAAAACAAATTAAAAAAAAAAATAGAAAAGGCTTTGCCACTACTCTCAGTAGTTTTTTGGATGAATGATTCATGTTGTTTTTCTAACAGTGAGCTTGAATTAACATAAATTGTAGATCTACAAAAAAGAAAAAGACATAAATTGTAGAGCTTTATTTAAAGTATCCCAATTGTAAACTTGGTAATCCAGTACACCACCTCCTTTTAAAAGCGCATATATATATATATATATATATATATATATATATATATATATATATTCTTTCAATTTTCATTGTACCCGGCCACTACCCAGATTCAAAAATTCATAACACAGACGCCAAAAACTATTTCATACGTACCCCTTGATAATAATTAAGGTAATCTCTCTCGTAGGAAAGACTAGGACTGTTTTCGCAACTGTTTAAACGGTTCTAAAACATGTGTTGACAAATAAGGGGAAGAAAAAGCCTGTGGGATATGTTTGGTCGTTGAGTAAAACCGCGAGAGCTATTTAATTGTAAACCACTTTAAATTAATCTGATGCAGGATGAAATCAGACACAACTATAGAATTAATTGGTCTATTAATGCAAGAGAAAATCAGACACAAATATAGAATTAATTAGTCTATGATGTGGCGATGAGATTGATTTGGCTTAAGCAGGAAAGAAAATGGTCAACTACTCAAGAAGGAAAGAAGAGACCTTTGGCAAATTGTGATTCGGAAGATATTCTCTACCGAGTTGTCAACATCCATCAAGGGGAAGACCAAGAAGGAAAGAAGAGACTATCTATAAATCTCTTGATTCATCTTTTAAAGAATTCTCATATTTATATTTACGTTGTCGTCAAGTAATATTATAGTTATTATATTTTCCCTAATATGGTAATTCTTTGGCACCAAGTATTTCCCATTAAGGGTGCGTTTGAGATTGTGATTCCGTAGAAAAAAATGTGATTTTAAATCAAATCGCAGAAAATGAACCATTTGGAAACTGCGTTTTTAAAAAATTGCGATTTGAAAACGCATTTTTCTGCGTTTTCAAATCACAGGTAATGAAGTGCTTTTTTGAAAACGCAGAATTTTAAAAGGCTAACCTGCGATTTTAAAGGCCAAACTGCGATTTTGCCAAGTGCTTATCTGCGTTTTTAAAAATTAATTTTTCAAATTGCACATTTTAAAATCGCTATTTTAAAATCGTACTTTTTGAAATCACAAATCCAAACGGACCCTAATTTGGAGATATTCTTTGGCACCAAGTATTTCCATAATATGCTTCTTTGTATTTATTTGAATTATTTCAAATCTTAGGAGATTTTATTTCCTTTAGTAGTCATTAGGGCTTTATTATAAATATGGACATTTGTAATAGAACAATCAATGAATTGAATATTATTATTTTCTCAAAGTTCTCTAAGTGTTTTGGGATAATTTATATGTCTTCTTCCTTGCAAATTGCCTGCTGAATAGCCAGCAGAATAATCGCTATTCTGTCCGGCGTCAAATCCTCCGCGCGCGTAACCAAAAACGGGTTCTCAAATTTGCTCATAGCAGAGCAAGTATTTTCCTTATAAGAGCCATATAGTTAGACTTGACAATTCGGGTTGCCGTGGCAACCCATTTGGTTGGCGTGTCAACCTATCAGGTTAGCGTGTCAACTCATCAGGTTAGCGTGTCAACCCATTTAATTAATTTGGTAAAAAATGTGTAATTATCGCATTATAAATATGTTATAAACAGGTTGACGGGCCATAAACAGGTTGGTGGGTCATAAACGAGTCATTAACGAGTCATTAACGTGTCATAAACGGGTTAACGGGTCATAAACAAGTTATAGCCTAAACTAAAACCTTATATATTCGTGTCGTGTTCGTGTTGGATTCGCGGGTCGTGTTAAAATTGCCAAGCCTACATATAGTCTTCACGCATGTTTTCCGTACGTTAAACTATTCATTAAATGATAAGTGTTTTCAATAGTTTTTTATTTATAATTTTTTGAGTTTTTTCTACATTTAGGGAATGAAATGAGATTTAAGAAAACTGTTGTTAGTACTCTTAATATAGCATCTTAAGTTAGAACCTTATTTTCGTTAATCAACTTCTCATTTCAATTAAATATGTAGTGATTTCACATTGTCTATGCTCACTTCCACTTCCTCTCTCTTTTGCAACAAAGACTTTTGTACAGTTTGTTTAGTCATGTCGTCACCTCAGCCAGATTCCTACTAGTTTCGCAGGAATTTTGCAACTACGTCCGATTCTGGCCAATTTCATCGAAATCTTGTGCGTTGGCGAGATTTCGACAACGGCCAGACAGCTTCAGTAGAATATCACAAGCCAGATTCTGGCAATACTGGCCAAATTTCGGCCAAATTGCTGGGATTTGAATTGCCGGAATCTGGCTCGGTGGCCGGATTCCAAAAACTACCATATTCTGGCGAATTAGCCGACAATTCCGGATTCCAGCTAATTCGCTGGAATCTAAGTCTCCGGAATCCGGTGATTGTATTTCAAAATCCGAGGATCTTCGGCAGCATATTCGGGCTACCAATAAACTCTAATGCCCGGTTATGGCGAATTTCCACAAACATGCGCAAAAATGAAATATTTAAATTCAGAAATCAATTTAAGGTTTTTAAAAAGAAAAAGAAAAAGAAAAAAAGTATAAAGAAAAGGAAAAGGAAAAAAAGAAAAAGAAAAAAGAAAAAGAAGAAACGGCTTGTTTGCAATCACTTCCACTTGCTGTCTCTTAAAACATAGAAAAACTATCCTTTTAAGTGCACTAGTAAGCGTTATTCTATTCAATGCTTCAGCGCATTGAGAAACAATCCGCAGAGAGGTGATCTACAGCCAGTCTTTAAACAAGTAAGTTACATTGCCCATCTTTCTTTCTTTTTCCATTTTTTTTTTCTTTTTTTTTTTCTTGCGATTTTTTCAATTCTCTTCTAACATGGTAAAATATTATAGACGGTTTCTTTTTTAGGGTTTTTGAATGTCCAAAATAGAAATAACAATTTTGGTAACTAAAATAGCAATGACTGCACTTTATCTAACAAGTACATGATCATTTTGGAATAATGTTTTAGTAATTCAATGACTTAAATGGTTCTTAGGAATTTTCTGCCGAGCTAGAGTCATGATCTTTGTTGAACTCGAATGTCTATTGTCATGGGTACCACCTTATTAGTAGTTGCTTATGGGTTTGTAATAATGCATGTACTAAGCATCAATATTGGAACAGTACTTAATTGGCTTTTTTTTAGATTTCCAAATGAATCTCTCTCTTATTCATGAGTCTGTTATTGCAATTTGTTTATAATTAAAGATTGACTAGTTTTTTTTTTTTTTTTTTTTTTGTTTTTGGTGGCCGTCTATCATTTGGGACTATATATATATATATATATATATATATATATATATGAACCCTGACATGCATGCTGGGAATATGATTCTTTTTTTGTGTAGAACATTTTAACAAGGATGTATACATATATAAATTCATTAAATTCAAAATCTTAAATTATTATTTCCACAATAAACCAATAATGTAGAAAATGTAAAGAACATACCAAAATCCATATATAATTCGCTTTACCCCCGATCTTAGGTTACACAAAATGATGGAATTGAAGTTGCATAAATTTATAGGGCAAAGAAAACTCCGGTCCACTTCCCATCAAAGGAGGCGTTTAATAGAAATCACTTCTCTTATATAATATTGACCAATAAAATAAAAGAGTAAAAAAGACTAGTTGATGCAAACCAATTAATACAAAACACAGGAAAATGATAAATTTGCTCGTTTTAGGGAACCGTGACCTCCAATGTCTAATTCGAGAAAACCTAATCTCCTAAAAAACACAGTAAATTGTATTTCACATAACAATAATCAACTTAATTGTTTGTTATTCATTATAATCCCCTTTAAATAGAGGAGCAATACTAATCGGTTACAAAGATAACTATTAATCAAAATAGGACTCTTAAACTATCTAACTGACCCACTAGGATTAAGATGGATTCTATTAATTCTAGACTAGGACTCTAAGAATCTGACTCAATCTTAAATTGGAAGATATATATAACTTCCCTTATTGAACTCTAACACGAGTCAAGACCAAATAATAATGATCATATCACTAGGATTAGAATCTATTAGTATCCGATCAAATCATAGGTACGTACCATGCATGTTATGTGGGCTATATATATATATACACGTTACTCCATTCTTAATTACTACTATATATTTATATATACGACCATCATGCATGCTACGATTCTTTCGCAAATTTAAATGACTCTTGCATTGCATGCCCTAAACCCTCCAAAAAGTGTTTAAACTACTGGTCGTTAGACTCGTTACCATATGGTTTCTAAACCCTAGGAGCATGTACGTAGTTTACAACATATATGAAAGATATTGCTCTTTATATGGTACGTACATATATACCACCGGCCTTGACAACAGTCAACAGCCACTTCTCACTAAATTAATACAGATCTTGCTTCTTCTGCAACAAGAGATGCTAATGCCTTTGACTTTGCAACATTAATACATGATAGCTAGTCATAAACAAATCATATAAATCATTATATATATGATCTACAGCATCCCTGATATATGGTAGCTAGCCATTATCAACGTACGTACCCAATGCTTAAGTTTTGCATATACTTTGCTTCATGAACTAATAAAGTATAAATCAAAATAAAGACTACTAAATTAGATTTTCTAGCTTTTGCACGGAAAGTGCACGGTTCACAGTAAGAGAAGACTGCTACGAATCTTGTTTTTGGGTCTTTCCAGTGCATTTGATGTTAAATTAATTAAGAATCAGAATAAGCTTCTTTAATTTCTCTTTATTAAATTCCAACAAAACCTGACGCTCGACACCCTGGTGTTCCTGCTCTTTTGATACGCCAGTAAGTAAATTAATGTTACTTGTTGTTTATATATAAACGGATTACTGGTGTTTAAAAACAATAGAAAGTTATTTGCTTGAAGTTGATTACCATTAGTGACAGTTCTCTGCAATACTTTTGGAACAGAAACGTATACTGCTTCATTCGGAATATGAGGCGTGTTGATGGACCTGATCCTGTCTCGATTCGTATTCATGAAAAGCTTGTTGGTTTGACTCCGAATGCTCCAGAATGTTGTATATTCAGAGTGCATACCCTGTTACGCAACGTAAATCAAAAAGCATACGACCCTCAATTACTTTCCATTGGTCCTTACCACCGCGGCAAGGATGGCTTAAGGCTCATGGAAGATCACAAATTGCGCTATTTACAGCTACTTCTTCAAAGGAGAAACGAAACAAGTGTAGAAACATATATTAAGGCCATGAGAGAATTGGAAGGAAGAGCTCGTAGATGCTATGCAGAACCCATTAGCCTAACCACGGATGAGTTTGTAGAAATGATGCTTCTTGATGGATGTTTCATCATTGAGCTGTTTCGCAAATTTGAAATGTTGGATCTAATAGATGAACGTGACCCAATTTTGCAATTCGGTTGGATGTTCTATAGCTTAAAGCGTGATCTACTGTTATTCGAAAACCAAATTCCATTCTTTGTTCTCACTAAATTGTTCAAGATGACTAAGGTTCCTAATCAAGAGGGCAACCTTATTGATCTAGCTGTGCTTTTCTTCCAAGTATCATTATTACCATTTGGACACCATATCTCTGCATCAAGTCATGAATCTTTCATAGACATTGAGCATCTACTTGCTTTGTTATATAAATCTTTCACTCCACCATCTGTAGGAATTGAAGACAACACTGAAGAAAAGTTGAATTCGATACCTAGTGCCACGGAGCTTCAAGAGGCTGGAGTCAAATTGAAGAAGTTACAGAGTGGTAGCTTCTTTGACTTAAAGTTCAACAACGGGGTACTGGAAATTCCGTTTTTGAATATAGATGATGGATCAGAATCAATCTTCCGAAATCTAATTGCATATGAGCAATACGGTCGAAATAATGATGTCAAATACGTCACAGACTATGTGAGCTTCATGGATGATCTCACCAACTCTCCAAAAGATGTTGAATTAATTCGTCGACAAGGAATTATTGAAAATTGGTTGAGTGATGATGAAGCTGTCTCCACTATGTTTAACAAGCTTGGTGAGAATGTTATGGTATCCAACGACTATTATGCTCAAATTTTCAGAGATGTGAAGAAGCATTGCCGAGAACGTAAGAATGTGTGGATAGCAAACTTAAGGCACAAGTATTTCAACAGCCCTTGGGCATTGATTTCATTTCTTGCTATTGGATTTGTTATGAAAAGTTGCAGAAAACAGAGTACAAAGAACTAAGAGATGATATATTGTATGAGAGTATTGATACTCGATCTGATTTGTATTGAATAATGTAATGAATGAATTAAGATAATACACTTGATCAGTATGTACCAAAATACATAATTCACTTTACCAAGAGTGAAAAAGACAATGATTAGATAACATTACTCCATTCTTACTACTATTTATACCATTATGCTACGTACGATTTTTTCTTAAATTTTAATGACTCATCGATCTGTACGTACGTGCATGGAAATCACCCAGATCGATCAAGTAGTTAATTTAAAACATAAAAGATGCTCTTAATTATATATATGGTACATTATGTGCCACCTTGCCAACAGCCACAGAAATAGAGCAACAGCCGCAACAAGAAGAAGAAGCACAATTAATGATAGCAATTAACATGCATGTCACGTTCCTGATTAAGGAGTACGCATGAAGTGGCCGGGAATTAAGGTTTTAACTCAACATTTATCTTATCAGTTGCGCGCCATAAGTTATTTTATCGATCTACTTAATTTGTATTATGATCTTCCGTACGTAATTGTGATCGAAAGAAGGATTTCAATTATTGAAGGGATGGCTTCAAACGATCATGCATATGATTGTTTTTTTTTTTAAAAAAAAAAAAAGAAAAATAAAAGTTGATATTAATGGAGGTATATATTGAAGAAGAGTCGTTATATCAATAATAAAAAATTAGTGATATTAAGATCGAACTTGTGTAATTTTAAATGTGACCCTCATGTTCCCTTTGTATCTTTTAAAATTGATGTGGCTTTTAAAATTACAATTCAATTAAAATTCAATAATGATTAATTTTATATATATATATATACAAAACCAATTACATCAATTTTGAGATGACACAAGAGGAACATAGAGTGATATGTAGCATTACTCTAAGAACTCTTTAGAAAAATTAGTGTCATGTTGAAAAAAATAAAATAAAATAAAAAAGAGAGACTTAACTCCCACGGAAAAATTCAAAGGTCAAGGCCCATAAGCACAATTATTTTGTAAAAAAATAAAAAAGTGAATTATTGCTAAGATTCTATTTGGTAGACTCTAGAACTCCCCACATAGAAAAATTAACCCTCATGCCAGGAATACAACAATTTTCTTTAAAAAATAAAATAAAATGAGTAATGATTCAATGCCACCCAAAAATACAACTTTTTACCATCTTGCCTATGTGGCGAGGTGGTCCCCCACTACTTTTTGAGTTTTTTTATTTTTTTAAAATAAATTAAGGTGGGGGACCACCTTGCCACATAGGCAATGTGGTGAAAAGTTGTATATTTAGGTAGTAGTGAATCATTACTCAAATAAAATAATTGCATTATCTCTCTCTTTGAGTGACTCTAGAACTCCCACAAAAAATAACAAATGTCTCAAGCCAAGAACTCAAATCTTTTTTCTTTTCTTTTCTTTTCTTTTTTTTTTTTCTTTTTATAGAAAAAAACAGAAATCTTATTCTTTGAACAATCACTCCACCAAATTACCAAAATCGCTGCAACAATTTTGCATTACCGGAGTAGGAGGCGCATGACCACTGCTACAAGTTCGCCTGCTTGACTACCAGCCAATTCTCGCCTACGACCTCGTCGCCTCTGCCTCTGGAAATCTCTTGCACCCATCTCTCGCCCTTCTACTTTTTTTTTCTTTTTTTTCTTTTTTTCCCCCATTTGTTATACGGAGTCAGGGACGATGCATCTTTTTACTTTTTTGACACTTCACTTCAAACATTTTTGGGAAAAATATATATTAGCCCCCCAAACTACCACCCTTTCTCCGAATGTCCCTCCAAACTACCAATGCTTAGATTCTAGCCCCCCAAACTACCACTTTTTGATTTTTTGGCCACATCCGTCCATTTATGCCGTCAATTCTAAACAGAATTCCGAAAATACCCCTCCTACACTTTGAAATTCTCACGGTTAAGAGATGGGTATTTTCGGGTTTTTGGCCAATTTCTGTTAGAATTAACGGTATAAATAGACGGATGGGGCCAAAAAATCAAAAAGTGGTAGTTTGGGGGGGTCAGAGTGCAAGTGTTGGTAGTTCGGGATGCCATCCAGAAAAAGGGTAGTAGCTTGGGGGGCTTATATATATTTTTTCCAACATTTTTTGTTCTGAGATAAGGATGAAAACATGTGGCTGTGGGACAACCACACATTTTCTTTGTTTTGATTTTACGTTTTCTTTTTTCTTTTTCTTTTTCTTTTTTTTCATCTTACGGTGTTTAGTTTCTAACTTATTGCAAGTCAAACAGCCACACCGTTTTTTATAAAATATTATTGTTTTTTTTTTAATTTTAACAAAAATTAATAATTATATTAAGCATACGAAAAATATTACTAGTCAATTTGTATAATTAGCCACTCATTACTAATTATTAAAAAAAATTATTCTTTTCTTATGCAGGTTAAGAGTGTTATAAAGCGAGCCTATGTTGAATCAGGTTCAATTCTTCAATCTATTATGTAACTTTCTTATTTATAAATATTTTTAATTATAAACTTTACTAGAAATATTATGCATTAGATATGAAAAACTTTTTTAAAAAAATAAAAGAATAAGAAATTAATGAATATTAAAATGAATCTGTAGAGGCAAATTTCTTACTATCAATATGACGTTGAATCTCAAAAGGGGAAAAAAATAATCTTTTAAATAAAAATAAATAAATAACTTGTAAATAATAATTTTTTTACTAGTCAAACAGCCAAACATAGAGCCGGCCCTGCACGCCCCACGCCCCACGCCCCCCACCCCCCAAGTTATAATCTGAGAAAAAAATAAAAAATAAATAAATAAATTAGCATCTAATAAGTCAAAGTTTCCTTAATTAGAGCCACTATAATACTATATAGTCTTCAAGCATGCATGTTGCGTAGCTACGACGGCCACGTGCACGCTTCCTCTCTTAAAAGATAAATAAATTAAATAACAAGGGAAGGGAAGGGGTCTTTAAGTAGTTAATTAGCTAGCGTTCTTGTATTCCATGATCTAATTAGCGTTTTGATTAAAGGCCAAGTAACAATATGCAATAGGCGATCTACGGTCGGTTTAGCTTTAAACAAGTAAGTTTCATTACCTTTTTCTTTTTTCTTTTTTTTAATTATTATTATTTTTCTCTCTTCTCTAACATGCTAGATGTATTTGGAATAGAGAGACTTGTACAAATTGCTTAGAACATGAGGCCGGTCGATGGAGTTGATCTTGTCTCCATTCGTATTCATGGAAAGCTTGCTGGCTTGATTCCAAATGTTTCGGAGTGTTGTATATTTAAAGTGCATACCCAGTTACGCAAGGTAAATGAGAAGGCATACGATCCTGTAATGGTCGCCATCGGTCCTTACCACCGTGGCAAGGACGACTTAAGGCTTATGGAAGATCACAAATTGCGCTATTTACAATTACTACTTCAAAGGAGAAACGAAAGTAGTGTAGAAACATACATTAAGGCCATTAGAGAATTGGAAGGAAGAGCTCGTAGATACTATGCAGAACCCATTAGCCTAACCACTGATGAGTTCGTAGAAATGATGCTTCTTGATGGGTGTTTCATCATCGAGCTGTTTCGCAAGTTCGCAAGGACAGATCTAAGAGGTGATCAATGTGATCCAATCTTCCGATTGGACTGGATGTTCTTTAACTTAAAGCGTGATCTACTATTATTCGAAAACCAAATTCCGTTCTTTCTTCTCACTAAATTGTTGGAGATGACTGAGGTTCCTAACCACCAGGACAACCTTATTGATCTAGCTGTGCTTTTCTTCCAAGTCTCATTATTACCATTTGGATACCATATATCTGCATCAAGTCATGAATCTTTCATAGACATCGAGCATCTACTTGCTTTGTTATATAAATCTGTTACTCCACCATCTGTAAAAATTGAAGATACTAAAGAAAAGTTGAATTCAATACCTAGTGCCACAAAACTTCAAGAGGCTGGAGTCAAATTCAAGAAGCTAGAGAATGGTAGCTTCTTTGACATAAAGTTTAACAATGGGGTATTGGAAATTCCGTTTTTTAATATTGATGATGGATTAGAATCTATCTTTCGAAATCTAATTGCATATGAGCAATACAGTCAAAATAATGATCTCAATTACGTCACAAACTATGTGAGCTTCATGCATGATCTAACCAACTCTCCAAAGGATGTTGAATTACTTCGTCAACGAGGAATTATTGAAAATTGGTTGAGTGATGATGGAGCTGTCTCCACCATGTTTAACAACCTTGGTGAGAATGTCATTCTATCCAGCTTCTGTTATGCTAAAATTTTCAGAGATGTGAACAAGCATTGTCAGAGACGTAAGAATGTATGGATGGCAAACTTGAGGCACAAGTATTTCAACGGTCCTTGGGCTTTAATTTTATTTCTTGCAGCTGTCTTTTTGCTCTTGCTTGCTTTAATGCAAACCATATTTACCGTTAACGGAAAATAAGTAACAAGTACCTGATCATTTTGTTCCCTTATTTCATATAACATAATTTCTGAATAATGTTTTTGTTTTCCAAAATGAGTTAAATGGCTCCTCAGGAAATCTTGCTGCCAAGCTAGAATCTTGATCTTTGTTGAATTCAAATGTCTATTGTCATGGGAACCCCCTTAATTAGAGGTTGTTTATGAGTTTGTAATAATGCTTGTTCTAGGCATCAATAATATTGGAATCGTTGGCCTATTTTCGATTTTCAAATGAAACTCTCTCTACCTCTCATTCATGCATCTGACACTTCAATTTGTTCATAATTATTACAATTCTATCATTTGGAACCATATATATGAACACTGACATGCTAGTAACATGCTTTTTTTTTTTTTTGATAAGTTGCTAGTAACATGCTTCTTCTTCTTCTTTTTCTTTGTTTGTGTTGAACTTTTTAACAAGGATCTGTAAATTGATCTATATAAATTCATTAAATTCCAAATCTTTAAGTTTTTTTTCATAGTTAAATCTTAAATTATTATTTTCACAATAAACCAATAATGTAGAAAATGTAAAGAACATACCAAATTTCATAATTCACTTGACCCTCAATCTTAATTAGGTTACATAAAATGACGAAGAAGTTGCATAAATTTGTAGGGTAGAAAAATGATCAGTTTCTTTCTTTAATTATACCTCCACTTTCCATCAAAGGAGGAGTTCAATAGGTATCACTTCTCTTTTTGACCAAAAAAAAACTGAAATGAGTGAAAAAGAAAAGGATTAAATGTAATAGTATCCAATGAAATCATATGTACCATGTTATATACGTTACTCCATTCATACTACTATTTATACCATTATGCTACAGTTCTTTTGCAAATTTTAATGATTGTTGCATTGCCCTAAACCCTCCAAACGAGTTTATACGACTGGTCAGTACGATATGATGGTCTCTAAATTAAGTATTTGTGGTAAAGTTTTTAATCCCTAGGAGCATGGAAATCACCAAGATCAAGTACTAGAATACAATATAAAAGATGCTCTTTATATGGAACGTATGCACCATCTTGACAACAACCACTTCTCACTAAATTAATACAGATCTTGCTTCTTCTGCAACAAGAGATGCTAATGCCTTCAAAAAATCCGGGGGCTTACAGTCATCCCAGTTGGTGGGGGGGGGGGGGGGGGGGGGGGGGGTGGTTGAGCTGCGGCCACCCTTTAACAAAGAGGGTGATTGTGGCTCTAAGCCTCTCTTATTGGAAACAAGGAAAGAAGTGAAAGGTCTAGTCCTAGTAATAATGGAAATTGTGAGAAGTGAAGGAAGGTCTAGTCCTTAAGTTGTATTATGGTTAAGTTTCGGGATAATAACATAATTAGGGTTGCACTGGTCCAATCTTTTCCGGTATGACCACATTCGACCTTTTCCAGTAGGTTAAGAGATTTATTTGATGATGTTCTCCTTTGCGAAGTTGGTTTAAAATATATCTTAATGGTTCAAGATCTACTTGAGGTAAATATAAAATCTCATAAATATAAGGAAAATAAAAAATAAAAAAGGACCAGGTACAAATTAAATCCCACAAATGGTTCAGAGAAACAAGAGATGACTAAGCATCAGGCAAGGCATTCCAGCTCATTGGAATTAAGTATGTACTCTTACCACCACATGCGCAGAAGAATACAGAGGAGCTGACAAGTAATTTGTTTCACCTATATGAATCTGGACGCTTTGGCTTGCTTTGAACAACAGCCTCAATCTTCTCCATCACAGCAGGAGTCAGTAGTGGGATGACATCAACAGCTTTCATGTTCTCTTGAATCTACATAAGAGGAAATGATCTCTTTGGTTGGGCTATGCACAGAGACAACAAGATGGCATATGCACATACATTATAAGTAATTAATGGTTATGTTTGTTAAAACTTTTCAAAAACTATTTTTCTTTGTTTCCAAAAAGAAAAATACACACTTTTCTGAAAACAATCAACAAACGATTTTATTTTTTAAAACACTATTTTTCAACAGTTGAATTCAGCCCATTAGCTAAGGCTTTAAAGATGATTCTATACATGCCACCCATGAGGCTGATAAGGCAAAAATCCTTAATATCCATCACCCCAACTTTCTTAGGAATAAAGGCAATAAAAGTCCAATAGAGGCTCTTTTCAAACTTGCCTCAAGTATGAAACTCATGAAAGACATGCATGAAATATTGAAATCTTCTTTTGAAACCTCCCGTAAAGACAAAAAGAAGGCCAAAGAAAAACCATAGGGGCTCGGGGCCTTATCGTCGTTGTTCAGAGCTTTCGCCACCTCAAAAACCCCACTCTCCTCAAATACTCTTTCCAACCACATAGCCGCTTCAACACCAACAGAATTCAAAGTAAGACCATCTAGTTTAGGCTGCCAACTGAATTGTTATTAATTTTATTTTTGTAGAATCTGAAGAGACAACCATTAACCACCAAGGAATCAACAATATTGTTCCTTCTATTCGAATTAGCCACATGGTGAAAAACTGTGTTCTTGTCTACCTCCTTCAGCCAATGGGCCCTTGATTTCTACCTCCAACTCCCTTCTTCCAAAAGAGTAGTCCTCTCCATGTCACTAGTAATTTCAGTCTTTCTTGCCTTTTCCTCATCTGATAAGGATCTTTATTCAGCAATAACATATCTCGGAGTTATGGTCCATTTGAGTTTGCGATTTTAAAAAGTGCGATTTTAAAATGTACAAATTGAAAATTTAATTTTTAAAAACGCAGTCAAGTGTTTGGCAAAATCGTAGTTTGATCTTTAAAATCGTACATTAACCTTCTAAAATTATGCGTTTTCAAAAAAGCACCCTATTGCTTATGATTTGAAAAAGTAGTTTTCAGCATTTTCAAATCGTAATTTTTTAAAAATGAAATTCCCAAACGGTTCATTTTCTGCGATTTGGTTTAAAATCGCACTTTTTCTCTACGAAATCGCAATCATAAACGCACCCTTAATCCAAAAGAACATTTTCTACTTCTCAACATTGCCAAAAACCTCTTCCTTCCATTTTTCCAAGTCCAAGATTCAAGACGAAACTAGAGGAGCCTTGAAAGCTGTGAGACAATCACCATTGTTTCACCTTTTCCATAAAACCCTAAGTTTTTTAGCCACATATTCCCAAACTTGAAATACTCTTTGCTTCTAGTAACATTATCACAATCAAACAATAAAAGAAAGTGTTCTGATAAAACTCTAGGGAGCCACCACTGAGAAACATCAAGAAACTAGGCTTCCCAATTAGGAGAGCGAAGAAACCAATTAATTTTGGACCACAATGGAGGATCACGGTTATTAGACCACATAAAGTTTCTACCTACACAAGGGATATCCATAAGACCTCATTCAAAAATGAACTTGAAAAACTCCAAAGAAGTTGGGGATGAACGGGGTTCGCTAGATCTCTTGCTTGAGAAATGGATGATATTGAAACCACCCCCAATACACCACAATACATTCAACTAATTAATCAATCCAGCCAATTCATCCCAAAGAACTCTTCTGACATTGTCAACATTAGGACCATAAACACCCGCAAAGATCCACTCAAAGTTGTCATCGTCATTTCTAAAGGAGCAAGCCACAGAGTATGCCCCCACACACTTAGTTTTTTTTACCACCCTTCTATCCCACATTAACAAGATCCCTCCAAAGGCTCTTATCGAACCCAAATAACACCAATTCACATGAAGACAACCCCATAAACTATGCACAACCACCCTAGACACAGCCTCCGGTTTAGTTTACTGTAAACAAGCAATATCAGCATTCCATTCTCTAAGAAGATTCCTGACCCTCAACCTTTTGTCCCTTTCATTTAACCCTCACATTCGACGTCGAAATCTCAGACTTCATAAAGAGCATGTTGGACCCCTACCTTGCCTCCGCTAGACTGGCCTCCCTTAAGGTCATAATTGACCGAACAAGCTAACCTCTTCAATTCGTGTTGCCTTCTGTTCGCGAACTTGGAAAGAGAACTAGAGGGACTGGCCAACCCATACTGATCTCTACTTGCTTCAATGGCAATGAATAGCGCCATCAACTCATCCTCAAACCCCTCACATGCCAGCCCCACAAAATGACAGAAGCTCTTGACCTCCTGAACCACCCAAAATGAAGCCTCCGCAACAGGTAAAGTTGGCTCTTAAATACTGCAAGGTGTTATACATCCACAGGCTTGCTATCCCTAGACTCTACCCCAGGATGGAGAACCATATCCTAGGAAGAGGAAACCCCCACCCTTAGACTCAACCTTACACCTAAAAAAATAAGTTTTTGTTTTATCAAATAAACATGTTTAGTGTTTGCTTTTTTCCAAACACAAAACAATTTTCTTAAGCGGACCCCAAGAAAACACTCTTCAACTTTCTATCACATCAAAAACTTATTTCAAATCAAAGAACAAAAGACACTTTTGAAAACACTTAACAAACATAGCCATTATTTTCAGACTTTAGATTCTCACTCGTTCCTTATTCTTGCACTTTTTTTTTTTTTTTTTTTTTGTATATAAATAAGCAGATACTATATATGTATTTTTCAATAAAGCTTTTAGTTCATAAATCTACCCATATACCGAACAGAGACTTGTAAGGTTCTATGGAAAGAAGAAAAGAAAAGTATGCACATAAATAAACAGTAAGGATATGGGGAAAAGTTAAAGATTAAAACTATTTAAAAAAGAAAAAAGAAAAAGACAAAGCAGAATAAAGAGAAATAAATTTCAGGGGAAAACCTCAAAGGAAGAATTAAAATCACAAAACCATTTTTAAAATGCATTCACAAGGAAGTATGAAGCAAACATTCACAAGGAAGTATGAAGCAAAGACAAGCACCAACAGAGGAGCTGTGGCAACATGTGTCAGGCATGAATGCAGCCTGGACACAAAGTAGCACAACGGTTAAATTCCATGTTACAATAAAAATGTATTATCAGTTTCCTTTAATAAAGTTGAATGATAAGCAAACACAAACCATATCAAAACAAATGCAGCACATCAAGCAATAGTGAAAATGTTACAAGGATATTTATTTTTAGAACTAACCTGAGATTCCTTCGTTGCTCCAGTAATCACAGAAGAGACATTAGGATTTGCAGCACACCACGCAATTGCTAGTTGAGATAATGGCACACCAAGTTCATCTGCGATTGGCTTCAGTCCTTCAACTTTTTTAAGCACGTCATCAACCAACGACCGATTAGCAAGATTCTACAAGGCAGAAACAACAGGTTAAGATTCTACCCTCTTTAAGTTTTTTGTCCAAACAAAAAAGAGATTCTTACTGAACTTGTAGGTGTTGTATGGTATAGGAGCTAAAATGAGTTGCTTCACACAGTTAAATACCCAGTAACTAAACCAGTTGTCCCCCCCCCCCCCCCCCCCCCCCAAAAAAAAAAAAAAAAGGAAAAAAACGTCACTTAGTCATGTAAACTCCATAGTTTACATTATGGAACAAGTTGCACTCTGCAAAATACCAATAACCCCATATTATACATTTTGACGGCAGAATCAATCATGACCTCAAATAAACAAAGATATCATAGTAGTACTAACAAAAGAATTCATGATCACACATGCTATGATAAGATTGTATGAAGGAGGAGCACCAATGATGATGGAACACTACCCCCAATTTACTACATTTGCAAAGCATAAAAAACTCTATCGCAGAGAATTAGCCTTCAATTTATAGATGTTGACATATTCTTGCAGAAGTTTAGCCGACAAGAAATATTCAGAAAATTCTTCAAGAAATCAAATCAACATTCATTTATGTGAGTAGAAAATAACATAAATGCACAGTCAACAGATAGTTTATACAAGTCAACAATAATGTTGATGAGCACATAGAATACCAACTCACTACAGAGAACAGAGCAATACAATCAAAGAAAAGGCTTACTTTGTAATTGTCCAATGCAAACCGGCTATCAGCCGGTATAACTTTCTTGTTGTATTTTCCAGTAAGCACTCCCGATGCAAGTGGGCTCCAAGTGGTAAGACCCAGGCCATAGTTGCTGTACAGAGGAAGGAACTCAGTCTCAACCTACATCCATTCATAACGATATCATGCACAAAGTCAAATTTTACATATCAAAAGTATATATTCACACACACGCACACACATATACATGTTGGAAAACACATTGCTGCAACTGTTCCATTACTCATGACCTACAGCAGCAAGTACTGTTCCGTAAGGAAAAGCAATACATCTCATTTGGCCCCTTCAAAAATTTAAGAAAACCCCCATATGTCCTCCCTAAAAATCTAAATAACCAATTTATGCTTCTTAAAAATCTGAAAAAAAATTAAAATTAAAATTAAAAGACCTTACCACCCCTCTACAAAATTGGAGAAAAAATATTCTAGTTTTTTCCCCCAAAATCTAAATGTTCTCTTAAAAAAAAAATATGAAGAAATACTTGAGCTTTTACTAAAATCCAAAAATCTAACCATTAAAAAGTTTCTAAAAACCAAAAGATATCTTTTTCTTAGACCCAAGATGTGTGACTTTCCTCCATCCTCCCCTCAACTCCTCTCTCTCCCCTATGCTCTCTCTTTTCCCCAAAAATTCCAAGTCACCTTTTAAATCTCCTCCATTCCTCTGCATTGAAATCATATTCAGGACCCCCAAGTAAAAATTCTTTGCTCCACCATTGACTATACATGTTCAAAACAAACAAAAAGACTCTATCAAGTATCAACAAATGACTCGTTGATTGTGTTGACCAAGTGATGCAGGCAGCAAGAAGCAGGTTTTATTTTAATTTAGTTTTGTTTAATTTTAAGAGTCAAGGATATGTTTCTTTTTTATAGTAATAAACTAGTCTTATTAAAAGCGTAAGGCACCCCCAGACGTATACAAGAGGAAGCATCTAACTAGAAGGCAAAAAACAAACAAAAAAATCGCAAAAACTGAGCAACAAAGGGGACACAAAATCCACCATCTAAAGATACAAAGTATGAAAAAACGAAATTAAAATATCTTCCAAGAACCGCTCCAAGTTCTCGAAATACCTATTATTTCTTTCCTTGCAAACACACCAAAAAAGGCAGGTCAGCACCATCTTCCCAATCGTAGCACTCCTCGGCCTTCGAGACGTCCACTAACAAGCAAACAAGTCAATGACTCTTCTAGGCATAACCCAAGATATACCAAAGCGAGTAAAGAGAGCACTCCACAGAGCATAAGCCACATCGCAATGAAGAATAAGGTAATCCACTGATTCCCCATTTCGCTTGCATATGCAAAATCTATCCACCAAAATAATATACCTCTTCCTAATCTAGAAAAGCCTAAGAATGTCTTTCACCCTTTCCTAATGTTCTTCCACAACCCCACCCCAAAGGCACCTACAGGTTCAAAGGAGTACCAACCTCCCCATAGACTCCCAAACTTAGAGTCCACCGCAACTCTCCACCAAGCTTCTTTCTCAATCCCATAACGCCACAGTCATTTACCTAACATAGCCCAGTTGAACAACACCAAATTCCTGATACCAAGCCCACCCTCTGAAATTGGGGTACAAATTTTGTACCAACCCACCAAGTGATATTTGAACTCTTGACCAATCCCTCCCCATAAAAAATCTCGTTGTAGCTTCTCAATGCGAGCACCTACACTTGCCGGGAGAGGATATGTTTATAATTTTATATTTTTGGACATGGATTTTACTTTTGGTCTATTAATTAATAGTTTGAGTTTTATTATTTTTTTCTTTTGGGATTTGTTCGTGGATTCTATTATTTATCTAGTTTGGACTTAATAGTCAAAAGGTCAAGTCTTTTTACAGTCAAAGGTTTACCAGGGTTAGGCTATATGCAGTTCGGTTTCCCCTCGCGGGCACCGGAGGTTCCTTCTCCGGTTCTTTCTCCGGAGACTCCGCACGCACCACGCTCCTCAGGTGTTAAATGTACTCGGGTTGGGTTTTTACCCATTTTAAAGAAGGAGAGGGTTGGAGACTTCTGCCTTGGGTCCTCAAGTTTCCCTTGAGATGGGTTCGCCAGAAGGGAGGATTCTTCC
Organism: Alnus glutinosa; assembly: GCF_958979055.1. NCBI lineage: Eukaryota > Viridiplantae > Streptophyta > Magnoliopsida > Fagales > Betulaceae > Alnus > Alnus glutinosa. The sequence continues at coordinate 11,833,038 of NC_084886.1, forward strand.
ATCCTCATCCTTGGAAGAACCCACGTCTAAGCCTCTGATTCAGTACAAGCGTAAAGGGAGGAAGCCGAAGTCGGTGGTGGGTCAAGGAAAACACGAAGATGTGGGTTGTTCTAAACGAGCTTGCCCTCTCAATTCTGCGGGTGGTTTCCAGACTATCTCTCATTTGAAATTGTCTTTGTTTTGCTCTTCGTTTGGGTTCAGGGATGAGGGGCAAGAGGATAAAACTGTGGCTTTCCTCTCTGCCCTTGTTGAGGATCATAGGCGGCGGGATAAGCTTGAGGATTGTGAGCTTTAGGGGCTTAGGGCTAGGTTGTTTTGTGGGTTGTTACTTGTTGGGTCGGTGGTGAGGCTTATACTTCTTGTATACTCCGTGTGTACTAGAGGAGTCTTACGCTGTTTTTTCTAATAAAATTGCACTTACAAAAAAAAAAAAGGCTATATGACACAATCCTTCTCTGAGGTGTGATGCCAACAAAACCCCATAGGTGATGCTTAGCTTAGGAGAGCTAGATGTGATGCCTAGATTATCTTCTTCTTCTTTTTCTCTTTGAGTTCCAGCAATTTTCTTTTTCCCCTTCCAATCCTAAGATCATTGAAACAAAAATCCTCTATCACCCATCCATCAAATAGTTGCTATACAATACCAAAATATCATTCTCGAATTACTCTTTTTATATATAAATAATTCATCTTATTAGAAATTGTTGAGAGGTGCAACTAAAGTTTAGAGGAAGTATACAAGAGAGACCCTCAATTAGGGAGAAGCGGGAGAATACGAATTTATAAATTCCAAGAAACTAGAAAAACAAGAATTGGTATAAGCCGCCACCCAACCATAAAGAGATTTGAACATAATAGTTTTTAACTATAACACCGATCTCTCACAATCTTAGAAGTTTTGAGGATTTTACTTTCTCCAAATACACCACATTAAGCACAAAAGAGAAAAACTCCAGGCTTCTAAATTGTAGCGACTTCCAAATTGACCTCTCCAGCTAGCTAACAAGTTCGCCTCTCTTTGGTTATGATCCATTCTAATCCAAAAAGATGGTAAATCAATACCCACAAAGCTCTAGCCACTTCATAGTGGGGCAAAAGATAATCTATGGTTTCCTCACTCTTCTTGCACATGCCACACCAATCCATCATTATAATGTGCCTCTTTCTCAAGCTATCACAAGTTAAGATCTTCCTTAACACCACTGTCCACACAAAAAACGCAACCCTCAAAAAAGCTTTATTTCTCCAAATGCTCTTCCAAGGAAATGGAGAGCCAGCAGGGGCCAAAGCGTATGATAAAAATATCTGGCCTCAAAAGTCCACCTTTTGTAAGGGATCCAACAAATTTTATCCTCACCACCTAGTCTCAACTTGAGAGAGTACAAAAGACTAAATAACAAAGTAAGCGACTCTGTCTCCTAATCATGTACTGGTCTAGTGAAAGAAATATTCCACTAAAGAGTATCATCAAAAAACTGCACATAATCCACCACTGAAGCACCCTCACAGCAAGCAATATTAAACAACTCTGGAAAAGCTGCCTTCAAAATCTTTTTTTTGATAAGTAAGAATTCATTAAAAAGCGCAGAGGGGCGCAACCTTAGTACACAGGGAGTATACAAAGGAGCCCCTAATTAGAGGACCGAAACGAACAAGAATGCCTTCAAAATCTGGTCCTCACCCTTCAAATCATACCAAAACTTGATATTGAACACATCTCCCACCTCATATTTGACAAATCTAGAGAACCCCCCCCCCCCCCCCCCCCCAATGTTTTTCCTTACCCGAACCCGAAAGACCCAACAACATCTTTGGAACACCACCCTCCTCACATGCTATCATATGTCACTTCCACCAACGAACTCTAACAAAACCATTTCCTTACCCTAATTGAAACCTGTAATCCCAAATATCTTTCCAGCCTTTTCCGCAACAAAAATCTAACAAAACAACCTTAATTTCCCCTTAAATTCCTGCTGCCAGAAAAAATACTGCAACTAAAATTTTTGGGTTCAGCCCTTAAAACTAATAAAAGTCAATCTTTTCAAGCCTTTAAACCTCGTAAAATTCAATCTTTTCACATGCCTTCGAACTTCAAAGCCCGAATTTGGGTTCAGCCACTACATGATGTGCAGCACAACTCCTAATGGTACATGATTCAGATAAACTAAATTGAAAGAATAAAACCACCCGTCTCCTGCTAAAATTTGTGGCTCCAGAGCTGTTAAAAGTCAAACGAACCCACTCCAAAAAGAATCCATAAACCGGGTCAGGCAAAAACATCCCATCTGGGTTCTGTTCACACATCTCATACTAAAAGAGCAAAAAAATCACCAAATAAAAGTAGAAACCATTTCGCCTATTAGTTATTACCCAGGACCCCAAATCGCACAAACCAATCCACTAAACATAAACACATACAAATCTTTACCTTTTGCCTGGTTAGCATATTATACTCAGGCTGCTCGACGATGGGGCCGACCAAGTCTAAGCGGTCGGCGACGCCCCAAGCCTCAGTGATCTGCTGGGCGGACCATTCGCTGGTGCCCCAGTAGAAGGCCCAGCCCTTGTCGATCACGTAGTTCATGGCCCTGACCGTCTCCTCGATAGGCGTGGACGAGTCCGGGCGGTGGCAGTAGATGACGTCGACGTAGTCCGTGTCGAGGCGCTTGAGCGAGGCCTTGGTGCCCTCCACGATGTGCTTCCTGGAGAGGCCCTTGTCGTTGGGCCCCGGGCCGCCCCAGAAGATCTTGGTGGAGATGACAATGTCAGAGCGCTTCCAGCCCAGCTCCCGAATGGCCTGACCCATGATCTCCTCGGCTCGGCCATTGGCGTAGACCTCGGCGTTGTCGAAGAAGTTGACGCCGTGATCTCGGCAGCACTGCAACAGCGACTTCGCCTCCTTCACGTCCAGCTGGTTCCCGAAGCTCACCCACGCCCCGTAGGAGAGCTGGCTCACCTTCAGGCCCGATCGCCCCAGGTTCTTGTACTGCATTTTCGTTTTGCCTGGTTTTTCCAGCGGAGCAAGCGAGAGAAAGGAGCGTTTGGGAGTCTCTGACTGACTTCCCTTTGTGGTGGGAAATAAGCGTAATGAGTCTAATGACTATGTTGTCTTTTGAGACGACAAGTGGAGCGAGTAGCGACTGTTGTGGGGGGAAGGAGACTCGGACATATGTCGAATGGCTACGAATGTGACTGCTGGGACACGTGGGAACTTGTACTTTCCTTTCTTTTCTTTTCTTTTCTTTTTTTTCTTTTTTTGTCTAAGCAAGTACGAAAAAAAAATATGGGAAAATAGTTAATAGTATATGACATAAAAAATACAAAATAAAAATAAAAATAAAAGAGGGGTGGAGCAGGCCAATAAAAACCTCAGTACAATCACTAATACAATGCCAAAAAAAAAAAATATAAACTCTAATAGAAATAGGCTAAATAATTGGCCCGACATATTAGGTTTTTGGGTCGCTCCCTAGAAAAAGGTAGTTTGAAATAGTAATTTGAAGTAGTTCAAAGGCGAATTTATCTAAAATAGTAATATGATATATCACCTTCACATTCCTCTCTTATCTTTCTAAAGCATATGTGGTGTGATTCTCGGTAGCATTTGATGCGTTGAGAAACCACGTCACATATACTTTAAGAGGATGAGAGGTAGAATTGAGGGTGATATATAATATTATTCTTTTTAAAAATGTTGTCTCAGTATTTAGTATTGTTTAGCAATTTTGAATGGATTTTCTTTTATTAATTTGCAATTGTAGGGGAAAAATATTTATCATACCAACTAAAACAATGAAAATCAGTGGGCTCGTTAGGTAACACTTTTTAGGATAGATTTTTATTTTTTTATTTTTTATTTTTAGTAAAAAATAAATAAAAACATTAACAAACAACGCAATTAAAACACAAATCACTTAAAACTACTTTCATATTTATACTACATCACAGCCAAAAGCACATTCTAAAAAGTTTTGTCAAACGAACCCAATAATATTCTCTAAACATATTTTCGACCGAAAACATTTTCTTATATAAATCATATTACGTTGAAAACAAACCCAATCATAAACAAACTCTATGTTATAATTCTTCCTTTGAAAATGTTATAGACAAAAATATAGGCAGAATACAAAGAAAGAAATATATAATAATTTCAACCAATTGTTTTTCACTTCAAGAGAGCAAAAGAAAGAAGATGAAGATTGTTTGTTCAAATTTGTTAATGCTAATTATGAAGTAGGTCAAATGGCATCCACGGATTATTTGTCAGATATCGAGTTAAGGGCCAGATTGATACAGCTCACAGCTGGATGCTCTAATTAATCAGGGATCGATGCATCGATCATGTGGATGGTGGAGCTGTGCATCATTGATCAGAATCTATCTTGCCATGTGCCTTATCTCATTTTCATTTCACCTTTCATCATTATGCATCATCGATCTTCTTTTATCAAACCTTTTTTCGTCACCTTAATTCGACACGAAATTTACATTGTCGTGGCTTCAATTGCCACCACAAATGAAGTAATGAACCACATGGCTTTCAAGTCGGGGCGCAACTAGATAGTAGGCGGAAGATGCCCACATTCTTCTCCTGAATTCTTCTAGCGATGACGCTTACACGGACCTTTCGTCATGGGCTGCTAGCGCTAACGCTACTTGGCATCCGCCCCTAATTTTTAGAAGCCCTTTTAACCGACATTTTTGGCTGCCTTGGCTCGGCTTCTACGCTTGTTTCACTCTTTTGTGGGAAAGTTAAATCACCGTTAAATTTATGATAGATTATTATTGGATTTTGATCTAATGATGATTTTAAGAGCCACATCAATTTTAGGAGGACAAATGGATGATATGTAGCATTACTCCAAGCAGCTATTTGCAGCAATAGCAATGGCAATATTATAAAGATGATTTTTCAAACCAGTGGCTCCTTTTTTCCGGCTTTCGGTGAAGCCTTAACTGCTCGATTAGCTACATCTCTAACAGTTTCACTATATCCTAATTGTTTCATTCTTGAACGAGACTCCCTTATTGTTATTATGCCTCTACAAAATCCTCTTTATCATTCTAGACCGGATAATTCTTTTCTAATCTCATATATCATAATTTTATTATAGAAAATCTTCTTTTTGAAAAGCTAAAAGTCAACAAAAATATAAACTTTTGTGCTCATTACGTGGCACAATGAACCGCAACTAGATGTCACTCTAACCATATTCCCATCTATCACTCTCCTCTCCCTTCTATCCAAATTGTTAGTGGAAAAGGCTGACCTTCCCCTTTGTAATCTTATTCTAATTACTCAGTTTGTTTTTGAATTATATATACTTAAAAATAAATAAATAAATAATATCCAACATGAAGAACAAGGGATAAGAATCGCATAAAACGAGGATGCATTGAAAGTCGATTGGCACAAAACACCTCAGGTCTAGCCAAATTGCCCCCAAAAATTAAAATAAAAGCAACTAAAAATAAAATAAAATTGAACAGGTAGTCAAACCACGCCTTAGCCACTCCCAAAAATAAAATATCTCTCTTATAGGCTGTGTGATGGTTTGACGACTTCTTAACTGGTCAAGGGTGACCTAATCACTTATTTAACTAGTCATGGTTTGGCTATCTCTTCAACTCTTTTTTTTTTTAAAAAAAATATAAAAACAATTATAATTTTTTAGGGGCAATTTGGTTAGTTCAAAGAAAAAAAAAAAAAAAAAAATCATGTGTGCGTCACATATGGTTTTTTGTTTTTTTTTGTTCGTTCAAATATTATATGTTAATGGATGAAGTAACTTATATCAGTGTGGAAGTTGAAGGGAGTAAAATGTCAATTTCAAAAGTTTGGAACTATGGGGTTGTTTGGATAAGAAAACATAACTAATACCAATCTTAAATTCAGTTAGTTGAATTTCAACTATACTTTCAATTTTAAACAATTCAACGCTGAACTTTTTAGTGGGAAACTTTTGTGTTAACCATTTCTGAAATTCGTCATTCTAAGTGATATTGATTATCAAATTGACTAGTTCATAAATCTAGTTGTGAATGTGTATAATTAATATAATTTATGTTTATAAGATATAAAATTGTGTTAATCAGGTTGGACAAAGTATTTGGGCCAACTTAACCCATTTATATTATACAGGTTGAAACAACAATTTGCTTATTAAATAAATTATGCAGGTCGTATCATATGTGTCATTCACTTATTTAAACGAGTTATGTTAGGATTAAGGAGTTTGACCTGATTAATTAAATATGTTGGATTCAAATTGACTCATATAGCAATATACCTATAAATCGGCACTACATGAACCTGAACCATGAGCCCGAATTGAAATGGGATCCCTTATGATGTTAACTTATATTAATATTATTCACTTTAACTATACTGTCTTTTCAAGGTTATTATGTAAATTATTATGACAAAATAATATTTTAGGTTAAGGAAATAGAGAAGTGAACAAAAATAATTAAGAAACTTTGGAGAAAATACATTTAGCTTCCTCATACTCTAGGCCTTGTTTGGAAAGGCTTGGGACGGAACATCGTAGTGGACGGCACTGTTCCCAGAGTTTTTTTTATTTTATTTTTACATTTTTCAATACCAATCAACATCAAAATATTTTAACTTTTTTCCATTTTTATATCACATCAATAATTTTTTTATTACTATTCAAATAACAAATTCACTACAATACAAATTTTTTTCACTTTTCTATACAAATTCTTTTTACTTTATATCACATCATTACTTTTTACTAATTTCAAAATTAACAACCCACTACTCTGTACTATACAAATAAATTTTCTATTTATATCATAATCTTTGAGCTCAACAGATGTTCTCATCTCTCACTAATTTTCATTCCAATTTATATCTTTTTGGTTTCATTATGTCCGCCTCCGACCACGTCTCATTCTGCCAATCACGCGCCGACGTCGGGTCACTTTTCCTACCGCACCCTGCCAGATGTAGTCGTTGCATTTTTTTTGAGTTTTTTTGCTGTTTATTTGTTTTTGTATTTTTACGTTACTTGGTTTTTGGATTACTATTGGTGTCTTTCTATTCTACAGTCCTGATTTCGGATTGTAACAGTGTTTTTATAGCTTTAACCTCATTCTGATAGAATTCTACCATGTAACCTTTTTTTTTTTTTTTCTTATTCAATTAAAAAAAAAAAAAGAAGTCCTGTTGTCAATAATGAGATTGGGTGGAGAAAATTTTGCCGAGTCCAAAAAATCCGATTGCCATAAAACTAGGCTTGGCAATTCGGGTTGCTTTGTCAACCCATCGAGTTAGCGTGTCAACTCGTTTAGCTAATTTGATTAAAAAATGTGTCATTAACGCGTCATAAATATGTCATAAACGAGTTAATGGGTCATAAATGTATTATAAACAGATTGGTGAGTCATAAACAAGTCATTAACGGGTTGACGGGTCATAAACGAGTTATAACATAAACTCAAATCCTATATATTCGTGTCGTGTTCATATCAGATTCGTTAGTCGTGTCAAAATTGTCAAGCCAACATATAACTATAAAACCAACGCATTCTATTTACAAATGCCCAAATTTTTTATTCAAAAAGTATATAAAAATGAAATACAACCAATTCCGAGTAATCCGGGATGATCTTGCATCAATTTATTAGAGGATACACCTCTACAGCAAGTTATCTATAGCCATGTCAGCAAGACGTCAAATTTCAGCAAGCCCATTTCACTGCAGCAATCCTGAAGCTTCTCTGTTTTCAGTCTTCCCTTTGTTTTTCTGCCTACAACAGACAAACGTTTACCTTCTCTTTAGTTGTCTTTCTCTTCTTCTCATCTATCTTAGCCCACCCTCCTTTCCCTTCACGTCAACTGTCACCCTTTCTCTTCTGTTCTCTGTTTATATCACCGTATCTACTGTCATCTCTCCCTCTTACATATGCAAAATTTTTCCGTTCCTTTCACCCAATGCTGTCTCTCCTTTCTGCAAACTGTTCTTTCTCTCATTGAGGCATTTCTTCAAACACCTTTCCTCTAGCAGAATCGTGTGTCCCACATCTTCAAAATCATGTGTCAAAGTGACTACAGCCCGTCAGCTTCCTCCTCAAGCTGCTTCCCAGCAAAGATCAACTTCTGCCTTTCCCCTCTCAACGAGCCCAACCTCTCTTCAAGGCCTTCTGTCAAACACCTTAGCCTCAAGATCCTCTCTTTTATCTTTTTTCTTTTTCTGTCTTAATCTTCTTCTTTTTTTCTAATATGGCCAACGCCATTTCAGTTCCTCCACTCAAATTCTGCAGAAAGAGTTCTTTCCATTCCTCCTTTCTTTTCTCAAAAAAAAAAAGCAGTTCTACAGCCATGTTCACATAAAAAAAATAAAAAAAATTTCCCCACATCAACGCACTCCTCAGCCGAATCAACTCCTTCATGAACGGACCCAGCTTCTTCCTCAAAGTCTCCATCACCTGCTCTTGCTTTGTCCCTTCTTCATTTCCTCTCCTGAAGGTTCTTCATGATGATCGTGCTTCTCATCTTCCTCAGCGTCAGCGTCGTCTCTGCTAACTTCTAGTTCTTTCTTTCTTCCTTCCTCCTTTTAGCTAGTGTTCTGTTCTCCTCTGCCACATTTCCCAGTACCCACATGCCTTCCTTCCCTCTCGTGTCAGTCAGTAGCAGATGGCCCATACCCTCTCAAGCTGCTTTTTAGTCTTCCAGGAAAGTCTCCCTCTCCAAATTTTTAAACGTCTCCCTCGTTCTATCCCTCTCAACGAGTCTGTCCTCCTCTTTATTTCGTCAGGTACGTGTTCACTTCTCATGCTTCAAAAAAAGAAAAAAGTCTTCCACCCAAAAAATTTTGGGCTTTGTTACTTGCACCCAACAAGTGTACAACCTATTTACATGGGTGGAACTCACCCACTCAGATGGCCTCACTCATGTGAGAAGTTGTGCACAACTGTGCACCAAGTATTTTCCAAAATTTTTACATGCCTTTGTCTCAATCACACACGTTTCTGTAGACTTAACAGTCTTTTTCTCTCTCATGGTCAATCTCCCTCTTTAAAATCACGTCACTCTCCTCTCTATCTTCTTCCTTTTCTTTTCCCTTAATCTTACCTCTTTCTCATTCTTTTTCTACCTGTCAATCTCTCTCTCTCTTTATTTCCTCAGTTTTGCTTTGGTGTTATTGTGTTAACCGTGTGTATCCTCAAAAGCATCAAACGATGCTAGCCGTTTCTGAAATTAAAAATGAGGTCTCTCTCATAGTTTGCCCTCTTCCTTTTGGCCCATTGACTGTCTATTGTTTAGCTTGTGACAAATGTCTAGAGGCTCAAGCCTATGTCAGCCTTTTGTTGGTTTTTTTTTTTTTTTTTCTTGCTCATTGTTGACCCAATGTTTTGCTTGTGGCAAATGTCCAAAATCCAAGCCCATGTCAGCTCTTTGATGGTTTATTATTTTCTTGGCCCATTGTGACCTAATTACTTGTGAAAAATGTCAAAGTCCCAAGCCCATTTTAAAGCCATTTAGCTTGTTTCTTTTATTTATTTCACTTCTTTTTTAATCTTTGTTTCTTTTTTGTATTTCACTTCTTCTTTTGTAAGCTTGCTGTTTTGAGACCTTTTTATTGTAATTTCTATGTTCAGTTGCTATTATAAAAACAAAAGAAAAAAAAAAGAATAAAAAAAAAGAAAGTGTTGATTAGAAGCAAAAGTCAAACTAAAGGAAGTTCCTACTATCAGTTTGCGGAGGAATATTAGAGGATACACCTCTACAGCAAGTTATCTATAGCCATGTCAGCAAGACATTAGATTTCACTGCAGCAGGCCATCCTCAAATCTGCAACAACCACTCATATATCTTAGACCATACCTATTTGTATTTCTCTATCAATTTATGTTTTTAATCCTCTGGTTCTTAACCCTTTCTTAAGTCTATGTATTAGACTATTTTGTAATCAAGCCATGCAATGAAATCAGTAACAATGTAGTCATTTGTTTACCTTCGTGTTCTCTCCCTCTTCCATTACAGACATCTATCTCCTTCTCTTTATTTTCTTATACAATTAACCCAATAAAAAAATAAATAAAAAATTAAAATTTTAAAAAAATAAAAAAAATAAAAAAGAAAAAAGAAAAGAGCTCGAATATATAAGAGAGTATACTGAGAGCTGGGCAGTAGCAGAGCTGGTAGTTGGGGCAGAGAGAGCACCAAACCATTAAGCTTGAAGAAAAATAAAAGGAAACATTTAAAAAAATAAATAAATAAAATAAAACAATTGGCAAACTGAAATTCAAGAAAAAGGAAAAGGATGAAGAAGAAGGAAGCTGAGATTACATACAGAGAAAGGGACAAAGAGATTGCCTGAGAGTGGCAAAGAGACAAAGAGTCCCTATGACTGATGAGAAGAAAGAGAACATCTGATAGAGTAAAATTCGAAATTAGAACATTTTTACCATAACCAAGGCGAGAGAGAGAGAGAGAGCTTACCAATTGAGAGTGGTGGTGGCAACATGCGGCAGAGAGTGATAGAGAAGGAATGAGGGAAGGTGGAGAGTGCAGAAGAGAGGGCTGCAAGTGTGAGACAGAAGAGAATGAGGCCACCTCTATACATTTGCTGACCACATTTAGCAATGCCATTATCCGGTAAAAGTGAAGGGATAAATAATAAGCATGCACAAAGCTTTAAGTATGCTTCATTATCCTTAATTGGAAGTCTTTTTTTGTTGGTATATAACAATACCACCAATTCCAATGACTTACAAATATGTTTATAAACAAGTTAAATATACATTTTCCTCGATCAAAAGAGATGGAGAAACTTCAGTAGGTTAAAGTTTAGTGATTTAGAACTCACTTTTGAAACTGCAGAGCACAATTCAGGCTGCCGCACAATGTATATTTGATCACCATGACTTTCTTCTTTATATATGTCTTGATTCCTATGCCAAGTCCATAACGCATATGTAGAATTCACAACCTGCATTAAAGATATAAAGATAAATTAAATGAAGTAAAAAATTCAAAAAAAAAAAAAAAAAAAAACATTTGCAACCTCTGTTGCACTTCAATTCCATATATCTATCTAGTCTTGGTCGTGTTTGTTAATGTAATTTGTGGGTTTTTTTTTTTTAAATATATATATATTTGGTTTGAAAAAGTACTCTGATATACATAAAGGTAAAAATTGTCTATGCTTTTAGGAGTATTTTGTTAATATTTTTGTTTCGATGACAGAAAACAAAAGACAGAATAATTTTTTTCACTAACATAGGGCTAGTCTAGGTTCCAAGTACGGTTCTAACTAGCTAGGACCAATCTCCATGGTCCGTTCTAACTTAATCCCTACTCTAGTTTCACCGATCATTGTCAATGAAGGATAACAAAACAGTAATAATTACTGGGGCAAGTGGTAAATCAGTAACTAAGTTGACGTAGACGTTCCTAGTATAAATCTCAAGATGCATTAGGGTTAGGCAATTGGAACATACTTTCGGGGTAAGTAACCTATAGGCTAGTCCAGGATAGAAATTCCAAAGGAGTCCATGATTTTACAGACTAAAGACCATACCTCTAGTATTCCATGCCCAAAGCTGCTTTCTCTATATGCGCTCCATTCTGGTTGTTTGTTCCAACAAAACTGTCCTTTAGCAGGACCAGAAGAAAAATTCAAATGGCATAGCCCTCCAAATTCCGGTGTGTTGTCTCCAGGTGAAGGACACTTTCCAGGGTCATCTGCGAAATCAACATCAACTTTCTCAATATTTCCACCATCTCCAACTGTTATGTACACAGGCCCACATGGATCTAATGTGTAGTCATAAACTCTGTTCATGCGCTCATAGGCATGCACCTGCAAAGCAGAGAATCTATCATGCTGCATTCAAAGAAGAAATTTTTGTTTAAAAGTACATTTATATAAGATTGTATCTAGCTCATCAGATTTGTATCTATGGATTTCCAACCATGCTATATCTCTAACTTGTTTTTAAACAAATTCAAGTACCCAAGACTTATTCACAACTCGAACTCTAACCAAGATTCTCATGTTTCACTTCATTAAACTTATCCCTTAATCACCTTCGTAGTTTAGCAAACTGAACTACAGTATGCAATTATTATTAGGCCTAAAAAGACAGGAAGCAACTCCATTAAAAAGGTCTCTGAGTAATAACATCAATGATTCAATGTTATCTGGTCCTTTGACTCCACAACAGAGAGAGATGGAGAGAGAGAGAGAGAGAAACAAATAGACAATGGAGAGAAAAAATCATATCTACCCAAGAGTAATAATAAAATATGCCACAATAGGTATCAGTCTTTCGAAGTGTTTTATTGTCAACATGCATGATATGGTGTTCTTTTGCAAGGAAAACATGAAAGTCAAGGTCAAATGAAAGAGGACATTATCTATAAAATAGAGTAAATTTTAACTTTGGTTGAGGAGCCTTTGTCAATCCATTATCACTGTATTTAAAGTGAGTATAATTGCTTAGAAAAGGTGCCCATGCAGTTGGTTAAAAGATCACTATATAAAACAAATTGAAATCAATAATCAGGAATTGAAATTTCTGAAGATGAGTGAAGAGATACAAAATCTTCAATGCCAAAACAAAACCCAATTGAATTAAGCTGTACTTTCAAGGGCACAAGATAACAAAATTTCAGTGCCACGATCATTATCTCAGATAAATAAAAACCTGCTTGATCACTAATCACATGTTCCCTAAGCAATCGGAGCAAGATAGAATATATTTCAACTTACATGACCAGAAAAAACAATATCAACTCCATATTGATACAGAATTGCTTCCATTTCCTGCCTCATGCATTCAAATTCCTGATAGTGTGAAGAATAGCTGTTATACCAAGGTGGATGCCATGCTGCCACAATCCAAGGGGTCACAGTGCGGTCTACTCTACGTAGATCTTTCTTTAGCCAAGCATATTGAGCACCTGGAATAAAGATTGAATGGAAACTCTTGGAATTGCAACAGAATCTAAAAAATAATCTTTTACAACATGGGGCATTTAGGCTGAGTTGTCGTATCAGTTACCAGTACTGTTATAGTCAACATATGCTCCCAACATGATAAAATGTACTCCTCCAGCATCAAAAGAGTAGTAGAAATTACTCTTAGAGCCACTTTCTGCTGAGGGAACTGCAAATCTTGTCAAATATGATTTGAATGTGATCCCAGCAACTTGAGGCTCAATCTCATGGTTGCCTTCGATGACCATCATAGGAAGTCTTGAGGTTAATGTCTCCATGAATCTGAACTTTCAAAAATAATTCAACATTTGTGGACAAATATTTCATCCTTTTCTCCAGAGTACCTCTAATGTCAAGAAGTAACTTCAATATTAAGTGCATGCAATAAAACCCAATGAAGCATACAAAAAGAATAGAGTAGTGAATAATAAAAAGAGAGGCAAAGTTAGAAGTAGATGAACTTATACTAGCCTTCATATCAATGCAAATGCAACAAATCAATCTATAAGTTATTTCTAAACACCGGTAAGAAACAGATGGCCAAGGTTGCTAGCACTGTACTTGATCTTGATCCTATTTTTTCTATCTATCAACATCACTTGATGCTGAATCTGGGTATGCCATAAGTATTTTGGCTTCATGCACTAAATATAAGAAGAGATGACAAAATTTTAATATGTAAAACATCAAAACTCAACCTTTCCGCTTCTCAAATGCTAAGAACTCTTATCATATATTATTTAAACGAAATTTGAGATGTGGTCCCCACCATTAACACACTTTACAAAACAAACCACAAGACTCTTCTCAAAACACAAAACACTTTTCACAAAAGATTTTCCAAAAAATAAAACACAAAACACTTCCTAAAAAATAATTATCATGAACTTCTGGGCCTCTGGCGGCCTTGCAATGGCCAACGTGAACTTCCGACAGCCCCACAATCGCTGCCATGAACTTCCGGTGGCTCCACAATGACTACCATGAAATTTCAACAACCCTATGGCGGCCACTATGAACTTCCGATAGCCGCGCAGTGACTGCCGTGAAGTTTCCGCAGCCCCACGGTGGCCGCTAGGACCGTCTAATGCGGACACCGTGGTGGTTGCTGTCAGGCGGCCACCATCATGAAGTGTAAATTACAATAGTTTTTCTTTTTATTTTTTTTCTTGAGGTAATTCCCTTTTTTCCCCATAAACTATCGGTCATTATCAACATATCACCACGAATTGACACCTTGACTATAAGAGAGCATTCAACTACAATTTCTATACTTTTAGCCCCCCCCCCCCCTTCCGTCATTTAAATCAAGGGGCTAGACAATAAGAAAAATATTGGACCCTAGAGCTGGTTTTGATACCATGTTGAGAAATTCAAATGGGGTTAATATTATTTTCTCCCATAATAACGTTTACTGCTATTTAAACAAGAAATAGAATTCAAGATAACGATAAATATAACAAACCTATACAAGATGAACAATTCCAAGCCTAGATAAAGATAAATACACTCAACCTAAAGAAAGACAAACTTTTAACAAGGATCAAATCCTAACACAAGCATAATTTGAATATCGCATAAATGTTACCTTCCCCACCCATCCCAGCGGGGTTGATATGTTTCTCTGATAGGCGCATCAGGGAATGCACATGAGAAGCATTGAGCTCCTTTTCCACCAGTTGTACGGTACTGATTGGCATAAGTCATGTCTCCAACCATTAAAATCATTGAAGGATCATTCTGAATCAAATGATCAATAGTTGTGGTAGAATTGCTCGTCAGACCCAAATCTCCAATAACTGCTATCCGGCGGGGATAACTGTTTGGGCTAGGCATTGGAAATGTTTCAAAGACTTGCTCTTCACTCATAGCCGGAATGTAGCTATCCCCACACTTGTAATAATATTTCGTTTTAGGTTTGAGACCTGGACGAAAATAGAAAGTTACTAATTTAATAGAACTTCTTGCATTCTCCTTCTCTAATTTAATTTTCCAATGACATGACCATCCACCCTTACAGTTTTAGCTATTTCCACTACTTGTTTCATGAACTTGTGATATTAAATAGACAAAGCATTCTTTGACGATGGAAATTTAAAGCATAATATTGCTAACCAGTCTAGTTTTTAACTACTTTTAAACGAAAGGTCTCTTTAACTTTAGATGATTGAATTCTCATGATTAAGGATCTGACAAAGTGGGTTGGTAATCAATGAAGACTATGGAGTAGATAACTTTTGAAATTCAGTAAAGTACAGAGTAGCAAACTACTACAGGCCGCATAAAAGAACTCCTCAAATTAAATTTGCGTAGTAAGAATGATAAACTAAAAGAAGTTCTTAGAGCAAAAAAATGGAATTTATACCTTTAATCCTCACATGGTGAATGATCCCAGACGTGTAATTCAGGAGGCCTTCAAATGGGTACAATTGACTGTAAACCGTGGACGCCCCTTTCGCTATTTTCGTATACTTACCACTTTCTTTCCCATACCACACCTCGCTCGCAACCGACGAAGGATCCAGCTCGATCACATTGGAACCAACCTGAGCATCCCCTAAAACCAACACAAGCAGACCCAATTCACCAACTCCAACAAACCAAACAAGAACAACAAGAAAACATTGAGAATTGCACAGGGAAGTACCAGTGACCCAAGAAACCCACATTGAAGTTGGCGAAGAAACGGCAAGAGCTATCTGTTCTGGGAAGTTTGAGGTGACATTTTTCTTGAGCCTTGGATCATCCATTGGCAAGTCCTCGCTGCCTCTACGCAAAGACGGATCGAAGCGGCGAGTCACAGGCTCAAATGGGCCTTCCAGAGTGGTGGGTATGTGACTTTCAGTGACCACCATGATTGTTATGATGAAGAAAGTGGTCAGAGGAATCCATAACTTGCCGTCCTTCCCCTTCATGGGGTCTCTGTTTTTCTTTCTAGCTTCTTGGTTTTCAGAGTATGGTATTATTAATGGTTTGAATGTTCTTGGAAGATGACCCGTTTGGTGTCAGTGGAAAAAGAAAGAGTTGAGATTTCGCAACCGTTTGTTGATGAAGTTTGGAATCTTTGTAACAGATAATGGAATGTGCTGTTCGTTTAGGATTCCACGAGAAGCGAGTATACCTTTCCCAAAAAACAGATAAAGAAAAAAACGAGGCGTTATAACTACTCAAGTTAACAAAAGTTCGGAAACGATTACGTACGTAAGCAATTTTTTGCCAGGTAAAATGCCACGCGTTAAAAAGAGAAATGTTTCAACCATTTTATAAGAGTATCTAGAGAGAGAGAGGCTGTGAGTTTTCTAGAGAGAGAGAGAGAGAGTTCTAAATGAGATCGTTGCTTGGGCGCCTCCTTCCTCCAGGTTCTGCTTTTCAATCTGGCCCTTTTGGTTTGTTTTTGTTCTTCTATGGTTAGATTTATTGGAGGTATGGTCTTTCCTAGTCATTAGGACTATGGTGTTTTTATCCTTTCGGTAGATCCGGTGGTAGTTAATTGACCCTCCCATAGCCTTTTTGAACTATGGTGACTTGTATTTTTGTGTTTTTGTTGTTCTTTATTTCGTTTTGAAAGAATTGTTCAACTCAAAATGTCTTCTCTAGGAGAGTGGTCAAGCTAACACGTTGTTGACAAAGTGTTTTTTTGGCCGGTTTTTTCACTTTCTTTCTCTGATTTTGAAAGCCAGATCTACACTTCTCTGCAGATTTCTGCATGACACGCGCCCCCCAATTGCGTTCTCCGTCGTCTTCCGCTCTTGCCACTGCAAGCAACGGTCGTGTCGATCGTTGGTAATTGACGTGTGAGCCCCATGCGCCTGGGAGCTTTCTACTCTTTGGTATGCGTGGAGCCACGCTCCGCCTTTTTCAGGCCGTGCACTGTGACTACTGGTTCTACAGTGTCAAATCTTCGTCTAAGGGCTACCGGTGACAACGTGTGTCCTACACGAGCCGCCGTCTGGAGACTTTGGCCTCCTTCCCTTACTGCTGGCGGCTTGTTTTGGGTGTTTGTGTTATTCTCTTGTTTCTCCGATTACAACCTGTTTGTATTTGGATCAAATTTTATGGGAATATTTGTTAGCTAGTTGCTAGATCATCTCTCTTTCTTTAGAAAGTGAACGTTATTGTAAGAGAGGCTCAATTATTATTCTTGTAAAATTTGTATTTCTAGTTAGACAGCTGTTTTTCTAAGTCAGATTCTTCTGGTTTAGAGAGTGGAGAGTCTTGTCCCTTACTTTCATGATGTAAGCCTCTAGGCTTTTTGCAGATTTAATGATAGCACATGCTATTTGTTCAAAAAAAAAAGAAACAAAAGAAATGTTTCTTGGATACACTTTGCACATAATTTGTACACAAAGTCCTACTTGACATTTTATTTAAATTTTTTTAAAACAAAGTATGTACAAAAAAATCTTGCCACGTAAGACTTTGTGTATAAAGTATGAACATTTCTATGTTAAAAAATTGAAAATTTATTTTATTAAAACGAAAGCAAAAAAATTTAAAATAAAAATAGGAGCAATGTTGGAGGCTTGGAGCCCCTCTACCCCTGCAAGGGGTGGCTTGCACAACCGACACCGGTGGAGGGGTAGCTCGTGCGGCCACCCTTTTTGTTTAGGGATGGTTGCCCAAATCTACTCAAGGAGTGGTGACTGCATGAATCACCCTGTCTGCTGGCAACCTAGTGTGCCCCCCAATGGTGGCTACCACCCTTTTCCATCATTTTTTTTCCTCTTTTTGGATTTTGGTATTTTTTTAATAAAATAAAAATTATTTTTTAAACATGTAATATTTGATGTGGCAACATTGCTTACGTGACATTGATTTTGATAACGTGGTATAGTGGTATAGTTTAAGTAGCTTTCCTTTTATTTTATTTTAAAATGAGTTATATAAATAATTAAAAGAAAAAAAAAACTTAAAACATGTTAGATCAACCCGTATCAAATAAGCGTCAAGATGGCATTAACTAGGCCTTCATTTTTCATGTTTAAGCAAGAGCAGTTTGGTAAGATTTGATTGTCATCTAGTGTAGTGGGCTTGGGCCATGCTACGGTATTCAGGTTCCTACTTCCAGCTCTTTCTTGGGCCTCCCCTACGATCAGTAATGTCTAATCCTGGATTTTCAAGTTTGTTCAGTGTTGAGAGCGTTTGCCTGGGCTGATATTATGTTCAGGCGACTGCAGACTGCAGCGTGATCATCTTCAGTTTGATAAAATTTTGTTTTTGTCTTCGTAAACCTCAGCCCATATGGGTTGTGTCAAACGTTGTTTGTTCTTTTAAGAAAACTGGAGCGGTAATTGCATGTAGGGTGTGCAATTTAGCTGCAAGCTCAACACAAATACGATACGAAATTACAGAGGGTTATAGTTTAAGTTAAACGAGTTGGTGGGTTGATCCGTTCAATAATCGGGTCACCTGCCAACTTGTAGGTTGATAGGTTTAACCCGTTTAGTTTTTTTTTTTTTTTTTAAAAAAAAAATCAGAATAGTAAAAGTGTTGATCTTTAAAAAATTCAAGTCGTATCAAGTTAACATGACGCGCTTATTTAATCGTGTCGTGTTCGGATTATGGGTTTCAACCTGATTAATAATTGAGTCGGATTTGAGTTGGCCTAATCGGGTCAAGGGGGTTGAAAACTGAAGTGGTAATTGCATGCAATAATTTTTCCCCATTTTATAGGAGTTGTTTTCATTATGGAAAATGGAGTTGACGCATGGGTTCTACGCGGGATAGTGGTGTGCTTTTATTGTAGGCTGCACATGAAATCATGTGGCCTTGGCCCCTTCGCACTCGTGGGTTCAATCGCATCCGTGCGTCCGTGCGTGCTAAACGTCGGCCCATGCACTGATCATGAGAGAGAGCTTTTTTTTTTTTCTTTTTTCTTTTTTTTCTAATGATTTTCTACCATGATATCAATATTGAAAACTGTTTTTACTCTTATTTTCCTTCTTGTCTCCCTTATTTTTGTTTTTATAATAACGAACACACATTTAAAAAAAAAATCACTCATGTTTAATAACTGAATATTATTATTATTATTATTATTTTTGAAAGATAATAACTGAACATTATGAACAGTTTCTTAAGCTCTTTGCATAAACAAGTATTTCTATAATAATTTACTTACTAAGGGTTTATTTGGGTTTGCGATTTTAAAAAGTGCGAATCAAAATAACGATTTTAAAATATGTGATTTGAAAAAATGATTTTTAAAAACGCAGTTAAGCGTTTGGCAAAATCGCAAATTAACCTTTAAAATTTTGTGTTTTCAAAAAAGTATCATCTTACCTGCGACTTGAAAATGCAAATTTTTTACGTTTTCACATCGCAATTTTTTAAAAAGCAGTTCCCAAACGATTTATTTTTTGCAATTTGGTTTAAAATTGTACTTATTGTTTACGAAATCGCAATCTCAAACACACCCTAAGTCGTTGACTTGCGCAGTTATTAAGCTTGGGTTTTTCATAAAATGTGTTGTCTTTATTGTTATGCCGTCATCTAAAAAGTGTGGTTTGTACGAAGAGGGATGACATAATTCCGGTAGTAAATCATTTGTGTTTTAATGACATTTAATAACTTTTTTTTTTAAAATTGTTTTTTGATAAAGACATTTAATAACTGAACGTTATGAAATGTTACTTAAGGTTCTTTACATAAATAAATTCCGTATAATAATTTACTTACTAAGTCGTAGATTTACGCATTTATTTCCTCCTCCCCTATATATAATTGGTCACTCCAAAATATCTTAGACACACGTACTAGTCATGCGACGTTTTTAATCCAAAATAATAGTAAAATTGTACACAGGAGACAATTACTAGAAATAATTTGGTTTGGTAATTTAGGGAGACAAAATGTAATTCACCCTAATTAATATCCATATTAGTGGCTAGCATGCATGTTCCTAAATCCTAATGTAGAAATATTACATTTGTAGTTAACATTAGCAATGAGTTAGGTGTTTTCCTGAATCTTTTAGAGAGAGAAACTCCCGAATCTTTTAGAGAAAGAAAGTTTTCGTTTTCAGCTTGCTTGCCGGGGGAGGGAGGCTCTCTGCCTTCCTCCTCCCAGTCTTTGGTCCTCCTAGCTTCTAGGAGGCTTTTGTTCCTCCATGGTTCGTTCCATTGGAGGGTAGGTCTTCTCCCTGCCGTTAGGGCCGGGAGTTTTGTTTCCTCCCGGACTCGTTCCGGTGGAGGTTTTGTTCTCCTAACCCTTTTGGGTTGAGGAGTTTGTGTTTGTGTTTTCTTTTTTATGACCGAAAAGCCTATATGCAATGTTGGTTTGGAGGATCGGCCGCTTCTTCTTCGTGTCTCCGGTGGATCTCTAGCCGTGCTCTAACAGAAGGTTTGCTCTGTGGGCTAGATTTGTTTTTTTCTACTGGGTTTCTTATGACACGAGCTTCCCTTCTGCATTCACTGTCGCCATCTGGTTCGGCCGACTCAAGCTGGTGGTCTTGCCGCCCGTTCTTCCCGGTGCGTGGTCTGCACGTTCAGAAATGATCTCTTTCTTTGTTTAGGCGCGTGTGGGTCACGCCATTTATTTCAGGCCCTAGCTGGTGGTGGTTGGTAGTTGGCGGTGGTTGTTTGCTGTGTGGGGTGCCTCAGGGGACGGCGCGTGTTACGCACGCGTCATCTCAGTTCAGGCAGTGGTTTTCTTCTTTGACGCTTGCTGTGTTGGTTTTTTGGTGCTGTATATTCTCTTGTTGCTTTGTTTTCACAGTTTGTCTATGTAATGCACAAATTTTACTAGGCTATTTGGTGCTGCGGTAGCTAGATCAGCCTCTTTCTTTTTAGAGTGTGCTTAATTGTAAGGAGAGGCTTTAAGAAGTGTCCTTGTAATTTTTGTGTATTAGTTTAGGCAGCTGCTTTTAAGTCAGACCTGGTTCTGACTTAGGATGTAGAGGTTTCTTTGTACCTCTAGTCTGTCTTGTAATGCCTGATGGCTTTGTTTAGAAATTGATGTAGCACATGCTACATGTTAAAAAAAAAAAAAAAAAAAAAAAAAAAAAAAAAAAAAAAAACATTAGCAATGAGTTGCTTTTTTGTGAAGAAGAATGAAACCATTTCTCTTCTCTGATTCACACGACACACGACCAATATCTGAGCTGGATTGGAAAAGACACCTACTAATAATATTGTTCACCGACAACACGGGATGTCAATGTTCAAATCTGCTTCCTACTAATTGCTTGACCCAATTTGCATATGAAATTTGTTATATATATGCAATGAACAGGTTGTTGGATTTGAAAGCATTACTTCTACAAATTGGGTCAACCTTGTTGAGGTCGTTGTGGGTATAATTTTTTCAAAGGTTCATGCATAAATATCTTTGCAAATTCTATTAAATTCTGACTAAATCTTAAATCCTTGCAATTTTTTTCTAAAAAAATAGGGGTATTTTAGTAATTTTGACACTCTTACGTTAGGATTTAACGAAAAAATTTAACGGAGTGGTGAAATTAAAAAAAAAAAAATCCAAAATTGAAAGATGAATACACTAAATTGATACTTTTTAAAGTTTATAAGTACGATTGCAAAAGTGATAAAATAGGAAAGGCGGTAAAAATGAAGTTTTCGCTAAGTTTTTTAACTTTTTTCTTATAAGTACATGGTGGGAGAAAAAGAAAATCCTTATTCACGATTCGTTCATTTTTAATATGTATTACAGCACTTAAGCCAAATTCTCTTCTATAACATATATAGAACGCTTTTTTTTTTTATTATTATTTTATCATTATTATTCCTGATACATCTTGAAACTTCACCAAATCATATGAACTTTCTCACAATTGCGGCCTAAATTGTTAGTGATTTGGAGATTTCAAACCTCTTCTTTAAGCAAAGCAAATGCACCTAATCAATCCTTATAAAAAGCACAAATAGACAGGGCAAAGGATTTGTATAGCAGATTGAAAGGTGCAAAGATTTGTTAGGGTTTAGATTAAACAAAAATAATGATAGATTGAAAATAGAGAGCAACTTTTAGTGGGAATATCACAAGATAACATATTATACTATTACTACTAAAAGTGTAATAAGTAGATTGATCTTTGGCATTACAGGTGGTAGCTAGGGGAGATAATTACAGTTACAAGTAAACAAGGGTTCATAATGACAACCAATATTGTTGTTTCTTGGTTGGTGGAAATAGGGTTATAAAATTACAAGAATTTTTGGTTGATGGGAAGGAAGATTTTAGTTTAACCCATGTGATTGTGGGGTTAACATGAGAGGCAATGTCTGTTGGCAACCTTTTCTCTTGATCCATCACCACTTATTACTCTAGTTAGGGAAACAACCATATGTGTGAGGAATTGAAAATGAACCGACCAGCTGCTATGTGGAAGATGTGGAAGAGGGAGGGAGGACTATTCACAAATGAGTAGTGATCTGTTCTGTCATGTGTCTATGAATTATGATTTTAACCTTTCCATGGTAAAGGTGTTTGTTTAATCATAGGGCTAGGCTGATCAGACAAATCATCACCTGTTTACCCAAGGACTTGTTGCACCACCTACTATATATATATCCTTTTGTGCTATAGCTGACTGACTTCATTACATTACCTAATGCCAGCAGATGGTAAATTGTTTGACATTTTGCTGGTGAATTAGAGTTTAATTAGTGCACCTAACTACCTAAGCACCTTTCTTTGGTTTGCGAAGACCTTTCTCTCTCTCTCTCTCTCTTTATTTTTTGGAAAAAAAAAAGCACAAAATTAGTCCACCTTTGTTATTTTTGCATACCACATGGAGCTCTCAAAATATTTTTATACCACAATAATTTACATTTTTTCTTTCTTTTAATCTCCCTCTCTCCCATCCTCTCTCTCTTTTTTTTTTTTTTTCTTTTCATTATGACTTGTTAGTCTCTCTCGGGGATTAGGATCCTCTATAATTATTTGCCCGAATTTGAGAGAACTCAAGCTGGTGATTGTGAGAAACTACTAATGGGACCCACCTAATCAAATAAAAATTGGGTTGCCTAACCACTTATCCGATCAGGTGGATCCAATAGGTAGTCTTTCACAATTACGTACCGAAGTTCTCTCAAATTCGAACAAATAATTATAGAAGATCATTATCCCTCTCTCGGGCCCAATTGTACACTGAAATGGACTAACAAGGAGGTTGGTTGGTTGGCTTTGAAAACATGAAGCCCACAAACCCAAGTGCAAATTAATGCACAAAAATGCTGTGGGGGGCCTGTTTACAGCTTTGTAAATTAACATTTTCCCCATTCTATTTTTCAAGGGCGTCTCACATGGTTTATTTAGCTTCCTAACATTTTGCTATCGTACGTGTATCACATTGTGCAAGTTCTTTGTGAATTACGTGGTTGTGCCCTTTATTCTGCTTGATGAAAATTTATGAAGGGAATATTAATATATACTATCCCTTGCTAGATTATACAACTTCTCCTTTAATTTAATTGCCTAGCTTTATACCATTGTTATTCACAAAAGAGAAATGATCCCTACACTCATTTCTCACAACAACCCTACAACAAGCTGACGTGGCTGGTAATATTTTATTGTTTTTTTTTTTTTGTAAAAAAATAAGAAAATATTACCAGCCACGTCAGCTTGTTGTGGGGCTGTTGTGAGAAATGAATATAGGAATCATTTTTCTTCACAAAAAAGGTTACAAAACAAGAAGTACGTGGAAGTGGGGTCTAGCTCAAACCTGATTTATACAAGCATAAGGTATTAATCCCCTGAAAAAAAAGAAATAAAAAAAAGAAAAAAAAGAGGTATAAATATATTCCTGCTTGAGACCCACTTCAATAACCTCTTTTTTAATACTTTGATGCCCACCAAACAAGTATTAGTTGTAAACCTCATATTTTGTGGATAAGAAGTCAAGTGAGGGAAAGGAGATTCTTCGGTTAGGATTGTTGCACCAACCTAATCGTACCCCCACATGGGCTGCCTTTATTAAAAAAAAAAAAAAAAAGGAGAAAAAGAAATGCTGAAAAGGAATGAAAGGGTTTCTGTCTTCTGATGTGTCAAAAGAATGAAAGCCCCGCGCGCTGGCGCCAATCACTCCGCAAGCAAGCAATGCGGATATATAATATATTGACGTGTAAAATAAAAATATAAATTGTTTAAGAAAATACGGAAATAGAGAAGAAAAGTATAAAAGTGGAAGTTGGTTGAGAAATGCAGAGGAAAGAGGGGTTGGAGGAAGAGGGGAGGATGTTTCTCTTTCTGGCCTTTAATGGTGGGCTTTGGTGTGCATGTGTGGTGGTCGGTGATTGCGGTACGTCGTTCGATCCTTGGCTGGTGATGGGTCCCGCCATAGCATTTTGTTGATGTGATAGTTTTAATATTGAGATCGATCGATCGATCGATCCGGTGGCCACTATTATTTGGCATTTGATCAGCTGCTTTACTGATCGATCACGCCCTGAATCAAGCACCACAAGTTGGGCTAATTGGCGGTAGTTGAAGTTTGAATACGAATCTAGAGGAATCCAGCTTTTTCCTTCTCATACTTTAAAAACTGAAGAAAAAGAAAGACCAAATTCACACACGAAAAATTATACGTTTACAACCTGTATAATTGTAACTTTTTTTTTCTTTTTCTTTTTCAAATTAATTATTAGATCTGTTTTGTACATGGAGATTCTATAAATTCAATTGTTGATTTTTTTAAAAGAAATTGTTAGAGTTATACAAAAGTTGTATAAAAGTTGTAAACGGATCATATTTCATATATATATATATATATAATTCTTGACACAATTTTTGTTTAGCTTTGCATATATGGCAGTTTAATTTTATTAATTTTATTTTTTTTTAAGAAAATGACCTAGCAATTTTCCTCCAGTGATTTCCTCGTTTTTTGAAGAAAAAAAAATGAAAAAATGAAAAGAAAAATAATAAATAAATTGTCACATAGACAAAATTGGACAAAAATTGTGTCAAGAATTATACAACAATAATTTCTTATATATATATATATATATATATGCAACTCCCTTTGGCATTTTCTTATGCTAATTTTTTTTTAGGACAACTATTAGAGCCGAAAAATGAGTATTTGGTTTTCTATTTCTTTATATCTACGGTAATAACTTAATGAGAAATGCTACATGTTACACAAGGTTTTAGTAGCTATTAGAATAGATCTTATCACATTAATTTTGTAAAATATTTGTAGCAGGGACGGAGGAGGCCTAGGGAGGGACCGATATAGGACATGCCCCCCAACTCCTAAGAACAAAAAATTAAAAAAAAAATAAATAAATAAATAAAAATTAGCCTATTAGTCTCTAACAATAATTTTTTTTTTTTAACCTCAGCTTCTGCCCATAATCATTTTTGATTCCATCCCTAATTTGTAGGATATATGTGCAGTATCTAGTACTATTTCTAAAAGTAGTTAATGATAGATGCCTCCATCTTAATGTCCACCAGCTTTCTAGAAAAATCTAAAGACAACTTGATTTGGACAATGAAAAAATAAAAAAATAAAATAAAAAATGTATTTGACAAAGTCAGCTTATAGGTTACAAAAACAAAATTTTATTGGGTCTAAGGAGTACGTACCCCTGGAGATCATAAAGGAGTAGTGGAAGCCATTTTGGAAGGCCAAGATATGTGATAGGCTTAACCTGCTTTTGTGCAAAGTCGTTTCTTCTTAGAGGTATGTTAAGGAACTAATTCTTTCAGCTATTTGGATCAGGAAGACTGTAACAATTGAGCATCTATTCTTGACCTGCCACTTGTCCCCTGTTCTATGGGGATAATCCTACTGGTTTATTCACACCAAATGGTTCCCCAAGCATAACATGCTGAATTCCATCCCGATTTGCCTTGGGTACTTTAAAAAAAAAAATTACCAAGTTCTTTTAATGGTCCAAATTTAATTTCAATTTTTTTTTTTTAATGAAAAAAGAGAAAACAGAAGTTAAATTAAATCTTGATCGTTGAAAAAACAAAATACAACACATATGTTGCAGATTTTTTACGGCACCTAATTAAGCCAAACCTATTGGATCCATTTCTCATAATCTCAACATAACCCTAGGTTAGTAGATTAGGCTCACTCATTAATTTTGTTTACAACTATTATGATGGACTTGATATGGCTCAATAGAGAGGGGGTAGTCGCTCACAAAGAGAGGCGAGCACTCCTCAGTGAAGGGAGGCCCACCTCTCTTTATTTATTTATGACATATTTGTAATTTAAAGTAAATGTTCTATGTGGCATGCATCATTTGCATTTGACGTGTCCAACTAGAACTACGTAACATTAATTGATTTGCCTAACGCGAGATACTGTTAATTATTTGAACGGTAAATGAACGAAATAACCTATTTACAACCAGAAGAAAACTTAATGACCTAATTGTTGAAATTGAAGACTTAAGGATTAAATTAAAGTCGCATATATAAAGACTAAATTTGATTTTTCTTTAAAAGAAAAAGAAAAAAATAGTGTGATGGACGGAGGTCGATCGATGTGGTATATAACTATATATGTCACCGACTTAGTCGGTTTCTTTAGCAACATGAGCAACCCTAATTGGTTTTGCTTAAAAAAAGATTCTGTAAATTACAATTATTTGATAAATACAAGTATATATATATATTTTTTTTGATAAGAAATACAAGTATATATTGAAACTATATATATATATATATATATATATATATATGTGTGTGTGTGTGTGTGGGGTTAATTTTAATCGTTTTGCGCACTTTTTGTTATTTCTGATAAATAGAAACCAAAAAGAAAGGAAATAATGACGCCAAAAACAGAAAAGGCAATACGTGTATTAATTTAAGTGGTAGGAAAAAAAAGAGAAACCATGTGATATATGTGCCATGTGGTACCCCATATGGTTGCACCATGCACATGGCACACACGTGCTTGGTAGCTCGTCATTATCAACCAATGGATCGAATCCAAATTCTAATCCAAAACTACTGATGCCAACATGGATCATCCCACAGCATTATCCAAACTTATATACATATAAACTGGAGGCCAATTCGCGGTACGAGTGGGTACGTACAGCTAGCATCACTTGGGATTCGAGATTACATGCATGACTGATGACCCCCCACCCCATGTGCACATATATATGCATGGTCGACACATTTTGGGTCATCGATCAGGTTGCAAAATACATCAAGCACACACCTAATTTGATTTAATATCACCCCTGTAATCTTCGATGCATCCCTAACATGTCCATTCTCCTGTCGACCGTACCACGTGTCAGCCATGCGCATATATATCCATTCTACTTAATCACCTCCTTTCGATGATTTTTTTATTTTCATTAATTAATCCTTATCTGTTCATTGCATGCTATGACGGGACAATCACCGGAAATGAAATCACAGGACGAAAATTCAATTCCTTCCTACAATATATACATGGCCGGCCGGCCGGCGAAATGTTAACTTACAGTTTTTCTACTTTGGTTTCAAACTGTCGAAAGGCGAAATTTGTTTATGAAAATCTAATCCGGCCATCAAGATCGGTACTGACTCTTCCAATTTCATTTGATGATCATTAATTAATTTGTTAATTTCCTGTTATTAGAAAATAAATTAAACTCGTATTAACTCATGCCCCAATGTAAATGCTATTGAAGGTCGTCCTCAACGTACCCTTATGCTAATTAGTAACTATTAGGGATAATTTTAATAAAATATATCGAATTATCGGTTGTTTTGAAAAAAATAAAGGGTACTTAACTATCCAACGTCTCAAACTAATATATTCAAGTTTCCAAATATCTTGTTTAAGGTACTTCATTAGGATTTTCTGTTAAATTCTGTCAAAATTCCTAAAATACCTATAGGTATTATTGCAAATTTCGTTAAATTCTGACCAACATCTAAATCTTAACATTTTTTTTTCCTAAAAAAAAGAATGGGTATTTTAGAGATTTGACATGATTTAACCGTAAATCTTAACGGAGTACCCTTAAATGAGACATTTAAAAACTTGGATACACTAATTTAAAACGTTTAATAATTCAGTATTTTTTTTCAAAACGATCGATAGTTCGATACCCTTTTATAAAATTATCCCTCGTTATTAACTTCTCGGAGGATTCAAAAGTATGTAAATATGGAGTGTAACAATCAACTCCATCTATCCGCTTTGACCATATCATCTATACTATAAAGCTGGTTTTTGTGTCCTCCTTGATTTGTACCTTCTTTATTATTTATCTCGAAAGTTGGCCCCTCCTGCCCAAATTTCCTCCTTTCACACTAGAAGCTTCATCGAGGTGTATAAGAAGACAGAAGGGAAGGTTTAAAAAGAAAACCTAAGCATATATATATATATATATATATATATATATATATATATATATATATATATATATATATATATATATATATTATTGATGCACAAAAATCAGAGAGAGTATCTTTTGTATTTAGTGCCTGTGGAATGTGGATGATAGCTAGAAGTGGTGTAGTTCAACCCGCTCAAGCATATAGTTGCAGCTTGGTAGGGAAATTAGGTGTTTATGGTATCCCATCCCTGTCTATGCAACCAGCCGCCCTATGTATGTACGTGCTTGAATGAAGTTGGGAATACATAAGCAATAAATCATCAAAGAAAGACATCGCACATTCAATTTTTCGTGCCTACCCCAAAAGCATCACGTGGGCGGCAAATTTTTTGACACAATTCGTAAATTCGACACGAACCTGGCACTTTTTTAGTGGGTTATGGTTAAAGGGTATAACCCGTATAATTAAATAGAGTTGAATTAGGGTTGGTCTATATAGTTTAATACCCATACTTCGACACGAGACAATATTTAAGATTGACAATTTTTTACACGATCTGTGAATTTGACATAAACTCAACACGAAATTAGCTGATTATGATTGAGGAGTCTGACTTGTTTAATTACTATCTAGATACCACCCGAACGAATTGGCACCTCTAAAAATAATAATAAAAAGGTTATAAAATTGGCTTTCAAATGTAGAGAATGTACGTACCAAATAAAATTGAAGCAATTTCCTAATTGGACTGAAGCGAAGGCTATCAAAGTGGTTGGAGAAAACTGTGATACTTTTAGTGATGGGAGCAATTTCCTAATTATGATGCATCTTTTTCTATTTGAGAGGCTTTAAAAACCTTAATTGAATCAGTTTAAAGTATAGCTCTAACTATTTATTCGGTTGCTGCTGACGTTTTAATGTTGTTTTTCATTATGATATTTTCGAAACTAGATCAGAACTAGCCTTTACTCTAAAAGACCCCAGTCATGAACCAGGATGCAGTATGATTGCTAAGTCCTGCTCGACCCATTACCACGCTAATCTTACTAAGTTATAGCGAGTAATGCTACTTTTCGGTTGTAAGAATTCGTGCTTGTGTATTGGATTTAAGCTGTGTTGAAATATGGGTATAATATAGGCTAATTTTAACTCGACTTATCTAATTATACGAGTCAGATTTTTCAACTTTAACCTGTTAATTTCGTCTTGAATTTGTAAATCATAATAAAAATTGTCAGCCCTAAATGTGGAGTGTCGGGTTCGAGTCGTGTCGAGGCATAAATATAAAATTATATATGTCAATCCTAACCTGAACTATTTAATTAAACAGGTCAGATCTCTCAACTCTAACATGCTAATTTCGTGTTCAATTCACGACGGATTTGCAAGTCATGTAAAAAATTTACAGTCTTACTCTTCACACCTATTTATCACGTATTTTAAATAGCTTCCCTTTTATTTTTTTAAGTTGTTGACATGAAAAATCACTTAGAGCACTAGCAGCAGACATCCAACTATCTTTCATAAATTAGGGAAAATTTAGAGAATCAAACCAATTTTTCTTTTCTATACAAATACACCTCACAACAGCTTCCTTTTATCTTTTCCTATATAATAAAATAATATTTTTTACCTTTTACTTTCTTTTTTTTTTTGCTCATCTCCGATATCCATACTGAACTGAGTTTTTTTTTTTTCCCCGATTCTCTCTCAGATTTCCGGTTTCGTTTTTGCCTGCATATCCTTCTCGACTATTCACACAAACACACTCAAAAAACCTAATTTATCGTTTTGATTTTGATGGCTACGAACGGTAGTGCTAAAACAACACCAATTCGACCGACGATAACACCATCAGGAGCCCTCAATCACGTCACGCCACGAGGGCAGCGTTGTTGCCGGCGCCGTAGGGAGATTTTCATGCGCAAAGAACCTGAGCAGATCACTGCCGCTCCATCATCGCCATCCAATACGACGTCGTTGTCGACATCATCGATGATTGTGATTGAGCCAGACGCCGCTTTGGTGGTGCGGTCTCCTGCTGGTGATGGATTTTGCCGGCCGGTGGAGAGAAGCGTTGCTGAAACAAGCTTGGACTTAGAAATCTGTTGGAGAGATACACGATAATGGAGAGACAGAGATGGCGTAAATGGAGAGACATCCGTGTTTTTTTTTATTAAAATAATATATTGGAAAGCTATAGTGCTACCCAAAGTATTGGGTAGCACTGTAACTTCCTAAGGCTTACCCTCTAAAATAGGGTAACTACTGTGGATTGATTTTTTGTAACTTTTTCAAATTTTTTCTATTTTAGGGAATAGAACTACTTATATGGCATCTGCTATTAGTGCTCTTATAACAGGTCACGTCAACCAATATAAAATAAGTATGAAGAATAGAATTGCCCAATATCTAAGTTAGCATAATCATACCCAACCATGTACACTTGAACCCTAATTAGCGTAAGGAGTCGGGCTATAGCCCCGCCCTAAACCCTCCCCCCCCCCCCCCAAAGGTAAATTGCCCCAATTCTTGGTCACTCCAAATAGTCCCCTTCCATTAAAGAACATTCCTTAGTACTCTAGCTACTTTTAAGCCGGTCAAGGCTGCCCCAAGTCCAAGTCCTGGCCGCATCTCGCTTTGGGCAGAGGCTAAAAAGAAAAGTTAACGAGCTTAGACCCGCCAGATTTGTGGTAAACAAACATTGCCCTACAAGATCTTTCTTTTCCTTTTCATTATGTAGAAAGATGCAATTGAGTAAAAAGTGTAAAAAGCAATCCCACCCCCAACATTGTCTCCCCCGCCTTAACTCCCTCCCTCTTTTGCGTGCATGTCAAGGTATGAAATTGGTTCATGGGGTTTGTGGGGCTCCATCTATAATCTTACCCATCAATGCAGCAAATCAAGCAAAAGAGTGGGAAATTTGGGTCGTGGTTTTCCCTCACAAAACAACCAAATCATGTTTAATTATTTTTTAAGTAATTACCACCGCACATCTTCCATGAGCACCGCTTAACGTGGAGACACATCTCATTGGTTGGGACAAAGATCCATCCACGCTAATTATCTGTCTGACTGCCTCAGATAACTCATGTGAAACTCAATTGTTCGAGTAAGTGGTCAGACAGCTTAAAATTTATTTAAATAGTTGGTCTCACATGAACTCTCTCACAATAATTACCCAAACTGTTTTGAATCTCAATCAGCCGGTTGGTTGACATATTGTTCCATGCAATGATCCCCGGCCATGTTCATGATTCGTTTTAACTTCTCGAACAAAAAAGTCAACAAAACTCATAAGTCGTAACCAACACATACTAGATTGGTCCACGTAATCAATGGTCCTCGTTCTAGTAGATCATAATGCTGTGTGTACCTTTCTGTACACGATGATGAGGGCAGAACCGTAAATAAAGGGGAAAGATGTTTTGTACAGGCGTGAGGCCTCGCCATGATGGGAGCCACTTGGCTGTTGCATGGGAACATAATCGTGCTCCCGAAAAGGCAATAGTGAAAGGCTCGAAATATTAAATCTAATGCTAATTAATTTACTTTTTGGTGCATTTGTTAAACAAACAAATTAACACCCTAATCTCATTGGGTTTAACAATACTTAAATTTTAATTTTAATTTCTGTTCCCGCGTTAGTACGTTACCCTGTTCTAGTACTAACACTTGCTCCATGGTGACACAACCCAATAACTTTGGTAAACCTTATGAAGAATTGCACTAGACAATTGCAAAACAAGAATAGCTAAGCAAATTAGATAACCGCTAAGGTCCCAATTGAATAAGGCCCCCAAACGGTGATAGTATAATTAAATTTTTTTTTAAAAAAAAAAAAAAATGAAACCCCCAATTATGACAAAAAAAAAATTAGTCAATGCTCTTTAATTAAGGCCCAAATTATAGTCAAAACTAATATTATGACAAAAAGGTAAGTCAGTGCTCTTTAATTAAGGCTTCAGTTACTGTAAAAAGTAAATATAAATAATTGAATTCCAAGATATTAAGGAAGAAAATAAAGAAAAATAGAATGTTACATTAATTGTACCTTTAAAACAGTTATTAAACTCATAATTTTACATGAACTTAAAACTAAAACTAAGATGTCCGTTAAATAACTTTTAGAATGAAGTAAATTAAATCCTACATAAAAAGATATATATGTAGCTCAATATAAAATATAACATTTGTTGAAATTAAATGTCTCCTAACAAAGATGAATTTTGTAAGTTTTTTGGAAAAAATTAAATATTTAAATATAAAAAAAGCCTTACCTAAATTTGTCGCCTTAGGCCTCAAAATCTATTGAGCTAGCGCTGATGCTACACATACTTCTACTCCCACACTTTCAAGTACACATTCCCTGACATAGCGCTAAAATTATCATTTATCCAAAGTTTACTAGTGATTCATCCAAAATTTAATTATATTTTTTAGTACCACTTTAGAGAGTGTGCACTTGGGGTCAGTGGCGGAGCCCGCATTGACAATTTGGGGGGGGGGGCAAATTAGAAAAAAAAAATTAGGAGGGCAAATTTTTTTTTTTTTTTTAAAAAAATCAGGGATAAAATTTAATTTTTTTTTTTTTTTTGGCGAAAAATCTGGGGCTGGGGTAAGTCCCCCTGCCCCTTGAATAGATCCTCCCCTACAAAATTGGTGGTTTGAAAATGTTTGAAAATTTACGTTTCAAACTGCAGGCAATGGGGTTCATTTTTAAAAACCCATGATTTAAACGTCGAGCTGGGATTTTACCAAATCCTTAACCGTGTTTTAAAAAAATACATCTTCATTAATTACGTCTTAGAATCGCTATTTTTTCAAACAAAATGTTTTAAAACTGTTAAACTAAATAGACACTAAGGTCTAAGTTATCTATGTTCAACAACAAAATTCATTTGAGGAAAAAGCCATGATAAAATTGACTGGATATAATTCCTATTTATGCAAACCCCACGACATTAAAGGATAAGGAACGTGACCCATCTTATCATGGGTTTCAACAATGATTTGTAATAAAATGTATTTAATATTACAAAGCTTAAATGATGGATATAGAAAAAAGAAAAAAGAAACGGGTTTCAACTAAATTTTCTTGCAATTCATTAAGGTGAGAAATGTGGGTTATTGTTTTACTTGGGTTATTGTCTACTTTTAGTAGAGATTTTTGTATTTGAATTTATGTCGGTGCTTCTTTTTTTTACAGTCCAAGATTCAAAATTTAACAGTTCTTTTACCGCTTTAGCTTCCTTCGGGTGGTTGTTGTTGTTTTCGAGTGGGTGTACATATAGACTTGTCTTAACCTATACATCTTTAACTTATGTAACCGCCTTGTGTAGCCCATTGAGGAGATCGAATAATTTGTTTGACCCATTTCCTATCATTTGTAATTATTTTAGACATTGTTTTAGTTTATTTTGAGTCTATTGATAAGGAGCCCAGCTTTTCTTGTTTATAGAATCGTCTACTTCTTCTTTTTTTTAGATCAGGAGTGGAAATGAACCTCTCATGTAACATTTTTTTTAATCAATTAAAACAAAAAAAAAGGGGTGAGAAATGGGGGTATTGAGCAATTTCTTTGTTTGCAAGCAAAATATGAAAATTAAGGGCACGATTGGTAGAGCAACTTTGGTAGCACTAATTCCTACGTGTGGGATGTCCATAAATTGGCACAATTCAGGTCAAAAATTCCACTCCCACCATGCCGCCATAATCAATATGACCTGGATTAAGGGAAATCCCTGATGCATGCGTTTAGCATGTGGATCCTTTCATCAAATTTTGACTTCAGCGCCTTAATTTGCCGGTTCCAAGTTCCAAACCCTACCCTAATCACTCTATCCACATGGCCTTAGATCTCAAAACCAATGAAGCAATTGTTTTTGTCCTATTTAAGCTTGAAAAAAAAACCCAAATTAATAAAAAAAATGAAAATTAAATGAACCAATCTCGAGCCGAACTCCAACTTGAAAACAAGCTTAAAACATTTTCAAAACTGTCCGTTTAATTCAGTTTAAAGCTACGTACTTCAAAATGAAAATGTTCAAACAAATTGGAAAATCAAATGCATTAGCATATCTACTCACATGTTGCTTTCAACTTCATGAATTGTATTTCAAATTGAGTTCTTATTTGACCACTCTTTGTACTTTTGACTTGAATTGAAACTAAATACGTACTAATCTGTTCATGGCTCCATACAATTTTATTTTATTTTATTTTTTTTAAAAAAAAGGTGTTTGGGATCACATGGTATCTCTTACATGTTGGCGTCGTTTCTGTTTGGAACAAACTATATATGCCGATCAATCATCATAGAGATCATTGAGAGAGACAAAATGTCGGATTTACGTTACAATTTATTATTTTTATTTTGAAGGAGAATTAAGAATGCCATGTTTGTTAATGTATTTTGAGTATAATTTTTGTTTTTGTTTTTTTTTGGCTATGTTTCTCTTGACGTAAAATGTTTTCAGCAATACTGTTTTTAGGAGAATGATTTCAGCTTAAAACATTTTTCGGCATTTGGTTCGTACGAAAAACTAGCAATAGCAACAACGACGATAACAGAGAATAAGCTGCGAGAATAAATGTGTGTGAGAAGGAAGTTGGGTACTGCGAGTCCAAAAGGAAAAGGTCAAACTCAAAATATGGCTTACATAAATTTTTAAAAAGGTGGGGGCGGGGGAGGAAATCATTTTACGCGACTTACAAGGTTTTCCTAGTTATTTTTTATCGTACGGAACACCGAAAAATAAGAAAAACTCATGTCGAAACAAACGAAACCTTAATTTGAAAAAGTGTCAAGTGACATAAATGTGAAAAACTGTTTTGTATTTGAATTATTTGTGTAATATTTTTGTTTGAAGAAGAGAAAACAAAAGGTGTAAAATAAAAATTTTAACAAAGTCGATTTTCTTGTACTAAATATTCAAAAATTATATTCACAAGAATATCGAGAAAATCTTGAAACATTCTGCCCTTGGCTTTTTTTTAAAAAAAAAAAAAAAAAGAAAAAAGAAAAAAGAAAAAGGGAAATCAATAAAACACCACTAAATTCAACTGCTGACCAAACAAGCAAACCCCCATTGAATTGCATATGCAAAACAAAGTAAAAGGGAAACAAAAAACATCCAAAACAGCCTGTAAGCATTATTCTTCTAGTTGAATCCTGTTGGGAGAGTCAAACAACTTAAAGGCCGTGATTGGCGCCTGGGAATGACCTATCCACGCAACCCATTACAAATAAATAAATAAATAAATAACATTAGAATATCTGAATTTTCCAATTTCTTAATATCCACTTTACTCACTACCGCAAAATCAGCAAAGAAACCGTGACATCTGTTTCCGTGACGCCGTCCGTACTGACACCCCACCCCCCCTACCGTAACGCCTTTGCTCACGTGGCATCGAGATGCAATCCCTGCGGTTAATTAAAACGTTAAAAGTTGGTTAAACAGTCAGATGCTCAGACAGTAAACTGCAAATAGCATATTCGATCAATTTTTTCAATTTTTCAATTTATTATATCAATATTTATAACCTTTATCAACTTAATATTTCTACATTTTTTGTATTTTAAAATAATAAAAATTCATATAACAAACTGATGAAATGCACGTGCGAGAGGGGGATGGCCTTGTCGGAGCGCTTGGTAAAAAGCTTAAAACAGTTAGTGGCGGTTAGGAGAGAAGTGGCGAGGTTAGTCTTAACTAATTAGCAATTGGTGGGTTAGCTTGTGTGGGGTTGGTTAAAGAGAACCTAACCAGGGTCAAATATGATGGGTTAGTTAACGCCGTTACCCGAACCAGGGTCAAACGAGAAAAGATTAAAAAAACGAATAGTTAGTTAACGGCACGGGACGTTTTGTCTTCATTTTAATTTATTTTTGGTTGTCTTTCTCGCTCTATAAAGAGACCGTTTTGTTGGAGATCGTCCTCTGACTCTCTCACCTGTTCTTCTTCTTCTTCTTCCTCTGCTTTTTCCCTCTGTATTCGTGTCTGTCTCTTTCTCTGCTCCACATATCCTCCGAGAGACAGAGAGAGAGAGTACGAGAGGAGTGGCAATGGCGGTGTCTACGAAATGGGTTGGTCTGAGCTTAGTCGTGCTGGTGATGTTGTTAGTTGGGGCAATGGGCACGGCACGGAAGGACCAGATCCCAGAAACCAGGTACGTTTCCATGTCTACAATTTTAAGCCTCTCTGTGTGTGAAATTTGGTACCGTAGAAGCAGAGCCTCCTCTCTGTTTGATTGTCGTGACCCATTCTCGTGTATGTCTTCTAATTTTGGAGTTTTTGGGTTGTAAATATTTAGCCACATTACGAGATTCTTTTCTTTTCTGGGTAGTAATAGGAACATCTACTATGAAATCTACTGGTTCTATTCGACTACTTAATTATTTCCGCTCTGCTCCTCATTTACTGTTTTCGGATTCCATTAAGGCCCCTTTTCACAAGGCTTTCAAGCTTTCTTTTCTTTCATTTATTCCTCTATCTCTCTCTCTCTCTCATGCCCACCTAAATCTAATGGCGAGAGAGAAAGAGAGACAGACACACACAACCTAATTCTAATGGCGAGAGAGAAAGACAGACACACACACGCGCACACACACACACAGAGTTCTTGAAAGTGTCCGTACAAGTTCACCGTGGTACTTTGCCTTAATTTACTCGATTTTTTTTTTCTTGTACAGCAATGGGGGAACAGAGCAATTGCAGAGCTCGAGCAACTCATCAATGGCGGCGAGGTCAGTGCCTATTGACTCAGTATAACTGTAAAGGGGCTGAGCTACCAAACAAAAGCTACGCAACGTTAATTAGACTTTCCTTATTTTCCCGACCGATCTGAGCCGTTGCTTTCTATCCATTGTGTTTTTCTCGCTACAGTCTTATCCAACACTAAATAAGAATCCCAGCCGTTGAGATCCAGATCCCTAGATCTGGATCGTTAATTCCGTTATGTTCATTCTTTGGATACCTTCCCCTAATCCCCTGCAATTAACAAACCCTGGTAGGTCACCGAGAATGAGATGTTAGAGACAATCTTTCCATATTTACCCTCCAAGAATGCCCTTTATTTCCTATCTATTTAATAATTTTCAAATTAGGTATAAAAGAATCCTCTATGGGTAACAATGACATTTCGCTCCCGAATATAAAATAAATCGTTTATTTAGGCTTTTTCCCGCCGACGAGTAGCCTCGTCATTTCTCTCTCTAGAAACCGCTTTTTAACGGTCATACTGGAATAGTGAGTGATCGAGTGTGTGAGTGAGAGTGGCTGTCCCTCGAGCGTTGCGCCCCAACACTCTCTGTACACTGTACTTCTTGTAACCGTCTTCGTTTTCATTCTATCTTGGTACTCGCTACATTTGCTCGACACGTGTCCTTTTGTCATATACACCCATTTTCCAATTAAATGTCAGATTTTTGTGTTTAATTTTTGTATATTGTTGTTTCAGTTCGGAAGAGGCTGAGGGCTTGAAGGAGCATGCGGTGGATGATCCGGAGGAGGTGGTCTCCATGGTGGAGATGTGGGTCTCTCTTTATACTTTCTCTGAACATTCAGTTTTTTGTTTGTTTCCTAAGAAAATTCTACTCACTGCATTCACTGCTAAAAAGGTTTTGGTGAATGGTGGTTAGGGGGGTAGTTCATAGCACGGTGGCTCTAATTACTGCACTTTATGAATTATGAACCTACCCAACTGACCCATTTGCTATTTTCGTTATACCCAATAGTTGGTTTATCATGTCTATGAACATCTTTGTACTTTTGACTACTTACCTTTCCCTTTATGCCTTTTTAACATTTTTGGGTTTTCACTGTGGCGGCCATTGGGGGGTAAAAATATCCACCGTCCTGGTTCTCTCTCATGCTCTTTCCCATATCTCCATCACTTGCCCTCCTTTGAGGTGCCAGATCCGTGTTACGCGGACATAAATCCTTTTACATTGTGTCTCATTCCTTGTCTAATTTGTGCACTCGTAGTACTTAAACGTACAATTGCTTGTATGCCTTGGCAGTATTGCATATAGTATCTCTGCCCCTGAATGTATTTTGACTTGCCGGATGAATTGGCCTTTTTAATCATGTTGGCATGTAATTTAATTGGAAAGTTACTTTATATTGCGTGAGTGCGTGTGGCATGTCTGTGTAGCAAAAGTAGCTAACAAAGAAGATATAGGCTTTTGAATATTGGTGGGTAGATATAATTGTCGATTCTTCTTCTTTATAAGGATAATAGTAATAAGATTGTAATTTTAGTGGAATTAAACCCTCTTTTGTTTTTTTCCCTTTCATGAATATGACAAGGTTTCTCACTTCTGGTAGAATAATTTACTCTTAAATTTAGTAAATGATGCCCATGTATGTGGATCTCTATATTGCTTCGCGTGTGGACAGATATTGCCAAGAAAGACTACCCCCGGGTTTGCTTCTATTAAAAAAACTAGCAAATTCTATACGTTATACTGAAAACGACCCACTTGAGATCGACTTGTCCTCACTAACATATACGGAAGGATTGGTTTTTTGTCGGTGTATGCTGCCTCCATGCAGCTCAGATTTTGGCCTTTATTACCCCGAATTGATTGGAGGATAGGAGGGAGAGGAAGAAAATTACCCCCACCGACACACCACAGGGAATCAATATATAGTCTTTTCACACAGAAATAATTAGTATATGAAAATGTAACAGTAATAATTGAATTTCCATGGTTATCTTCAACTGGCCGGGTACACAGTAACTAGCATATTGATGATTAAGACACAATTTTGCATCGTATGCTTAAAAACTATGACGTTAATGGTAGCAACGTGTTTGATGTGGCAGGAGCATCCGCAACAGCACTGAGAGGAGGAAGCTGGGCTTCTTCTCATGCGGAACCGGCAATCCCATTGATGACTGCTGGCGTTGTGACCCCGATTGGCAAAAAAACCGCAAACGCCTTGCAGACTGTGGCATTGGTTTTGGTAGGAATGCAGTTGGTGGCCGTGACGGCCGCTTCTATGTCGTCACCGACCCCAGTGACAATGACCCTGTCAACCCCAGGCCCGGCACTTTGCGCCACGCTGTCATCCAGGACGAACCTCTGTGGATTGTGTTCAAGCGGGACATGGTGATACAATTGAAGCAGGAGCTGATCATGAACAGCTTCAAGACCATTGATGGTCGTGGGGTCAATGTCCACATTGCTAATGGAGCATGCATCACCATCCAGTTTGTCACTAATATTATAATTCACGGTCTACACATCCATGATTGCAAGCCTACTGGCAATGCCATGGTGAGAAGCTCGCCAAGTCACTTTGGGTGGAGGACAATGGCTGATGGTGATGCCATTTCCATTTTCGGGTCAAGTCACATATGGGTTGATCACAACTCTCTCTCTAAATGTGCTGATGGCCTTGTTGATGCTGTCATGGGCTCAACTTCGATTACCATTTCCAACAACCATCTCACCCACCACAATGAGGTGCGTTCAATGCATTTCTCCTCAACCATTTTGTTTTAAATTGTGTTTCTATACTTGGAACACTGACGCTGCTGTTATTAATTGTGTCTCGCAAAAAAAAAAAAAAAAGGTTATGCTGTTGGGCCATAGTGATTCTTACACCCGAGACAAGCAAATGCAAGTAACCATCGCGTACAACCATTTTGGAGAGGGACTGATCCAGAGAATGCCTAGGTATTATTACCTCTCCTTTTCTTCTTTCCATTTCAGTGAAAATGATTTCATGATGTATGATCGATCGCTTTCAAGCAGCAGGTACTATGGATGCATGATCTTGTCTTCCACCTTTTATCGATTTTTCCTCAAAATATTACTTTGGTCCCTAAATTTTGTTTGTTAGATTTTAACTTATATTCCTAAACTATCAGTTGTTTCAGTCATTCCTCAAAACTGTATAGTACTGCAATATATATTACCTTTATCCTGTCTTTACCATCAGAATATGAATAATAGCTGCTGAAGTGACAAACATTTGAATACTTCAGGTGTAGACATGGATACTTCCATGTTGTGAACAATGACTACACTCACTGGGAGATGTATGCCATCGGTGGAAGCGCAAATCCCACAATCAATAGCCAGGGCAACAGATATAATGCACCAATCAACCCCTTTGCTAAAGAGGTATATATCTGTAGCTGTTTGCCATTACAATGAGGTTCACTTCACATACTGAATTCGTTGATTGTTATTTACAAATTAATTGCCTTTGGACAGGTGACAAAGAGGGTAGAAACAGCTGCAAGCCAGTGGAAGGGCTGGAATTGGAGGTCAGAGGGAGATTTGCTGTTGAATGGGGCGTATTTCACTCCCTCAGGAGCTGGAGCTTCAGCCAGCTACGCCAGGGCTTCGAGCTTGGGTGCCAAGTCGTCTTCTATGGTTGGCTCTATGACCTCCAACGCCGGTGCGCTTGGTTGCCGTAGAGGCCGCCAGTGCTAGTAGTATCTCATCATTCTGAGTCAATTAAATTGGCCAAAGAAAAGGCCTTTCGTCGATTCAGTATATTACTATATATTACAGCACTACCCAATATCCATTGTTTTTTCTCATCTCCCTGTTTCCACATATTCTGACAAGTGTACATTTTTTACACATTGTCATTATATATATA
Source organism: Alnus glutinosa (assembly GCF_958979055.1). NCBI lineage: Eukaryota > Viridiplantae > Streptophyta > Magnoliopsida > Fagales > Betulaceae > Alnus > Alnus glutinosa. Next base: position 11,873,917 of record NC_084886.1, read on the forward strand.
TCAAATCCAGTTTGTCTATCTCTGTTACTGCTCAACCTCGGCCTGCTTCAACTGCAAAAAAGCAAACGCCATTTTAGGGGGCAGGTGCTGAAGCGTTGTTCATTTGTTTCCTTCAATTCTCTGCCTTATCATCATCACCTTCTAACTACCACCTGTCCATCCATCTCTTTCCAGTGTCAATCTTTTGTCCCTACATACCGGTCTGTCTTTTGGGTTCTCATAGGATTTGAATGATTTGTGTTTTTGTTTTCCTTACTTTTTTTTTTCTTTTTTTTTTATTATTATTTTTCTTTTTCTCGTCGGTTGGGTCAGTCATACAGGCAAAAAAAAAAAAAAAAAGTATGAATGTCAAACTGGGAATTACGGAAAAAACGTTGTTACAGATGATGCATAGCAATAGCGGTGATGTACTTTTTTACTATTAGCTTTTTCTTTGGTAATGAAAGCAATGTTTTACTTTTGGTTGCAGTTGTGGGTTATCTTGTACATTGTTATCATGCTCCTCTGTCAATCTTCTTTCTTCCATGTGCTCGCCCGGCAAACCCACATGCCATTAACTCATTAACTAATATCACCTTTTTCACCTTTTTCGACTTACCAAAATGCAGGAATGCCCCTGCTAACCAACCTTCATGGCCGGACTTGCAATTTTATTTTTATTTTTTTTATTTTTTTATTTTTTAAAAAAAAAAAAAAAAAAAAAGAAGAAGAAAAGAAAAGAAAAGGATTTCTGTGCATGCTTTCTGACGAGTGTTATCAAAACACTAAATGAGAATTATGGGAATCCAACCAGGAAAAGTGGTGGATTTATGAGAAGATGCACTTCGGTTGTGGGGGAGAAATAAATGATGATTGCGTCCCACACCTAACCCTGTCCGTGCCGCGCGCTGTTCATGGGAAACCAAACGAAATGGATGATCCGAGGCAGGCGCAGTAATGAGAAATCAGACTAATATCACATGTTCGATGCATGTGAGATGGGGACCATATGCCATGTGAGCACCGCCGCCTCTCTCTCTCTCTCTCTCTTTGAAGGGTCCATTTTTCGTTCATTTCCCAACTTCCGCACTGTAGCCATTTTATGCTATTTTTGGAAAAACATTTAAAAAAAAAATCAAAGACAGAAGAAAATGAACACGAGAAATTAATGTATACCTACAAGACTACAACCACTGTTTCCACACAGTATTTATTCTCATATATCGTTAAAACTGAACAAGTCACTGACAAGAGTTTGGATGCCGGGTAAATTACCTTAACTGTAGTATAAAATGTCGGCAAGTTGAAAAATGTCGGATAGGAAAAAACACATTTTCACCGGCAATGATGATGACCCAGATCCCTGTTTTTTACATAAGAGTACGACCGACCTAAATGGTAACACCTCATCTCTCGAATTGGGAGGGGTGAGTGATTCATGCAAATTAAAAGTGTGCACAATTTGTGCACAACCACACACACGGGTAGGATCCAAGTCCGACATGTATGGGTTACACCTATGTATGTGGTTGTGCACAAATTGTACACATTTTTATTGTGCAAAAGTATTTACCCATATTGAATAACTGCAGAGCGAAAGCGATAAACCGTGAATGGAATGATGTGTTTCCAATAAGGATGCACAGATCAGCATACATATGGATAAAGAATATTGATAATATTATTGATAGCAAAAATTTTGATTATTCTCGTTACAACTACAAACTTATAGTAAAATTCTAAAGCTATGGAAGGTAATAAAATCTCCTAAAAATGGAAATAAGACAGAATAAGCAAATTACAATAATTATGAAAATACATGACGACCATGTTAATCTAAATATGAAAATTGACTACATCGCCAATCCAAATCTTTTCTTATATTTTTTGGAGAAAATTATTAACTTGGCCTGTCAGTTTTATCTTACAACAAGAGAAATGTTATTTAGACAGAAATTAAATATAAACTGATTTTTTAAAGCACGTGAGAATCACATGGTTTCTTATTAATGTTATTAAAAAAAAAAAAAAAAAAACATGTCAAGTACTGCTTTATAAAAACATGTGTTTCTTATATACTAAGAAACAAGTTACTTTATTAGACTAATTTCTAATAAGCTAACCTATCTTGTTCAATTCACCCTTAAATCAATGTGAATTAAAAAGGAAAAAATAACATCTCTCTTATAAAAAATACAGGCAAACCATAAATAGTAATTTTGTCCCTGGCCACTGGCCTCTGCGGGCGGTGGTTTGACCACCCCAAAGGGCCTTGTGCTACTAAAGTGATTTTATACTTCTGTTTTTACCATTTTGCATGTTTCTTAATCCCATAAGCTTAACACCCTAAATTAGCACTTGTCAATAACTCAAACGTTGCAAACCTCTCTACATCCCTCTAAGCAATAGTCTTAATTCTCTTTGTCGACCTTTATAAGCACTTCCCTTATCTACTTAACCTTGTCAAACAATCTTGAAGCCATGACAGCTGCAAGCTCTAATTTATTCTCATGTAGTTTTTTTTTGGGTCACTTAATTCTAGAACATTTAGGATAAAAGCACTAATGCTGAGATGAATCGCTTGCAGTTGTAAAAAAATCCATCATGCAATGGCAACAAGAAAAAACTGTGCCTCCCTCAGACAGAGGAGTCTTTCTGGAAAGTGTATCCAGCTTCTGCAAAATGAGATTTCACCAGAGCAAGGGCCCTTGAGCGGTGAGAAATCTTATTCTTTTCTTCCTTTGGCATCTCTGCATATCTACAACAAACACAAATACCATAATTAGGCTGTGATTAGTGCTGACGGCTGATACAAAGCAGCAGAAACTGAAGTGTGGGTGGTGGTGGTGGTGGTGGGGGGGAGAGAGAGATAGGATTACGTTTGCTCATAGCCATCAGGTTGAAAAATAGGATCCCATCCAAAATCATTAGGTCCCCTTGGAGGAACTATCTTCCCCTGAAAAGTGAGCCACAAACAATAGTTAGCGTTATTAATGTGAATATCAGCCTTCCTCTTCAAACATTTCTGTTCAAATTTATTGTTTGCTTCCTTATAATTATAAAGTCCAAATTTAATGAAATGATCAGTCAAAAAACAAGCATGGAGTTCATCTTCCCAAGAAGTTGAAAAGTGTCAGGTTTGAGGGGAAAAGAGTAAACAAAGGCATGAAAACTGTCAGGTCTCGATCTGCTAAGTAAGACAAAACTGATCTTCGTCCCAGGTGATAATTTCACCAATATATAAATATGGCCATCAGAGTTTAATCCATAAAAGCTACCAAATTTAGGAGGTTACAAAGAACTACAACAACTCGCTCTAGCTAATCAGGCCTGACCACCAACTGTGCCAAAATTTTGGACAAATCTCCTTCATTGCCTCAATGGTGTATTTTTGCCTCCAGAGTCCAGACTTCTTGGCCAAACACATTATCTAGAAAGCAATCATAACTAGTCTATTTCTTTACAGATACAGAGGAATTTCCTTACTGATATTCCTTATAATGATTACTTCTGTAATTTTCATATCAGTATTAATATAAACATAAATTGCCTGCCATGTTGTTTTCGAGGGTAAACCAACTTGCATGTTGTATTGGGATATCATTGTTACCAAACAGTAGATATCTTACATCCAAACTTGCTTATACTTTGTTACCAAACAGTAGATAACTCACATCCAAACTTGATTATACTTTGTGTATAAACAGAATAAAGTGGCCTCCTAAACAAATAGTATACATGTTATATCATGGTCAAATATATGGGTAAATTATTTGAATTGAACTGCTGAAAACAAATATATATGTATGTACATCTTAGTTCCTCATCAGAATAAAGTATCATAAAACTACTAGGATTTACCGGAGTTTTCCCCAGGAATGTAATTGGTTCAGCATTGGGCCCAAGAGCAAAAGAAAATGCACACAAAGCATCAGCTGATTTATCATCATACGCCATCAACAGATTGTTCAGACCTGGAAAAGTTGAGACTAGCATCAAGTGAAAATATAACCAGCTTAAAAAAAATGAAAACAGGTAACGAAGCAATATGAAAGGAAATAAAGCACAGTGACGACAAAGACCTTCATGGCCAATCTTCTGCAGGAACCACTTGCTGCATTGCATAATTTTCTCATTAGATATTGATCATCAGAGAGCCACAGCAAAGCAAGAATATTAGAAGCACAAATGCACATTGGTATCCAAAAAACCTTTTGTATAGTTAGAAACTGAAGAGTCAAGATTGAGCCTGATGGAGCTCAAAAACATAAATAGAATCAGAAGAGATTTTCCCCCTAATAATATTTTATGAATTAAATACAAGCCAACAAATGCCATCTTTAGTTCCATCTGTCAAGAAAAAAAAAAAAAATCTAATCTTAATCAGGAACAGGTCTGGCCAGCTCAAGGTCTGACTTATGCAAATGAAGCAGAAAAAGGAAACAAATTGTAGCATAGAGTAGAAATCTTCTCCTCTATGTTTCTGTAGTATGATGTCGTTCGTCAATTTACTCAACGTGCTAAGTTGAAAAGTCTAGCGGTACTTTTCTTTCCTTAAATCTCTAGATTCTCTACCACTCTAGCAGTACATAACCTAACTCTATCTTACAAACCTAAGAGATAATTCGTATACTATACTGCTTGTCCTGACACTCATAGGTCCAAAGGACCGGAACTGTTCATTCCCTTACTAATATAAAGCTAACACACTCTATAACTATAGCCATCATGGGATTTCTTTCTTTACACCCAAAATTCCCATATCATTCAATTCCTAATCCCATGTCAAACTTAACCTATAGCTCTTGTGTGAATCAATCCTTAAATCATATTCCACTGCTGGATCACAATTTACACCAAAAGGTCTACAAAGCCAGTTTGCACTAATACCACATTGTAACGACTCCAATAATTATACCTCATATAATCATCTGGAGCACTACTACAATACTCTGTTACTCACATTACCCACATGTGAGCAGAGCTCACTTCATACACGCAGCAGAAATTTGCTGTAATTTATTTTTATTTTTATTTTTATCATTATGTTTCTAATTAATTTTATTTATTTATTATTATTATTCCGTTTTATCCCAAGGTCTTCCTTAGCCCAAAGAATCCCCTTTAACACCATCTAATCCTCAATAATGAAATTAAAAGCCTAAAATAAAAGCCTTCATCAATTATTCCAATTAAGGCCATAAATCGGCCAAAGTCCTTACAATTAAATTTAAAGCCTATAAAATAAAATAAACTAATCACAAATATTTAAATATTTCCTTTCTCAAAAAGGGTCATAAATCCTATTTATCCTAACAATAATATATCTACCCGATTTTACCAAAATAATTCCACACTTCAAAGAATAATTCCTTAAAATTCTCCAAAATTATTATTTCATCCATGAAATATCATAAATCCACCTTACCATCAAAATCAGATTACCTTAATCTCACAAGGTAAAAATCGGGGTGCAATATTTCTACGCAAATATGGGTAAGCCTCCTAGTACCAGGAGTGCTACGAAATGGTCCTTTAAAGAGTTTCATAATCAGTGTTCTCCTCTCCAATCTAAGCAGGGTGTTGATGTTGGTATAGTGAAGAAAGAAGAGGCTGATGTTGTTTCTTTTCTCAAAGCCCAGGGTTTAAGAAACGAGGATCTGATAGTCTCACCTCCATAATCCGAAGACGATATAAAAATGGAGAGTATCTAGAGAAGTGTCTTGAAATCAAGTAGGGGCTTGAGATTCTGTTTGCCAAGGAAACAAAGAGTTGTATTGATTTGATGGTTCAGCAGATAAAATGAATCAGGCAACTGACAAAATGAATCAAGTAACAAGAAGGATGCATTGACTTGGGCTAGAAGAGAACTATGATGCAAACTTTCCAAATGTTGAAGGCAAATCAGCCAATTCTCTTTCCAGATCTGAAATAGGGAGCGTAATGGTTGGGGGTTTATAGTATTTTAGGCTCTGAAGGAAAAAAAAAACCAAATCCACAAGGGGGAAAGAATGGAGTCGTTATTGGGTTCTGGTGGGAAGCAGAGAATACAAGATGAGAATGACCAAGATGAATGACCAGAAGATGAGGATGGGAAGAACTCAAAGCAGAAAGAAGGTAGTGGGTGAGAGTGAGACACCAGAATTCACAAAGGCTGAGGAGGGTGTGCTGCAACTCCCAGCTGGTCTAGGAGCCAATGCTTTCTCTCTTTCTCAATCCCAAATTGCAAAAGCAGATAACCCTCCTGAAAACTTGGGTAAATGCCTGTTCTTTTCTTACACCTTGTTAAGTACTATGGCTAATATGGTGTAAACAGTGGATGTAAAATCTACACCCACTTAGGTTTCTCATTTATTATTTATGGTAGAAGATGAAGGAGTAGAATCTACAGGAGGAGATGCTGGTGGTGGCAAGGAGTGAATGGCCTTTCTACGTTGATGAGTCTACACCTGAAGAATTTGGAGAATCAGACAGCTCTGAAATTTTGGTAAAAGAGAGTGCAGAGAAGAGAAGAGGTTGATGCCTGGGCTTCTTCCTCCTAATGATTTAACTGTATAAAATTAATATACATTACTTATCAAAAAATGATTTAACTGTAAAAAATTCTGAAGTAACTGGGATGCAGGGCATATTGATGTGTAGTCACCAGCTTTGTACTTCACTTCTTAACAGCAAACCATGGACCATCTATATCTTATGATAAGAACACATCATATCAACATCCCTGTAGCAATGATAGCACGAAGGCCAGCCAAGCTAGGATCCCTTAATAGGCCAGACAGGAAAAATGAAAGATAATACTAGCAAACATATATCTGAATCGGCAACTACTAGGAGCCAAACCAGGACTCCAAATGAGCAACAGCCTGTGATCTTCAACTCATCACAAAAGCAATATAAGATGTATGTATCAAAGGGGCAAAGAGAGATGCATTTAAAAGATTCCACAATTATTTCTGAACAAAAGACCAAAGATGCCTAATGATTCCATCACTATTGAGGCCTAGGAAGAGCAATCGTCAAATCATCACCCACGAGTACTGAACTATGAAGATTATCTCCAATCTAGTGATTTTTTCCCCTTACGTAAATTAAATGACTTGCAGAATAGCATTATTTGTCAGAGCCATTCCACTTTGCCAACCATAACCAATCTGACTTAAGGATTAAGGAGCATAAAAGAAATGACATCAGCAGAGTTAGGATGCTAAATGTAACTAATTTAAGTAAAGACAATATTTATTAGAAAATAATATGCTGGAAATCTGAAGCCCAAGCTGCATACAATTCGCCACCCAGCCAGGGAAACCTGTCCTTAACGGCTTAACCAATCATGGGTATCAATAAATTTCTGAGTGATGAAACAAGGTCATTGCTTACTTGGAACAGCAATTTGAAGGATCAAAAAGGATAAGGGAGAAAGAATCACTCAACTCCAAAGTCGAAACCTCTAGAGTCATGAAAGTTGACACACCTAAAGTAACATGCAAAAGATAGTTGCAGGACCGTCAGTTCACACATTGACATACACATGCCCTGACAAAGTACTACAGAGAGTGATTTTCCAAGGGAAACCTCCAATGCCACTAGAAGGTTATCCTTGGAAACCACATTATCAATATCAAGCCAAAGGCCTAGAGACCAACGAACAACGAGAATTTTATTCTCCTCGCCTAAACCAGGACAAAGGAGTTCCCATTTCATATTCTTTATGACAAAACATACTACAATTGAGAGCAAGGATTCACAAATATTTACAGCATCAGTAGAAATCCGCATCATTGAGGATAGGTGAGTATCTCAACCTACTATGTTGTTTCTGTTAACGGATGAAGTAAACGCTCCAAGTACTTTTAGCTTACATGAAAGCATACATGATCCATTTAGCGATTACTGATAGCCAAATCTGCCTCGGCCAAACCAAGTATTGGAACAACCAAACAAGGCAAGCAAGAACTGGTTTTTTTATTAATAGAATGTATACTTTTTTCATACATGTGAGCATCAATTGCACCATTTTTCACAAATTTCAAGCAAGCCTTCCTTTTCACATTGTTTCCCGTAAAATTATCATATAAATTTGTAAAATTACTCATCATATAAACTTATAATCAAATCCAGCAGACACAAATAGCATAACCAAGAGCATTCAAAAATTGATGAGATACAGAACTTCACCTCAAGACTAAGATCGAGAGAAAAACAGAACTTACATGTATGGCCCTGCAATAGTTTCAAACAGCCACATAAATCAATCAAGTACTACATACAAAATCTGGTATATCTGTACATGTGGGTATAGCATAAATAAACAAAAACGGCACTCAACAAAAACTAAAAAGGGAAAAAAAAAAAAAAAAATGACATACCAGGTAGACCCTTTAGAGCATTGAAACAGAGGCAAGTGTCTTCCACCAGCACCGGCCCATTCACCTTCCCATTAGATATAACATACACATTCAATTAGCAATATATAAACACATACACATACACATATGATATATACATATGATATAAGAGACCGAGAGAAAGGACCTCAATGGCAGCCAAGCGAGCCTTCTCTTTGGAGATATCTTCAGGCTCGCCTTGCAATTCTGGCACTGTGAAATAATAAAAATAAATAAATAAACTATTTGAGAGAGAGAGAGAGAGAGAGAGAGTAATGGAATGGAGCTTACAATCAAGCTTGAGGGACTGAAAAGGAATGGAGTTTCCCAATATGGCTCGGACTTCCTCGAGCTTCTTGGCGTTGCCCGTCACAAAGGTCACCGGCCGTGACACCATCAAACCCGATGCTCTTGCGGCGGCGGCGGCGGCCATTTTACCGCTTTTTCTTCTTCTTCTCTTTGGATTTGATAAAGGGGAAAAGAACAATTGTGGGTGGACTGACTGAGTGAGGCACAGAGGCCAAAGGGTTGTGACCTTGATTGCTCGCGCACTACCAGAATTGAATGCTCTACTAAAACCGAAGTAACCGCCTCGCTATTCCGGACAATAATCCTCTCTCTATTTCTCCATTTTAGTTTGATGGTTAATAATTTATTTTATTACATTTAACCCTGTTACATCGTATTATATTATTTTAAAAATTAAAAATAACTTGACAATATATTTATTACATATCATCAACAACGTACTCATCTCTATCTCAATTTAAATAAAAAGCATCATATTCTCATTACCTAATGGGTATATTAGGTTAATGGGCTTTTAACCTTAGTAGCTTAGTGGGCCTTTGAGTTGTAATAGGTCTACCCATATTATAGTTGGTATAATCTATATTAGTAGTGGTAAAGGTTTATATATAGAGGACCAAACAAATTGAATGAGCATGAAAGTTGTATTCAATTTTTAGATTGTAAGGAGGGGAGTATCTTGAAACACTCATGGAGGGGGAGTACTTCGAAATACTCATGGAGGTTAAGCACCTCGAAAATGCTCGTAGAGACCGGACATCTCGAATAGTCCAATTCTATTCATTTTCAATACAGTTTTAATATACAATTCCAATTACTGATTTACTGTTCTTCATTGTTCTTTCAATTTCTTTCATCAAATCTTTACGTTCTTCCATTTCTATTCAAATTCCAATTACAATTCCGTAAACCTAGCCCTAAAATTCAATAACAGTTAATTCAATTGTTACAAGTTAATTTAATAAAAGCGTATGATTATGTTGAATGGGAATTCATTTTATAGTGTTTGGTTGGTTTTGCAGTTCCTCTTAGATTTATTAATTGGATAGAGGAGTGTATTACAACACTTCAGTATTCTGTGGTAGTCAATAGAACTCTAGTGTGTGTGTGTTTTTTTTTTAAGGTAAGGAATGATTAAGACAAGGAGATCCTCTTTCTCCCTATCTTTTTGTCTGGGGAATAAAAGTTTTATATAGATTGTTGGTCAAAACATATTACATTTTTCATCTTGGGTGTGAGAAACTCAAACTTACATGCCTTTGTGTTGTGGATGATCTACTTATTTTCTCGGAGGCAAATTTAAAGACTATGGAGTGGAGAAGGTGGCTGTTATAATCAATTCTTGTATTAGTGTTTGTAAAGGTTGGTTTGGTGCAGTTGGGGTGGTTGTAGCCTAACTAGTAGAGACCGTGTTGGAGACAATTATCATGCGAAAACACAAACTTATTTTATAGCTAATAAGAGTTTAGGGCCGGATATTTCAGTTCCTGTCATTCTACTCATTCCACAAGCCTTATGAAGGGAACAACCTTGGGCCATCCAAAGCCCAAAAACTTTCCTAATAGGCCCAACATGGCCTTCGGCAAATGAATATAATTATATGTTATGATGTTTTGAGTATGAGTGAAGCTTTTCCTTGCTGACAAATGGTTAGGCTACACAAACAGTACGTCTTGGTATTTCTCTCCTCTTAAATCTCGCGTCCCTAATGTGAAACATATTTAATCACAATTATTTGACATTACACCATTAATATTTATCAAACATCTTGGCCCAACCATGGCCCATTTACACCTTTTGCCTAATGAGCTGACTTCTGAAGCAACTGCAGCTGGGGGCCATGGAGCTTAAGTGCTTGCTCTCGTAAGAAACATACATTTTTTTTTTCTTTTATTTTTTTTTTTAATTTCAAATCAATCTTTAGATATGTAAGACCACGTTGAAATAAATGAGAGATATATGCACAATACGAAATAATATTTTTTTTAAAAAATTACATAACAACTCTTATTAACTGGTCAATAATTCATTTCCATCAAAGTGGGCGGGTGGCCTTCGCTTGTAAAATAACATGAAATTGGAAGGAAGTCGGGCTACTGGCCATCACTACTTGAGTTGAGAGATATAGCCAGGAGCATGCAGAGAAGAGAGGATTAATTTTATTTTTTGAGCAGGACATGTTGATAAGCAAGCACGTGACACTCCATCAAATTGTCTTTCTGATTAATATATTCTCGGATCACTTTCAAACCTAGTCTTATATCTTATGTAGCCATGTATTAATTAATTATGGGCTATGTACCAATTCATTATGGGAAAATGGTATAAAGAAGTAGCCCTCACCGTACGAATTATGAGCTCTTCTTATTAATTGTCAGATTCGAATATCAATCAGTGTAAAACAAGTATGAAGAGTAACATATTTCAATTTAAATACTATTTTTTACACTTATTTCACACCTATACTTCATAAACTTGTAATAACATTTGCATGAAAAAAAAAAAAAAAAAAACTTGTCCAAAATTGACAAAAACTCGAAACCTTGGTGCAAAAATTGATCACGAGAAAAGCAAAATCTCAAAATGAGGTTGCCGTCGTCATAAACTTCCTCTTTGTGTATATATATATATTAAAAAGGCAGCAGAAGAGAAAGGTGGTGTGTGAGTTGGCCGGGGTAGTGAGGTGGTGGCAGAAACAAAACGTGGATAGATTCCATTTGGAGCTTCCCAAGGTCACGACCCTAAAAATCAGGGCTGCGAAGCAAGCAGCGCCGTTTAGCTTTTGTTTTTTTGGCCATTTGTGTTCCTAAAGCACTAGTTTAATATTGAGAATTGTTTATAGAAAAAAAAGAGGGTTTGGTTTGGAGAGGCAAAGTAGATGGATAAAAATATGGAATCCCATCCCCACGTGAAGTGGCCTCAAAATCAGGGATGTGTTGTTGTTGGTAAAGCTACCAGCCTACCACTCCACTAAATCCAGTCGCTTCCAAATCCTCTTCATTATTTTTCTCACTACTTAAGACTTAGAGATGCCCTGTTTCTCTCTTTTGCTTTCCTTTTCTTTTCTTTTTCTTCTTTTCATGATTATGGAATTAATGTAGGATTTGATTCAACCCTAAACAGGGTCCACTTGGAAAAGTTCCTAAGCCCTTTTGCTCGTGATCATGGCCGATACTATTCTTTTTTCTTCTTTTCATATTCCATTTGACAATTCACTTGATAATTATTATATGTATAAGAATTCCTGAATTCTAACAAGTCCATACTTAATGTTTTCTCATTGTTTATATGATAATTATTATATTTTGTTACAGAATTATGTGCCCACATAAATTATATCATATAATTCTTGCACAATTTGCAATGCATGTGCTTAATTAGAGGTGTAAACGAAGCAAAGCTACCCGTGAGCTCGTTCGGGCTCGGCTCGATAAAGCTCGGCTCGTGTGCGAATCGGTTATTAAATAACTATACTCGATTATTAAACGATACAAGCCCATATAAAACTCGACTCGCTCGTTTATATGATACTAAATCTTAGAATTTAGGTGATATATATACTGATATGACATAGTGTATCTTCATTATATAATATAAATTATGTAACAAACATATGATTCATCATTCATATCAACAAGACAACAACACTTATTTTGTATGACTAGTGACTAAGTATGATATAATTATGTAAATTATGTAATATGATCCAACAATTCATTTGGATATGATATAAAGATTCGTATGTGATATAATATATTAAGTGTATATATAGAAGCTTATAATGTTATAACTATAAATTATAGTCATATAATGTTACATAATTCCTAAATTCTAATTCATAAGTATACAATTTATAGTAATGTAAACTAAAAAGATTATAAACTAAAGATCGGTATTTTTTTTTTACGAGCAGAATTGAGCTTAATTTTTAAAACTCTCTATGAGTTCGAGCTCGGCTCAAGTTCGTGATAAATTTAAATAAGTCGAACTTGAACATACATTACTCACTCGAACCCAACTCGTTTACATCCATAGATATGTGCTATATATATATATATATATATATATATATATATATATATAGGTTACAATTTCTTGGACGAATCTAGCGTCGTGAAGGTTATCACTAGCAAGAAATTAGAATGAAAGGGTGGATGTTGACCCTAGGATCGATATAAATTGACTGACTAATTTAAGGTAGACCCCATTAATTGAATGCTGTCTTCTTATTTTTTTCTTTTTGTCCAGAAAATTGAATACTTTTGTGTGAGTCTCACATAATCTATATTTTTGCTCGACGTACAATTAATATAGTATTGAAAATGCCGGAGCTGGCATTACTTTACGACGTTACATATATTAAATTGTAGAGAACACCTTAAAGTCTTAATTCTTCATAAATATGAATAATTATTCACAAATAGTAAACATAGAAATTAATGCCGTTGGATCTAACGTACGTCAATTTGAGGCCAATCTCTCTCTCTCTCTCTCTCTCTCTCTCTCTCTCTCTCTCTCTCTCTCTCCTAATGGATGCTCCTTTATTTGTCAGGTTTTAAAGAGAAAAGAAAAATGGTTTAATTAGCGCGTACGTGCAAGAACGCATTAGAGCGTGAAAAATGGGTTAATTTGTGTGTAGACTAAATTAAGTAGATATATATATATTTTAATCAAAGCTTAAAGCGGGCGCATGGGCGGTGCAAGCTTGCGGAGTTAGCAATCCACCATCATGTTCATGTACGTTGTACGTGCACATAATTGTAATGCTTGTTTCAGTGTTAAGATTAGATGATAATTATTCACGTACCTACAGAGGCTCAGAAAATGTCACAAGTCGTGCCATCGAACTAATATTAAGGGGTCCATCGATGTGGTCGGTCGGAGGTGGTCTAAGATCTTCAAGACCATCTCTAATCTGTGTCCCGGGGACCTGTCCAAAATACTGACATACATAATTAGAAAGCAGCGTGAGATTTCTTCTTTTCTTTTTTCTTTTTTTAATTAAATAAAGAAAGGGTTATAGGAGATGATTTTTCCTATTCTTGATCCAAATGGAAGAAGAAGTAGATGATTTTAAAAATGAAAATAGGGTGAACTCCTTAGTAATAGGCCCAGCACAAATTCAAGCAATGCGAAAATAATTACAAAAGAGTATGAAATGATTCAAACAAGTAACATATATAGTCATCTCAAAGGGCCGTACAAGGCGGTTATAGAAGCAAAAGGAGCACTGATTAAGGCGAACCTATCTGAACCCCTACTTGAAACCAACAACAATTAACCACATGAAAAAAGCTGAAATTAAATATGCATTATCTTAGTCCGATGTAAGAATTACAAGAAAGATAAGAATCAACACAAATTCAATCGGTTACAAAAGTCCTCACATGCAGTAAGATTAAATCACCTAAGAGTTGGGGAGCTTGGGAGACAACAACCCACAAAACAAACAAGCAGCAAAATACAAAAAGAGATGCAAAACACAAGAAAAAAAAAAAAATTCAGAAAAAAAGACAGTAAAAATTAAAGGGATAATTGCACCATTGGTTTCTGTAGTTGGCATAAATTATAAATCACTCCCTTGTGTAAATTTGGTTTTGATTGTTCGTTTGATGATCTGATCCAATCGCTAGGATTTGCTCCTGGGATCGAAGATTTTTATTTTTTTTTTGTTCTTTCCCAACATTTCTCAGCAACCAAACAGAGCACAAAATAGCGAGGCACGAGAGAAGGGATCATCTGATGGTGGAAGATCTTCTGAATCTGTTTCTGTTCGATCTTAGAGCTTCTGGATCTGTTTCTGGATTTTTTTTTTTATTAAGATCAACACATGTCGCTTTCTTATTGGCGTTGACGTGACATTTAACGGAATCTGTTAAAATTTTTAACGAAATTTGATTCCAGTGAGCGATTCCACATAAATCTCTTAATTCATTTTGATATCAGAGTGAATAATTTGTAATTTAGGTCCATCAGTATTTTTAATATAATATACTAATTATCTGGACAAAAACTTATCATAATCGGGATTAGGAACAAATTAAGAAAATTCAATGCTTATTGAGACTGTTTGACCGACGGCTTTGCTGATTTTCAACCAGCAAAAGCCTCGGTACTCGTACTTTATCTCCCAGTTTAATTGGATTCAGTTCGACCTATCACAAGGAAGTTTCTTGATTGTGGAACTCTTTCTTTTTCTTCTCTCTTTTCCTCTATTTTGGGATATACCAATTGGGTTTAAGTTGACCTAATAATTGGGTTTTGTTCATATTATGTCATAGACTCGATAATTTCGTAAATGGAAAAAGAATTGACTTCACTTGAAATTATCTCTGGACGCTAATAACACGGGTAATTGGGTAATGGGTACTGTCCAGCTAGCATGTAGCGACGAGGTCAATTTTAGAGGGAAACAAACAAAGAGTAAATAAATAAGATAAACACAAGGTTTTTACGTACGTTATACTTTTGCTAATGAGCTTTAGTCAATTAAAAATGAACAGGGTCCACCATATGTGATGGGCATGAATATTGCTTATTCTGCACGAGTGACAGAAATATGTGCTTGTAATTGACGGAAAATTCTTGTTCGCGTGTGGGGTTTAGGCCGTGTCGAATTATGAATATAAGACTATATAGGTCAACCCATTTAATTATACAGGTTAAGCTTTTTAACTCTATCTCACTAATTTTGTTTTGGGTTTAAGTTTGTGGAGAAAGTTACACTGACGGAACAATTAATCATATTGAAGAATGTGGTGGACTTAAAGGTTGATGAATAATATTAATTGATATTATGGAGATAAGGGTTGACGTATGTACGTTGGAACTTGGTTGTATATTTGGTGGAGTGAAAGCCTATACCGTCATTTGATTTTGGCCTTCTCCAAAAAATCGACCAAATATAAGATAGGATTGTATATACAGATGTGAATGCGGTTATTGATCATATCCGCATACGCATCCACATAATTAGAAAGAATAGTGATTTTTACTTACTCAAAAGCATGTGCATGGGATGTCTATATATACAAGATGTGAGAGGAAATCATATTACACTACATAAGGAAAGAGAATTATTCACTATATTGACTTGTCTTGTATGGAAATAATTTTTAGAGGTGTCATAATGAATTAATAATTAAGGATTTGGTGGAAAAATTGGAGTGGAGAATGCTTCAAAAAGATAATAGCTTCTGGGCTCGATCAATATTTAATTAAGAGATAAATAAATACTTAAGGGGTAGAAATTAACCAGTTTCAGGCTCTTAAGCTATCAAGAACGCATCTTTGGCATATATGGAGAGAAATTTTGAAAACCAGAGACCTCATTAATTGAACGTGGTAGTTTCCATATATTATCAATGACAATCAGACCTTTGAGATTTGGAATGACCCTTGAGAGCATTTGCATTGGCTTATGCATTTGTCATAATTTCTATCTAAATTTTAGATAGAACTCCCTGATAAAATATTAATTAAATTATTAACTCAAACATTTTTTACTAGCTTAAGCTTTTAAAATAAGTAGTGATTTAACATTATATCAAAGTAAAGGTTATGACTTCAAACTCTATTTCCGTCTCATTCACCGCTCATTTCAATTAAAGTATTCTATGTGTTGATGAGAATAAGCGTAGTAATACTACTCCACTTTTTTCCAAACTTTTTTATTCACAAAATTCTCTCTCTCTCTCTCTCTCGCCACTTGGTGGCTACAAGCGGTGAGAGAGAGAGAGAGAGAGAGAGAGAGAGAGAGAGAGAGAGAGAGAGAGATATGCAAGAATGGAAAGATTTGTTAAAATAAAAAAGGAGTATGAAATTATTAAAAAGATTATTTTAATAGAGTTCTCTATCTCTGGCGGTCGCCGCTTGCAAGGTGGCTACAAGCGGTGAGAGAGGGATGCAATAATGAAAATTGTTAAAAATAAATAAATATAGAGTATAAAATCATTAAAAATATTATTTTAATAGAGTAGGGAAAGATTTTAAGTAAGTGGATTTATAATGTTTTTGAAAAGTTGGTGGCTGAAATAGAAAAAAAAAAAAAAAAAAAAAAAAAAAAAAAAAAGAAAGAAAGAAAAGAAAGTGTGATATTTTAGCTAAAATTTAGATAGAACTTTAGACAAGCCAATGCAAATTATACTCTAAATATATTTGGTAAGATCAGTACTTATCTTCAAATAAATTCGCATCTTCAGTTTGAGGATTGAGCTGTCACTTGCCAAATATTAAGGAGTAACGCTTCTTCTACACAAATTGTGCACACTTTGTACACAAAGTGTGTGCACTTAGTTTTTTTTTTAAAAAAAAAAAAAAAAAAAAAATTTGAATACAAAGGAGTTGTGTACAAACTTTGTGAACAATTAGCATTAGTCAATATTAAGTGGCAAGAACACCAACTTCTTCCAATCATAATTTCTAAAGCTCAAATTTGAGATAGACATGATACATGTACATTCATCTCTTGTATATTTACTATTAATTTCTTTTGCAAATCAACCATTGAATTACAAATTCAATAGTTAATTTTGCAAAAACACTGTACAGAGATGTACAGATTTGTTGTCCATCTTTTTTACAAATCAACCATTGAATTTGTAATCCAATAGTTGATTTTAAAAAACATTGCACGGATATGTACATCAAATGTATACCCGATAAAAAAATTAAAAAAAATAAAATAAAATCAATTTTCTTTTAGGCATATATAGTTCTCTCCTATCTGTATTTTATGATCCTGTAGCTGTAGGATAACTCTAACTCTATGAAAGAGTTTTTAAAGTCCTAATCATTGTTTTTAATTAGCTAGGCTACTCAAATTTTACAATATTAAACGTTAGTTTTTTTTTAGCTCATGCACCAAGTACTTATACATTGGAGATGAAAAAATTGAATAAATAATTGTTATAATGATAAGAATTATATCTTGAAATAACATGTGATGATACGGCACCAAATAATTGGCCACGTCTGTTTGTGTATATAAAAGATGATAGATGATTGAAGCAAACACAGACTTGAAGTTGGAGCTAACTACTCGCACTAGTGTGTACTGTGTAGAGTCAAAAAATAAACTAATTAAATTAAACACATCGGTTATAGAGAAAGATGCCAACTTCTCTCATATTCAAATGGTGTCTTCCCTCTATGCGCGTGAGCCCAGCTAGCAATCCCTCCATTATTCTAAGCGTGGTGGTGGAGGTGGTGGTGCAGTTTTGCCGATCTCTAGGCATATTTTTATTTGGGGTTCTTTCTTTATTTTATGTTTTGTTTGTTTTGGTGTGTGTTTTGTGCTTTTTTGCATAGCGTTGTAGATAAACCAAGTACTACTACTTCTTTGAGCTTGAGTTCAAACCAAGAAAGCAGAAACACAGCGAGTGTGTATGTGTGTGGGAGAGACAGAGAGAGAGAGAGAGAGGCTGCAAAACCCAATAATGATGCAAACCCGAGAAGAAAGGTTTGGAAATTGAGGCAAATGTCGTCGATGCCCAGCTCGAGGCAATCCTCCTCCTCCTCCTCCTCCTCTTCTTCTTCTTCTTCTTCTTCTTCTTCGTTCTTTTTCTTACTCTTCCTCATTACCCTTCTCTTCACTCCTGCTTGCACAGCAAACCATGAAGTCTCCATTCTCTCCTCTTGGCTCCACACCTCTGCTTCACCACCCTCTCCATCTTTCTCCAACTGGAATATACTTGACGCCAATCCATGTAAGTGGGCCTTCATAACATGCTCTCCCCAAGGTTTTGTCACTGAAATTAGTATACAATATGTCCAGCTCGAGCTTCCATTGCCATCCAATCTCTCTTCCTTTCGCTCTCTTCGTAAACTTGTCATATGTGGGGCCAATCTCACTGGAACAATCCCGGCTGAGATTGGTGATTGCAATGGACTTCAAACAATAGACCTCAGCTCAAACAGTCTTGTTGGTTCTATCCCTGCAAGCATAGGAAAGCTCCAAAACCTGGAGGAATTGAGCTTAAACTCCAACCAACTAACTGGGAAAATCCCATTTGAGCTCTGCAGTTGCACTAGGCTAAAAAGCCTCCTGCTTTTCGATAATCGGCTAGGCGGGTCAATACCGCCGGAGATCGGAAAATTGTCGAGCCTTGAAGTTCTTCGAGCTGGAGGGAACAAAGACCTTTCTGGGAAAATCCCAGATGAGCTTGGAGACTGCAGCAATTTGACATTGTTGGGGCTGGCTGACAGCAGAGTTTCAGGCTCTTTACCAGCCTCGTTAGGTAGACTTAGCAAGCTTCAGACATTGTCAATATACACTACAATGGTCTCTGGTGAAATCCCTTCTGATATAGGTAACTGCTCTGAGCTTGTTAACTTGTTTCTTTATGAAAATAGCCTCTCTGGTTCAATACCGCCAGAGCTTGGTAAGCTTCAAAAACTGGACCAATTGATGTTGTGGTCTAATAGTCTTTCTGGGGTTATCCCAGAAGAGATTGGCAATTGCAGTAGCTTGAGAATGATTGATCTATCATTGAATTCTGTGTCTGGAACAATACCTATAACATTAGGTGGACTGTCGGAGCTTCAAGAGTTTATGATTAGTGACAACAATGTGTCCGGTTCCATACCATCAAATCTTTCCAATGCTACAAATCTTTTACAGTTGCAATTTGACAAAAATCAGATCTCAGGTTTGATCCCACCAGAGCTTGGGATGTTGTCAAAGCTCACTGTATTCTTTGCTTGGCAGAACCAACTTGAAGGAAGCATTCCTTCAACTTTGGGTAGTTGCAGTAACCTCGAATCACTAGATTTGTCTCATAATTCACTGACTGGTAGCATTCCTCCTGGCTTGTTTGAGCTCCGAAACCTCACAAAGCTGCTCCTGATTTCCAATGATATTTCCGGTTCAATACCACCAGAAATTGGTAATTGCAGCTCTCTTGTGAGGCTGCGGCTTGGGAACAACAGGATTGCTGGTGGGATTCCTAAGACAGTCGGTGGTCTCAGGAGCTTAAATTTTCTTGATCTGTCTGGAAATCGCCTTTCTGGGTCGGTGCCTGATGAGATTGGAAGTTGCATAGGCTTGCAAATGATAGACCTCAGCAACAACACTTTAGAAGGTCCCCTGCCTAATTCATTTTCATCTCTTTCCGGGCTCCAGGTCTTGGATGCTTCGTCCAATGGATTTACGGGTCATATTCCAGCAAGCTTGGGTCGTCTTGTTTCATTAAGCAAGCTCATTCTAAGCAGGAATTCGCTCTCTGGCTCGATTCCTCCATCTCTTGGACTCTGTTCTAGCCTGCAATTGCTTGATCTTAGCAGCAATGAACTCATGGGAAGCATTCCCATGGAACTGTGTCAGATTGAAGCTCTTGAAATCGCTCTCAATCTCAGTTGCAATGGACTCACAGGACCAATTCCAGCTCAAATATCTGCACTCAACAAGCTTTCCATCCTAGACCTTTCTCATAACAAGCTAGAGGGGGATTTGAGTCCACTTGCTAGGCTTGATAATCTTGTTTTGCTCAATATCTCATACAACAGCTTCAACGGTTTTCTTCCCGACAACAAGCTCTTTCGGCAGCTATCACCAATGGATCTAGCTGGAAACCAAGACCTCTGTTCTTCAAGCCATGACTCATGTTTTTTGACTGATGCTGGCAGGGCAGGACTAAGAAGAAATGAGAATAATGTCAGGCGGTCATGGAAACTTAAATTAGCACTTGCTCTGCTGATCACCGTGACAGTGGCAATGCTGATTATGGGGATAATTGCAGTCATAAGGGCACGAAGAACCATCAGAGACAACGATGACTCGGAATTGGGGGACTTATGGCCATGGCAATTCACTCCATTCCAGAAACTAAATTTCTCTGTGGAGCAAATACTGAGATGCTTAGTAGATGCTAATGTGATCGGAAAAGGGTGTTCCGGGGTCGTTTATCGAGCTGATATGGACAATGGTGAAGTGATTGCAGTGAAGAAACTCTGGCCATCAACAACTGCTGGAGTCAATGGATGTAATGATGATAAATGTGGAGTTCGTGATTCCTTCTCAACGGAGGTGAAAACCCTCGGCTCGATCCGTCATAAGAACATTGTTAGGTTCTTGGGGTGTTGCTGGAATCGAAACACAAGGCTGCTCATGTACGATTATATGCCTAATGGAAGCTTGGGAAGTCTACTCCATGAGAGGACAGGAAATGCCTTGGAATGGGAACTTAGGTACCAAATTTTGTTGGGGGCAGCACAAGGCCTTGCCTATTTACACCATGATTGTGTCCCTCCAATTGTTCATAGAGACATCAAGGCCAATAACATCCTCATCGGTCTTGAATTTGAGCCTTATATTGCTGATTTTGGCCTGGCCAAGCTTGTTGAGGATGGAGATTTTTTGCGGTCTTCGAATACAGTTGCTGGCTCCTATGGATATATTGCTCCTGGTGAGTCCTATTTCCACTTGCAATATCGTTGTAGATATCTTTGTTTCGACATTCAAATGATATTTGCCACATAAATTTCCCCTGAAAATTCTCTTTTAAGCATCTAGAAGTTACCATATTTGACTTACCCAAAAGTAAAGTTATCATCTTTGCAAACAGCAACATGAGATTTCAAACAATTTTTTAAGAATAATGCTATTTAGTATACTGTTATACGACTGTCATATAATTAGGATGATATGACACTAAAAATTAGCCTTTGGATCGGCAAGGACTTTTAAGAAAAAAGAATCAAGAGCTCATTTTGACCGTCATATCTTCCTGGTCGTATGGCAATATGCTAAATAGTATTTCTCATTTCTGAATTGGCCGGTTTAAAGGCTGTTTGAAAAACACAAATGTAATGAAGTATTGGCAGTCTACAGCTAACTTTTATTGTTTTCAGAGTATGGCTACATGATGAAGATCACAGAGAAGAGCGACGTTTACAGCTATGGCGTAGTGGTTTTGGAAGTCTTGACAGGAAAGCAACCAATTGACCCAACAATACCAGATGGGATCCATGTAGCCGATTGGGTTAGACAAAAGAGGGGAGGGATTGAGGTCCTTGATCCATGCCTTCTGTCTAGACCAGAATCAGAAACAGATGAAATGATGCAAGCATTAGGCATAGCATTGTTATGCGTAAACTCCTCCCCTGATGAAAGACCAACCATGAAAGATGTGGCAGCAATGCTTAAGGAGATTAAACATGAAAGAGAGGAGTACGCAAAGGTGGATGTGCTCCTCAAGGGATCTCCAGCAAACAATGTGCAAGAAAATAACTCTAATGGAGTTCCAGCTACTTCATCATCAAGATCTGCAATGCAAAACTTGCATCCAAAAAGCAATAACTCTAGCTTCTCAGCCTCCTCACTACTTTACTCGTCTTCCTCTAGTGCCAAAATTGGTTTTAAATGATGAATTAATTATTTAGTTGTAGCCAAGCATAATGGAAGTTTGTCACCTTGTGAGTTTCTTTAGTATTAAAACTCTTTGTTTCATCAGTGTAAAGAGGAAAAAAAATTGATATTTATTATAACTAAATGAAGATAAAGCCAACCGTTGCAAGTTTGGTTTTTGCACTCTTCTTAAATACATGCAGAAGAACTGCTGCTTTCTTACAATTTCCAAAGTTCCAATATACTGCATGCAACAATGCTAGATTATGTCCTGGACTCCTGATATAAGATGCTATGCTTGAACTTGACCCAAACCCATGAAAGAAATGAAATGCTTAAGAATGCATAAAATTAGACCGAAGGAATTAAGGAAGCCATAATCTAGCATTGTTGTTTCTTTCTGTTAATACAGTTTTTGGTACGGCTTGGCAGGCGATGGGCTACCGGCAAAATAATAAGAATTAAGGCTACGACTTAAATTAGCATGTTTGTTTGAAGTGAAAATATAGCAATGAACTAAGGTTTTTGAGAGGAATCCAATCCCCTTTACCTAATGCATTGTGTCCCTTTTATAGGATTTTTGGCAATTGAGCTCTTGTAGAACTCTACGTAGCTATAGAGATAAATTATTGTTATCATATCAGAATCTCTGATCTCTTAGGATTTGCAAATCTCATTAATTAAAGGGGATTCAACAGTCCGTACAGTCTTTGTATTTGAGTGAAATTCTTTGTGTATATCATATTAATTGTTGTATACTTGTATGATTGTAGGATTCTGATTTATCTTCCTCTAATAACTAGATTATCTTTCATGCAGATGTGATTGAGTGAGACTCATGATGGAATTTATTTCCAACACTTACGAATTTTTCTGAGAGACAGTTTTGGCCTTGTTTGGTAAGCAACACAAAAAATTTCAATTTTATTTTCACATTTTCCAAAAACAATCAACATCAAAACATTCTAACTTTTTTCACTTTTTATATCACATCAATAATTTTTTTTTTTTACTATTTAAATAAAAAAAATCCACTACAATACAAAACTTTTTCACTTTTTCATACAAATTCTTTTTACTTTATATCACACCTATCACTTTTTACAAACTCAAAAACTCTTTCTCCACTATTCCGCTCTTTTCGGTCACTTGCCAAACATACACTAGCTCCGGGTTTTCATGGGTTATGGTGTTCAAGCAGAGCATCTTATATCAGGACATCCAGGTTCTGAATATGCTTGGTCAATTCATTGAGGTTGATGGGTTGGGACTAGTTTTCTATCCATTTGATGACTGCTTAATTAAGTTACTCTACTTTTTCCTTTTCTGCACAAAACTGATAAATTACTGAAAGAAATGGAAACGTTTTCAAGGAATGAGAGAATCAAGTTGAGGAAAAGTGGATATCCTTGTCATGAATGATTTAACCTGTAAATTGTGTTGGGTTGGGACCCATGACGAGTTTTAACAATTCCTTGCATGTGTGATGCACTATAATGGGTGTCACTTTTTCTCATTCCCTAGTTGGTAATCACTAATCAGTATGAAAGAATTGATTAATCCTCGTTTGCTCAATCTGTGTGTACCTTTCCAACGGTCTTAGACTGCTGCGCTGATTTATCTACAGCAGAGCTTTTTGTGCAAAGGCCTACACTTTCAGTAATAATAATGTGTGAGAGAAAACGCTTTGACCTAATAAATAATGATGTCCTATGGGTCTCAAATAATTGATTTTATTTATTTATTTAAAAAAAAAAAAAAAAAAAAATCAAAGCTCATGAGTGATTCAAGAACGAATCATAAATAGTTAAGATTTTGCAAATAAAGGGAGCCTTTTGGTTGATTCGTGATGCTAGTAAAGGGATAATGATCAGGCCCTGAGTCCTAGTACTTAAAAAAAAAACTCAAAAGTGCTTTCATATATGCATCATTGCATGTGTCATGTCTTAGAGTTTTTTTACAGATTTCAGCAAATATAGGTATCTAGCTAAAACAGCAGAATACCATATGGATGAAATAGTGAATAGAGCTGAAAATACTGATAAGTTAGGAGCTGAAAATCTTTTCAAATGGGAAAAATGATTGATGGGCTAGACAGCCTAGACACTGGTCATGATCGGCGATGTTGCTTTGAGACCCCGTACGTGTAACGACCCACCCCCAATGACACAATACTGTCCGCTTTTGGCTCCCCATATCAGACTTCCCAGGAAGTCACCCATCCTGGGATTGCTCTCGCAGCGGCTCGTTTAACTGCGGAGTTCTGATAGGTTCATTGTCATCACGGCTTTAAAACGCGTTGTATCATATAAGGTGCATTTATACATATAAGCACATCCTCATTCCCAAGCGATGTGGAACGTCATAGACTCATAGTACGTGCACCCACCATTTTTCGAACTATATATGGAGACAATCACTCGCAATTACAATGGTGAAACCAGAGGATCATTAACAATTACGATTGTACCAGATGGAGAACTGATTGGACTGTATTTATAAATGATTTAACAATAATTATATGGAGATAGTACACGTGGCACAATGTGATTGGAGATAGACACTTTGTTATCTATAAATTATCAAAAAAAAATCTACCTAGCTAGCTAGAGAGTAAGTAAATACATGCAAATCGATACAAAAAATAATAATAATAAAATCATCTATGATTTAAAAAGGCTTCTCGTTCGGACAAGGATCCTCTTAATTTTAAATATAATGAAGAATTTAAAGTTGATGCATCTAACTGTGTACATGATTTTATATTATTTAAATTTTAAAAAAAACATGCTAATATTGACTTCGTGTGTGTATATATATATGCACAAACTTTAAATCTTTATCACGAGAAGAAATTGTAGAAATGAAAAATAACTTATTGTCATTGAAGATGATGCTCCATTTTACTCATCCATTACTTTGTCCTTGATAATTTCGGCGGCATTCTTGGTTGTTCCCCACACGCCCGAGACCGTACCCTTTGTTTTCTCTGTGATGGTTTCCGCTGTTTCAGATACTTTTTGAGTCATTTTGTTTACCTGGGCTCCCATGACACGCCACAACTTTTTATTAAAATATGTAGTCCGGAAGAAATCGAGCTCACATGCAAGCATATATATATATATACACACACATACATATG
Organism: Alnus glutinosa; assembly: GCF_958979055.1. Taxonomy (NCBI): domain Eukaryota; kingdom Viridiplantae; phylum Streptophyta; class Magnoliopsida; order Fagales; family Betulaceae; genus Alnus; species Alnus glutinosa. The sequence continues at coordinate 11,899,079 of NC_084886.1, forward strand.
AACAAGAATTTCAACCAACTGATCAAGCAATTATAATCCATGGCAACATGTTATATATATATATATATATATATATATATATATATATGGAAATTAATATTTAAATTAACCCACCATGCATGCATATTAATTTCTATTTTATAATCTTTTAAATAATTGATAATTAGATGAAAGAAATGAATAGATGATACAAAAGTAGCTAGGTTTAATTAATTTAGGTCTTACACTTTGGGCAGTAGAGCTGGCCGTGTCCCTCAAGAATTCGCAGGTCTGCCTCACTTCTCTTGCCCCTTTGGTCACTGCCTCCGCTGCTTCAATGGTCCTCTCATGCGCATCTCCATCTGCTGCATCCTCGTTATCCTTCTTGCCCTGCAATACATATATATATATAAGTTATAACAAATTATATGTTCGTTAAAAAAAATGTTAAAACTATAATTTTTATACAACTTGTTGATACGTGTGATCGATCAGCATATGCGATTGAAGGGTACATGTTAAAAAACATTTAGTAGCTAATACGGATCGAATCATATAATTACATGTGTCAACGTACAAGTTGTAAAAGAGTTGTTTCTCTTATATTCCTCATGGGTCAATATTAATTTAGTAATCTAGTTGGACCCTTCTAGAACTGTAATAGCCAGATCAAGCTAGAACAGTAAAAATCTACCCCAAAAGCTGGTTAATTAGTTCTCTTATTTTCGTTCATCCAAAAAAGAAAAGGAAAGAAAGTGACAAAAACCCGAGATAATTAATATATATGAAACTCACTTGCAATGGCCTTGGTGCAGCAGTGACAAAAACCCGAGGGCTCCAAGCACTTGTAGTTGTGGCCACTCCGCTTGGGAGGCGTTCAGGAAGCTTTGCAATGAATCTTAAGGTTGACGACATCTCCTTAGTTTCTTATTTTCTCTTTTTTCTAATGGATATATTCCCAGTTCGATCGATTTATTCCTTATGCAAAAGATTGCAGTTTAACCATTTAGAGGGTCTTAATCTTGATTAGTTATAACTTATATATATATATATATAAATTAAGGTGGAGGAGGAAATAATCAAAGTAACATGTACGTGTTAGTCATGGAGAATTTTTCTGTCTTGTGTTTGCATTACTGCCTTAAACCGGGTTCTGTATTCCGGGTCTGCTGGTAGTTTCCCGGGATACTAGTCCATCCTCTATCTCTTCAAGTTGAGATCTTCCCTTTCCTAGCTTTAACGCTCATGCTTGATTAAAAGTAAAATGATCTTTTCTTTTTTCTTTTTTCGTGCAGGATAAATTCAATCTTATATATATATATACCTGAAACTATTCATGGATCAAAAATTATAATGTGAGTGCTATATATATATATATATATATATATCCTTAGTCAGGCCTGTTTGGTTAAACTTTGGACTGAGCTGGGCCTTGCAACATCCATAATTAGAGGGTCCAATCCAATTAAGAAGGCCGGCTTACCTTCTAATTTCACTCACGCTTTGCATTGACACCAACATTACATGGGATGAGTAATGTTATTTAATAGATCGAGACTACCATACGTCTGTCATATAATTTGATAATGTAATAGTAAAAGTCAGCACTTAAAAAAAAAAATCAATAATTAATTTGTTGTAAAATCAAAGAAAATAACAAGAAAAAAGATTGCAATATGTGAAAGTGAAACTAGTTCTTCATGAACTATATATGATTCTTCTCTATTATTGTGTGTTTTACAAAGTACCCAATACTCCCTTTTATAGACATAGAATCATAGTGGGAGGTTAAGGAATAGGAAAGGATAGGACATGAATTAAAAGGCTACATCAATGTATTACATGAATGTTATGGAATTCTAAAAGATGACATGAATGTGTAGAATTCCAATAGATGAAACTAAATGGTCATCCACCAAATGCATGAATGCATTCATAACACTCCCCCTTGGATGACCATACACTAAGAATATGCCTCATTAAAACCTTGCCAAGAAAAACCCAGTGAGAAAAACCTGTGGCGAAGGAAAAAGAGTACATTATTCTTGTGTGTCGTCATGTGCTTTAGGATTGCCTCATTAAAACCTTGCAAAGGAAAACCCAATGAGAAAAACCTTAGCGAAGGAAAAAGAGTACAATCAGCATAATCATTTTACTCCCCCTCATTAGGATGAAGAGCTTCAATTGTTTATGATGAAAGATCCTTGAGTCGGCGCATTCCAATGTTATTCACCAACTTCTTAAATGTTGCAATTGGTAATGTTTTGGCAAATAAATTTGCTAAATTGTCACTTGATCGTATTTGCTTCACATCAATATCACCACTCTTCTGGAGCTCATGTGTATAAAAGAATTTTGGTGAAATATGTTTTGTTCTATCACCTTTAATGTATCATCCTCTGATCTGTGTGATACAAGCAGCATTTTCTTTATATAATATTGTCGGGCTATCTTTGATTGTGGATAAACCACACTTTTCTTGAATGTGTTGAATTAGTGATCTTAGCCATATGCATTCCCGACTTGCTTCAAGAATTGCAATAATTTCTGAGTGATTTGAAGAAGTAGCAACAAGTGTTTGCTTGACAGATCTCCATGAAATAGCAGTACTTCCACATGTAAATAGATATCCTGTTTGAGATCTACCTTTATGCGGATAAAAAAGAAAACCCGCATCTGCATATCCAACTAACTGTGAATTTGAACCTCTTGGATAAAATAATCCCATGTCAGTTGTTCCACGAAGATAACGTAGAACATGTTTGACCCCATTCCAATGCCTTCGAGTTGGTGCAGAACTGTATCTTGCTAATAAATTAACTGAAAATGCTATATCAGGTCGTGTGCAATTTGCAAGATACATGAGTGCGCCAATTGCACTAAGATATGGTACTTCAGGACCAAGAATTTCTTCATCATCTTCTCGAGGACGAAAATGGTACTTTTTCACATCAAGTGAACGAACAACCATTGGAGTGCTCAAAGGATGAGCTTTCTCCATGTAAAAGTGCTTCAAGACTTTTTCTGTGTATGTTGATTGATGAACAAGAATTCCATTTTGAAAATGTTCAATCTGTAAGCCAAGACAAAATTTTGTCTTCCCAAGATCTTTCATCTCAAACTCATTTTTTAGATAAGTAGCAGTTTTTGTGAGCTCTTCTGGAGTCCCGATAAGATTTAAATCATCTACATAAACTGCAATGATAGCAAATCCAGATTCTGATTTCTTAATGAAAACGCATGGACAAATTGGATTATTCTCAAATCCTTATTTCAATAGATATTCACTAAGACGATTGTACCACATGCGTCCGGATTGCTTTAACCCGTATAAAGATCTTTGTAGCTTGATAGAATAAATACTTCGAGATTTTGAATTACATGCTTCAGGCATTTTGTATCCTTCAGGGATTTTCATGTATATATCATTATCAAGTGATCCATATAAATATGCTGTAACCATATCCATTAAACGCATATCCAAACTTTCTGTAACTACCAAGCTAATCAAAAATCTAAATGTAATTGCATCCACTACAGGGGAATATGTTTCTTCATAATCAATACCTGGTTTCTGCAGGAAACCTTGTGCAACAAGTCTTGCTTTATATCTCACAATTTCATTTTTCTCATTACGTTTTCATACAAATACCCACTTGTATCCAACAGGCGACACACCTTCTGGTGTTTGGACTACAGGTCCAAATACTTCACGTTTTGCTAGTGAGTTCAATTCTGCCTGAATTGCTTCCTTCCACATTGGCCAATCATTTCTACGTCGACATTCTTCGACGGATTGTGGTTCAATATCATCATTACTTCTGGTAATGTCAAATGCAACTTTAAATGAGAATATGTTGTCGACAACAATTTTGTTTCTATCCAATATTTCTCCTGTACTTATATAATGTATTGAGATCTCATTATTTTCAGGTACCTGTTCCTCTTCAGGGGATTTCTTTCCAGGAGAATTTTGTACAGAAAGTTTGGATGGATCAATTTCTGTTGCCTGTTTTGTGGGTAAGGCCTCTTCAGGAGCGCCAATTTCATTTCCTTGTGCTTTTCTCTTCCGCGGAATCTTATCCTTTGCACCAATAGGTCTTCCACGCTTCAGGCGTGCCTTAGACTCATTTACTACTGTATTAGTTAATTGTCCTACAGGGACTTCTACCTTTGCTGGAGTATTAGCAGCTGAAATGTGAGACTTAATTATTTTCTTGTTGTCAGTAAATGTATCCGGCAATTGATTTGCAATACTCTGCAAATGAATGATTCTCTGAACTTCTAGTTCACACTGATTTGTACGAGGATCAAAATGAGATAACGTCGAATTATTCCAAGTGATTTCTTGTCGTGTTTCTGGCAACGACTTTTCTTTCCCTAGTGATGGAAATATATTTTCATCAAAATGACAATCTTCAAAACGTGCTTTAAAAATATCACCAGTTAAAGGTTCAAGATATCTAATAATAGATGGAGAATCAAAACCAATATAAATCCCAAGTCTACGTTGAGGTCCCATCTTAGTGCGCTGAGGTGGAGCAATTGGAACATATACAGCACAACCAAAAATGCGAAAATGAAAAATATTTGGTGGTTGACCAAATGTAAGTTGTAAAGGGGAATATTTTTGGTAAGATGTTGGTCTGATCCGAACTAATGATGCAGCATGTAATATTGCATGTCCCCAAGCAGAAACAGGCAGTTTTGATTTCATAAGCAAAGGTCGAGCAATTAACTGAAGTCGTTTAATAAACGATTCAGCTAAACCATTTTGAGTATGTGTATGAGCAACAGGATGCTCAACATTAATACCGATTGACATGCAATAATCATAAAATGCTTGAAATGTAAATTCCCCCGCATTATTCATCCGAATAGATTGAATTGGATAATCAGGGAATTGTGCTCGTAATCTAATTATTTGGGCAAGAAGTCTAGCAAATGCAACATTACGAGTAGAAAGTAGGCAAACATGTGACCATCTAGTTGATGCATCTATTTAAACCATAAAATATCTAAATGGCCCACATGGAGGGTGAATTGGCCCACATATATCCCCTTGAATTCTTTGTAAAAATGATGGAGATTCAAGAATTACCTTAGAAGGGGATGGTTTTATTACAAGTTTACCTTGAGAACATGCAGCACAAGGATAATCACTTTGTAAAAGAATCTTCTGGTTCTTTAAGGGATGCCCATGAGAGTTCTCAATTATTCGACGCATCATAATTGTTCCCGGATGTCCAAGACGATCATGCCAAAGCATAAACATTTTTGGATAAGAGCACTTCTGGTGCATCACAACATGTGATTCAATTGTTCTTATTGTTGTATAATACAACCCGGAAGAGAAAGCAGGCAGTTTTTCCAATATGAGCTTCTGGCCCGAAATTATTGAAGTAATATAAAGATATTCATTGTGACGACCCCTTTTTTTTTTTTATATACAAACATAAAACGAGTCATCGCAGTGGCACGACTACGTGTCGCTCAGCCAACATATGGCACATGCCCCATAACATGTACCTGATAATCAGAGTATAACATACATCTATCTATGCAGCGGAAAACATAAATCTGAATAGCGGAAATTACAACTTATACATCTATCACAAGTTAATTACAACAAAGAGCCATTTAACATCTATCTGTTTGAGTCTTATTAACACTATAACAACAATGGCTTAACAAAGAATAAGTGACACAAACGTCACAAGCCATACCAAACCTATAAAATAGTGGACAACCCGTGGTCCGACAATTACAACTGTCGCGGCGAGCTTCAGTCATAACATCCCAAGCACACTGCTACTGACCCATCGACTATACCGAAGTACCTGCAGCCAAAGAAACATTATCTACACGGTTGTGGTGGTATCCACATCCGCATAGGTGAAAGAATGAGTTCACCGCCTTAGTATACCTCATACTAAGACCTCAGTGGTATAAGACTAACTGAGTTTTCACAAAGAACCAACCTTTATATTATTTTAGTCGTGCGAGCACTATATTAGCCACAATTTACCAACAGCTAATACAGCAAACACCGACTATTTAGAAAACATTTAAAACATACTATATAGCTGTGAACATATGTAGAAGTTCCAGACATCCCTCCTTGGAAGTTTCTACATATAGACCCATCTATAATAATACTTTTCACTGGTCGCTTGGACATATGTGCACACGATCATTCCATCACAGATATCACGTATACACATAAGTCTTAAGCAAAGAACATGGCATCTTACTCTTCCGTACTAGGATAACATCCTTCAACAAAACACTCGCAACACCATCTCTAATCGTATTCCAGCTTCGTGCCTTGACGTCAGTAGATCATGAGAGCACTAGAGTTAAACTCAATCATGCTAACACGTCTTTCCTGAAGAACAAGAACAGTCAACCTTCTTACTCATAGACATGCCATTACTCGCACCTGGGTAGTCATGTATCCATGTACTTTCAAGTTCAATGTATGCTATTAACACATGTGACCATCCGATAAAAATATACATAAGATCTTTTCATGAAGACTCTTATGCATACCAATACGTCTAGCAAAACTACTCATAACATAAAAACATCTATCACAAAACAATGCTATATATGCTATGCATGCCTCAATGTGTTGCTGATACTGCCTCAATGTGTTGCTGATACTGTTACTCTGCTGATACTGTTACTCTGATATGTATGCTCTATACTACATGCTCAATGTTCCGTGCTTGACCAGAATATATTTCCTACTGTGTCACGCTGAAATCATGCAGTTGTTAAATCACGTCCTTTTAAAACTAAACAAATCCAGCATTTAATCCAACACTTTGAAATCATTCAAAACTTAGTTTCTTTATCAAATCTGCGCAGTTTCAACATGACATGTTCTCAAACAATTTGCATAATTTAAATCTCAACCTCAGAACTTAACACTTTAAATCTAGTCAATACTTTTCACTCATACACTATCTCTTTAACATCATTGATATAGTTTAAACATAATCGAAACTAAACAAATCATCTCAAAGCATATACATTTCATCATATGGTTGGTTCAGTTTCAATAACAATATACATATTTTTATCAATCCAATACATATAAAAATATATATTTTCTCAGTGAGTGGAATACCCACCTTGGCTGCATTAGACTCCTGACTCGAACTCCCACTGGATTCCAATTACTCGAACTCTACCTTGGAGAACCATTGAAGTCTCCAATTACAACACAATCCTGCAAACATTGGTAGCATTAGACTATGTTATTGAATCTCATACTCTATGACATCCTAACTACCAGCATGCTCACACGTCACATAACCCGCGTGTAAAGCTAATTCGCCACCTTTAGCTACTATTAGGTTAACACTTATGTTTAGGTTTATATTATATCTCACCTTAATCCTTAAAACGCGTTTACTGTTTTATTTGTCTTCATATTATATTTACAGCATATTGTCATTATTGTTAATCTTTTTATAACTTGTTGCTTATGTACTAACTTATCATTATTTACCGGACTCATATTCACGTATATATATATATATATATATATACATGCAATGATTAACAAGCTTAAACCTAATCCATTAGTACACATAAATACTATGTGTACATAGATAGGTGAACTAAGTACTAAGTCATTCAATTACCAATTGACTTTAAAGTCTATTTAGATATTCCCATAATACCACTATTTTATTTTTCTCGTCTTAAGGTTATTTAGATTATTTACCACTTTACGGCATTCTCATGTCAACCTTGTATTCAATATGTAATCCTTATTAACCTATTAGTTTAGTACCTCTCCAAGTAAATTCAAACCTATAATTTCTTTCTAACACCTAAAGATTATTTTGGGACATATCATGCTCCCTATAACAATTTCACCTTATAAATCATCTCATTTACTACTTTATTCATTAATTAGGTGTTATAGAACCCTAGTAATTCAATTGGGGTTAATAACTAAACCGGGTTAACTAAAATTCCATAACTCCATCCATTTGATCACTTTACTATTTAGCTTACGCCCTTACTTTCTATTACAACCTATTCTCTATTTCAACCGTATTTACCATTGACACAAAGGAGTCTAAACACAATAACTTCAGCTCTTCTCAACCAACTAATACTTAACCTTCATTCAACAATCTCAAACCTTCATTTCAACACAAATAGCCATAACAAAGAGATTAACCAAACCTCATTTCATCAAGAATCCATCATTCCTCTATCTAAGCATCAATACTCAAAGAGGGATTTAACTAGCACAAAGCCACTCCAAGCAAAGCCCTAAAATATAAACACCAACACTAAATCTACTAATTCACCAATGTCCAATACCAATATATCAACATAGCAAAGCCCCACATCAAGCCATATATTCTGATTTAGAATTACCATGGTAATGAACTTAACCATTAATCACAATATCAATACTATAGAAATTCACCAACAAAATGATCATCCAAAACCCCTTTGACCATCATAGAAAATCAACCCACTAGACTAGAATGACAAAACACCCAAATTGCATATTCTCATAAAATCAACTACCTAATATCAAACACTCATCAATATACTAAATAAACCTATTAGTAACCCAAAATCAACAACTAGGGATAAATCAATACCCTATGAAAATCAATTCTAAAATGACCCATTCGGCCAATCAAGGACCCGGGGTTTCCACAACTCCAAAATTTACACAAACCTGAAATACCCAATCAAACCCATAAGATTATTCATCAATCACACATCAAACAACCCCCATCAATGCAAATCCAAAACCAGCCACCACAACACATCACAAATCAGCCATAGCACAACAACTATTGGCAATCAATCACAAATATCATACGGCTAATCACAAACACAAACCACCGAGATCAAGACCCTAAAAGGAACAATAAATCCAACACAAAGAATCACCAAAATTCCAAAGATTTTTCAACAACACCTAGGACCCATTCAATTCACCCATTCCGAAAGCCTACCAAAAATCATCAAAACCAAACCCACACAATCATAGAAAACCCCCAAAATTAACAAACCCTAATTCAACAATTCACAAATTAATCCACAAAATTATAGGATTTACACCTTGGGGATTTTCCTCAATAAATCCGCCGGAAAACGCCACTGGAAGTCGCCGAAAATTCACCGGAAAAACCAGCTTCACGCCGTCGGGTTCTAGGTTGCTCGGGTCACTGGGTCGCGGGTCTTCGCCGGAAACTGCTAAAGGGACAGCCGGATTTCAGCCCTGGCCGCCGATCATGGAGGATCGGGTTCAACGGGTTCTCGGGTCTCACGGGTTAGACGGGTTTCAACGCACGAGTTCGCCAGAAATTGGGTCTGGGTTCCGCCAGAAATCACTCTGCCACGCCGGAAATCGACTTCTGGCCACCGGGAATCGAGTCGCCGTCGTCGGCGTCGTCTGGTTCCACCGTCGCCGACCCACCGACAACGACCCACTAATCGGGTCCTCCATCTCCGCGTCTCATTGTCTCTCTTTCCTTCTCAATCTCCCTGAATCACTCCATCTCACTCTCTCGATCTCTCTCGTTCTCAATCTCACTCTCACGGGTCCAATGGGTTTGGCTGGGTTGCACGGGAAGATGGGGGAAAATGGAAGGAAAAGGAAAAATGAAAGAAAGATAGGAGACGTGCGTGAGAGGAAGGAAGAAAGGAAGAAGAGAAAAAGAAAGGGGGGGGGGGGGGTGTGCTGACGCGTGGGCTTGAAGGGAGAAAATTATTTTCTCCAAAACAATCCACAGCCACACACGTGGCTGTGGATGAGACCAAACCTTGGTCTTTACATTCGTCACTGCCTTCATTAGTGGTTTCAACATGATAACCATTTAGACGAATATCTTTAAAACTGATTAAATTTCTTCTAGATTTAGAAGAATACAAAGCATCATCAATACAAAATTTTGTTCCTTTTGGCAATATAATATTTGCTCTTCCAGAGCCTTCAATTAGGTTTGATGAACCTGATATTGTATTGACACTAGCTTTGTTTAATATTAAGTATTGAAAATATTTCTTATCTCTAAGAATTGTGTGCGTTATACAACTGTCTGCTAGACACAAATCTTCACCAATCATTTTGGAATTAATCATTCCATCAGTATGACCCATACCTCTATACATAATAAAGTAAATATTAAATTTCATTAATCAAAATAAAATAACAAAATAAAATTAAAATTGACAACATAATGAAAACATATATATATTACTACAGGATTACTGTGATTAACAAAATTCATTTTAATCCACTTTTATTTCTCTTTTATGGATGCTTGATATAGGTCGATCAGATGTTTAGGCGTACGGCAGGTACGCGACAAATGTCTTTTCATATTACACATATAACATTTATCGATCTTCATAGTTCTTTGTAGGTTTATTCTATAAACCTTTGTTTTTATATTCTTTCGCCTCAGTGTGATTTCACTTCTGGTGGAAATGAACATTTCTTTTGTAAGAATTATGAGTACGTTCTCATTGACCTCTATATATATATATATATATATTTTCTACCACGTCCACGTCCACGTCCACGATATTGGTTTCCTTTATTACCACAAAATGAGGTTCCATTTGCTTCAGGAAATAGTGTAGAACTCGTTGGACGAGATTGGTAATTTTTCATTAATAGCTCATTGTTTTGCTCAGCCACTAGAAGACAAGATATTAGTTCAGAATATCTTGTAAAATTACACTCTCGATATTGCTGCTGCAGGAGCACATTCAAGGCATGAAATATGGTATATATCATCATAAGTGCACAGTTTTAATTGTGAGTTGATTTTAAAGAGTGCAACTTCAGGTGCATCCAACAATAATGAGCTTTTTTTGGGAGGATAACTGTCTTCTGGTACTTGTATATCTCCCTCAAATTATTCCACAAGGTCAATGGATCTTTTACTATAAGGTACTCATTTTTATTTAATTCATCATGTAGATGATGGCGAAGAAAAATTATTGCTTTAGAGCGATCCTACTGGGATGCTTGATTTTCATTCATTGCTTTATCACAATCCTGCTGGGATGCTTGATTTTCATTCTTAATAGTATTTCCAAGATTCATAACTTCAATATTCATAGCATTATAAAATGATAACATTTTAGTTCATATTAATCGCACATGGATCATAAGATTCATATGTTTTAATATGATTCTTAAAACAATAAAAATTTCTAAGCATATGTTAGAATGTTAATTAACAAAATAGATAATAAGATTATTAAATCTTAAAGAGACTTACAATGAATTGAAAATATCCCACGGATAGCTTTTGATGTTGAAGATCAACAACTGGCTAGAGCTTCGTGCTGATAACGTGTTGTAAAATCAAAGAAAATAACAAGAAAAAAGATTGCAATATGTGAAACTAGTTCTTCAGGAACTATATATGATTCTTCTTTATTATTGTGTGTTTTACAAAGTACCCAATACTCCCTTTTATAGACATAGAATCATAGTGGGAGGTTAAGGAATAGGAAATGATAGGACATGAATTAAAAGGCTATATCAATGTATTACATGAATGTTATGGAATTCTAAAAGATGACATGAATGTGTAGAATTCCAATAGATGAAACTAAATGGTCATCCACCAAATGCATGAATGCATTCATAACATAATTTTTATTATCACATCATCTCAATTGTATGATAGTCGTCTAAGAGTTTACTAAATAGCATTACTCGGCATGGAGTAAATAATGAGTGAGCAAAGTGTGAGTGAGAGTTTATGACAATTAATTAGAGCAGTACTCTTACTATAAAATGTATATTGCCACGACATTTAAAACATATTATATTTTATAGTATTTAATGGTGTATATTGCTCAATTTCAATTAAAAAATAAATAAATGATGTGGCAATAGATCGAGGCAACATATACACTATTAAATGTTGTGAAATTTAATCTAAATCATAAAATGTATGATTCTTCTCAATTTTACTTGAAATGAAAAGTACCATGTTTTACCCTAATAACACGTACTATTGAGATCGTGAAACCTGAGAGATCTAAAAAATTCTCTCTATCTTCTTTTTTTCTTTTCTTCTCTTCTCTTCTCTTCTTCTTCTTCTTCTTCTTTTATTTTTTTTAAAGTTTAAACTCTCAAAAATCAATGCCCTCCAAATTTGAAATTCTCAACAATCGAATAAGAGTAAAGTTTGTCAAAAAAAAAATAAAATTGGCATTAAAACTAGTTTTCTCAACTGCTTGTAATGGCTAAAGAGTGATGATATTCGGATTCAGTAAATTAATTGATCAGACATATCCGAACCTATGAATTAATATCCAGATAGATAGAAAAGTGACATATCCATTAATTCATCTTCTTAACAAATTCGGATCCGGACCAAACCCTAATCATCTTTATAAATCTGATCAACTTTCATTTTATTTAAAGCAGGATGAAACCCATTTCACGCTGATGAAAAGTTAAACAAATTAAGCCAATATCACGCTTGGCAGCAACAGTATTGATAAAGGGGTGGAAAACATTTCCCTCCTTGAAAGCCTACTCTTTGGCAAAAGCCATTGCAATCCGAAAAGTCTATCTTCACATGTTAATTCCCTGGCACATCAATTCAGCATTTCCTACAAAACAAAGAGAAATTAATCAAATGAATGTCGAATCTAATTTACAAGCCCCATTTCATAAAACACACAACTTTGAGGCTTTTTTTTTTAAAAGAAAAGAAAAGAAGTCAATAAAATATTTTTTTCCATATTTCTATTAATTACCAAGAAGTGAAAAGAGGAGCAGGGCAAAGGCAGCCACGATGAGCAAAACTTCTTGGCAATATTGGTAGAGAGATATCTACGGGCCATATTTGTTTCACCTCGATCTTTAATTCCTCGCAGGAAGGTGCATGCTACAAAAGTGTGATGGGAATATATAGAACTTAAAGAATGCTATATCTTATAAAGAAGGACGAAGCTAGATTAGTATATAGTAATTATGCAATTATGCAATTATGTCTAGATTTAATTTCTTATATCTCTGCACTCTTCAGTCAAAAGTCAGTGATTATTCTAAAGGCCTTTTTAAGGTAACTCTCTTATGAATGTTTTTAGATTCGTAACCGTTATTTTTAAATGATAAATGCTATTTTGTCACCTATATATATATATATTTTAGAAGATCTTAATTAATTAATTATAAAAGTCACATAATGGTAAATAACGAGGTGATAAACATTTGAATAATTTAAGAATAATGCTATATGCAAGACTTGTATCCTATTCTTATCCCTTAAATGTGATATGGCTTTTAAAATTAATATTGGATCAAAATTCAATAATTATCAATCTCAAAATTCAATAGTGATTTAAAAACCATGTCGCATTTGAAGGAATATAAATCTTGTATATAGCATTACTCATAATTTAATTATAGAACAACAATAGTTAATATATAGTTGAAGAAATCTATGGGGTGTGCTGTCGCAAGCAACCAAAAATAAAACATTTACTTCTAAGAATACATGTAGTAGTGTAAGTAAGGGTCGATCCCATTGACAGTATTTAACATAGTTTTATGCTACGTGAACAAGGATGGTGGAGTTGAATATAATGAAAACAATTTTAAAGAAGAGCAACTAAGGAACAATTCAAATTAAAGTATAAATCAAAAGAACAAACATTGGTCTAAGTCAACATTCACCATTAGAATTTTACAAACTGATCATCGATGCAAGTATATATCAATTCATGTTTTGAATAATATTCACCGTTGGAACTATTTTCCTCTATCTTCTTATTCACAGTTAATTAGAAGACAAGCTATCTAATTAACCTTAACTACTAAACAACCCAAGACAAGTGCTAAATGTTTAATCTAGTTGCAGCTTTAAGAATTAGAGAGATCGATGAAGCTAAACAACACAAGCACAAGCAGTTGCATTTAATTTCGTCGAGCGTTCTTCCTAAGATCTAATAATTTATGACGCATCAAATCATTAAATCTTAGTTGCTTCACAAATTAAAGGGATCAAACAATTACGGATTTGATATCTAACCTAGCAGTAAATTGCAACGAATAATAAACTAGTAGGCCTCCTAGTAATTAAACGAGACAATCATGAAAATAGACACAGAAGAACATCCGATACTCAGAGCATAAATTGAACAATAAAAACAAATTAGATCTCACAGTTTTATTGATTCCGAGGCTTCCGTTTCCTTCGACCAATTATGAAAGTTTAGCCGCACAAGACCATGATTAAAACTCAAAGAATAAGTTAGAGAAGAGGGAAGAGGATGATGTTTTTTCTAGTATGATGATTCCCCCCTTTTATACACGTTCATCTGCCCTAATAGAAGCCTACAAAATCTAGTAAAAATATTCTAAATCTTATCTCTTATCTCCTATATAAAGATATTTTAAATCTTATCATAAAATAATAAGGGAAAACTTCAATTTACCCCTATGAAGTTGTCACCGATTTGCAATTCTATCACCAATGTTTCAATTTTGTTAATTGCACCCCATTAAGTTTCAGAAATTTTCAATTTAAGGATTCCGTCCAATTGATCCGTTAGACTTAACGAAATTTGACCCACGTGCTGCGCACCTGCTCTATTTGGACGTAACTTGACAAAATTGCCCTCTTTAAAACGCAGCGTTTCGTTTGTAAAGAAGGTGACAAAACTGCCTTCAACTCATAGAGCAACGACCTTGTACTCCTCCCATGCGTTCAACCATGTCCTCTGAAGAATTTCAAACACTTTCCTCCTATTCTGTGGTTGAGCTGCCGCATCAAGAGCAAAGCAAGAAAGCGGCCAAGAAGGAAGCCGCCAAGGAAGAGAAGCTGTGCCACCGCCTTCATGAACTACATGCACGTATAATGGTGATGCAAGTTGAGTAGTCTTAATTTATAGATAATTATATAAGGTTGGATGCAAACATTGGGAGCATGACGCACACAGACAGTGCAAGTGGGAAACTAACATATTGGTTGAGCCTCAGTTCATGCAACAGCCCACATATTCAGACCAGAAGCCTCTGTTTTAGTTGCGTGTGACAGGGGTGAACAGAGCACATCACAGTGGTGATTTTGTCCGGATGATGCTTGCTTCCTTCTGGCAAATATGTCTGGCATGCAAATATATAATCTGTTATGATACAAAGAAGATGACAAACACAAATATGTCCAACAACAACAACGGAAAATCGTTAACGTTTGTGCCCTCGGAGTTGGAACTGCTATAGTCTGGGTCGCATAAAGAGCATCAGAAAGTTGGTTTTGTTTTGGTGTGTCCCTGAAAAAGAAAAAGGATCCCACTCGACTCTGAATCCTGATCCTCCGCCGGCAATAAAGTGAAAAACTTTCAGCTTCTACTTGGACTTTGTACTCGATCATCTTGGTGGGTGGCCTTTAACTATTCCATTTTGCCTCTTTCTACCACCACCCTTTTATCCTCTCTTTCTGTTCTTTATTTTATTACCTTTTGCTTTTTTCTACCACCACCCTTTTATCCTCATTCTCTTTGCCCTTCTTCACCTATTATCTCAACTCTCTCCCTCACTTTTTCAAGATCAATATGCTATATATATTCAAAGGATTGATCACACTGGCCATCTATTGAACCCGCATTTTATACCAACTTAACGTTAAACCAAATTCTACAACTTAACTCGAATAACATTTTTTGACAGTAAATTTGCTAACACTAAAACCTTAACTGTTTTATATGAGGAAAATGATTTATTCCTTAACATTTTGGATATAAATCCATTACTAAATCATCAGGAAGCTGAAAACGCAGTTCTAGAAGACATGATATATTTTTGATTCTCTGAACCTTGCATTTAGTAAAACTAGGACCCATAACAGCACATCTATCACTAGATACGCACAATGTTCAGTAAAATAGCGTATAACAATCAGGGAGGCATTGGACACGTAGACAACATCATACACGAGGAGGGTTCTTCGTGTTGTATAGATGGTCCCGGAGGGTCCCACTTTCCATGAAATCATACACGAGGATCATCTCACCTTGATCATTGCAATATCTAATCAACAGCACAAGATTAACGTGCCGAAGCTGGGAGAGCAGCATGATTTTGGTCCAGAAATCGCGGACCCCCTGCTTCGAAGACCAGTTCAACCGTTTGATCGCAACTCTGGTAAACCCACTGTCGATGTATCCTTTGTAGATGTCACAACTCTGGTGTTTGTGGAACATGATCTCTTGGAGAATGGGACCCACGAGGACCTGGGCTTGCTAGTAGTAGAGCCAGAGCCCTTCACCCTTGTATTTCGCCGGTAAGCGAAGAAACAAATAGCAAAAATGGCTAACATACGCCGCCAACAACACCTCCTATGAGTGATGAGCTCGAGTCTTTGAGTCGGCTGAACAAGCTGGAGGATGGCGTACCAGTTGGGCTAGTCGTCGGCGATCCGGGAGACGTGTGGAGAATGGATGGTGGTGGGTTTGCATGGAGGTTGGATGAAGAAGACAACGACGTACGTGGAGTTGAGTTTTTTTTTTGGTATTTTATCAAAACGATGCATTTTTGTAACAAATGAGGGCATTTTTGTCTACTTTTTTTTAAAAAAGGCATGTGTGAGGCACGTGGGGTCACTTCCATCTCTTTAGACGGAATCCTTAAATTGAAAATTTCTGAAACTTAATGGGGTGCAATTAACAAAATTGAAACATTGGTGATAGAATTGCAAATCAGTGACAACTTCATGGGGGTAAATTGAAGTTTTCCCAAATAATAATATTCAAATTTGACTAATTAAGGAAAATATTATAAATAAAATAAAGTCCTAATATAACTAGGAATGTAGTAATTTCAGCTAGAATTTCGTGCACCAAATCTAAAAACTTCCGCAAATAAACCACGTATTAAATTTTCATGCTAAGTAACACTCCAGAACGTCAATAGTGTAGGTGCAGCAGCTTCAAGCCTGATTTCGACCTTAATGCATTCAATATCTCTCAAAACTCAAAACATGAAAGTTGTAGAGCTTTTTCTTGGTGTTCCATAGCATCTTGAATTATCTCAATCGGAGCTTGGATGAGAGAGTTATGCCTAGGTTACGAGGCGATGTCGAAACTGTCTAAAATCGTCCAATTAGCTTTGTTTTGCATTTAACGCCTCCATTTACATCCTAAATCAAAATAAAAGAATAATGAATACATTTAGGCACCAAATAAGTATAAAAGAGACATTAAGGGAGAAAAATATGACATTTTGCATTCTCATCAAGTATTTATTTAATTTTCTTCCAAATCTTAATCTACAATATATATCATGATCCATTAATCCCAGTTTATATAGGATCATCTAGATTTCTTAGGCTAAATCCACATTCTGGATTTTTTATAGCACTAGCAGCAACCTCTTTTAGATTTTCCATAAATTTAGAAAACGAATCTATTTTTTGCTTTCATATTTAAATAAACTCCACAATAATTTTCCTTATACAATAGCTTCCCTTATCATTTCCATATAACATTTAAATATTTTTTAAATAAATACTATCAAAAAAAGAGAAAAAGAGAAAGCCATTTAAATATTATCCAAATAAATGCTACCGGGAATAGAGATGATAGAAAAAGTCCAATTTTTTTTTTTGGTTCACTTGGGTTTCCTTTGATTTTGGGAACACAAACAGAATCTGTTTACATGTGGTTTTTTAGGAGTTTTTTTTTTACATTTAGGTAAGAAAATTGAATTTAGGGAGCCTATTACTAGTGCTAGCTCTTACAATACATTAGTTGTACATGCTGATTTAGCAGATTTAAAAATAATGATTAAGATATTAAAAAAACTATGGTAGATCGAGTTTCCATAAGAATAGAAGATCCTCATCTCCATTTGTTAGTGATTAATTAAGATCCTCTTGATTTCCAAAATCAATTTAAAATACTAGGCCATTAATTTTAGACTAAAGAGTTAACTTTTTGTTATTTATGAGATTTAGAAGATCTCTTAATTTTGAGGGCCCAAGGATCACAAATGGTAATTTAGAGTGAATGTACAAAAGGATCAAATTAATTAGTTTTAAAAAGTAAATTTAAGAAATCCACCGTACAATTACCATAAGAAAATCTAGAATATCCCAGTTATCCATAGACTTTTGGTGATCTTCAGATGTACTTGGCTCTTAGTATCAGTATATTTTATTTTTCGACTATCAAATTATTTATCCCTTGAGAATTAGGTGCATTGTATCAACTCGGACTCTTGCAGTGTTTTCTGGCCTCCTGCGAGTGTTTCTCCAAATTTTTCCTTGTCTTCCCTTGCTCGATCAACGCTGAGCGGGTCCCTCCTCCTCTCCTCTTCCCTCTTTCCCTTTTATCCTTTCATTTTTTTCTTATTTTCTTCTACAACTTTGAAGCCAGTTTTACTGCGCGTGCTCTACCCTTCTGCATCGCCCACACGCCTCTCTTTCAGGCCAAGGACGGAGCCAGAAACCCTTATGGACAAGGGCTGGTCAGCAGCTAAACAAATTGTTGGTAGGAACCAATAAGCTAAATTTTTATATTTTACCTAATTTTTCTTTTTCTTTTTTCGAATTGAGGGAGGGGGGGCATGGTCAGCTATATCGGCCCCCCTAAATCTGTCCCTGAAGTATCCAGCAACACCAGTGTCTACAATTCCTGTCGACACCACCCGCTCAGGCGCATATTCACCATGCACGCACCACCCGGTGTGCACATGTAGGCCGTAGCATGCACTGCCCCATCCACAGCCTTTTTTTGGGCCACACATCAAATTGTTGGCTTCCCCTCTACTTCTTTACTTGATGTCCAAAGCTAGTACCTTATATTTGCCTTTGGAGTATCCCGAATCTTGTTGCAGTTTCTGTTTAGGTGTCTACCAAGCTTTAATTTCCTTAATTGTCGGGGTACCACGCACGCCCATATCGAGCACCATGGTGAAGCTTCTTTTCGGTGGCTCTAATCCAACCATCTTCAATGTTGTTTTCCATACTATAGAGCGTCATTACGCTTGATATAGTCAATGTAGTGTAGGTACGTAGTGCCCTTTTTGGAAGATTGCTTCTGGAAACAAAGAATTACACATAAGGACACAAGGAATTTATGCAATGCCCTTAATGTGAGGTACGTTCAGTCGTTCACAGGCGGGTGATCACGAAGAAATTGATTATTAGAGATGGAATACAAAATAGTGAAGAGAAAATCACTCAGCTTAATTAAGCTTTTGGAATATATTCCAAAAGCTTAATTAAGCTGATACAAATGGATGAATTCAATACTTTAATTTATATTCTAATACTCCCCCTCACGTGAAATATTTAATTGAAATC
Source organism: Alnus glutinosa (assembly GCF_958979055.1). NCBI lineage: Eukaryota > Viridiplantae > Streptophyta > Magnoliopsida > Fagales > Betulaceae > Alnus > Alnus glutinosa. The sequence goes on from NC_084886.1 coordinate 11,918,389, forward strand.
AAAGGTGAATGATATAAACAAAATTCGAACTTAGGACCTTTACTTTGATACTATGTTTAATTACCATTTATCCTAAAAATTTAAGCTAATTGAAAATAGTAAATCTAATAATTTAATTTATATTATAACACCAATACATCAAACCTCACTTTCACACGAACAAAAGTGATTATTCCACAAATTAAAGGAGAAAACAAAATTGCTCTCTTTTGTTGGGACAAACAGCAACTCTGTTGCACTTTTGTTGCGGCGCTATGTTTTTTTCTCAATATACGAAAGTAAGAGTGCTTCACCCTTTATTTTTTATTTTTTATAGAACATTAAGTCAGCTACCAAAGACTAAATACAAGTCAGGCCATAAAAGAAATCCTTGGCCTTCTCCAAGAAGGAGTAATTTTTGTTGGCCGGGCCATACCATTACCAACTTGATGGGTCAAGCTAGTCACACACATCAACAAATTAATATCTACATTGACTTGAATCTCGCAAGTCTAACAATATGAATCTCCTTTAGATGTCTCCCTCAACAAATATCTTTATTTATTTATTTGGAGGTAGAGAGAACTATATATATATATATATTATCGTGGTTAGTTCTTGTTACTACTAGATAAAATATTTATTGTCCTTTGAGATTATTATTACTAATTAGTCTTCTATTTATATGGATGATCCTCTTACTACATTATAACCCTTCAAAACTTAAATATTATTGCTCCCACTTCCGCACTTCGCTAGTTTCATTGCCTAATTATACTGAAATTAGAACGCGCGAGGAGTATACGAAAACGGCACCAAGTTATTATTTCTTTTTTCTCCAAAGGAAGCAGGTTATGCATACAGCATGCTGCTTAAACCATATAATATATTAACAAAATTCTTTCGGATTCTATATATTGGTACCCGATCCCAGAAACCTTAAACCATATATATATATATATATATATATATATATATATAAGAAGAATTCGGGGCCGTCTTAGATACGTTGCACAAGTCACCATGAAAAAGTTTGGAAACACACTTGAATGATCACTGACACGAGTTCCTTAAATTTCGCTTCTTTTGATTCCACCTAACTCTGATTCCAAATTCAAAGAATTTCCATTCTCGAGATTGCTCGAGAGCAAAGTCTCATTCCCATTTACTTCAACCCTTTATTACTCGCAACCGTCCCCCACCGCTTACGCTCCTATATAAAGGTCCCATGCAACACCAAGTCAGATGTACCGAGAGAGAGAGAGAGAGAGAGAGAGAGAGAGATGGCGAAGTGGTGTGTGATTTTTCTGTTTGTTTTAGTGGTAGTACATGCAAATGCACGTAAGATGCCAAGCGAGCAAATACTACCAGTGCATGCTAGTGCACCAGAGGCAGAGTCACCTAGTGGCACGGGCCTCGGTGACAAGAAGAATTTTATTTACGGTGGTGTTGGTGGCTTTGCCGGGTTGGGTGGCTATGCCGGCATTGGTGGTGTGCTGCCAATCCTCGGTGGCCTTGGTGGAGGAATTGGCAAAGTTGGTGGACTTGGTGGGGTTGGTGGGATAGGTGGCATTGGGGGTGCTAGTGGTCTTGGCGGTGCAGGTGGTCTAGGTGGCATTGGGGGTGCTAGTGGTCTTGGCGGTGCAGGTGGTCTAGGTGGCGGCGCCGGTGGACTAGGTGGTGGAGTTGGCGGCGCGAGTGGTGCCGGTGGTCTGGGTGGTGCTGCTGGTGGTGGAGTTGGTGGTGGCCTGTTCCCACGTCCTTAAGTTACCCCATTTTTTGCTTAATGCATGTGTTTTATGTTGGGTTTTATGGTACCCTTAACTGTACGTGGTCGTTAGGCGTGCCTCCTATGAGAGGGTCCGATGATTGTCAGTTTGTATCTGTTGCTGTGTTTCCCATTTTCATGTTTTATTGCTAAATGTAGCTGTCGTTTATTTGAGAGTTACATGCTTCAGTTGCTGGCTTTTTTATGTTAATTAAGTGTTGCCAAAAGCTTACTCGATCGTTACTCCATCTAGGCAATTAAGCAAATGAAACTAAAGGAAGGGAAAATAAAAAATGTTACGTACCCTTGTTCGGGTATAACAAGGTGCACACTACTGGATATTCCAGTTTCTGATCAAACTAAACAGCGTAAGAAAGCCAGTTGCCTATGCATCGTGCCATGGACAAGCTTTCCACGCATTCTCAAAACTAAACTTTCCTCATGAACAGTCTCAGTGTCACTGTTTGATTACATATCAATTTCTTGCGCTGATGTATATAATGCAGTAAATGAGAGTATCTACTGCATGCATTTCATTTTTGCATGGCGACCACATGTACGGCTCGCACTGTGCAACAGTGTATCTTTGCCTGACTACACTGTCATGACCAGTTGGCAGTTATTCATTCCGTTTGTCAAGAAAAAAAAAACGAAAGAAAGTAAAAACTAGATAAAAAGAGAAAAAATCACCATTAATTTATAGAATGTACATTATACATGATGTCATCATCATCATGAACCGAAGGGCATAGACTGTATCCGCGGACGTCATATATAGTATTACTCTCTTCTGTGTGTAAATAGTAGTATTATGTTTTTCAGTTAATTAAAGAAACACACAGAAGAGAGGAATAGACGAATAGTTATGACATTCTTATTTGCATGTGTGTGGAACCCACCTCATGTAAGAGGGGTATTGTATACTTGTTGTACATGCGGCGATGTACATTTATCATTTTTCGTTTCCAAATGCTCTCTCTCTCTCTCTTTTTTGCAAGAAATGTTCGATTCAATTCAAAGAGTACAAGTCATTCAAGCAAGCTACCATTAAACAGAAAAGTGATCGTGGATCTATTCGGGGCCTTGGTAGATCTACCACCGCTGAGAATATCCGAAGCGACCAAGAATTAATGAGTACGTATTCCAAGACCATCATATGATGTCTAGACGAGTGGTAACCCAAAATATGCGCCTTTAATCAAGAAAAGTTTGTTGACTTGGAACTTGGAAGAGATGGGATCGAAAGGGGAAAGAACAAACAAACAAAAAAAAGAAAAGAAAATTAAGGAAAAGAAGCTTCAAAAGCACTCTCTCTTGCTTGGTAGGATAAGATCTGTAAGCTTGAAGTCCATACAAAATGTTCTTCATAGAAAAGACAAGTACATATATTGTATGTATACAGTAAACATTCTTGGCAATATATGATACATATAATGTATTTCTCAAATTGCATGTATACAGTAAACATCGAGAAACAGGATCCAATATAGTTCACGGGCTAAAACCTCTCCATACTAGCTAGTATAAGTATAGCTCATGCTATGCCACCCAAAAGATATGTTTTGCTAGAAGCCAAAGCCTTCAGACATTCACATGGCTCGTTTGGTTTTTCTCTGCTCGGCTTTCTTACTTTTGATAAGTTTCACTTTCTGTGTCCAGTCTATATGCCCTCCACCACCTTCTCAGAGACAGCCTTCTACTCCAATGTCTCCTTTCTTCGGTGGTGGTGGCGGTGGAGGCGGAGGCGGAGGTGGTGGCACAGATCCTGGTGGACGTGCTGGGTTCGGGTTTGGTTCAGGCAGCGGCTCTGGCCGGGGTAGCAGTGGCAGAGGTGGAGGTGGAGGAGGAGGAGGCGGAGGCGGTGGAGGTGGAGGTGGTTTCGGGGGTGGGAGTGGTGGCGGTAGTGGCTATGGCTTTGGTGGTGGCAGTGGTGGACCTAGTGGTGGTGTTGGCGGTAGAGGGTTCGGTGGTGATGGCGCCGGTGTCCAAGGCATACCTTGGAAAGCGAGGAAGAGTTCACCAGGCTCTAACTAGAAAGATAGTTCTATGCTGTGTCCTTCTACCTGTATGTCTGGTGTTTTATCGTACTTGTAGGTGTTGTGGTTGTGTCCCTTGCACTGTAACCGAGCGAAAATCATAGCACAAGAGAATAAAGTTTGGATATGCATCGATCAATTTGTAGCTGTACGAACAGATGTCTTGAGATGGAACTTTATCATATGAGAAATGTTAGGTGTATCAAATTTTTTTATTAAAAGATGTGTATCAAATGATGTGGAGTTTATTCATTGGTACTTGTAGCATTTCTTTTTATTAATTGTTTTGATCGTATCCAATGAATAAGCTCCACATCATTTGGTACCCATATCTTAGTAAAAAAATTTGATACACCTAACAATTTTAGAAAAAAATAGTGATTTAACCATTAGATTGCAATTTTTGGTGATAGAACTTTTAGGATCAAAATAATTTATAATTATTTGAATTCTCTCAAATTCAGACAAATAATTGTAGAGGATCTTAATTAATCCGAATTTTAATGGGATTAAGATCCTCGATCATTTCAAACAAATTTTAAATTCTCAAATTATATGAATTCATGCGGTTCGTTACATCGAACAGCGTGAAAAATGCTATATATTAAAAATAGGGATAATTACACCGTTGGTCCCTGTGGTATGTCATAATTATTTTTCACTCCCTATGTTTAAAAAATGCATGGGAGGTTCTTGTGGTATGCAATAATTACAAATCGATCCCTGGCGTCAAATTCTGTTAAAATTTTTAACAGATTCCATTAAATATCACGGCAGCGACACGTGTCACCAATAGTATGGCGACACGTGTCCATCTTAATAAAAAAATATAAATTTATTAAAAAATAAATAAAAATACTTATTTTTTTTTTTTTAAAAAAAAAAATCAAAAAAAAAAAACATAAAAACAAAAAAAAAAAAAAGCTGAAAGGGTGGCCAGGCCACCCCTTTGAGGGTGGCTTGGCCGCCCCCAGCCTCTTGCCAGGGGTGGCGCGCGGCCACCCCCAGTGGCCGGGGGTGGCTCAAAGCCACCCCCAGTGGCCTAGGGGTGGCCTAGCCACCCTTTCAGCTTCTTCTTTTTTTTTTTTTTTTTTTTTTAAAAAAAAAAAAAAATAAGTATTTTTATTTAATTTTTAATAAATTTATATTTTTTTATTAAGATGGACACGTGTCGCTGACGTGGCATTTGACAGAATCTGTTAAAAATTTTAACAGAATTTGACGCTAGGGATCGATTTGTAATTATTGCATACCACAAGAACCTCCCATGTACTTTTTAAACTATAGGGAGTGAAAAATAATTATGACATACCACAGGGACCAACGGTGCAATTATCCCTTAAAAATATGATATGTTATCGAGGTAACAAAAAAAATATTCCAAAGAGCTTGTTCTTCATGTTTGAAGAGACGCTAATTTTTTAGTAAACCAAAAGACAAATTTTTTGCTCAAAACTTTTATACAATATAAAGTTTAAGAACTTGAAAAAAAGTATACTCAATTCACATTTTTAATATGTATCATTTTTTGCGCCATTCAATTCATGAAACGACTTAAATTCATATAATTTGATAAACTACAATTTAAAAAAATTTATAAAAGATCCTAATCCGTTTTTATGCCCCTATTTATTTGAGGGCGGTTGCCCAAAATTTATATGAACATGTGAATTTTATTTGTTATAATGGCTAGTTATTTGGATAATTAAATTATTTAAATCTCGAAAATCTATATGTAAGTAATTAAGTATGTATGTACTTCCTTTCTTTTCCATCCCTTGGTCAAGTTTCGGTGTTTTATGTTTTATAAACTCAATTTGTGTTCTTTCATAGAAGGCTGTAACAATTGACCAAAAAAGAAAAAAGAAAGGCTGGCTGTAACAAGTGAAGTTGAATCAAGTAGACTGAATGCTACATATTGCGAGGAATCTCGATCAATCAGAAAAATTGAGTGTTGAGCTTCTTCTTTTTTCTTTTTTTTTCTTTTTTTTTTTTTAATTTTAAATTCCATATATACATGCATACACCAATGCCAAAGCAAAATGGCATGGGCTTAGATAAACCAAACCCTCAACGAGGCGAGCCCGCAATACAATAAATTCAGAAAATTATTATGCTTTTGAATTTGTGCATTAATTACTATCAAAATTATATGGCAGGTGGCAAGCATGCGTTACGTGGTGGTTTGATCCTCTGGGCTTTTTGTACCAAAATGAAATAACAAAAATACACGATTGTTGAGTGGGAAGAAATAAGAATGAAGGATTTTCGGCGGGGTTCATGCTCTGAATAAAAATAGAAAAAAGGGGGGGCCAGAATGAGGAAATACAAATATGAAGGGGCGAAACTCTAAATTGCGTTTACGCTCACTACTACTTTTATTTTAGCTTGTCAAAGGCGGGAAGGCGAGCCAAAAGAAAATCCGAGGAGAGGGAAAATCAGAGAGAGAGAGAGAGAGATGGAGAAGGAGGACTTGAGCAGCGACTTGCAGAGCATACTAGAAGCTATCAAATCCTCGGATGTAAGCTTATTCCAAAGCTTCCCCGTTCAATTCGAACCTCCATTTTCATTTTTTTTTTTTTAATTTAAAAAAGAAAGAAAAGAAATTTCGATCTATTTTTAACAATCCGTAAGCATTTTATGCATTTATGAGGAATGGTGTTTGCAAATTGTGTTCTGGTTTTGATAAATGTTTCGTCGTTTCGGTTAATTTTTGTGAACCTTATAAATTGTTGTTTTGGCTGCTAATTCATGGAGTTGAGGATTTTATGCTATTTTGCCTTGCTTTTTGCCAGATTGTTAGCCTCTCTGAGCATTAATTTGGTACAGGTTTTAAATTCATGATTTGGCCAAAATTATTCAATTCACTCTTTGGTTACCTTGAAAATTTAGGAAAGCATTAGAGAAGCTGAAACGTTTGAGTTTAGAACTGTTTATTATCGAGGACGTGAAAATATATGAAATTATTAGCTGACTGGATTTGCTACAAGACTTTTTAATCCGTTGTTTTTGCTTGATGTTATTTATGATTCAATATGTGGAAGATTCTCTTTTCCTTTCATTTTTAAATTTTGGTTACCGAATTTTTTTATATTCATAAGTTTGTGTTCTATAATTGAATTAGTTTGGAAAAAAGTTTCTCCTATGCAATCTTGTAAATTTGTGATACATCGATAAGTTGAACATTGTTTCTTACAGGTTGTGGAGATTCGTGTTCAACTACTAAACAAGCTCCGGGACTTAGAAATATCAGATCAATCCGACCTGGCTTCCCTTATAGAATGCCTCACAGTATCCAGTCCAATGTCCATTCATGTCTTGTCCATTTCATTTATTTTGTTGTATATCAGTTAGAATCTGTGCATCTTGCTCTTGATCCGCATAGAGAAAGCAAACTCTGTAGTATCTATAACTATTCCAGCGGTAATTAATAGTTTTTTCTTAGCAATGCATATTATATCAAAATGTAATTTGGCCGAGCAGAGAGAGAGAGATTTCTTCACAACAAATTGCTCATACCTATCAAATTAGAGGCTGAATTCATGAAATGGATATTAGGCCTGCTATACAGTGTAGGTAATTAGCATACAAGAAAGTTCATAAAACTTAATTTGGAAAGTGAATGTTTAGATGGATGATTAGGAAATACAATAATTCATGGAATTAGAAATGGATGCATCTGTCATTTCTCAGAAACGTAGCACTCAAATGTGACCTTTTAGGATAAAGTTTGTTAAGATGGTTTGGTCATGTGCAGTAAAGACTAAAGAATACTCTAAGAAGAAAAAAGTTTAAAAATATTCATTTAATGATTATTCTAAAGGGGCTGCTTTCCTCCCAAAGCCCATTTGCTCTACATGCAATATTGTGAGGGTAAAATTTTTTATAATTACTTCTTCATAGGAGTTACTTATTATGAGTATGAACAAGTTCATGCTGTCAGCATCAACTTTGAGGATATTCTTTTTCAATTATCTATGTGGTTCGGATTGATTGAAGTTTCTTGTGTACTAGATCAATGACTTCTATAGACATTTTAAGTGCCTATCCTGCGAGTCATTATGTTTATAATTTGAATATGTACTTTATGTGAGCTACTTGTTCTAACTCTTTCTGCTGAAAGGAGAAGATAAGAGATAGTTGTTTGCTAATGTTCCTTATTTCTCATCTGCATATTTGAGGTTAATGATAAATGACCCACAACCACTTTCAGTTTGCAAACAGTCAATGTCAGCTCTTTATGATATGCATTGTTTTAACCTTGACAACAAGATTGGCATTTTGGGAAGACTTCACTTGTTTGGATGTATCCCAGTGCTTGCTAAACAAAGGCATTTTACAGTGTGCTGTAAAATACCTCGAATTGGATATATCTGGCTGTTTATCACAATTTCTTGCTCTTGGGACCAAGGTATATATGTTCATGTGCAATTTTCATTCCATTTTTCATTATATCTGTGTGCTTGCACAGAAGCACGTAGATCAGTTTCTTAACCATATTGGGATGCTGTGGTATTTGATATATTGAGCACTATAATTAGGCAAGCATATGGTGTGGAAAGCATCTGAAGATGACTCTTATGTCAACTGAGGAATCTCAAGAAGAGGAGCATTGTGACATATTTTTTCAGGTAAATGATACTAGAGTCGGGCTAAGATAGATGGAAAGTTGCTAATTCAGTTTCATTTGATTTTCTATCCATAGTCTTGAATGTTAATCTGACGGGTTCTCTTGAGCGGGGATTTGTCCTCATCAAGGGATTGAGGGCGAAACTTCTCTGAAAATGTGCAAGTAGAAGTACCATGTTCCAATATTCATCATTTTCTATTGTTCCTCAGTCCAAGTAGTACTTAAAAGGGTCAAAAAGACTATTCTGATTTGTGTTCAGTCTTGAGAAAATTGGTTTCTGTAGTATTTGTTAGTCTTTTGATTGCTCATATTTCGATAAGTTCTCACAATGTTCTATGAAATCAATATGTGTGATATATGACTAAAAACATCTTGTTCCTAATCCTTCAAATTTTTATAAGGTATGTCTAATTAAAGATGAAGTTTCTGTTGGTGTTATAATTATATAAGCATAATTCAGTGTGTACATAATTGAATTTGAAGCATCACTCTTAAGAGCAGTCAAGGTCTACGTATGCAATTATATGATTTTCTGAACTGTGATACTGATTAGTATTCTTTCATACAACTTCCTAATATTAATAAAAATTACAAATAATTTAATAACTAAATTCTAGCTACAAAAAATTAGATGCGAGGTTTCTGCTCTTGAACTCTTTCATCCCCTTCTCATTCTTTGTACAATTTACTTGATCGACACAGAATCAGTTATTTGGAACACTCTCCCCTTTTGCACCCTCTGGACTTTTGGGAAGGAAAGGAACATCCAGACCTTTAGTGATGTTGACCTTCCAAGAAATGAGTTTATTCCTAGATTCATAGTATGATTTGATGACTGGCAGTATTCCTACTTCTTATTTAGACTTTCTTAATCATTTGAATTTGAGATTGTAATCTTTAGGTGAATGTCCTGTATACATCTTGTGTACACGAGGTTTTTCCTCTGTCTAATAATTTTTTTTTTTTTTTTTTATTACCTATCAAAATCAATAAAAAGAAAAAAAAATTGATACAATCCTATTTCATAAAGATATTATTGACTTGTTAATTTCAGAAAATGTAGGTACAAGTTTGATTGAGAACCTGTTATTAGCCAACTAGAGTTGGACACCTCCAGAACTTCTGGAAAGTTTCGCTCAGAACATTTAAGGAAGTTTTCTTATATTAATCGAATGATGCAGATGGGGTAACCGATATATTGACATGGAGCTTTTATCCTGTTTGCATCATTGACTTGTTGAGATTTACCGTACAACATTGGCCTAAAAATATATAGTTATCCTAAGATTATTATGTCAGGCTACTGTATTCATGTAGGATGGTGACTCCTATATGGGCATTCTTTTTACATAATGATTTTGGGTGAAAAATGCTACATATCAAGATTTACAGAGATTTGTTGCTAACAGCTCACTGGTACACTTTAGCATCTAGCATAAATTCTTGTTTTTGATGGTTTGTATCTGCTTAATGAGTTAATCTCCTGTCCTTCTCAAGATGTTTCGAAGTTTTTGTCTGTGATGAATCCCTTTTTTACTCTGGAAACTTTCTTGCATACAAGTTTTCTCTTATAGTGCAGTGTTTGTACTCCCATAGATGGATACCATTTTGCTTTTATTTTTAAAACTTTTCCAGTCTCTGTTATGACTTATTAGTTTGATCATCTCTCTGCGGACATTATGTGTCAACTGTCCTATTTTTATGAAACTTTCTTTGACATTATGAACTTATCTTATGCAGCTGCTTTTGGATTTGTTTAGCTTCTCTGCTGCTAGTGTTTTGGCATTGGCAAGATACCCCGTTTCGGATGACAAACTGTTGATGGATATTGTAGAGAAATATATCTCAGAACAGTTAAATTTAACAAAAGGTTCAATATCAGAGGTTAAGGTACTGAATAATTGCACTATTTTCTTGATGCTAATCGCTAAGATATTATTACAATTTTTGGAGATAGTGGCAATCTATATCTTGCACTAGTAGCTTAAATTAAAAAAAAAAAAAAAAAAAAAAAAAAAAAAAAAAAAAAAAAAAAAATTTGCTTGTGATTCATATTCGCTTATGAGAATTTTTTTGTTCTTTAATTTTTAGTTGTATTCCTGCTTTGACAAAATAAGACTTTCTCTCCTATACACAAGGGATTAAAGGTGAGGCCACGGGTTCAATCCTGTATGAGAGTGTGAGGTTGTGTTTTCTAAGAAAAAGGTAGTCCCCATTTCTTTTGTTTTTTTATTTAAGAATTTGTTCTTTTTGGTTCTCTTTTGTCATATACCACAATCATGGCCAATATAAAAGCCGTGTTGTAACATTTCCCTCTAGAGAGAGAATGTTAGACTTGTAAAGATCAAGTTGTAGCAATCATCCATAAGTAATAGGCACTTGAAGAGGATGTTGCCCGTATTGAGAGAGAGAGAGAGAGAGAGAGGTACTTATCAGAAAATTAAGGAAAGAACTAGAACAGTATGGTTGAAATGGAGAAATGGGAATGTTGGGATTCATGATTGGCAAGTTAAGAAAGGATAAAATAAAGTTTATTGAATTTGTAGATCTATAAGTAGCATAATGATCTAGGATCAGTTGAGGACAAACCAGAGAAAATTGACTGAAAAACATCTGGTCGTGCGGAATGGAGACATTCTTCCGCATGAAAGATTTTAATATTTTCATGAGAGCTAGAAAAGGAGAAGGCAGGGGAAAAAGAAATTTAACTAGTTTTTTTTGTTTTTCTTCTTTTCTTTTTACATGTGGTATTTTAAAAGTTTCTGGATGAAATTCATTGAGTGGAGTTTTGTGGAGAGATAGAGAGAAGGGGGGTGGGGGTTTAAACATAATAAGTATCCAATGAATTTTGAGACTCAAAAGTGTCCTTTTCTCCCCCTTTCGTCATATCCCTTTGTGGTGTATAACTACAGTAGTTATAAGATATATACACTGTTTAATCTTTGATTGTTGGAGGATTCAAAACTTGCTATCCATAGTCAAAAGAACTTTAATTAGGTTTTTTAATTACATATGGTGTTTTATAAAGATTAGGAAAAAACTTTGTTGAGAGTGGGAGGGAGGAAGGGAGAGGTTCTTTGAATTATAATGTCTTTTTTTTTTTTTGTTCTCTTTCCCTTTTTCATATTATTAGTGGTGCATAACTGCCATAGTTAAGAGGGAGGGAGAGCTTTAAAGAATTGCAAGTGTCTAATGAGTTCTTTCAGATTCAAAATGTGTGTATATATATATATATATATTTTTTTTTTTGTATCACTCTGGAGCATAAGTATCATAGTTATAAGATATAAAATGCTTATTAACACTATTTATTGGAGGATAATCAACATTTGTTTGAAAGTTTGCTACCCATAGTCTTGTGAACTTATCTAAGCTAATAAATTAGATGTATATCTTTGTAAACTTGTCTAAGTTAATAACTTAAAAGGGTATTTTCTTATGCTTCGAGATTTGAAAGAGAATTCACCTGAACATCATTTTTTCAGACATCTTAGGGGCAGATGCGGGTGTATTTTAAAATTTTCCTTTTCCTTTGTTCCGTCTCGATCTCACAGATGTAAAGCCAATTACTTATCTATAAATTTAAAAAAGTACGTATAGATCTAGTTTGTTTATATAGTTTATATTTATCTGAAGAACCTACTTGACATGTTTTGCTAAAGGCAATCTTTAATTATGTGTAAGCAGAGAATTGGTTCACTTGGCACAGAAGTAGTAAAGGTTATACAGGTTGTCATAGATGCTGTAATAAGACTCTGCGGAGTGTATTCTGAAGCTGTAAATTGGAAGTTCTGTGATGGAAATCCAGAGGAAGAGAAAAGCTGCATTGACTTTGAAGCGGACAGTAATATGAGCCACGTTAGTAACATAACAAAATGTACAATAGAAAAACTGTGTGAATTGGGCATCCTTGCAGCCAATGATGGTGGGAGGTTGGTTACCATTCTTAATGTCTCATGGAAAGGCGTGGTTACCTTGCTTCAGCTTGGCAAGGGGACTTTAGCAGTAAAGGTGAATGTAGCAGATATCATTCTTAATCTTCTTTCACTGGTTAATGAGTCTCTGAGATCTGCCGCTAAAGCCTGGTCCTCTTCCCTGAAGGAAACTGTTTCTGTAACCGAAGCTAGAAGAACATTCGTTCCAATAAAGTTCTACCTGGTTAATGCAGTAAAAATATCCTCTCTATATCCAAGCCAAGCATATCTGGTATACAGGGAGATAACACTCTGCATCCTGATAATCTCAACCTTAAAAATTTCAATGAGTAACGAAGAACTTATGAAAACTGCCAGTGAAGTAATAACAGAGCTTTTGGAGCAAATATCCATGGATTTTCTCAAGTCTTTGCTAAATTCAGTTCAAGTGAAGCTGGAGCTGAAGTTAAGAATTCTGGACTGGTTGTTCACTGATGAAAACTACTCAAATTCTGACAATGGAGGTTTAAGTAATAATTGTGTAATAACAACCCCAATTTACCAAATTGTTTCGGTAGGTTGTGAAGACATGCCTGGAGCGAGAATATTGTTGCTCGGCCGGGTTGCATTGTTTCTTAATCTACTAAAATATTCTCTGGATCTTGACGAAGATGTAAAACGTGGAATGACCGGCAAGCTTGGATGGTTTTTGGACATATTAGTTGATGAAGACGTATATTCTTCCATTCTTGTCATGCAAATTCCTGAATTATATGGTTCTGGAAAAACTGTTGAAATAGATTGGCAGCCTATGTTTTCTTCGGTTTTGTATGCACTGGAAACCTTCATGATTGTGCTCTCTTCAAGTCTTGCTTGGAGGGAATTTGAGTCTTTCCTGCTTGAAAATTTATTTCATCCTCACTTTCTTTGCTGGGAGATTGTAACTGAGCTTTGGTGTTTTATGGTGCGTCATGCTGAGATAAGTGTGGTGAATGGCATTATTGATCAACTTTGCTCATTATTGAAGTTGGTGGCGTCTTCAGAATCAGTTTTTATTCCTGGTTGTGCTATGAGAAAAATGGCAAGATCCATTAGCATGTTTCTTACTTATGGTACACAATCTATGGTTGACCATGTTTACAGATCCATTGTCGATGACAACAGATCTCAATTATCATCAGTTATCTGTGTAGCCTTGCTCATGGAAGGGTTTCCGCTGAATTTGCTATCAGAGAAAATGAGAAATATTGCTACTCAGAGAATCTGTGCTGACTACTTTAGCTTCTTAGAGAGTTTTGATGACAAATTGATGAGAGCTTGTAATTCTGGTTTATATGGTGTTCCAGTCTTTGCTCTGTCTGCCTCCTTGCAATCTGTGTAAGTTATCAGATTCCTAAAAGCATGAGACATGAACTGTTTCTGTTAAATGATGATCAATTGCTCAGTTTCATTTTAGAGTTTTGACTTTATTACCGAGCCTTTGGAAAAGGCCCAAAATTTATACTAGACATCCAATTTTATGTTCCAATTAGTTCTTCTGTCAAGAGCAATGTGCACATTTTGAATAGTTTTTCAGGAAACTTTGAGATGATATGAATAAACTCTGGGTCAAAAGATATTATTTTATCCTGCATGAGTTACTGGGGGCGGGGTGCTTTAACCTTATTTGTTAGTTCTTCCAAAAAAAGGGAATCCTGAGTACAAATCACTGTTAATCCAGATAGTTTTTCATACAAATTTTCCACTCCAATTTTTTGACAAGATTACTAAATGAGATTTTTTCATATTGTGTAGCCAGTTCAGCATGCCTGATATTGATGCGAAGACCCTGAAGTTTCTAGTTGCTATTATTAATAACTACAGAAATTCGGTGGACCAACTAACAAAAGAACATTACCGTAAGCTTTTGAGTGAAACATTAGGAATCATCTCAAGTATGAAGCACCTATATGCAGCAGATGAGATGGAAGAAGTCATCTTGGATCTTGAAAACCTCTTTATCTCAGGGCCAGCAGCCTCAGATACTCAATTATATCAATGCAAACCGAATCTTGCTCTTTTCATGGCAGGACTTGGTCACACGGAAATTACAGAAAGTGATAAAAGTGCAAAGTGTAGTGCTGTCTGGGAATTGTATCACATGCTACTGAGAGAGCAGCATTGGGCATTAATTCATTTGGCAATTACAGCATTTGGATATTTTGCTGCCCGAACTTCTTGCAATCAACTCTGGAGATTTGTGCCCCAGACTGCAGCTCTTTCATTTGATCCAGTGTCAGGAAATGAGGCAAACGAGGAGAGATTTATGTCTGAATTGAAGGCATTTCTTGAGAAGGAAATGGCCCTTCTTACAATCAAACCAAGCTCAGAGCAGCTTGGGCTGCTTGCAAGGGAAGGTCTGATGCTGAAAGAAACGGTTCAAAAGATTTCAGAAATTGATGTAGAGGCTGTGGGATGTCATCAAAGCATGGAGATTGATGAAGAAAATCAATCCAACAAGAAAAGGAAACTTCCTGATGGAATTAGTGAGGGAGTGGAATTGCTGCAGAGTGGTTTAAAGGTTATTGGTGATGGTCTTTCCCGGTGGCAGCAAAATCGCGATGCCAATGAACTTCACGATAAGTTCTTGACTCACATTTCTCACCTTGAAGATGCAATTGCTCAATTAGTGGGCCTGGCTGGTAGTGGTTAAGTTCAAATTACAGCTCGATTGTGGCTAAGTAACCAAGGTATATACTGAATTTTCAGATTTGTATAGTAAGTGAAGGAATTGATACAACTGTATCGAGTTCTAAGCTGGAAGTAGTATTTTCTTTGCGATGAATCAGAGCCATCACTAGTTTTGAGGCATGCTTTAGGTGTCTTATCGGAATAAACACTTGATATCTTCTCTTTAGGAGGTACTACCATTTGCATACAGGTCTACCTGCCTGTAAATCTTGTTATAGCTTAGAAAATAGCTTGTAGTGTCCTAACATCAGCAGATCCCTCTAAATTTCTCAAATGCAACTTAGACTTTCCTTGAGAGTGGAGGGTACCTGCATGCTTTTTCTGTGAATCACTCCAATGTTTCCTCCAAGAACCAAATGGGGCCATTTTTGTTTGTGGCGAAGTTTTTTTCAGGCTGTCTCCGGCAAAAAAAAAAAGGGTTTTGCAGGATCTGCGCATGTATGCGGGCAAATCTAATGAGCATATATCTGCTTCTTCTTTTTCCCCTCTCTTTATCCCTGTCTCAATAGTGGTCTCTTATCATCAGCTTGCGATTGTACATTGAGATCTCGTCGTATGTAAATATGGTCTCGAATATTTTAGTTATATTTGTGCTAGAGTTTCACCCAGGATAAATCACATATCAACTAATAACAACAAAAATAAATTATAAACACAATATTGTTGGGTCCAAATCCATTGGTTTAAGTTTCTGGTTAAAATTGAACTTAATAAATGTCCCAATGTGTATATCATGGTCTCACTTGACCTTGATGAATTACATGAGGTGTTGTTATTCTTTCTACAGGTTTGAGAGGTGATTAGCATGATTTATAGTGCTGCAATTGGTTTAGTGTACGTACCTTCATAAGGTTGAATTAATGGATTTCATGTTAATTTTTCTTTTTCATATTTAGAGGCACATGTAAATATTGTTTGTGTTATTTTCAATGAAGTTCACATATTGAATAATTAAAAAAAGAAAAAGAAAAAAGAAAAAAGAAAAAGAAAGTTCATATGTTGAATCGGAGCATTTCTCTCCGATTTCCACATTTTATGCGTGCCTGCTGTCTAGGATCATAAAAGTACTGTAGAGTACGTAGGCATCCTCTGAGTTTGTAAACATTAATTTCAAATTGATATGAACTCTGTTTCATTTTGCACTCATTTCCTATAGCACACGCACTATGAATCTATGATGATGATTGATGTCGATGATTACGTGTGTATATGTTATTACTGTTCTTTAATAATATTCGCTCTCTCAATGAATAAATGGTCATCTGTCATTTATTCGCTCTCTCAAATAGTTTTTTGTTTTTTTCCTGGTGGCGGATATTGATGGATGTTCCGAATTTAATTATTTACTTAATATTATAACAAATTTCTGCATGTGGAATATTGTTTAGACTCTGGACTATGATACTATCTTAAATTACTAGTTATATATATATATATATATATCTTAAAAACTTAAGTGGATACAAAATGATATAAATTTCATAATTTCTTTAATATTCTAATTAAAAGATTAAAACATACAATTTGAAAAATGGTTAGAATTCTAAAGGAGATTTACATGTATATTTATACGATTTTATGAGGTCGATAACAAATATTAAAAATATAAAGGACATGATTAAATGGATTAGAAAATGATTTATCGTCATACAACTTGTTCGATCAGGCTGCTTCTTATCTATCTTCATCATCTGTAACAGTACTTGCATGCTTCAGCTGGTCGATCTGGTTGCTCGTCTTTATCACGAGTTGTCCTAATAGTGGGTGTCATCAACTTGTAGATAGAGAAATAAAGTTTTTTTGTGAGTGCAGTGCAGGACGTCCTTGGATCTGCTATGGCCGGAACATATATTAATTGTAAGGAATATATATAATTAATTAGCTAATTCATGGGATAGATAATTAATTAGTTGTATAATAGCTAGTCATTTCCCTAGTTGTTTGACCGAGTCCAACCCCTTCTGCCACTCAACTAATGATACGAGCAGTGGTGACTCTACCTGTACGTACATGATTGCATTGATCACGATAGCCCTCGGATTCAGGGTAAAATTAAACTCACGCAAACCTCGATCACTTGGTCATAAGAACGAGTCCATATAAGATAGTATGCCCATGCCAGTCATTTATAATCGTTTTTAAACATACTTATAATAAGATAGTTATGTATGTGGGTGGGAGGATATATTTAACAATATGTCCGAAACACATTGTTTAATTGTTAGGATGAGGCGATTCGGCGCATAACATGATTGGACTTCACTCGCACAACATGATTAATTATCTACTTTGGACTGTTGGATAATGTACAAAACAATAATTATAATTAAATATTAGTGTCTTTTTCATAGGTATATATATGATAAATATTGACTAAAGAAGAAGAAATCTGGTGAAGCGAAAGCTCTAAATTGATCCCCAAATAGGGATTATACATATACTCAGTCAACTTAAAAGCCCAGATAAGCTACACAATCTGTGGCCGGGTGTGGACGACCTTTACAGCTTGACATATATGGATTTGTCCACAAACAAGTCATTGAAGTACAGATCTTATTTTCCTTTTTCTTTCTTTTACACCATTTATATATTAATTCTCAAAAGTAAAACCATGCACCACTATCATTAGCACTATCACCCACTCCCACAACGTGAAGATTTCCCATTGGTTCTATCTGTTTTTCTCACAAAAAGTGAGGTTGTTTTATGCAAAATATCAAGAAAAATCTTTTAAAGTAGCTGGGACCGAATTGGCAGGCCCTGCCCGCACCATATCAGGAAACCAGCGGGTACTGCATGCCAACTCTATATATATTAGAAAGTCGCCTAATACTTACATTAATGTTAACCAACCTTAATTTTATTGGTGATTTCTGGCCTTTATTACCATAACTTTATACTTATCTGTAATATCATATATATATGGGGGGCATATATGCATGTGAAGAACTATTCGAATCCTACTCTAGCTGTTCGGACAGGGTCATTATCGAATAGGCCGGATGAAATTCGACGGTCCTCTCATATGAAGCTGTCCATATATTGCATATTAAAAAGAGGGTCCTGTAATTTTCATGCAGAATGGTACTGCATGTGAAAACTACTATTTCATCAAGACACGTGTAAACATTAATTTGGTGCGGTGGAGCACGCTGTCACATCAATCTATATATGAAAGGAAATGTATTCAAATTTTGTTACTAATTCAGATTTTATAACATAAATGTGGGTGTATAAATAAATGACAACAGTTGAGAGCAGCCATTAATTTGGTGCAGACAGACTGCAGTAGTAGTGCAACATCGATGAAATGAAGATAATTTCCATGATCAGCTTCTTGGTTACTTTCTCCCTGCTGGCAATAGCGTTGTTCATTGTTTTCGTTTCAATAGTAGAACTAGAACCCGATGGGCATTTACATGGCGGCGTGGAATATGACGTCCGTGTGGTAAATGGCTTCACAAGCAACTCGTCGCTGCCTTTGGTGATATGGTGCGCGTCCGAAGACAGTGATCTCGGAGGACGTGCCCTTCAAGAGCACGACGACTTCGGGTGGAGGGTCAGGACCAACTACTTCTGGAGCGCCAGTACTCATTTCTCTTGCACTATCAAATGGGACCAAAAGAGGAAGAGTTTCGACGCCTTTAAGGTTCCCAGGGATTCTTACCGCTGCGGCCCCCTTAGGAAGTGCTTGTGGTTGCTCAAAGAGGACGGCTTTTACTTCAGCAATGATGATGTCAACTGGACAAAAGACTTCTCATGGTAGTTTTTGAGGAACACCAAATTAATAAATTAAAGGTTATGTTTTATCAGCTAGCTTTCACTCAATTTTACCACATTTTTTTTTTCTTTTTAACGTTGTATTAATCATATAATAAAGGACTAATTGAAAGACTTTTCTGCACGCCATCGTTGTAACCAATTAATTAAAGGATATGATATGATATTCAATATAACAGGCTAGGATGCTCGAGGGCATGTGTACAGCTAGCGCACGATCGAGGGGATGATCCGCACAATCTTTTCTGTCAGACCTTGATGATCATGTGGATCTATGCAATTCAATCCTGGTGATAAAAAAAAAAAAGAACAAAAAATGAAGAAGAACAAAAAAGTATGTACAGCTATCTTCTAGTTTCTTAAGCGTCTAGGATTAGAAAATTTTGATCAGATTTGGAAAAATATCAAAGGATACCACGTGTATAGCTCTGCATTGTAATTATTGGGTACCCAGCACCGATGGGGTAAGGATGGATTTGGCTTAGGTGCTGTAAAATCACTACAGTATACATGTGACGTCGTAGTTTTTTCAGTAATCCAAACTTAATTTTATTCTTAAAAAACTTCAACATATTTGTTGTAATTGTTTTAAAGGGAGAACTTCACTTAAGGGTATGTACCGAACTATCGCCATTTTTGACTTAAAATATCTAAACTTCAAAGCGTCTAAAAAAGGGAGGGGTATTTTGAAAATTTTGGCAGGATTTAATAGCAAATCCTAATAGAGGATCTGCTATATTAAGACATTTTGAAAAATGGATACGTTTTGAAATTCAGCTACCTTAAGTTAAAAAAGACGATAATTCGGTACCCTTAAGTGAATTTCTCTATTTTTTAAAGCACATAAGCCAAATCCCATAAAGATAATAGGTTGAGTTTTGAAATCAACGAGCCAGATTCTCTCTCACAACTTATGTACCTCTAAAATCGGCTACAACCTGACATAATTAAATTTTTTTTTTTTTTGTTAAAAGGAACGCTTAACATCTACATGGTAATATTATAATATAAATTAAATGATTAAATTCATCAATATCTATCAACTTAAACTTTTGAGATAAATTGTAATTTAACAATGTATCAAAGCAAAGGTTTTGAGTTCGAACCTAGTTTCTTAATTAAATATTTCACGTGTTGAGCCCCACTTATTAAAAGAGAGTTTAAACCCACACTTGAAGGGTATTAAAGTATAAATTGTGGTGGAACTAATCAGACCATGATGAGTAACATATCATCTCTTTTGTGAACTAATTATTGACTGTCTTTGATTTTTTAATTTTCATTTTTCTCAAACATTTCTTGACCTTGTGGGCCGGGCAGATGCAGATAGATAACTAATTAATTGGACTCTTCCAGATAGCTCTTTTATCTCAAACTTTTTTTTCTCGGTACGGCTTTCATATATTGGTTATTTGGAGGCGCAAACAAAGCTGAAAAGCTTGCTGTTTAGTCGTGTTGTGGTAGTCAATTAGTGAAGTCATTTTCAGCCACCATGATCAGAACGCTTCGTCAAATTAAAAGTCACGCATGCCCTGCTTTGCTGTAGCATAGAGCCATAAACTCTATATGTATGATTAGGTGTTAGAATTTCTAAGGAAAACTGTGTACAGTGTGTAAACTCGATCAACTTGCATCAAAGCAAACGCACCACACTAGAATGACCAAAAGAAAGATCGATCTTGATCAATCTGCTTGCACTATAGCAGCAGTCTTTTTCTATCGCCAATACGGATCGAAAATGGACGCTGAGAAAGACCCTCTTCCACAAACTTGTTCCATTAAAACACTCCAAGAATACCGAGCATGCTTTCTAACATATCTTTTTGTATCTTTGCACTGTTTCCTCTACAGTACTTTCCTGGCTCTTCTTGGCATCGATCGTTAAAGTTAGCATATGACTCATCATAAATATGTTTCTTGTCCGGTCCTTTTCTTGATGGGTTAATTATGTGGAACCCAATCTCTGTGTAGAAGCTGCGAAACCGTTCGGCTTTCCTTTCGTTATACACGTGTTTTGATAATAGTGCTACACGTGAAAGGGCGGCTTTCCTTTAGGTATATGTAGCTAGCCCTAGTGATAGTTGAATAGGGCGACATATAGATTCATCATGTTGTAACTGGCCGGCCTCTATATATCATTACAATTATCTTCATCGTAATGAAACATTGCAGCAACTTTGTCAACGTAGCCTTAGTTTAGGTGAACAACATAAATATAGAAATAAAGTTCAAAAAAAAAACTCTCAATCTAGTGTATACAATTTAAAAAAATTGTAATGTCACCCATCCAAACTTCAAGCCTTACAAGTTATGCAATTATTGAAGACCAATAAACAACCACTAACCACACACTTGTCAAGTAATTCAGATGCTCTTGGAAGCTTGGAAAGCAATGGTTGTCATCATAACTATACAACAATGGAAACATTCTTGAAATATTAAGAGACATGCACCTTAGTGAATGCTACTGGGAAATAGCTTTAATTTGGATAAAGGAAATAGCTTCCAAAAACATACACATAAAATATTTAATCTCAAGCTATTTCTTTAGAAGGTAAAAAAATAAAAATAAATCAAAGTGATATAGCCGTTTGGATAATACCGCCAAAAAAGAGATGCTAATAGATCATCCTAAACCCAAACCTCAAGATATACAATTTGAAGAAAGAGAATTAGGAATAAGAACTGTTTACACAGCTGATGTTTTGTATGAATCGAATATAGATGGTTTATCAGAATATGAAATTTTAAATATCTTACATGAAATAATGATGATAGCAAATGTTTATAAAGATGCTAATAGATCAGACTTAGTAGGAAATTTATAGTATATAGAGAAAATATTTATGAAAATTTAAAACATTTAAAATACCATACTTTAACAAATTTTAGGTGGCTTAAGGATGTATTTCTTTCAAGAATATTAATCAGAATGAATAATAGAACCCTTTATTGGAAAGAAAAATTTATAAGAGGATTACCTAATTATTTCGCCCATAAGGTTAGAAAAAAATTAAATAATAATGATCACAATAATTATGGAGAATTTATTAATATAATAAAACATATAGAATTAAATTTGTGTAATGATTTAAGACTAACAAATCAATTAAAAAAAGATATGAAATATTTAAATTAGGATCTTTTTATAAACAATATAGTTTTCCCCCTTTGATAGCACCATATAAGAAATCATACAAATCTACAAAAAATTCTAATAAATTTAAGCATAATAGGAAACAACATGTATATGGTCAAACTAGTCATTATAAAAATAATTGCAAAGTAAAAGATAAAGAACTTAATATTGATGATAAATTAAAATCTCAACTCTTAAATATATTATTTGAATCTGATACAGAATCTAAAGAATTATTACAAATTGATGATAACAATACTACATCTCAAGATGATGGATATTCTGATAATGAAATAGGATTTTGTTTCTGCAAAGATAAGAATATGTGTACATGTAGAAAAGATATAAATACTTTAACAAGAGAAGAAAGAATAATATTAGAACTAATAGATCAAATTGAAGATCCAGAAACAAAAATAAAGTATTTATCACAAATTAGTCAAAAAGAGAAAATAATTACTGATGGCATAAATTATAATTTTACTAATGTTTCTAATAAATTTAAAAAAGAAAAACGTCCTACTACAGTTCAAGATTTAAAATTTGAAATAAATAATATAAAACAAGAATTAAATTTTAAAATCTCTAATGAACAATTAATACAAGAAATTATAACATTACAAACAGAAAATCAACAAACTATTGAAATCTTACAAGATAATAATAAAATCAAAGAGAGTCAAGAAAATGACAAAACCAAACAAAATTCAGTAGATAATGGTTTATTCATTAATCTTATAGATAGAATAATCTTTCAAAAATGCTATGTTGAAGTTACATTAATAATTAATGCTGAATTTCAAATTACAACTGTAGCATTATTAGATTCAGTCGCAGATATGAATTGTATCCAAGAAGGAATATACCTACAAAATATTATGAAAAGACGACTGAAAAATTGCACCAAGCTAGTGGAGCAAGATTTAAATATAGAGTATAAAATACCTAATGCCCATATTTGTAATGATGGAGTATGTTTTAAAACTACATTTATTTTAGTAAAAAATATCGCTTCTAGAATAATATTAGGAAATTCATTTTTGGCGTTACTTGATCCTTTTATAAAAACAGAAGAAGGAATTAGTACTAAAATTATGGGAAAAAAAATCTTATTCAAATTTATTTTACCACCAATGACTAAAGATATTAATATATTAAAAGATACTTCCATATTTCAAGTTATTAATGTTATTTCCAAACAAATAAGAAACAGAAAAGAAAAACAAATAATGTTCTTAAAACAAGACTTAAAACACAAAAGAATAGAAGAACAATTAAAGGATCCATTATTACAACAAAAAATTAAAAATTTTCAAGAAAAAATAGAATTAGAAATTTGTGCTAACATTCCAAATGCTTTTTGGCATAAAAAAATCATGTTGTCCAATTACCTTATGAATCAAACTTTGATGAGAAAACAATACCGACAAAAGCTAGGCCTATTCAAATGAATCAAGAATTATTAGAATATTGCAAAAAAGAAATCCAAGACTTATTACAAAAAGGTCTAATAAGAAAAAGTAAATCACCTTGAAGTTGTTCAGCTTTTTATGTTCAGAAAAAATGCGGAATTAGAAAGAGGAGCCCTTAGATTAGTTATAAATTATAAACCTCTAAATGAAGCTTTAAAATGGATAAGATATCCAATTCCTAATAAAAAATATTTACTTTCAAGATTATATGATACTACTATATTTTCAAAATTTGATATGAAAAGTGGATTTTGGCAAATCCAAATAGATGAAAAAGACAGATATAAAACTGCTTTTACGGTTCCTTTTGGACACTATGAATGGAATGTCATGCCATTTGGATTAAAAAAATGCTCCTAGTGAATTTCAGAATATTATGAATGAAATTTTCACTCATTTTACCAACTTCTCCATTGTATACATAGATGATGTCTTAATCTTCTCCAAATCAATCGAACAACATTGGAAACATTTACATACTTTTGTCCAAATCATAAAAAATAATGGATTAGTAGTTTCACCAACTAAAATTAGTTTATTTCAGAATAATATTCGTTTTCTTGGTCATAATATTGTTCAAAATACTATTACCCCCATAAATAGATCATTACAATTTGCAGATAAATTTCCTGATGAAATAAAAGACAAAAATTAGTTACAGAGATTTCTGAGAAGCTTAAATTATATTTTTGATTATTATGAAAATCTTAGAATCATTTGTAAACCTCTTTATCAGCGATTACAAAAGGATCCCCCTCCTTGGTCTACTCAACATACAGAAATTGTTAAGCAGGTTAAAAAACATGTCAAAGTCCTTCCATGTCTAGGTCTTCCTTCTCCTAATACTTTCAAAATTGTTGAAATAGATGCCTCAGAAATAGGATATGGAGGTATCCTTAAACAAAGAACTTCTAATTCAAAAGAACAATTAGTTTGTTATCATTTTGGTATATGGAATAATGCACAACAAAATTATAGTACTATTAAAAAAGAAATTTTAGCTATTGTATTATGCATTCATAAATTTCAAGATGATCTTTTAAATCAAGAATTTCTTGTTCGTGTTGATTGTAAAAGTGCAAAAGATGTTTTATAAAAAGATGTTAAAAATTTTGCTTCCAAACAAATATTTGTTAGATGGCAAGCAATTTTAAGTTCTTTTGATTTCAAAATTGAATATATAAAAGGAGAATCAAATAGTGTTCCTAATTTCTTAACCTTTAAATTTTTACAGGGAAAATGAATAAGCTAGATAGATCAAAAATTCAAAACCCTGGTGATTATCATGCCATGAATAAGCAATCATCTTCGACTAATCCTTCCGTCACTTCTCCCTCCATGAATATTGTTCCAACCCAAAATAAATTCACTATTTTAGGAAATTTTCCTACATTACCTTCTAAATTAGCTACTTTTGCTCAAGCAACATCATCTTCCTCAAATGATCATTCCTCTTCAAAATCAAACAGTATAAGTTCTCTTTGTCCCGCACCAATAATACCCACTTTTGCCCAACCATCTCAAATATTGCATAAATACAAATCAGTCCAGCCAAAGTTGTTCCCTATAGAATTTGAGTATCAGCATATGAAGAATGCCAGAGAATTAGTAACAAAAGTGTTCCCACCAGGATGAGATTTTATGCCAGAAAAGAAAAATAAATCTCAAAAAATTTATAAATTTATCATAGTGGATTCCGGATCAGTTATTTTATCTCATACCCCTTGCAAATTCGATCCAGAACATAAAAGAATTGTTTTTTTCTAATATGCACAATTAAAAATGTTCTTTCACCAGCCCAGTGGAATTATAGCCCTTGGCAAGGCCGAAAATTTTCTCAGCCTTTTGATCCCCAAACTTATAATTATTTTGATTATCAAAAAGCTTGGTATAATACTTTCTACCTCCTGAATAATCGTTATCAACATTCTTGGTTTTTTACATTTGATAGAATTCATCTAGTCCAATCATTGTCATTATGGTTTGAATATTGGTGGAAGCTCTTTGGAGCAGAAACTGGTATTTTACCACCTCCTCTTTGCAACAAATTTTTAGATTATTCAAAGACTCATCCTTCTCCGTCTCCTTTCAATAGATTTCCTCCATAACTCTATTTTTTCCTTCATTTTAATATTCCTTGGATCATGTCTTGGGATTATAATTTCTTTTTCCCAGAAGATAATGTGTATAATCCCCAATCTTCTAATGATAATATTAGATATATTGTTCGCACTACTGCAGTCAAATGGTGGGATAAATATGATTATAATGGTATCATTACAAAAATTACTAAATTATGTATATACCAATTTCTAGCCTCAAATCAGTTTCTTGTAAAGAAAAGCATCAATCATGCCAAATTAGCCTCCTCCAGTTCAAAGCATGAGTTCAAAAACCATCTGCTCGAAACTCTATCTCAATTATCAGATGATGAAGATGAAGATGAACCAGTACTACCTGGATATTCCCAAGACCCTTATGCAGATTCTCAGAATCCTTATGCAGATTTATAATTATGAAGAATTATGACATGAAGACTTTTTTGAAGAAATTATGAAGAATTATGACGTGAAGACTTTTTTGAGACTTTTTTGAAGAATCATTTATGATATGAAAGATTGAATCATTTATGATATGAAGACTTTATGAATTATTATCAGTTTCACATCCGCCGACGCAAATGAAGACTTTTTTGAAGAATCATTTATGGTATGAAGACTTTATGAATCATTATCAGTTTCACATCCGCCGACGCAAAAGACAAAATTATCAATGTTCAAGAATTATTACTGCATCCGCCAACGCAAAAGACAAAAATAATCAATGATGCTCAGAAGATTCAAGAATTATTGTTGTCTTTACTGTTCAGAACGCATGCAGAATATTGAATTATTGCTACCTTTACTGTTCAAAAAGATATGCAGGATATTTACTACTGTTCATATTTGTAGTTTTCCTTTTCTTTTAGCCTATAAAAGGCATGTAAGATATGTTAGAAGGCAGAGGTCATTTGAGAGGAAATCTGTAAGCCATCTTGAGTGCCTATCTCTCATTTCTTTTCTATCTTTTGTTTATATCTTGTATCTAGTACTATTTTCCTTTCCTTATATCTTCCGGCATCTGCATCAAGGCTTTGTATCTTGTATCAATCTCCACTTTGAATCGATACCAAATAAGAATGTTTATTACGTCATCTCTATGATCACTAAATGATTCTCCTTTATATTATATTTTTGAATTATTTTACTAAATCATTATCTTAAATCATTTTCATCATCTTCATTATTGAACTGTCATACTCATTACTATCACCTGGGTCAGTTTATGGTATCTTTCTTTTTTCCTTTTTTTTTTTTTTTTTTAATTTTTAATTTTTTAACAATTTTCTCTATATGCAGATTTTAATAATTGGGAACGAAAATTGGAATAAAAACTAGAAAAACTAGACATTGTAATAATTTTTTAAAGAAATTAAAGCACACATAGAACTCCTTAAAAATTTCAGATATGTTGTGAAACTTTCACATGGGTTTATTTTCTTAATTTAATCTTGACTAATCAATTTATCTTTCTAAATTTTTATATTTGGATTGTTCTTAATTTTGAGTTAATGTGTTGATGAATATATAGACGTTTCAAAATATGAAAAATTGTCGAAAACAACTAAATAAATTAAAGCAAAAAATAAATTACAAGTTACATTTATATTTATATTTTTAATGATAATTATGGCTTTATTTGTTTCAGCTTAAAATGTTTTCCAGCGAAAAATCATTTCAGGAAAATCGTTTTTCAAAAATATGTTTTTTGCTCATGAAAACATTTTTCGGTGTTTGACTTGTATAGATAATCACAAATATTTTTTTTATATTTTCATTCAATCATATTAACCTATAAAAATTAATTTTTGTTCACAACAATATATATATATATATAAATTAATTCAATAATTTGAGTTTCGACAATGGTCTAGCTGAGGCTCGTTAGTGGTCCAGCAATAGCCGAATGTGGCCCCATGGTATTTCGACGGTGGTTCGATGGTGGCTCAACGGTGGTCCGGTTTTGGCTCGATAGTGGTCTGGCATTAGCCCATGGGTGACTTGGTGATATTCCGAGGGTGGCTCGATGATGGTCTCGGGATGGCTAGTGGTTCGAGGTGGCTCAATGGGGGTTTAGCGGTGGCTCGATAGTGGTTAGAAATGGCTTAATGATGGTCTGAGGTGGCTCGATAGTTGTCCGGGGTGGCTCGGTAGTTGTCCGAGGTGGCTTGGTGGTAAACTAACAGTTTGAAAATGAGAAACTCAAACTCGAAAAATGATGTACGAAATTTAAAAATGTAAATCATTTTCCAAAAGTTAAGAAGCTTTCTTGGTCAAACCCAAAATATTTTGTCACACCAAACACCGAAAAAATAAGAAAAACATTTTATAAAAAACATTTTACGATAAAACAAACGGAACCTAAATAAGAACATAGATGTCCTACCTTGCCCTTGTTTACTTTTTTTGGGGCTAGCTAACCATAGAGAGGAGAGCCCGTTAAGGTATGAGCATCTAAACCGGGCTAAGCTCTTAGAATGAATGAGTACTTCGGGATTCTATGACATTAAAAAAAAATGTGTTTCTCACATGCTTAAAAGACACATGTCACTTTTTATAGGCTAGATTGTATGAACTGGGCCAAGCTCTTAGAATGAATGAGTACTTCGGGACTCTATGAAATTAAAGAAGGAAAAAAAAAAAAAAAAACTTGTTTTTCACATGCTTAAAAGACATATGTCACTTTTTATAGGCCGGATTGTATGAACTCCTATAACATTGTTTGTAAGAAATTGTTCTCCATATGTCAAATCTTCCTCTATTTTTCAACATATGGTACCTAATATTTTTAACAATCAATTTTATTTCAACTCTTTTTTAAATCTTGTGTAAGAATTCACTCCAAACGATACAATATTGTCCGCTGTTGGCTCACTCGAATCAGACTTTTCAGGAAGTCCCCCATTATGGTATTACTCTCACAGAAGCACACTTAACTGTGAAGTTCTAATAGATTTATGATCATCACAACTTTAAAACACGTTGTGTCAAAAATAATGTGAATATACATACAAACACATCTCCATTACCATATCCGAGTAATATAGGACGTCAATTCTTGTCTATCGTGAACCAAAATCAGAGTTCCGCCACTAATTTCAGAACATAAGAATATATAGCTATATGTAGAAAGTTATTGCTATACAATGCAAGTAATGCCGTCAAGAAAGGTGATGCCATACTTGAAACGCAAGAACATCCACTATCATGTGTTCATATTAAACTTCGAAAATCGACAAACACAAGAATCTAGCCCTGAAAATCTGCCATACTTTTGCCTTAGAACTTACTGTTACGTCACTTTTTATTTTATTCTTTTTTTCCAGGAGAGATTGCTAAACTTTGTGTCTTTGTCTCAGAATTAAAGGCAGACTGCACAAACACCGGGACACGTCATGGACGACAATCCAAGGGAAGGCCTGCTTAGAGCACTAGCAGCAGATTCCCAACCATTTCCCTATATTTAGGGAACAATACTACTTTTTGCTTCCCTATAAAAAAATACCCCACAATAGATTCCCTTACCTTTCCCTATATCAATTAAATATTATTTTTTTACTCTTATTTTATTCTTTTTCTCTCTTTCCTACTTTTTCTATATTCCCTATATCAATTAATTATACTTCTTTTTTATTAAAATAATACATAGGGAATGAATAGTAGACATGTATACATTGTGAATTACTATTCATTCCCAACCCTCTCATCTAAATATAGGGCATCTGCTGTGGGAGGTTTTTTGATGTTTTTCATGAAATTTTCCCTAAATATAGGGAAGGGAACCAATATAGGGTAACTGCTACTAGTGCTCTTAGCCTCAATAATTTCTATGCATTTCATATTATGAAAGGAGTAATGATTTTTTTGTATAATTCTTACATAATTTTTGTAATAATTTTAATTTTTTCTTTTTTTAATGATTAACTATTGAATTTATTTTCCTACATGTAGATTCTAAAAAGAGAAATTATCCTTACACTCATTTCTCACAACAGCCCCACAACAAGCTGACGTGGCTGATAATATTTTATTATTTCTTTTCTTTTCTTTTCTTTTTGTAAACAATAATAAAATATTACCAGCCATGTCAGCTTGTTGTGAGAAATGAGTATAATGATCATTTTTTTTCTAAAAATATTCAATGGTTGATCTTTATAAAAAATTGTTAGACTTGTGTAAAAGTTGTACAAGAATTGTGCAAGAAAGATTACTCGAAATCAAATTAGGATCGTTAATTATCTTTTAAAAACTTTCGTTTCAATCTGGTCAATTAATCCTCCACTTTTCACGATGTATACGATTATATATAATTTTCTCCGACAAATATCTCATAATTAGTATTTTATAACTAAAAGAAAAGGTTAGCAAATAAATTGGGACTTAAGGTAAATAGTCTAAATTAGGTCTTTTTGTTTTAATACAACTAGCTCATTACCTACGCTATGCGCGGTTATAATTTAATTTAAGAATATAAACACATCTTCATCGTACTTTTTATTACCTAATGTGTGTAAAAAAAACTATCGCACATCCTTTAATAAAAAGACATTAAAGGTTAAGACCCTTAATTTTATTTTAACCCATATAAATTAAAACAATGTTAAAATCTTTGTTCACATACGAGGAGTTTAAAATGAAAAAAGAAAAAAAGAAAAAAAAAGAAGTAAGAAGAAAACCTGTATATTATGATTACAAAACATTAATAAAAAATTAGCAGAGTCTCCAATAGAGTAATAATTTAATACCACTCAAAGATACAACTTTTCACCACCTTGTCTATGTATGTGGTAAGGTGGTTCATCACCTTAATCCACCTTAATTTATTTTTAAAAAATAATAATAATAATAAATAAATAAATAAATAAACTCAAAAAGTAGTGAGGGAGGAAAGGTGGTGAAAAATTGTATCTTTGAGTAGTGGTATTATTTAACGCAATCAAATAAATCATCACATCATGTTCAATGCTTAATATCTCTTTGGTGTTTCGAAAGTATTTATATTCTTTTATGCACAACAATCAAATAAATTTTTACCTTGTTTTGCTTTAAAAAACATAAAAACACTTTCAAAAAATGGTCGAAAATAGAGTAAATCACATTAAAAAAAAAAAAAAAAATCCAAAAAACATAAGAGTCTTTATCTTAGTTTAATATATATACATTAAAACATGTTTAAATCTTTGTTCCCATAGGTATACATGGTTTAAAATGAAAAGTATAAAGAAAAAAAAATAGCAAGAAGAATACATGGTTTAATTTAATTATCAAAGCATTAATACAAAATTATTAGGAATTTCTTAGTGTGATACCTATTATATTTCAATACAAATACAGCGCAAATAATTATGAACATTAGAAAAAAAAAATACAAAGAAAAGAAAACATTTTATTTTTATGAAAATATATTCACATATGTATACATGGTTAAAAACGGAAAGTATGAAGAAAAGAAAAGAAAAGAAAAAAAAAATAAAAAAATTCACCACTTAGAATTAATGCATGCAATACCTAGTTGGTTGAATATGGGAAATGTAATATGTTTTTAATTTTAATTTTTTTTATAAAAAAAATCTCACCACTTAATGCGGCTATAATGACACTAATGCTATAATGCGAAAAAGTCATTATTTTGGTCTCATGAAGATTCACTCATGATCTTTTCATTAAAGTACAATAAATTTATTAAAATCATGACAAAACCGGTTCAACCTTTAAAATTCACCGGTTTTTTTTGCCTAAAAGACGGGTTCAGTATTTAAAAATTATGGGTTCACGTCACGTGTCATAATTCTATACCAATTCTAAGTTGAAACTCGGCATTTATATAATCATAATATTGTACATTAAAATTTTGAACTTAATGAAATCTCATTTAAGGATTTTTGACGTTATAAGATATTTAAGGGAGATTACAGCCTGACCTTATAAGATGGTTAATTATTTTGTTTCATTATTTTTAGAAAATGCAATTTTTAAGTATCTTTCTCTCTTAGGAACCTTCTAATTAACGCTATGTTCAAAGAACTATATTTGTTAACAGCCTTTTAATGCCATTTCTTAGGAGGTTTTCTATTTTGGGGCTGTTAATTAGACCAAGGCTTTTTTTAGCCGACACTATATTTATACATCCTCACATTCACAGCCACCATGTTCACAAAAATGACTACTTGGGGCCGCTTTCTCTTCCTTGTCCTTGCGTGGACTATCATTAGTGCAATAGCATCTGGAGCTCAGTTGCCCGTCGTTCATGTCACCAACGCTTTGCCGGTGAAATCAGAACCGGTGAAGGTTGAATGCACGTCGGAACATACAAATACGCATCTTGGAATCCACACGCTCAACGTGGGGGACGATTACCAGTGGACCGTAGTAGAAAATGCTTTACATTACTGTCAAGCTGAATGGGGAAGATGGTTTGCTTCCTGGCATGCGTTTGAGCCCGACAGAGATGTGAATCATGGGACGGTCTATTGGCTGGTAAAGAATGATGGATTCTATCTTAGCTGGGATAATTCTAGTTGGGTAAGACAAGAAACATGGCAAACTGAATGATTCCTGTGGAGATTTTAAGAACATAGACAGGCACCGGTCTGCATAATTGTTTTTGGTTCTATTAACTTGCTAATGTTTTTGTGATTATGATCATTAATAATAATTTCTGTGGTGCCATAATTTGCTATTTGTATGATCGTTGTCTCTTGAATTTGTAGAAAGACCACATTCCTCCAAGTTAATATGTAAAGCGTTTAAGATAGCTCACTCTGGCTGGCACATACCAAGTATAGTACCTGCCATGAAGCAAAGCTATTACAGGTAACCAGAAGATGAGAAAAGCAATATGGAAAAGGAGTTGAATTGCTAAGGGCCGAGTCCAAGATCAAGTACAAAGGGAACAAAACACATACCTAGTGATGAGTGATGGATGTCTTGATTTCCCCGAATGCCTCCTGCATTCACAAGAGAAATAACATTTCATTAGACAATCTGAGAATAATGAGAAAAGAAGATCACACCATATTACAAAATCAAAGACACCCATAAAATCAAAATCAAAGACATATCATGAACAAAATGGTTGTAAAGTGGACCATCTCTCTCTCTCCCTCTCCCTCTCCCTCTCTCTGTCCATTACCCTCTCTCTCTCTCTCTCTCTCTCTCTCTCTCTCTCTCTCCACTTGCCTCTGTTCTGTGCTCAGGGTTGGATTTTGGCATGGGCTCGTCTCTTGCTTGTCCATCAACAAGAATGTTCTCTGGTTCATCATCACCTTTCTTAGATTCCTTCAGCTTGTCAACAGCTACTCTTACCAATGTATACTTGGAATTTGGATCCTCTAGATTCTAGATTAACTGCTGCTGAAGCTGGCTCAGGTTATCTGTAGGGCTAGTCTTTGGAACTTCCTATAGAAAAAGCAATGAAATAAAAAACCTATCTTGCTAATTTGATTCCAATCTCCTGGGGAGATCATAGTTTAATAAGTGGAATTATGTGACGGAGAAAATTTTCTGCAGTCAACACATTGCCATCTTTTCTCT
The DNA here is from genome assembly GCF_958979055.1 of Alnus glutinosa. Lineage (NCBI taxonomy): Eukaryota > Viridiplantae > Streptophyta > Magnoliopsida > Fagales > Betulaceae > Alnus > Alnus glutinosa. Next base: position 11,951,469 of record NC_084886.1, read on the forward strand.
AAACAAAGCATCAAGTGCTTTTGTTCCATCACCAAAAATGAGGTGATCTAAGAAACCTCCTCTACAGTACGAACTCCAGGGAAAAAAAAAAAAAAAAAAACACAGGTAGTATTTGCCTAACAATTATCCAACACTTGGTAAGGGATTGGCAATTGTAGAAACTGTAGAAAGAATATTAGCAGAGACTTAATGGTTCGAGTGAAACTTAAAAAGTTAAAGAATACGATAGATTCATCTTTGAAACTGGCTGGGTTGGTTTGCTGGAAAATGTAAAAGAGTTTCCATCCTTAGAGACTGGAATGTACTGTGCCTTAGGCCTGTACAGGTGAGCCAGAACTCTACAAACTTCATCAATCCCAGACTTGTCCGCATCAAATGCAATCCACCATGGTGGATTCTCAGGAAGGGGAACCTGGAACCGATGAGCAGCAGCATAGACAACTCCACAAGCCACAACCTCACTCCTGAATCGAACACACAAGGTTGTGCGCAAACTGTTCAAATTTCAATATTAAAACAGAGTTAAACAACAAATCAGACTACTAATTGAAGTATAATCCACAGTGAAAAAGCATGGAGTCACTGCCACAATCAGAAGACACCAAAAAACCACAAACAATTGAAGATAAGTTAGTACATGCTTTGGAATTCTAAACATTATTCTAAAACATAGTAGAATGCGATTCTGTCTAGCACACTATTACCTCCAGGCAGTGTGGTCACCAGATAAACAAACAACATTCAAGAACTCTTCTTGGGCTATACATCCTACCTACATACTAAAACATCATCAAAACTAGTGCTACTTCAAAAAGAGGAAAGGAGAAAAGATTAAAAAAAAATGAGAAAGAAAGAAAGAAAAAAAGAAGCAAATGATAGCATGGTTCTAAGGTTCAAGCAAGAGCTAAAAGTGCTAAAGAGAGACCAAGAAAATAAGACTTGTAGAATGGTAAGGAACAACATGATCATTGAAAAGATAAAGATTGTGGCTTTAGATAGGGCTACATGGAGAAAAAGGATTTACGTCACCCAGAAAATTAATTAAGACTAAGACTGAGTTGAGTTTGGTTGACTGAGCTTATACACATAAGAAAAGAAAGCCTTGAAGTCTCCAAGCAATTAGGCACACAATCATCATATGGCAATTAATGTGTAAAGAAAAAAATGGCTTAAAAAAACACTATGACTGTGAAAGACTATATAGTGCAGACTCATATATACTAGATGAATTATGAACATTTTTGGCAATCCCAATTCTATTGCTGATTATATAATTCATATTCATATATGATACTAAAGACACCTATGAATGTTATCTAAACAAATCATATTTAATTTCTATCAATCATAGTAATTTTGTCGTAGAACACATTTTTAAATCTCTCAACAGATGCCTCTTTAAGCACTGCTCCTTGTCGTCCTGGTGGGCTTTTGCATCTTTAATGAGAACTCTATCACTGCATGACAGTATAGTCAATGATCTTTGTTGCAGCTGAAAAATCAAATCAGCAATGCTGCAACAGTCTCTCCTTTTACGAGATGGTGCTACTTCCAATTGCATCCACATATAATCCAATTCACTCCTCTGCCACCCCTTTATCTTAATCACCTTATTTCCTCTATAGCTTATTCAAGCTACACTGACTCATCTTTCCTTCCATTGCTATCATGCTACCTATAGCTCCAACATATATGATTTTTTGAGCATATGTAGATATCTTTCCCTTTTGAAAACTATCCATAATTTCTCTAGAGGCCCTGTCACAGCGATTCCTTAGAAAAAGGTAAACCTCATGGAATTTGTTCTTCCTAAAGTTTTTGCATAAGTAATTAAAGCAAGAGAAATTTTTCCTCAGCTAAAGTAACAACCATATAACTACTTCATATTGTTAAACTTCTAATTTCAATTCTTAGTCCTCCCATGCACAAAAGGCAATTAATTTGTACAAATTTTCTTAATACATTTTTCTATAAGGGAAAGAACAAGTCAGACAAATACTGCATTGAATCTGTTACCTCATCGTCCACCCCTTATTTAGAGTGTAGGAGATGCCATGTGGTCCAAAAAGAATTAGCAACAATGTTTTTTGACAATTCACCAACGAATAATTTAGAGAACATGAATTTAGATTCAAGTACACCAATGAAGAATTGTGTCCGACTTGAATTTAGATTCAAATCCATCATTCAAACCAGGCTTCAAAACAAGTCAGAACATTGAATTTAGAGAACATGTTTTTTGACAATTCTTTATTTTTAAAGCCTGGTTTAATAAACAAACTACACTTTTATTTTGGCAGACATAAAACTAAATTTGTAATAAATTCCCATTCCCCTTTTTATAAACTTGTCATCCCAAATGGTTTACAAATACCTAACGATCAGCAGCTCGATTCTATGGTTCAGGACTACGGGGGGCTGCTAGCAAAGGTCTTTTTTATTTTATCCAAATTCAATGATATGCTAGTTAGCATCTACTTAATTATCCTTGCTACATTCCTCAATTTATCAGATTTCAATAATAACAATAGGCTAGCAAACCAAGTAGGAACCACTGTCATGAGAAATACTGAACAATGGAAATCCTTCATTGGTAACTTCACATGGTAGACCGTTAGCAACAAACTCTAATAGTCAAAACAAAGGGAAGGCTCCCACACATCAAAATAGACATACGTAAATTAATTGACACTTAATTCTCAATTGAAGAATACCAATTTCAGATTAAAAGTTTTGATGGTAAGTGGATGACCAAATATTAAGAAAAGGAAGGACACAACTTGTGATTAACTACTAGATTCCATGCTTCTTGCCTTAATTCTGGAGGGGTTTCAAGGGTGGCAAGGTAGTTGGATATGAATTTATGAGGATGTTCGACATGACAAACGAATCCCATCTCTTTCAATATATGTCTTTCTGTTCTGCTCAAGTCTGTCTTGAGGTCATGATATTTCTGTAAGAAAAGAAGCAAAAAGAATTTGAAAACTATGAGAATTCACTTTTAAAAGAAGAAACAAGAGGTTACTTCTGCAAACCAAAAAAAAAAAAAAAAACCATAAAGGAAAAGAAGAAAACAACAAAAAAAACTAAGGTAATTTTAAAATATGAAGAAGGTGGATGCTTAACCTGAGAACCAACTTCCAAATACTCTATTGGTAAGTTCTCCCTCCTACATTCCATTCTGTGGAAAACAATGAGGACTTGTCTCGCTTTCCTTGGGCTTTCCTCCAGCTTTGATGCAAGCCACACACAGCTCGCTGCGACTTTCTGCAAGACATTATCACATCCCAGAAAAGTTTTAGATGATGAACAAGGGCAGAATGGTTTTGTGCAGCCTCTTTATAGTCAATAAAACAACTACTTATTCATTTGTTCCAGATAAAATGCTTGAAAACAAAAAGACATTCGTGAAAACATGGACCCTAACTCAATGAAGCTCAAAACAACCATTTGGCTTAGCAGAGGGTGCATTATCAATATGAAACTAGAACCTTGTAGATCGATATATATATATATATATACATATTTTTTTAACAAAAAAATAAAAATAAAAATCCTTTGTTTTCCTTCTCTTCTCCTCTGTGTCTCGACAATGAAAGAGAGGATAACAGGAGAACAAAGCTTAACCTTCACATTGAAGCGGGCAAATGATTTCTTGCAATAGAAACGATGGAACAGAACCTGCCCAGTGGCCGTCACAGCTTGAGGTCTGTAAGCAACAAGATTAAGGAAATAACTGAATGTCGGAAAAGTAAACATTTCCATTAACCAACATAAATTCGGGATAAAAAGAAACCAAAGCAGGATACAGTCTAAGCAAGATGCCACTTTCATGGATGAGATCACAGCCATAGATTCGTAGGGTAGTCTCGGTCGCTTCATCTGTACCATCTTTCCGAGAAGGCGAGTCCTTCAGCTGCTCATCAGTTAAGTAAAAATTGTCAATCGCTGTGTATATCATTCTCAACAGTCAACAACAACAAGCTTCTGTTAACTGCCACAAAATAACAAACCAAACTTTTTAGTCTCCAGAATTAACATTCAGAAACCACCAATAAGTGGGATTAAAAAAGGAAACTTTTTCATGAATTTAGAACTGGCGCTCTGTTTCTTTCATTGTTAGCAAATTGGCACTCCATTTGCCCATTATCAAGCACTTCTTGAAACAAAGAAAACAAAAGCCTCCCCCACTCCATCGTCTTCAAGGCCGGTTCAATAAATTATGAGGTATTTTTTTTATATTTAAATATTAATCAAATTAAATTTATTTTAATATTTATATTATATTTTTTTATTCAATATGTCAATTAGAGAACTTTCTTCTATTTACAGGTAAAACGTATTTTAATTTTCTTTTTTTTACTTATTAGACATAGAATAACTTATTAGTTGATTCAAATACATGAAATAATAAGATTTAATGAAAAATAGAAATACTTTATATAAAGATTGATTTGTAATAAAATATAATGCACAACGCAAACAATGAGATTTCATGTACTTTGAAGACTTTTCATATTTTTCTAAACATTCAATTCAAATAAAACGTTGAAGAAAAAATTATAAGTTGGACTAATTTCATAAATGTAAAAATAGGGCTTTTAAAACTAATAAATAAGTGGGACTTTTCAAGAATTTATAGATTTTTTTTTCTAAATATGTAATTAAATTTTCAATTTGTAATTACTTTTACCATAATTGAGGGCCTTAATTAGAAACTATTTATTAAATTTTTATCCTATTAAAGTTAAAATTTGTTTAGGAAATAATCTTTATTGTACAATTATTAAGTGATGGCCTTAATTAAAGAGTATTTTATTAACTTTAATTTTATTATATTAGATCCTTAAAGCTGAGGGCTTATTTCAATTGAGAGCCATACGCCTAAGGCTCAAGCCACCCATTATCATGTCAACAAAAAAGAAAAAAAAAAATTAAACTTTTGACTTAGTTATACTAAAATCCCAAAGCTCAAGCCATCCACAATAATCCCAAGGGTTAACAACATAAACCCCGCAAAAATCACATCTTATCACGTCCAAAACTGTGGATTTCTCATGGACTTTTATCAAGTCCGCAAAAAGCAATGTATAAACATGAATCAAGCATGTAGACTAAGGAAATTTAGAAACTACCTTGAATATTATTTGGCCTGCCGACACTTGAGGGCTCTAGCCACTAGCTCTCAGTAAGTTCACCGGAATTAGGTTGCCGGAAGGGTGTTGAAATGGCCAGTGTACAGGTGGCGGTGGGTGTTTCAGCAAAAACGTCCACTCTAAATGTCGTTTACTATTTAGAGTCAGTTTGCAATAGCCATGTTCACGACAATTCACAAATTAAATATTCAACTCCGACAGTGCCCTTTTTGTTTCTCCTCTTATCTATTTTTCTTGGTATTATGTAAAAAAAAATTGTCTAACGGTATATACGTTATCACATAGTAAATATATTATTACATTATTTTAAAACAACATAACACTAAATAATGCAACAAAAACAAAATCTCAATCATAAAATTGCTTATCTCCATTTCCATTAATTTGAAATCGAAATCGTATCCCTAATTAATTAAAGTCCCCTAACTGCATACACCATAATTAATATTTGAACAATCCTGAATTAAATAAAGGTCATCAACTTCTTTCCAAATTGTTACAAACATTTATCACAATTAGCTGTAAAGTTTGTCAGGATTACTTTAATTAACAAGCCGAATTAAATAGCAAGCCAAATGAGAACGTACAGTTTCCCTTCCTTAAAGCCTCTCTCTAGTCGATCTCTCCCACACCACATGCATGTATTATTGCAGTGTTGCAGCAAATTAACATGAGTACTCCATTCACTAAACATGTTTGGTTGCTTGCACAGCTCTTTCTTCTGCTTCATATTTCTGTGAGCGAGGCCGGGTTTTTGATACACAAAGCACGCGTGCGCGTCACCAACAACTTAGGCGTTGCTAAAGACCTCGTACTACATTGCAAGTCCAAGAACGACGACCTCGGAGTCCACACAATTCCCTTCAATGGATACTATGAATTCGGGTTCAGGCCAGGCTTCTGGGGGACAACGCAGTTCTTCTGCAGCATGTCATGGCCAAGTCAGTTCCATCGTTTCGACATCTACATAGCCAACAGGGATCAGCCTCTATGTAACACCTGTTTGTGGGAAATAACAGAGCAACACCCATGCATGTACAATTACAAGACTGGTCGGTATGATATCTGCTACGAATGGTCTTCAATGCCTCGGCAATGAAGTACTATTGTGTTTCTCTTACTATGAAATGAAAGATCCTGCATGTCCTTTGGGATATGCTTCAATAAGAATAGTACTATATATATATATATATCTTTTTCTTCTGGTTTTTTATCTTCTTCCTCGGCTGGGTGAGTTTGAATGACACTATGACAGCTCGATCAATATTTGTTTTTCATTTTCTTAATTAGTAAAGAATATATACATATACATGCATTAATCATCATCCATGCATTGATAGTTAGAAGGAATTAATTATCGTAATCTGAGAAAGAGACGAAAGACTCAATAGATCAGAAAGAACGGATCGAATAGCTCATGCAGTTATGCTGGGGGACGCCTAGTATAAGAAAAGAGCAGCAGCCATCGCAACTATTTCTTCCTCCACAACAATCTTCATTAACTTAGACATCGGAGACATTTCCTGACGGCACAATCGAAAAGTCTCTCAACTTATTTTTGTCCCCAGTCTCATTTGTAGGCATTTTTGGTTAGTGTTGGGCATGCAATCAACTATATCAACATTTGGCGACGTATGTGAGAATCGACATGTAAAATCTGTCGACAAAGGTGATCATATGCCAAACTGGTGATTGATTAGTTGCCCGAAGCAACAACGCGGGTACCTTTGGCCAACCCAAGACTGGAAAGTATGATATTTGCTATCAAGCATATATATATATATATATATATATATGAGGAATGTTAAAGCATCTCCTTAGGAATGTTAAAGCATCTCCTTGTGTTCTCTTAGAATGGCATAGATGTAATTTTTTTGATTAAAAAATTACATCTATGCCATCCAAAAGGACATAGATGTAATTTTTTAATTACATCTATGCCATTACAGGAGAACACTAGGAGATGTTCTAGCATTTCTCTATATATATATGCATGTATTGATTTGGAAAAAAACTTTTTTTTTTTTTATTTGAAAAAGTATTTTATTGTGACATAAAGATAAAAACTATTTTTATATTTTGATTTTTTGTTAATATTTTAATTTTGAGAGCAGACAACAAACCATTGGAGCCCTTGATTCACCTAAAAAAAAAAAAAAAAGGTTTATTGTCATGTGCAATAATAGAAGTCTCAGGCTAAATGTTGACAAAAACAAATGATAGAATGGAAACAAAAGAAGCTCACCTTTTAAACACATATAGTAGCTTTTGGTTAAAGTGCTAGTTGGAATAAAGCTAAGGACCATTTTTTATTATCCTTTTATCATTTCAAAGTTGATATGACTTTTAAAATCATCATTAAAGCAAAATTCAATGGTGATCCATGTCAAATCTAATCATAATTTTAAGAGCCACATTAATTTGAGAGGATAAAAAGATAGTTTCTAACATTACTCCTCGTATGGACCTAATTAACTATAAACGAAACTTCCATTTCGCTATCAGATTGTCTTTTATGCTATTGTTTTCTCCATGTGCACATAGGGTTGTATACCGGAAATCATGCATGTCAACCCCATGGAAATATCCCTTCTCTTTTTCTTTTTCTTTTTTATTCTTTTTCTTTTTTTGAATAACATGTGTCTGAGGTTGTATCTGAACAGCATACGTACAACCAGTTTGTAGCTAATCTCAGCTCAAGCCAAATTTACAAAAAGGCATTTACAATGTTTTTAAACTAATGTTATTTAGTAGATTCTTGTATAACATTCATATAACTGAATGACATGACATTAAACATTCGTCCTTAAATCAATACTTATGAAAATTAAAAAAAAAAAAAAAAAAAACAAAAAAACAAAATATTGATCTAATGGTTGATTTTCACTATCACATCATCCCGGTTATATGAGAATCGTACGGTGAACTAAATAGCATTTCTCATGTTTCTAATATATAAGCGTGTGATTTTCTCCTCCTTATATAGTCTTTTTAACTTCTGCCTCCGGTTACTTGGTGATTTACCCGTTGTATGCATGGATGCTGGTTCGAATCATACTACAACAAATATGCATGCAATGTTTCTGAAATCAACATCCAGACAACAGCTATATGTTTTCCCTAGTGGAGTATTATAGAAGATGCAATCAATTTGAAAGCCCAAAACCTAGGTTATTGGCATGCCAAAAACTTAGACAACTTTCCTTTCTCATACTGGTTTCTCTTCCCCCTCATATTTATTTATTTAGGATTCTTTCTCTTCTATTTTTCACCATCGCAGCCAAACTGATTCACTGAACCAATTCAGATATGCAAACATCCACATATATTTATAAAAGCTATTCATTCTCAACACTCTTTACCACCAATCCCCAATCAAACCATAATCCCTCATCTGCTCATTCAAAATAAATAAATAAAACCATAACCCCTTATCTAGATCAAACTCTATCTCAAATGTCCAATGTCTAGTGCTGAAATTACAAAGACCAGGCTCTGGAAGCAACCCCCCCCACCTTGTTTAAAAAAAAAAAAAAAGTCATTAATAAAGATGAGCTTGAACACAGCATTCAACAGATACAATATCAATAATACGAGGAGCTTCCTCCATATGGAAGCACTTCCTTAGCAAGCCTGTAAGCAATTCTCTTTGCCTCCCTTCTAACATGATTCACTTGCTAAACTGGGAAACTGTTCAAGACAACCCTAGCACCTTCAATCGATTGACCATATCTACACCAATTCATTCCCTTATTTCTCAATCAGTGTATGCACAACCTGAAGAGCATCACCTTCTAACTTAACTTTTTGCAACCCCAAATCTCAAATAAACACTAAAGCCGCCAATCTATGCAACAACCGGATTAGTGATGTATGGTTTGGGGGCCATCAAAGTCCCCAACATCTCTCCCACATCATCTTTGACAATCACACCTATACTCATCTTCATTTTGTTCTCATCCACGGTCGTATCCTAATTTACCTTCACAAACCCTCGTGTAGAGGCTTGCCACGTTTGGTTTGTAGGATTACCACCTTCTTGTCTTTCTTTCAACCTCACTGAGGCAAAGAGTAAGAGGGCTAAAGTTTCCCCCATGAACCAAAGAGTTCCTTCTGAATCAAAGGTTTCTTGCCACAACCGCCATTAATTCAAATTCATCATTTTCTAATTTATGTTGCAGATCCTCCACAATATAAATAAACTCCTCGTCTTCCTTACAACTTTTTTGTAACTTCCTACCACGCATACCCCACGCATCTCGTTCCACTGGACAACTTAGGGCGAAGAGGATCCAAGACTATTTTTCTTTTTGCCATATTTGCTTCCACATAAATACCTTCATTGCATTGGGAGCATTCATCTACCATATCCTTTTTCAGACACTACCATGCCCACGAATATAGAGCATTTCCCTTTACCACTCACAACGATCGCCATTTCTAAATGATAGGCATTTCTCATTATGAACTCCCCATTTTTTGTACACCTCCATATTTGACAAATTGCTGCTACTTCATCTTCCTCAAACGCCTCCTTAATCAAGGGTATATTCCACTACCTTGTATCCTTATCAATAAGATTTGTCACTACTACTTATTCATCAAAAAAAGATTTGTCACTACTACTTCTTCATTTAATACCCTTCTTGGCGATTGTACTAGGTAAGATGTAGGTTTCGGGATTCATCTATCTTTCCATATTTTAACTTTCTCCCCATCCCCAACTCTCCAATAAGTCCGTCCTTGAGTAAGTCACGAGCTGTCCAAATACTCCTCCATCCTTAAGAAGGTCTATAACCCAACTTTGCATCAAGGATAGAACCGTTGGGTAATATTTTACCTTTAGCATCTTGACAGCCAAAGAATCTAGATTCTGAATCAGTCTCCAACATTGCTTCACCAACAATGCCTTAATGAAACATTCTAAATCACGAAACCCCAATCCCCCCGACATTTTGAGTCCACATTTTAGACCAATTCATCCGATGGATCTTGGACTCTTGCTCTTGTTGTCCCCACCATAATTTATGCATCATAGAATTAAGATCCCTACATAAAGCTTTAGGTAACTTGAAGACACTCATACTACAAGTGAGAATGGCTTGAACTACTGCTTTCAATAGGATCTCCTTCCCTGCTTGTAACAAAATTTTCATCTTCCAATTACTAATCCTGCTCCAAATTCTGTCTTTAATACTCTTGAACGTCCTAATTCTGGACTTCCCTTTGATCGCCGACAAACCCAGGTATTTATCATAGCTCTGAGTAGATTGTACTCCTAAAATAGCAAGAATATGTCTCCTGGCTTCCATACTGGTATTTCTGCTAAAGAGAATGGGCATCTTCTCCTTATTCAACTTTTGTCCCAAAGCTTTCTCATAGATTTCTATTAATAGTTGTAGCCTGCTCCACTCAATGGAATTCGCCTTGCATAAAAGAGGCTGTCATCTGCCAAAAAAATAATTGATCTAACCTCATCCTTCCTCTAGCAATAGGGACCTGCCAAAAAAATAATTGATCTAACCTCATCCTTCCTCTAGCAATAGGGACCCTGTAAGATCGCCATACATTTCAGCCTGCTGAAGAAGCAAGCTAAGTGCCTCTATACATAGAATAAAAAGATATAGAGATAGCGGATCCCCTTGTCTTAGAACTCTTGTAGGAATAATCCTACCATTTAGCTCGCCGTTAATCAGGATAGAATAAGACAATCAGTTGATACACTTCACAATCAGTTGTATCCATCTATTATCAAACCCTAACTTCATCAAGACTCCCTCCAAAAAACTCCACTCAACTACTTATCAAAAAAAAAAACTCCACTCAACTCTGTCACAAGCATTGCTCATATCCAGTTTAAGGCCATATAGCCTAACTTCCTCTTCATTTTAGTGCCCATCGTATGTAAGGTTTCATAAGCAACTAAAATATTATTTGTAATGAGTCTCCAAAATATGAACGCGCTTTGATTTGAGAAATAATGTGGGATAGAAATTTTTTGAGTCTATTTTCTAGCACCTTAGACCCTATTTTATACAAGACATTACACAAATTGATAGGTCTAAAATCAGTAACTTTGGAGGGTTTAACTTTTGAAAAAAGTGAAATGTGTGTATCATTGATAGAATCAATCATCCTTCCCGAATTTAAACAGGTAAGGACAGCTTGACATCCCTCATTGCCCACTATTGCCCAATATTTATGGTACTTACATGCTGCATAACCATCCGGTCCTAGGGCCTTTAGCGCCGATATCCGAGATAAAGACCAACTTACTTCCACCGCAGTGAACTCCTTTACCAACTGCTCATTCATTACTTGAGTAACACGCATGTCCAAAGTAGCTAAACGCTAATCAAAACCTCTGGGCCCCGAGGTAGAGAAAAAAAATGCTGGTAATATTCAATGAACGTTCTACCGACTTCATCTAAATTTGTGCACCGATTTCCCCTTTCATCAGCCACATGGCTTATATAGTTTACTCTGTCTCTGATTTGCACACATATGGTAAAACTTTGTGCTCTTGAATCCATTTTTAAGCCAATTCTCTTTTGCACTTCGTTTCCACTTCATATCTTCTTTCTGATGTTGTGGTTTCGAGCTTGGTGTCTTCAACGGGTTTTGGAGCGGCTGATGGTGCGGGTCTTGGTTACTCATGCAATTCCTGGTCTGTCGTCGCCGATGGCTGGCGATGGTCCTATTCCGAGTTCCCCTGGACCTATTCCAGCGTTTTCGATTCAGATGCTTCTGTGGTTTCGGGTTCTGGGACTTTAGGTTCAGCGTCGTTGGTGGCTGCGTTTGGTCCTATCTCGACCTCCTCTGGTCTTGTTCTGGAGTCTTCCTTGGTCATGGATGCGGGTCACAATGGGTGTTCTCCATTTTCTCAGGTTGGTGCCGGTGGCTCTTCTCCTTCTGTGATTCGGCATTTGGGGTTTTCTCGGACGTTCGTGAGTCCTTGTGATTCTAGGTTCTCTTTCCCCCCCCCCCCCCCCCCCCCCCCCCCCCCGCGGTAGCTTCTACCAGGTCTGTGGGGACCTCTTTGGGTTTCTCTTTGGTGCCCCTGGTAGCTTTTACCAGGTATGAGGGGACCTCTCCAGCACCATCTTTTTCAAGGGCGACTGAGCTGGGGAAGAGGTTGAGTTCCTCTTCTCCTATGTTGGCGGACTCTAAGCCAATCCAAAAGTATTACCGGAAGGTTAGGGAAGCCAGAAAAGTGCATTTGGATGAGAATTCCTTTGCCGATTCTTTGGAAGCTTTGAGGCCAATTGCTCAAGTGCCAGGGTTTCTTTCTCAAGTGGCTATTGCGCTTCAAGTGCAGGATTCTGCTAGTGTGGCAGTTTTCGTGAAGGATATGTGTAAGTCTCCCTCTCCGGTAGGGTTTTCTTCGGCGGAGGTTTCTCAATCTGAGCCCGATCATGTTTGCGTCAACTCCGATAGTTAAGGAGGGTGCGTCAACTCTGAGTTTTCCCATCGCCATTAAGGGTGATGATTCCACTGTGAACGAGGATTCGTCCTCGGTGATTATGGTTGCATTTGAAGAGGACTTTCTTTGGAGGGAGATTTTGAATTTGGTGATACAAGCGCGACCTCTAGTAGGGTGTGCTTCTTGAGGGTTTGGGTTTAAGGGCTTTAGGTTTTAAGGGTTTGTTGGGTTTCTTTCTTTTTTTGGGCTGTTTCTTTTTCGCTTTCTAGTTAGGTGCTTTCTCTTGTATACTTTTTGTGTACTTAGGAGCACCTTACGCTTTTAAGAAGACCAGTTTATTACTTATCAAAAAAAATATATCTTCTTTCTCCAAAATGTCATCATCTCCCTTTGAATTTGCTTAATCAATCCCACTGACTTTGACCCTTCTCCCTTGTAATGCTTTTACTTGTTTTACTTTCTTTTTAGCATTAACTCAGCCCGCCCGCACGTATTTGCTCCAAGCGATGAGTCGTTTTTTACAGCTCTCCAATCTCCTCTACACAGTGCTCAACTTGTCTCCACATTGGTCCTCCGCCCTCTAGGATGCCTTTACCACTTCGCCGCAATCGTCATTTGTTGTTCAGCTAGCTTCGAATTTAAAACTTCTTCTTCTAAAGAATCTTCTACCATTCCCATAAGTGACTAGGAGTGGGCAATGACCAGAACTTCTCACTGCCAAAACTATAACTTCAACTACCCGAAATTTTTCATACCATCCCGAGTTAGCTACCACTTTGTCAAGTCTCTCTTTCATAAAATTGTGGTTCGTTCGATTATTATACCAAGTGAACTTTGATCCTTTGAATCCCAATTCACTTAGTTGACACTCTTCCAACATTTCTTGAAATACCTCTATTTGTCTATCAGCTACACACATCTACAACATCGGGGAATAATGCTTTAGATGTTTTAGAAGATTCCACCCTTCCTCTCTCTATGCTGCCTCTGGATTTCCATAGAATCCTGTGAATTTTCATTGAAATCCATCCCTTCACTTTTAATCACCGCATTGATGTGTCGGATTGAATAGTTTTGAATCTCCAACTCAACTTCTTCTTTCCATAGGAGCGCTAGGTTCCCACTACACCCTACACAATCTACCATAAACATCCTCTCAAAACCCAACTTACTTCTCAAATATGGGAATCTATTTCTCTGAATTTCTGTTTCCATGACGAATAAAATTCCGGGCCGCTTATCCTTCACCAACTGGCAAATATCATGAACTGTCCGAGGGTTCCCAAGCCCTCAGCAATTCCAACTTATGAGATTCATGATGATTGGCAAGGCTGGATACCAGCCACCACCATTACATCATGGTTTTGCTCCCCTTGCTCTTGTCCCCATACTCAACTCCTTGTCTGCCTACTACCCTTATCCCCCCTCTCGCTTCCCTTTTCTTGCACGTCACCTTCACCATCAACCCCCTTGTTGACCCCGTAACTGATTTTCTTCTTTGATTGGGAGACATACTCTATATCACCCACTCCTGAATTCAAGAAACCTTCTCAGGCACGCCTCTTCCACTGCTTCAGCTTTGTTGTGCCCCTTTTGTTTATACTTGACGCTCCCTTATTACCCGTATTCTCCATATCGTCAAACTCCTTTCCACCAAACTCAATTCCCTCCACGTCATCTCTCTTAAAACCACACATATCGTTCATTAGAAAATCTTCCACGTCAACCAGCTTATTGCCACCCATGTCATCCTCTCATCGTCGTTCACAACCTCTTTCCCTTTTTTAGAATTCACGCTGTTATTCTGCAGAATATTGAAAGAACCCGTAAATCCCTCCATGTGATCATTCATCTGTTTACCTCCCTTGCCAACTGTAGAAAGATCTCCCACAGAATTGATGCTGGATTCTTCCCTTATGATGTGAGCACAATCATCTTGCTGATTTTGTTTGGTGAAACACATTTCATTCTGGCCATAATCTCCAAAGCTTTGCTTGCCCTTATTTGAATCCTCTTAAAAATCCAAGATCTTCTCCTCGTGATTACAGTTGCCAAAATCTCCACTTTGCCCATTCAGATCGCCTCCTACCTCTTGTCACCAGATTGCGTCCAATGGCATAACCACCCTCTCATCTCCCTTCACCTGCAGGTTGCTTCGACATGGTTTCTCTCAACCAAGACCCATACTGATTTGATTTCTCCTCACCAAGTAGCAATTTTGTGGCCATCACAGGACACCCCCCAACTGCATGTTTAATCACTCCACAATTGAAACCGAATTTTGGTAGTCTCTCGTATTGAAAAGAAATCCATACCTATTTCCCTTTAATTTTTAGCAACCGCCCTCTGGCTAGCGGTTTGGTGATGTCCAGCATTACCTTCACCCTCAGGTATTTGCCCCAACCAACTCCTTTGGAATTCACATCCACCTGCTCCACAGTCCCCACAGTTGAACCGATGTTGCACCCAGCTTCTCTATTCATGCATGCCAGCGGCATATTATGCATCTGGAGCCAAAGGATTCTTGGGTAAAACACATATCTTTTGGGGTGTCAATCCATCAAATTCTACAAAATCACTAGGTTTCTATGAAACAGCTATGGCCGACTCTCCCAAACTCTGCACATATCTTGTTCATTCTGAAACTCAATCAAATACAAATTCTCTCCCTCTTCATTGAAAATGACTGTGTTCAACGGCTTCCACACCTTCACCATTGTAAATCGAAACGCCTCCTTGTTTACCTATTTCTCCGCAACAATACTTCCCACTATCAGAGATCTCCTCTCTCTTTTTGTTGCCTCAATCTCAATCTCCAGAATCATTACCCAGTTCTGTTCTTCTTCCGTTAATGAAAGATTACCCCACAACGTTGTTAATTCCTCCTCCATCTTGTTAATCCCCTCTTCTCTCTACTTCCCCTATGTTCCCCGACCCTCCTCCTCAGGCCTAAGACCAGGAGATAAATTCTTGCCCTATGGCTATGGCAAACCAATACCTCACCTCAATGTTCCTCCCACAGAGAGACCCGAGAGAGGACTTCCTATCAAACTCCCTGCCCTGCATCACTTAGTAGTACTGTAACTTATCTAATACACTGAAACAGTGACAGGAGAAACAATATATCACAATTAAGGATCAAAAAAAATTATTTTAACTTGAAGTGCTTGAAAATACATCTTCCCAAATTTGTTGAACATTTTAACTCCTAATTTGACTTGTACTTGTCGAAACAGAACAACCAATTCTATCAATCTTGTGTATACTATCTATGACTAGGCCAAAGCTTTTCTTCATTATGTGCAATAAGTCATGCACAACCCCCCCCCCCCCCCCCCCCCATCAGATTTCAAAAGTATACACAGGTAATTTTAGAACATAATGTCATATGTAAAGGTGTTCTTCACCATAATCAGAAAGAAATTATTCACGCCCTTGAAGTGTTATATACTTAAATATAAAGATAATCATCTTTGAACCAATTAATTAACCTGAGGAGCTTTAAGATACACATAGAATAGTACAACGGCTGTACACCAGAGTGATCATACTGTATCAATTGCAAAAGGAAATACAGTATTTGAGAGAAACGTCAATACCCCCCATAAACTGAAAGCAGAAATCCAGTAATGATATTTTTTTTACCAAAAAATGTACAATAGAGTACATTTTTTGCTGTTTCAAAAAATACGAGGAAAAATCGGCACTGAAAAATCATTTCAGTTAATAGAAACTTGAAACAGTCACATACTTGCAGGAGGCATCAACTTTCAGGGAAGCTCATAATTATGAGATAGTAAAGTTCCCTTCTCACTCATTAGACTCCATCAGCATCACAACAACTTGTCGCATTGATGGTCGGTCCAAAGGGGACATACTTGTGCACATCAAAGCAATTTTTAAGACAGTAAGCATGTGATCAACTGTACTTTTTTCTTCATGATTCAATCTGGGGTCAAGTATCCCAGATGTCAAGGAATGATGCCGAATATAGTTTCTCACCCATGTGACAAGATCACCCCCTTGATCTAGTGGTTGTACAGGAGTTTTCCCAGTCAGCAACTCCAATAGAACAACCCCATAGCTGTAGATGTCACATTTTTCTGTAACCTTCATAGTGTATGCATATTCTGCATGAAGAAGAGTAAATATTTCAATCATTTAGAAGTAATTAATTCTCCATTGTAATACCCGAAAAGCATGACTTAATTAAGCAATACATGAGAGAGAGAGAGAGAGAGAGAGAGAGAGAGAGAGAGAGAGAGAGAGAGAGAGAGAGAGAGAGAGAGAGATTGCCTGAGAGCCAAACTTTATTAGTATTGGTTTTTCTATGTCACTATGACTATGAACGTGTCATATTATGTGGATCAAAGATGCCCTATGATGACTAGGACAGATAACTAAATGCTTATATATTATTTCCTTTGACCTTACCAACAACTCTTTTTCTCAGAAATATTCTTATAGACTAATAATAATCGGACAGTATTTGTAGCGAGTCTGAAAGGGCTTGAAGGAAGCTTACCAGGAGCAATGTAGCCATATGATCCTGCGACTGCTGAAACTGATTTAGATTGAGGCATGTCAATTACTTTTGCCAAACCAAAGTCACCAACATGGGCTTCAAAGCTATCATCAAGTAGAATATTATTGGACTTTATATCACGGTGAATAATCCTTGGTTTGCAATCATGATGTAAATAAGCAAGACCTTCAGCTGCTCCAAGAGCAACTGTGAACCGAATTGGCCATTCCAAACTACAAGAAGCCCCATGAAGCATTTCACCCAAGCTGCCCCTTGCCAAATACTCATAGAGAAGCAGATTGGAGCCCTGATGATGGTAAAAACCATATAGCTTCACAATATTGCGATGCCTAATCTTCCCAAGAGTTGAAATCTCAGCCCGAAAGCTTTTCTCAATGTTGTTCCCCTCCCTGTTAGATGCTAGCTTCTTAACAGCAATAGTCGGTCCAGAATGCATAACTGCTTTATAAACTGTTCCACAAGCTCCCTTTCCAACAACATAGCTGTCATGGAAATTGTTCGTGGCCTCAACCAGATCTTGGAAAGTGAACCACTCTTTTGGAGGAAAGTAGATATCTGAATCTGGAGATTGAATCTCCTTATCTTGCAAGGAAGGAACAGTCTCTGCTGGACGTCTCATGAAATATAAAATAATCACAATCAGAATGAGAGAAACACCACCTACAGCAGCTGCAATTATTGTAATGATTTTACCCCCAGGAGCATCAGCACTTTCCAAGGAAGGAACAGAATCTCCACCGCAAGCTCTCAGAGGGCCACCACAAAGCCCTTCATTCCCGATGTAGCTGCTGATGCTCATGTTCAGAAACAGTGATTCTTGAGGTATAGATCCAGTAAGGTTATTGTATGAGAAATTGCACCCCAACAAACTCTTCAAGTTTCCAAATGTGCTGGGAATTCCACCACTCAATTGGTTATTATTGAGAAGGAGGTATACCAGTAAATTAAGATTGCCAAGCTCTGATGGTATTGTCCCAGTGAGATTATTATTACTGAGATTCAATGCAATCTGCAAGCTTGAAAGGGAACCCAACTCGAGAGGTATTTCACCAGAAAATGAGTTGCCACCCATCTGCAACTCTGTCAAATGGTGGAGATTTCCCAATGCGGAAGGTATGTTTCCGGAGAAATTATTTTCTGATAATCTGAGAAGCTCCAAATGCAAAAGGGTTCCGAGCTCATTTGGTAATGCATCTGTAAATCTATTTTCGCTGAGATCAAGTCGTTGAAGCATCTTGCATTTAATAATTTCAGGAGGAATCTGTCCCGTGAGCAAGTTTGACGAAACATTTAAAGTCACCAATTGAGACAGATTTCCTATTTCCTTGGGCAACTCTGACATAAAGTGATTGTGTGCAATATGAAGTCTCTGCAGCTTCTGGCAGCTTCCAATTTCTGTAGGAATTGGACCACTGAACATGTTTTGATCCAATTCAACAGCAGTAAGGTTCACTAATTTGCACAACTCTGATGGAAATGTCCCATTAAGCCTGTTTCCAACCAACCGAAGTTGGACCAATGATTGGCAGTTCAAGACCTCAGCTGGGATATTTCCATGCAGCTTATTAGATTCCAAATTCAACAAAACCAGTTTAGAATGTCGGCAAAGATGAGGAGGTATTCTGCCTGTTAGCTGGTTAACTGAGAAATCTACCACCCAAAGTCGGTTAAAAAGACCAAGCTCCTGAGGAATGCCACCAATCAGAAGGTTATCGAAAAGCTGTAGCTGGATCAAGTTGCTCGAATTCTGAAATCCAAAAGGAATAGGACCAGTGAGAGAATTAATTGATAGGTCAAGCTTTGTCAAGTTCCTCAAGGTAGTGAGCTCAGTCGGTATAACACCTGTAAGCTGGTTCTCGAAAAGGAATAGTAAGCTAAGGTTTGTTATATTGCTGAACTCCGAGGGGATATCACCTGTCAAAAGGTTCTCCGAGAAATCAATTTCTAATCCGAAAGAAAGATTCCCGATCTCCCTCGGAATTGATCCATTCAACTTATTCCTATAGAGGTATAAATTCCTTAAAGATTTGAGGTTCCCAATCTCCTTAGGTATATATCCCACGAGAACATTATCATACAAAGCAAGAGTCAGAAGGCTCGTACAGTTCCCAAGTTCCTTTGGGATAAACCCTGAAAGCTGGTTAGTCTCTAATTTCAGATCTCTCAACCACCCAAGCATCCCAATCTCCTTTGGTATTTCCCCTCGTAAACTATTTTCGGCAAGACCAAGATATTTTAAGCTCTCACATCTACTTATTTCGGCCGGTATGCTACCAGAAATAGCATTTTGCCCAGCCCTAAATGTAGTTAGATTCTTAAGATTCCCAATGGAACGAGGCAACGAGCCTGTTAGATTGTTGGTATATGCCACAAAATCAACTAACGCGGACAAGTTTCCGAACTCCTCTGGAATAGGACCAGAGATTCTATTGTTGCATATATTCAAGCGTATTAAATAAGACAGCTTCCCCAACTCCGCAGGAATTTGCCCAACAAACTTATTGTCATTCAAATAGAGAGATTCCAACACGGAACAGTTTCCAATCTCTCCAGGTATTTCTCCAGTTAACCCATTATGACCAAGATCAAGCTCTTTCAGATGGACCAAACCACCAATGCTAGGGCTCAGGACTCCAGAAAGGTTCTTTGAATTCAAAACAAGCAAGTAGACAACCGGATCGTTGCCATCAGAGCAATGCACACCAGTCCATCCACATGGTGTGAGATCAGTACGATTCCAATTTCCCAAATGGTTACGTTGATCAAGAAGACTCTCTTTCAGCTCTAGCAGGTAGTGCCCCTCCGAATTCAACCCCTCTGAAGTAGGAACAAGTATAGAAGTAACAAACAGGAAAACAACAAACCTCAATCCCAGAATGCTCCTTGAATTGAAATTCCCTGACATTTTATGGCCCTCCACTTGATCAAAACTATGACAGAAGTAGATAACATAACACCTGCACAAGCATAACTGCTTCAGATTGCATACCATAGCATTAACAAAAAAAAAAAGGTAATTGGATTTCTAAAACGACAACAGAATGTCAATAAAGTCTTTAGAACCAGCCTTTGACAAGCCAGCCTCAGGGTACAAAATTCAAGCACATATACAAAAGAGTGATGGATCAATCATATGAAAGTGTACTCAAACTCTGCATTCAAATAACTCAACAGACCAAAATGGATAATTGAGAAATGAAGCTATAAATTCAATTCAACCATCCAAAAGAACCAAAAGACCAACCTAAGGGCAATTAAAAGACAGATACGAAACACTGATAACCCCATCAAGTGCAAGTACCCGACAAGTCAAAATTCAGAAACTTGACAAACCAAATAACCATTTCCAACAAAAACCCAGAAATTCAATCATCGAAAGAAGCCAGCTTGTTACAAAACCACCGAAAAATCAATTCTCAAAATTGAAAATTCCCAACGAAGATAACAAAAGAATATAAAACATACCTCTCAGAGCCCATAATCACTCATCAAACAAAGATGATAAAAGCAGCACGTCCACCACTGCCAACACACTCCATCTTCCGATGACAAAATGAAAACTGTGAAATTCATGAATCAAAGGGAGAAAACAAACAAACCCAGTTCGCTTTTTCTCACAAATGCTGGGGATCCTCGATCAGCAGGCCAAGATTCTGTTCCAAATATTTTTTCTTTTTAAAAAAAAAACAAAAACAAAACAAAAAGTTGTAAAGAGAATCTGAAAAATCTCCAGCCCTTTTTGCGGCTTTTCAACCCGGGAACTCAAAGTGCAATAAATCCGAGAGAGATTTCCTTGGTATTATTCTATTAAAAAAAAAAAAAAAAAAGTTGCAAAGCCGAGACTTTATGCTACAGTCTCGATTGGTGTCGTGACTCATTAAGAGTCTTCAGGTGGGCTCAAAGGGACGGGTGAGAGCTCTCCGTTGAAGCTCTAATGGCCGACAAGGCCTGCTTTCATTCTCTCATTCTCTCACTCTAGTGTGCCATCTGGTCTGTTATGGCTGACTCTCTCTCTCTCTCTCTCTCTCTCTGTGAGTGGAGGGGCTATGTATAAGTCGCTCTCTTTTTTAGTGCTTGAAAAAGTTAAGAGAAAACTGTGAGCTTTTTAGAGAGAGAGAGAGAGAGAGAGAAAAAATTTTGGGATTTTCTTTAACAGGGATTGCTGCTTTGGTTTTGCAGGTAGGTAGAGGAATTTGTCCTCCCAAGTAACGAGCAGTACACCCTCTCTGGTCTTTTGCCCATTCGTACCCTCTAAGCTTGCCGCCAAGTAGTCAATGAAAATTATTATTTTATTATTTCGATTCTAGAGCTTCATGTTAGCATGAATTATTTCGTACTTTACCTCATCAAATGCTTTCAAAATATTCATATAAAATAATTTCCTATTATTTTTTTAGGGAATAGAAAAGATGAGAGGTTTTTAAAATGAATGCTAAAAGGGAAAGACAATAAAAAGAATTGAATTGTTCAAAAAGTTCTCTTTCTTCCTTGTTTTCAATTTTCTTTTTGGTTCAAAAGATGCAGAAATATGCTTTGAATCAATGATGCTGTAAAGTTGTTAATGTTATTATCATTGTGCAGTGAATCTTAAGAGAAATGAAATGTAGCACTATGCACTGAGTACATTATGTGTTATCGACCATAAAATACATCATGTTTCATGTTTATTTAAGGAAGAGAATTAGATGAGTCGGATGAGTCGGATGATGGGAGTAGGAGTGTAGGAGGAGGAAGTGGGGGGCATTTACCTAAGATTGAGTAGGAGAATAGAGACAGCCCCCACCAGGCTTCGCAAATTGGGACCTATAAAGTAAGTAGCTTCAAAAGCTGTCTAGTGTCAACCCACTTGCTTTATGTCCCAATCAGACGGTCCACATTTATTGGGTGTTATCAGTCTGACGACTAATCATGTAATCTTGAAAGGCGAATCCGTGGCCCCACATGAGATTGTGGAAATTTAGGAGGATGTGGAAAATTGTTGGACTGCTTCTAGATATGTGATAGATAATGAGAATATTCATTTTTCCTTCAGGGTTGGCTCTTCTCCACTAACACCCGTCCACTACTACTACTAGACGGGTCCCATCCTTTTCCTTCTGGATTTGTTTTTTTTTTTTTTTTTTTTTTTTTTTTTTTTTTTTTTTTGAGGAGGAGGAGGGTAAAATTGGGGGTAAAATTTATATTATTTGTATTTAATTTAATTTTTTATTTTATAAAATAAAATAGAATTAAATATGAATCATTGAAAAAATTATATCATATTTGTTCTAGATTTTTTTATACAACCTAAGCCAAATCATTTCTTATAGCATAAAGAATTGGGTATTGACCTAACTTTTTTTTCTTTTTTCCTTTCTTTTTACTATAGATACTTCTTATCTTGATGTTATCCTAATAGCGGATCAAGATTCCATATAACATTTGCGGTATTAAATATTGTGCCGAATGTACTACCTTTTTTGTTTTATTCAGACTATTCATTTAAAATGAACTATCTATATCGTAATAACAAGAAAATAAGCGAGAAAAAATTGTTGTTAGAGTGGCCGAACCACCCCCTTCCCCACTAATCACTATCAGTTTGGGGGTGACTGAATCGCTTTTATGGCCAAGGAAATGGTTCGACCATGCCCAGTACTCCAAACTATCTCTTTTTCTTTTTCTTTTTCTTTTTGTTTTTCTTTTTTTTTTTCACGATTTTGGTTGTTCATTTTAAATATACGAATAACAAATAGTAAGAAATTGTAAGGGTCATTGGCATAGGTGAAAATGCGGGCGGATGATAACAGCTTGCATCTGCTATCCGCACACATCCACTATCTGCACATGTGGATACGGATGCAATTTTAGGGTATGCAAATATTATAAATTAAATATTATTTATATTATATTTAATATAAATTAAATTAAATTCACTAAAATGATGTCGTTTTGGATTCAATAAGTTTAACATCTTTAGGTTATGTTAGGTTTTTTTCACTATCATCTCAAAGTTATACATTATTATATTTACTTTTTTTTTTCTTTTTTTTAAGTAATCCAAATCTCAATTACTCTATGAAATAATGACCATTTTAAGGCTGATAATCATGAATTGTATAACAAGTGAAATCTTAATTTATTTAAGCTTGTATATAGTAATAACCGCATTATTTAAGCTTACATATAGATTTTGATAATAATCCAAAATAGTCACTGCCGCATATACGGATAGCGAATAATAACCGCACTTAATAACCACAATAAACGCGCAGATGCAGATACATAAAAGTAATAACTGCATTTTGTGGATGTGGATGCGGATATTGCTAATAACCACGTGTCTGCATCCGCATTTTCACCCCTAATCATTGGGTTCCCTATCCTCCACGTGGTTCCCTAAATTTGGATAAAACTCTCTTGCATGGGCTTCCTTATACCCAATCTACAATAACAATGAGCTACAGTGCTAACTCAATCCAAACATTTTTTATTCAAACATTTTTGTGTTGTTTGGGCACTGGGAAATGTTGATTCAGCGAGCAAATAAAGGAATTTGGATCATTCAAATTTGGTTATTGGTGAAAGCAATGAAGTGAAATTTTTGTCGAGTGAAAATGGAATTGGGTATGAGCAAGACAATGAATTGGAGAGAAAATTGAGAGATTAGAGAAATGGATAAGGAGGCGTGTGGAGGAATGAGTCGAAGGCGGTGAAGGAAAATTTTGAGGGTGATGATGAAGAGGAGACAAGCGATAATTCATTTGTCAACAAGCCACGCGAAGTTATGATAAATACCTTGGCCTATTATCGTTTGCTAGAAAATCACAATCAAAGGCTTTTAAAAGTATCGAAGATAAAGTGTGGAACTATTTGCACAACTAAAAGTTCAATTTCCTTCGCAAGTAAGGAAAGAGATCCTACTGAAAGCTGTAATTCAAGCCATCCCAACGTTTTTCGACCCCCAATCACTCTATGCAAGGACATTAATGGGATTATGCAGAAGTTCTGATGGGGGCATCAAGAGAATGAATATAAGATCAATTGGATGAGTTGAGAACGAATGGATTTTTTCGAAGGCTCAAGGGGGCATGGGCTTTATAGATTTATGGAGTTTCAACAAAGCCCTATTGGCCAAGTAATGCTAGAGACTTTTGCAGAACCCCAACTCTTTGTCATGGATTATTATCAAATTCAAGAACTATTGTGACATCCCACATCACCTGGGTATGTGAATGAGGATGTGCTTATATGTATATTTGTATCATTCTTAATACAACGTGTTTTAAAGTCGTAATGGTTATGAACTTATCATAACTCCGCAGTTAAGCGTGTTTATACTAGAGTAGTATCAGGATGAGTTCCCTACTGGGAAGTTTGTTTCAGGGGAGCCAAAAGTGGATAATATCGTGTCATTGGGGGTGGGTTGTTACAAATAGTATCAGAACTCCGCAGTTAAGCGTGTTTTTGAGATAGTAGTACCAGCATGGGTGACCTCATGAGAAGTATGGTTTGGATAATATCGTGCCGTTGGGGGTGGATCCTTATAAATAGTATTAGAGCCATTGTTCGACCTAAGATGGGAGGAGCATACAGTGTGCACAAAACCATGAGGGTCGCCAGCAGGCACTCGCTGGGATGCCAAGAATGAAGTGATCCCGTTAGGTTCGCCAGCAGGAATGCCAAGTCCCAGGATGGGGTGATTGTGATGTCTCACATCGCCTGGGTATGAGAATGATGAGTTGCTTATATTTATATTCGTATCGTTCTTGACACAACGCGTTTTAAATCTGTGATGGCCATGAACCTATAAGAACTCCACAATCAAGCGTGCTTCTGCAAAAGTGGTACCAGGATAGGTGACCTACGGAAAGTTTGGTTCTAAAGAGTCAAAAGCGAACAATATTGTATCGTTCGGGGTGAGTCATTACAAATATCCACATTCCACCATCTTGAAAGCCAATTTGGGGAAACAACCATCCTTTACATGGCAGAACTTATTGTCAGCTTGTGATTTGCTAAAAAATGGGCATGTATTGGGAGTGGGTGATGGTAAAGATATACGGGTTTAAGGTGATAGATGGCTTCTGGCCCCAATATATTTTTCTGTTTAAACTCTAAGGCGAATTTTAGCGGAGGACACAAGGGTGGCGGAGCTCACTAATCAAGACAAAAAGTGGGGGAATTTCAATTTAATCACAAAGGTTTTCCAAGAGGAGGAAGCACGAGCCATCTGTCAGATTCCTCTGAGCCCAATACAACCAAATGATTTATTAATTTGGTGGTACACAACTAATGAGAATCTTTCAGTTAGGAGTGTGTATCATATAAAAGGAATTGTAGTCCATGAGGCGTGGTGGGGGATCCAGGAAACTAGATGGAGATATAGTTTGGAAGGTGATTTGAAACTTTAAAATTCTAAATGCAGTAAAAATGTTCATGTGGAGAGTGTGCAACAATCTTTTACCCATGAAAACGAATTTATTAAGACAAGGTATAGTTCATGATGCGCAATTCCCTATTTGTGGGAGGGATGAAGAAACGGTAAAACATTTTTTATGGAGTTGTCCATCTGCACAAGATGTCTAGGGATATGGCACAAAACAAAGTTACGAAAATTAGAGGAGATGTTGGGGCACAGTGATTTGGTATAAATTGAGCTTATGGCGATGATGGCTCAAAAAATACGGTTTTGAAGGAACTATGTGGTGCATGGGGCCGATTTCACTCACCCTAACCAAAATATTCCAAGAAGCCAGCAAAATTCTTGATGAATTTAGGAGGGTTAACGCAAAAGAGCACGATGCACGGAGCCCTCTCCAAAATGTAATGCCAACACCATGGAACAAGCCCCCCCCCCCCCCCCCCCCCCCCCCCCGGGTATATTTAAACTTAATTAGAATGTAGCTATGGATAAGGGTTATGAGCGTATAGGGGTTGACATTGTAGTGCGGGACTATGAGGGAGTAGTTTTAGCAGCACGTACTACAAAAAATATATTGGTAGAGCATGTACGTTGTGGCTGAAGCCTTGGCATCTTTATATGATGTAGAATTAAGTAAGGAGATAGGTTTTTATGACATAACATTGGAGGGAGATACCTTGCAAATTGTAAATGCGATCAAAGCGGGGATAAAAAATATTGTAGCAAATTTGGTTATATAGTAGGTAGAATCAAATCGAAAATGCGTCAACCAAGATCTAGGAAGATTGATCATGTAAAGAGTGGTGCGAACTCAACAACTCATGCTTTAGCTAAATAGGCCATTAAGAGTGTCATAAATAAAATTTAGGTTAAAAGAAACTCTAAATTGTAATTATGATATTGTAACCAAAGAAAAAGTTGCCCCTATTTAATCATTGTTTTATCAATAAAGTATGCAAATTATTCAATAAAAAACTCGTTCTTACCCTTGAAAGTTAAGGTTATGGAAAGGAAAAAAAACAGAAGAAAGAAAATAAGGGGTTCACCATTACCAAGGACTCAAGAAGGCCAGAGGAAAGTTGAAAACATCTTTTTGGCTTTTAGAACCTCTTTGAGAGACAAATGTTAGGTTTAAAAAACACAAAGTTGCTTGTACAATAGTAATCTTGTTTTAATTAGTTGATAATTTTTTTTAAAGTTGATGTGACTAATATTATATAATTTTTTTTTAATGTGATAATCTTTCTTTTTTAAAATTAAAAAAAAAAGAAAAAAAAAAAAAGAAATGGACGGTCCAGCCCATGTAAAATATTATTTAGGAGCTTGGATGGGGGCCCGGGGCGACATTCCGCCGCCAGTGCACACGTCTCCTTTTTCATATAACGGGTATGAAAACAACATTTTGTATTTTTTTTTTAAACTGAGAAATACCACTTGCCCAAAAATATATTAATTCATATTTAAAATAAGGGGTAACATTTTTATGTTTGATTCTATTCGACGCTCTTTTTGCATCGATTTCAGTGCTATCACCGATTCTTGATTAAGATAAAAAAGTTTAATTAATAAGTGAGATTTGATCCCTTTGATTAAGATAAAAACTTATAATACATAATGAAAAAGTTAATTAAGCGAGTCAGGATTGATGATTGTGAAACATGTATGGGTCATAATCTTGTATCTGTGGGTCCTGACTCCTGGACCTTTCACGTGTAAAATTGGTAAACTGTAGGGACCCATTAACAAAAACGTAACTCAGAACTCAGCCCATTCCGAAATTCAACCAAGTTATCATCAATCATCAACTGCACATGCAATGGCCATCAAAGGCTAGGTATGGAGCTCTGAACAAGTTAGGTTTTTTACCACCTCATATATTTATTAATTAGTTTCTTTTTCTTAATCCATGCATGGTTTTTATTATTATATATTTTTTTTGAAGGTATCTCTTCAGGACATTTTTTATGGTCATTTCTGTTCAAACGATACTCCTCCTCCTCTTTTTATTATTTCTTCTCTTCCTGCTTCTTCCTCTTTTTTTCTTCAACCTCCTGCACGCACAGGAGAAGGCAGGACTTCTTATTATTCTTCTTCTTCTTCTTCTTCTTTCTTGAACCTTGAGCGCAGGAAGGGACTGTGCAGCTAGCTCCTGCTATTTACAGTATAAAACGACACTAAATCCCTGTATTTTTGTAGTGTCTTATATATATTCCTAATGTGAAACATGATACACCAAAAGTAGCCTCCCAAGAATGCAAGCTTAATTGGACTTGGTCGATGGGCCCGAATCATCATAGACTTGGATGGGTTGAATAAATCAATTAGCCGGCCAATTGCACGCAGCATGCGAGCCATGCCAGGAGGCAAAGAATTAAACGTACCACTAGTGTGCAGGATGGATGGTACCTCCCCAACAAGATACTTAGCAAAAAAAACATAATTTAATATATAGAAAAATGCCATGCCTAGGAAGTCAAGGTCACGTCCAACTCCAATTAGCAACGAATGACACTTGGCTAATTAAGAAAAGGAAGAAGGCCACTCACTCATGCTTTTACTCCCTTAATTAATTAATTAGCTACAAACCTCCCTGAATAAAATTTCTAAGTTCAGCATTAATTGGTGGTATCGCTGCTGCCTGCTGGTAGGGCGGAACCATGCATGCTTAACCATAATTTTAAATATCCTCTGAAAATCTATATAATTTTTATGATTTTGACCCCCAAATATTAAAATTCCCCCTCCCTAAAAGCATTTTTATAGTTTTGCCCTCCCATATCACAATTTTTGGTGCTGCCCTTGCCTTCCGGTACTCTTAGCAAGTCTCCAAATTTATCTTCTACCCCGGCCTTTTGCAGGCATTTATCATCATCATCATCATCATCATCATATATATATATATATATATATATATATATATATATATATATATATATATATATATATATATATATATAAAAGTAGTTTTTCCATCTCTAAAACTCTTAATATGAAGTTAAGGTTGGATTATTATTATTATTATTTTTTGGCATTTTGCAGGTATCATTAACTTCACTTTGTTCGTCTTATATGTTTTGGTTTTTTCAAACTATAAATCTTTTTTTTTTTAACTGTACTAGTGATATTATAAAATTATAAATCATATTAATTTTTCTTCCTATTTTTTTTAGGTGAATCAGTGCATGAATGTGGTCTTTTCCATTATTTTAACGAGAAAAGAAAGAGGCTTAAGGTTCAATATTCACGCGATTATCACTAGGAATTAAGGATGTTGAAATAGTTACAAAAAAAATGAAAAAAATAACAAGTCTAAACTATAAAGGAAAATGCTTGAAATATTATTACAGTTTTTATTATAATTTCTTACAAATTCACATGAGAAGTGCATGTAAGTGCCACGTAGCTGACGTACGTAAAAAAAAAAAAAAAGTAATAAATTTAATTATTTGTAGCTGATCACGTGATCATTATCAAATGACTTGCCCATAAGTAAAAAATTTATTGTCCGAGGGTTGATTAGGACTATCACATCAACATTTTTGAATACTTATGAGATAAAAATTGTAATTTTTAACATTACTCTATAATAATAATAATAATAATAATGATATATAATAATAATAATAATTGGTTTCTTAGTGAAACTCGTACAAATGACACTAGATAAATGAGATGGATCGAGTTGGACCACATATATTTGAATGGGATTTCATATCCCAGTTTCTATCTATACATCTCCACTCTTATACTTGTAGAGTGAACAACGTACAATTAGCCTTAGAAATCTAACTATTTAACAATTTGATGATTCTCACAAAAGAGTTGATTGCTCTATTATAGATGAATGAAATAATAATAATAATAATAATAATAATAATAATAATAATAAAAACAAACGAAATGGAATCTCTACTCTTTGTAAAGATACATTCTTGTACACGATATATACCTACTATACTTTTTATTAAAGCAAATTAAAGCCTAGATGTTATTTTCCGGTCCTTATTTTACTTTTGAATAAAGTAAAGTTCTCTTTATTATTGCTAATGGTCAGATTCTCTATTCTTATGATCTATGAAAATATGACAACAACTTAATTTGCATTAATTGTTGATCCATCTAATTATATTTTTTTCTTATAAATAGTTACATCTAGTCATGATCAGCGTCCTAGGTTTTTTGTTGTTAGAGCATTCATAACAGCTTTTATTTGATTTTCTTTAAATTTAGGAAACGAAACTATTTTTTGCTATCCTATCTAAATACACTCTATAGTAGCTTTCCTTGCCTTTTTTTATATCAATTAAATATTATTTCTTTACAAATATAAGTTCCTACCAATCCTAACATTTTTTCACAAAATTCCAACACAATCTCCAATGAAAAACAAAGAGATGAGAGATGAGAGAGGGTAGAGAAATATTTTGTATTAAATAATGGATAGAAAATATATTTTGGTTCCTTACACATTGAATAGAACTGTAGCATTCTAATATCTCTTGTGGGTGATTTTTATTTTTATTTTTTGTGGGTCCAATAAATAATATATTGGTTAAGAGGAAATTATTTTTAAAAACTGTTTTTATATTTTAAAGAGTGTATTATATTTTGAATTGTTTCTTAATAAATTTGTGAGAGAAAAAAAAAAAATAGCCATTAGCCCATCAAAGCAAATCATTTGATGAAATCCCACAAAGGATAGAAATAATAATAAATGTAAACCAACAGAGTGCAAATTTGACATGACATTTTTTTGATCTTTTTATGGGTAGGAATTAGGAAAGGAACTAAACTATGAGTCTTAAGACATGAGACATCCACACGTTTTGTTTGTGGCGAGGTATCCACTGGTCGATCGATCGGCAATGGGGAAGTGGAAGACATGTGTAACGCTGACATAGCACAGACCAACCGATATCTGCAGAAAGAAGCCAACTTTAATCCGACTGAAAGGAGTTGGAAAGTAGAGAGCATGAGTGATAGTCGATTCACAATGTTGGCCAATGGCAAATCCAACAATTAGATTCTCTTGTCAATGAAAAAGATTCCCTCTCTCGTAACCAGCTAATTAAGGTGGCTACAAGTCTAGATTCTCGACTAAAATACAACCTCTGACACATATTAAAGTCAATTATCTCCAGCCTAAGAAGAATCTATTCACACTATGGAGTCTATCGAGGACTTTAAGAAAGCCAAACGTTAGGCCGCACGATGATAACCAGGGTGGGATATCTCTCATTCACAAATGGATAGCACCCACTATAAGTCGTAGGTGAGGGTCAATTATAATGCAGCGGTGGATAAGGGTGGAAGAAAGATGGGTATTTTGTGTGGTGGTGAAAGACTACGAGAGTTGAACATTATTGATCAGACTATTGCATAAGCTACGGCGGCATTGAGGGGCATAATTTTTGTCGAGGAGTTGGTACATCGAAAGGTGGAAATAGAAGGCGATGCTCTCTAGATTGTACAGGCTTTGACAAAGGAAATTAAAGAATTGGTAGAGATATGGCCAATTGATTGAAGATAACATAGTTATATTGAGTGTGAACTATGTTAGAAGAGAGTCGAATGGAGTAGCTCATAGACTAGCCAAAGAAGCGCTTTCCATTATGGACGAGCAAGTCCATTTGGAGAAAGCCCTCAATGTATTGTTGACATTGTAATTGTTGAGCGCAATAATCTTGTTTGTCCACATTCATTTTCAAAATAAAAAAATAAAAAACCTATTCACCCACAATTTTTCTACTGGAATTAAATAGTTACCATACTAAATGTTTATATGTCTAAACTAATTTATTAAATCCTGCCATTTTTCATCTTATATGTTGTATATTATATTTGTTTACATATATATATATATTCTAATCAATTAAGGGAAAGTGAATTATAAGGGTCGAACAACGACCATAGAGGGATGGGTATTTCAACAACAAAGCCCAAACAGAAAGCGCAATACAAGAACAGAAACAAACATCAGTCAATGTTATAATTCATGATCCCAAAGGAATCATAAACAAGTCGAGCATTTCCAAGGGCCGCACAAGACGGTGACAAATGGAAAAAAGACTCGGTAAAAAGTCTCAAGCGGTGAAGGCAGCAACCACCGTTAAGTGATTGTTGTAGGAAAGGTACCGTAGAAAACCGGATAGGAGCAGTTGAAGGACACACCAGCAACAAAAGTCTTCTCTACTAGATCAAACCACATTAGAACAGGGAGGCAAAACCCAAAGAAAACAAAAGGAACAGTACAACACAACAAAAAATATAGAAGAACAACATAAAAACAGCAACAGGAAAACAATCACTACGCAAAACACCAACTCTAGCAGAGGAGGAGAGGCATATGGAGGTAATTGGGAGGCACATGAAACTCACGCTCCAGCGAGTGAGAATCACACGTCGACACGTGGGTGGAGGCGACGGGACGCTGGGGAGCTGAAGAAGAAGGTGGACGAGCGCGTGTGGTGGCGGGATCGATTGAGGAGAGTAGATTGGGTTTTGAAAAAAACCCAATCTAAAACCGAAGCAAAAACTGGGAGTGGCGGAGGTTGGGTGGTAGAGGCTGGGCGACGCAGCAGATTTGGAGTGGTCATGGATGGTGGCAAGGGGAAAAATTTTAAAAAAAAGAAGAAGAAGAAGAAGAAGAAAAAAAGAAGCAGATGAGGCCATACCTCCTCTCCAGAAGGCGGTGAAGCACCATAAAGGGATGCATAAGGAAACCACAGGGGATTCAGAGCTTCTCTCTGGGAGTATAAAATATATATTATATACGAATTATAACTAGTACATAAGGTGGCACGAGGATTTGCCGGTGGTGTTGAGTGCCGTCTGCATTGGAGCCGAACCCAAAGGTGGCATTTGGTGTGGCAACGCAAATAAGGTTTTTTGTTTTGTTTTGCCATTTGCTTTTTGTTGTTGTTGTTGTTTGTTTTTTGTCTACTTTCAAATTTTTACCACTGCTTTGGTATTTTAATTCAATTGACAAATTAAAAGAAGCCCCTATCAAGCTCAAGTTGATCAAGTACTTGATTATGGCTCTTGTGACCCTTCATGAGTTCGAGCCAAGCTCAAACACAACAAGGGTCAAAGCGAGCCAAGTTCAAACATAGCTTCAAATCTTGGCTCAAACTCTAGCCGAGTTCAAACCCAAATTGGATGTAATTAAGCTGAGTTTGAACATGTAATACTTAGTTCAGCTCAGCTCAACTACAACCATAAATAGTAGTAATACACTTAAACAAATATTTTTACTTTCTTTCTTTTAGAGCCTGTTTGAGATTGTGTTGGAAAATATAGCTTTTGTTTATAGAAAAAACCTGAAATAGCTTTTTTCTTTTTTGTAAAAAGAAAACTACTTATTTTTAAGCTTCTCTCAAGGCTTCTTTTTTTTATTATTATTATTATTATTATTTTTTATTTTATAGCAAATAAGTAAAAAACCAAAAAACAAAAAATAAACATATTTTTAAGTTTTTTTTTAAAACAAACAGGCCTATTTTTGCTTGGTACAACTTCTTATATACTAAAAACACATTTTTAAATCTCTAACACAATTTCAAACAGGCTGTTAATAGTAGAAATTGAATTCATGGTCCCTTGCCGCTAAGAGCAATACACCTAGTAGAAAACAAAATGTTATTGCTTCTATCATTATTTCTCTTCAATTTTAGTGGCAATGACTCCAAGGCGGGTTGCAAACATACTTAGCTGTATTAGTAACAAATCCATATAAATTATCCGTTTTTATAGACTCACAAAGTTTTCATCAAATTAGGTCGAATGAATTTATTTTAATTCAGCCTATTAAGTTGATGTGTCCAAAATGCATGTGAGAATCTATAATGAAAATGTTTTTCTCTAAACTAGGTTGGAGGAATTTCCTTCAATTTACTCTATTAGTTGACATGTGTCCACAATATATATGATCCTCATATGCATTTTTTAAAATGAATAGGAGAATTAGATGCTCTGTTAAAAATGCATATGAAAATCACATATATTTTGGACATATGTTAGTTTAATGAACCATGCTACACATGCACCTCTCATCCCTCCTTATCTTCCATTTATAATAAAAAAAATTGGTTTTAAGGAAAAAGTTGTCTCTGATGTGACACCAGAGACAACTTTTTCCTTAAAATCAATTTTTTTTTAAGGAAAATGGGGAGACAAAAGGGGGATGAATGGTGCATTTCTAGCATTTCTCTAGTTTAATAAACTAAGCTGGATAAATCAATATATAGGAAAATATTATTGCCCAAATCGGCTACAAAGACGGTTTCAATTTATCAATCTTTTTCCTCTATGAGAAACATCATTTAGGCTCCATTTGTTTCGACGTAAAATATTTTATTGATTTTTGTTTTCTATTTTTCAGTGTTTGGCGTCATAAAATATTGGTCTAACCTAAAAATGTTTTCAGTTGCCCAAGGAAAATAACCTTTATAAGGTTCAAATTAATTTAAGCTTCTCATTTGTGTAAATAATTTTCTGCCGCTTTCCCACATCCCCTGGTAGGCTTTTGTTATAGGGCTCCTTATGAGGCCTACTTGCTTTAGCAAATCTCAAACTACCTAAACATCTGCCCGAGCAGGTGGGTCTCATAAGGACCCTTGCAATTGCTTGCCCAAATTGCAAACGATATGAACAGACAATTGCACTGAAACTCAATCTTACCACCAAAAACCAAAACAAGGCTTAGTTTGTAAACCATTTGAAGAACCAGTATAATCCATCACACCCACTTGGTTAGATTACCATAATACTTATACTCCGTTTGTTTTGGCGTAAAATATTTTTCAACGTCAGGTGAGTACTGAAAATCGTATATATATATATATCTAACCATAATACTTATACTCTGTTTGTTTTGGCGTAAAATATTTTTCGACGTCAGGTGAGTACTGAAAATCGTATATATATATATATATATATATATATATATATATATATGTTTTAATTGAATTATACTAACCTTCAAAAATCAATTTTTATTCACAACATAAACAAATTAATAAAAAAAAACCCTAATAATTTGAGTTCTGGCAGTGATTTGGGAAAGGCCCATAGTTGGTTCGGCAGTGGTTCGACGATGGTCCGGGGGTTGCTCAGTGGTGGTACGACGGTGGCTCGATGGTAGTTTAGGGTGGCTTGATGTAGTGGTCCAGAGGTAGCTCAGTGGTTGTCTAGGAGTGCCTCGATGGTGGTTCTGGGTGACAATTTGAGAATGGTTCTATGGTGATTCAAGGTGGCTCGATGGTGGTCCGAAGGTGACTCAATGGTTGTCCAGCATTGCCCAAGAGTAGCTCAATGGTGATCCGGAGGTGGCTTAGTGGTGGTCCGAGAGTGACTTGGTAGTGGTTTGGCGATAGTTCAGTGGTGGTTTGGGGTGGCTCGATGGTAGTCCAGAGGTGACTCAACTGTGGTTAAGGGTGGCTTGGTAGTAGTCCAAGAACATCTTAGTGATGGTCCGAGAGTGGCTCGATAATAGTTTGGAGATGGCTTGGTAATGGTCTGGAGGTGATACAAGGTGCTCGGTGGTGATTTGGCAGTGGTCCAGTGGGACTCAATGGTGGTCCGGAGTGGCTTGATGGTGGCTCGAAGATGGATCGATGGTGGCTTTGAAATGGCTCGATGGTGGTTTAGTAGTGGTCGAGGGGTAGCTCGATAATTGCTCGATGGTGGTCTGAGGTTGTTTAATAGTGGTCCGGTACTAGCTTGGTGGTGGTTTGATTGTTTGATAAGAAGAAACTATAGAAGCTTTTTTTGTCAAACCAAAAATATTTTTGATTTGACTATTATTTTCAGTTACACCAAATACAATAAATATACATACATATAAATATTTTTCAAAAATTATTTTATGCCGAAAGAATCAGAGCATTAGTCCAATGAGAAGGTGTCACTGTCAGTTGTCCTGCCCTTCCAAACTTATGCTCTAATTGTTGATAAGGCAACGTGAAAGAAAAGATAAGGAATAATGCTTCAAACTTATGAAACGCTTTAAGAGAGGAAGTCAATTAGAAGTCTTCCTTCCATTCAAAGAAGCGAACAATTTCCAATACTTTCCCTCATTCCTCCTGTGAACCGTTGGAAAGTCAACACTGCCTCCTAGTATCCAACTAGAATCATTTTATTCCTCCAATCCGATGGAGAATTTGAACCACAAACCAAGCCTCAAAAGTAACCAGTATTACTCTGCTCTTGACAGGGAAGACCGTTGAACGCAAACCAACCTTCATAGCAAGCAAGCAATTTTCTGCAGATTCACAACAATGTCGGCTGTCTGTTTAGACAACAAGTGTTGCTTTGAGTGACCAAAACCCAAGCAATGAACATAAGAAAACAATAGAGAACCACTCTTTGGATCTTCTCTTGTTAAGCCCTATGCTTCTTGGAATGAATGCGCTTTCCAATGAAGCACATGCCACCGTATCTAAATACAGAGAGAGTTCAGAATACTTTTACCAGTCCACTCATCTGCAATCTGCATAGCCTCCTCGATCCCTTCCATATATTGAACGACTCCTTCATTGACGCCCACATGCTGCTGCCTCGGAAGTTGAAATTGAACAACGCTTTGGCATACAAATAAAACTTTCTAAGACAAAAGCACAAGTCAGAACACCAAGAAGAAAACAACTTACAATACCCTGTATTGGTATTTAAGAAGCAAAAAGGATTTCAGCCAAATTTCAACTATCCATCAAAGCTAAGTTAATTCTCTCAACCAAAGCCTCCAAATGCAGCATTCCACAATTCCATCATCTCCAAACCAAGCAATAGAGCAAAAAGAATTAAATTGGGCAAAAGCCAAGGAACACTATCTTGTGTTTCTAGTCTATAGCATAACCAAACACACTAAAGTCCAAAAATTCCCCTAACACAAAAATAACTTTCACTAACTCTATCTAAACCCCCGCATTACAAACCCCTAACTCCTACCTATGCTAAAAATGTGACAAATAGAAGATAAATTACTACCAACACTCACCACACTATCCTAGCCTACCCTTTATCCACAGGCTTCACTACCATCCCCATCCCCACATGCTTGTGCTTCCTCATCTCCAGTATCTTCCTGTGCGAATTCGAATGCACCTCGGCTGAGTATGTCGGGCTGCTGGCCGGGCGGTACTCGGGCACGAGCCGCCCGGACTTGTACCGCACCCCGCAAGCATTACAGAGTGTTTTGGGCCCGGCCGGCCCCGCCCGCCATTGCGGGGTCTTTTCGGCCCCGCAATGCTGACACTGCCTCCCAATCGTGGTGGTGGCGGACACCGGTTTGGGCTTCCTGCTGGGTTGCTGGCGGGTCCACCAGTGCTGCAGCTGGCACGGCATGTCGCGGCGACGCGTCCGGCGTCGCTTGCTGCGCGCCCGCACGGGCACCTTGAGGCTGCCGCAGCAGCTAATAAGAGTCGTGCTGTTGCTGTTGCTGTTGTTGCTGTGGGTGCTGGTGGTGCTGCTCTCAAGCACCGACACGGGGCTGTGGTGCTTGGACAGGCTTTCCGGGTGCTCCGAGAGGAAGTCGGCGACTGTTTCCACTTTCGGGAACGAATCCTTGTTCGATATCCATTCTAGGTCTTCCTCCTGCGTGCACCAGAGATACCATTAACAACAACAAAATAAGCTATAATGTTTGACACACTAACTCGGGCGAGTCATGGTTTTACTAATTTTGAAATTTGGAAGGAATTAATTATGCTTCGTAGCGTCCATATTAGAGTGGACAGGTGGAGAGAATGTTCCATAGAAGAATCGAATGGGTACTTCTGTCTTTTTGTATTAAAAAAAGTGGTAGGCGAAAATGATCGAATTTCCTGGACATTTATCGGTACAACTCCAATCTCGTGAGCTACAGCTCACGATATTTTAAGACCCCTCAATTGGAGTTTCGAATTGTCAGGAATACCCTTGAACTACAAGCCAACTAGGTGATATGCGTTATATTCCGGATTTCCGGTCTAGGGTTAGAAGGGGCTAAATTGTCTTTCGCACAACCATCTACCTTCCCGTCCTCGAAGCCATCACCTTTGACTCGGCCGAGTCACTACGAAACAAGTTCAACTAGCAAATGAAACTCCCCCGAATCAACTCGGTCCAAGCCCTTACCCTGACCGAGTCAGACCGAGTCACTGAACAATAACCCATCCCCCGACCCGGCCGAGTCACCACCAACTCTTGTTACTTTCCTCCCATAACACCCCCTCAAACAAACACCTAGAAAATGACCCATAAAACAACTTACAGGGCTGGGGTCAAGCGAAGCAAGAGGCCTTCTGGGATTTTCTTCTTCGTCGTCTTCCTCGCCTATGTCGGACGCGAAGTTCAGCAGGTCGTCCACAAAGCAAGCCGTCGTGCCAGGAGCTTCCATTTCTACGGAGAAAGAGAGAAACCAAACCAAACCCAACAAAGAGCTTTTTCTTCTTTTATCAGAGAACACAGACAGAGAGCCTTTTCTCTCTCCTTCTTTTGGTTATTATTATCACGATGCGTTGAGGGTTTTTGGGTGAGAACGAAGGGACGTAGATTTTTGCACTTTGTTTTTTGTTTGTGGCTTTTCTTTATTTTCTTTTTCTGAAACGTATACGTGCTAAATACTACCCCGCGGTAATCCCCACGGGTTTTCCAGTGCACCTCCACCGTCAAGGCTCCGGAAAGCGCAAAAGGGACCTTAAAGGTAACCACAGCCGTCGATGACTTCATCATGAAATTTTTGGGTGACTTTCAAGTGGGTCCATCCACGGTAATTATGAGTGACAGATCAATACACCGAACTTTTGGTGTGAACGCTATGAATAATTATTACACGCAGATTTACCAATTTCTAATTATTCTGCCCAATAATGGTGTGCAAGGATATACAGACGTAAATATGAGGAATGAGCGAGGGCATTGTAGGGAGAATAATTATGATTTCTTCATAGAGAAATAAAAAAAACAAAAGGACGGTCCGTTGCGTGGACGACCTTAACGATGCCTCATCGCCTTCCCAGTAGGCTCCTAACGTACACGTCAGAGAACCAATCGGAGTAAGACACGTGGATACATAGTAGTTTTTTGAATTTTGAAAAAAAAAATCAAATCTTTGACCCACCAGACCAGCATAGACACCGCACGTGGCGGCGATGATCTTGATGATAAGTAGTAGTATGAGCAGTTGATGCCTCCACTCAGTCGGATGAGGGATCTTTTCTAGTTACTGTGCCCCAATTGGCTGAGTGGTGGGACCGGGTGCGTGCTCCTATTTGCATGTGTATGTGGGGTCCACCCACGTTGCCAATTGAGTAGGAGTAGGTGGATTGGATAGGTACGAAGAGAAGACAACGCACTTGTCACGTTCTCTCAAATACGTGCATGTCACGTGCATTGTTCATTAAAATCTATATGTAGTATATATATATATATATATATATACATATAATATCTTTCCTAATTGCAATGACGATTTTGTGAGTACACATAATTGAAAATATTGTTCGAATCTATAATATATATATATATATATATATATATTTTTTAATACCATATATAACGTGTTATGTTGGGCCACATAATTGAATGGCTCAACGTTGACCGATGGATTAACTCCTCAAATTTTGATGGGATGACTTAATTTTCGTTGATGTTGAATTGATTCTTAGATCCAGTCGATTAAACACATATTTAACACTGATTTTTTTAAAATAAAAATAAAATCACACGTCTCTAACATTGGTTCATAAATAAGTTCTTTTTTAAATTAGTTTTCAAACTTGTTACGAAACATGTTTTCAAGAAAATGAACAACAAACATGTTTTTGTGAAAATTCTTTTTGAAAATTAAAATTAAGAATTATTTTATGTGGTAGCTACATGTAAATAATTATTGTTTGAAAATTACTTTTTAATATTTAAAAGTTGAATGGTATTGTTGCCCTGTTGGGAAATTATCAGTCTCATCAGTTTTCGAGCCTATCACAATTTTTGGGCCCAACTAGCCCACTCTATCGGATAGATCGACCCGAATATATCGCGCATCTGAGACCGCAGATATTGCGAAATCACCCGAGCTTCAAAGGATATGAACCGCAAGTATCTCGCTCCGAAACATGCGACCGAAATCGCTTCAAAGGGGTTACGGATCCTAGAAGATCCACACGCATGAGATCGTATGGTTACAGATCCAGGATAATCTGTACGCCCGAGGTCACATCGCCTTCAACTACAAATTCCTATAAATCCGGGATTTTCATAACAATCTAACTGCACCAGAACCTCTATAAATATAGATGAATATTAGGTATACTCAGTCCAAAAAAAAAAAAAAATTACTTTGAATACTCCCTGAAATTGCCTACTAATTTAGGCATCGGAGTGAGATTGTCGGCATCCCCCGACGCAGTTATTAATCATTTACCAAATCCCAAGGAAGACAAATAACTAAACAAATCACAGAGTGACACGTCACCTACCGAAAAACTGCATCAACAAGTATTTTAAAATGTTTTACCGAAGAGGTTTAAGATTTTATGCACAAGGGAAAGAAACACAAGAAAATCATTTCCAACCCTGTGCCTTTTATTTTAAATTTATTGAGTGATCTATCTCTATAACACTTCTATTAGTCAAGATCCCTTGAAATCGCACAATCCTCACACACGAGGCATAATAGTGTGTAAGGCCACAAAGCCTTAATACTTAATAGGCTAATTACCTAATATACGGATAGCGGACAGTAACTACAATAACTTTGCAGATGCGGTTAGAAAAAACATGATACAAATTAATGTGAATATCTAAAAGTGATATTCGCATTTTGCAGATGCGACTTCGGATATTACAAATAACCGCGTCCGCATCTACACGTATAGCCTTACCCTAGAGCGTGGAAACGACGCGTGGGAGCAGCCCTTCCTTTTGTATTTAATAGTTGTATTTAATAGTTGTGCCTATGACATTGACTAAAGTCTGTAAGCAGACCACGAATAGCCTTACCCTGTATTAAAAATTGACATATACAAGCGTTTAAAAATGTTCAATGAATCATTTGATTTGTTATGAAAGGGATGTTCATAGAAATTGAACCAGAACAAACTTTTGGCTCCTACCAAGCCACTTGGTTTATAGGGATGGACAAGCCATGTGATTCTTTAAGAAAGATACCAAACATTCATGAATGCAATAATGCTTCCAGCTTTGTTTTTGGTTTTACCGTTTTAGCACGTCAAGACTACACCGTTTTGATTCCGGAACTCTTAACTGTAATTTTTTTTTTTTTTTTTTTTGTGGGTTTTGGTCTTCTACTACTACAATCAATAGAAAAGAGTTAATGCCTCACCAGTGTCCTCACAAATTGGACTTTTTTTTTTCTTTTTTTTTTTTATTTTTATTTTTTAAAAAAGTGTTATATGTAGGATAAAAGTAAAAATAGTTGTGTTTTGAATTGTTTGTTAATATTTTATTTTGGAAATAGAGAAGAAAAAAAAAAAGACAATAAAATTTTTAACAAACATAACCTCGTGGGCTGTCCTAGTTTTTTTTTTTGGAATAATATCACTTTTTATTGAATAAACTTCAATTACCTAGGGGCATATCGCTCCCTAGAAATAATACCACATATACAATTTAGAGTTTCTTCAACCTAAACTCTATCTGTGACACACAAAATAGTCTTTTTGGCTATGGTATGAGCAGCTAAATTTGCATTCCGCTTGACATATTGGATTCTCTATGACCTCATCTGCTTCGGTCCAGTCTTGATTCCATCCACAATGTGTAATTTTGCTTGAATTATTGCCCATTGTTTTGACTACAGATTGTCTCCTTCCAAAATTATGTCAACGAAACCCATCTCATTACACAACTCCACAGTATGAAAAGCTGCCAAAAGCAACCACATGGCAGCCGTAAAAATATTTTGTGGTACTTCTTGCAGCTACAACTACACCGTCAAAATCACGAACAACAATCCCGATTCCAATACACCCATCCTAGTTTTAATTCATATCTTTATCAGAGTTTTTTTTTTAAAAAAATGGATAATTGCACCGGAGGTCCCTGTGGTATACCATAATTATTTTTCACTCCCTATGGTTTAAAAAGTTCACTGGAGGTCCTCGTGATATGCAATAATTACAAATCGATCCCTGGCGTCAAATTCTGTTAAAATTTTTAACAGATTCCGTCAAATGCCACGTCAGCGCCACGTGTCGCCAATAAGATGGCGACACGTGTCTATCGTAATAAAAAATATAAATTTATTAAAAAATAAATAAAAATACTTATTTTTTTATAAAAAAAATTCAAAAAAAAAAACAAAAAAAAAAAGAAGCTGAAGGGGTGGCCCAGCCACCCCTTTGGGGGTGGCCTGGCCGCCCCCAGCCACTGGGGGTGGCCGCGCGCCACCCCCAATGGCTGCAGGGGGTGGCGCGCGGCCACCCCCAGTGGCCGGGGGTGGCGCGCGGCCACCCCCAGTGGCCGGGGGTGGCGCGCGGCCACCCCCAAGGCCCAGGGGGTGGCCTTCGGGCCACCCCTAGATCTACTAAGGGTGGCCCGATGGCCACCCCCGGCCACTGGGGGTGGCCGCGCGCCACCCCAGGTGGCCTCTGGGGGTGGTGCGCGGCCACCCCCAGTGGCCGGGGGTGGCCATCGGGCCACCCTTAGAAGATCTAGGGGTGGCCCGAAGGCCACCCCCAATGGCCTGGGGGTGGCCGCGCGCCACCGCCGGCGGCCTCTGGGGGTGGCGCGCGGCCACCCCCATGGGCTGTTGGTGGCCTGGCCACCCCTTTTGGGGGTGGCCAGGCCACCCCTTTCCCATTTTTGTTTTTTTCTTTTTTTTTTTGTTTTTTGTTTTTTTTTTTTAAAAAAATAAGTATTTTTTATTTATTTTTTAATAAATTTATATTATTTTATTAAAATTAGACATGTCAGCGCCACGTGTCACCAATAAGATGACGACACGTGGCGCTGACGTGGCATTTGACGGAATCTGTTAAAAATTTTAACAGAATTTGACGCCAGGGATCGATTTGTAATTATTGCATATCACGAGGACCTCCAGTGAACTTTTTAAACCATAGGGAGTGAAAAATAATTATGGTATACCACAGGGACCTCCGGTGCAATTATCCCTTAAAAAAAAACTAAGGATGAAAAAAAATTATTATAACTCGCACGTACTTTTCGGGCCTTTATTCTTGCAAGTTGCAACCTTTTACTCAACTTTAATGCTATCCTAGAAAACTGCTATCTACTACACTACAAGCTGGGCCCAAAAACTCGGCCCTAATTTACGAATTTTCCGCTCTCGCCGTCCCCAGCGATACGGCGCCGTAGTGAGTTTAAGATCCTAGAACGTCGTCGTTGCGTCATCTTCGGCATTACACACGTGGCAGCCTACAAGCGCCCTCAAAATATAGTTTCCAGTTGCTCAACTGGGCAACGGTTTTTCCTCAGATTTGCAAAACCCAGAACCCACAAAACAAGGAAACAGAAGCATAATAGATTTGGAGGTTATGAAGTGGGTGGACATGAGATTGTAAGAACAGTTTAAGAAGAAGGAGAAAATGAAGGGGTTGGTGCTTCATACACCTTTCATTACAAGAGGGAAGAAGCTTCCTTTGTTGGCTTTGGTAGACACTCTACCATGCGCTGCCACCATATCTAGAAAGGCCATCTCACCCTCATGTAAGTTCTTCTCAAACTTTAGTCAGTTAACTATATTTCTTTTGTTTTTGGAACAGAATTAAGTAGTTGACTTCAAGAAATCGGCTTAATCATTCATATAGGTTTAAGTAAAAAAGGGTTGGTAGAATTTGAGGATTTTTTTTTTTTGTTATGTTAGATGGATTTTGGTGGAATTTGAGCTATCTGGGTTGGGAGAATTTTGATTAAATTTTGGCATGAATTAACTTGGTCTGGTAAAATTGAAGTGTTACACTTACGTGGAGTGAATGAACTTGGTTTTGATGTTGGTGGGGAGAGTAAATGGCGCTACTGGACATGAATTAGTTGTGATGGAAATTGCTCATTTGATTTCCATCAATTGCGTCGGCATGTTTGGCTCACTGCAATGTATAGTGCGAGGTGATGCACTTACTTTGACAGCAGTTGAATCAATCCACACACGGACTTAAAAAATCCAATTATGTTCTAAATTGCATTGTATGGACAATAACTTCAATTTATGTAAATCTAGTCACTGCTCTTGTCCCTAAGTAGTTGGGGTAAGAAATATTTAGGTTCTGTTGAGTGTATTATTCCTTCTAGGTTGGAAGCTGATTAGAGGAAAAGTTCTTTATCTTAGTTGATTCTAACATATCTGAAGGTTATGATTGTACCTTTCTTGTTTGAGTAACATATTGCCTAACTGATTGATAGTAAGATGTAGAGAGATATCAAGGTTGAATTTGGTTTGCGGCACAGTCCGAGCCCAAGCATCAAATGTCAGTATTGGATCTGAGGGCTATGAAGGCCGGGGAGAAGAAGACAACCAAAAAATCTTTGCCAATGGTCCACCCAGTGATAGTTCATCTAACATGTGAGTTATATCAGATTGGTTTAATATTAGCAATGCTAGAAGATGGTACCTTTTAAGGGTTTTTTTCTT
Organism: Alnus glutinosa; assembly: GCF_958979055.1. Lineage (NCBI taxonomy): Eukaryota > Viridiplantae > Streptophyta > Magnoliopsida > Fagales > Betulaceae > Alnus > Alnus glutinosa. The sequence goes on from NC_084886.1 coordinate 11,995,590, forward strand.
TTTTCTTTTGGGCATTTGAGATGATGCTACTGTTTGTCTTAGATGCCAGTTTACGTCTTTTGATTCTGAAACTGCTTCTGTGCTGTAGAATTCTTGTACCTGTGGTTGTTACTAAAATTTGAGGCATATCCTTCTATCTTTTAAAAATTGGTCGAATAATTTGGAGGATAGAATTAAACGTAAGAATTTTGAAGTTACCTTGCTTTAATATTTTCTGTCCCTGAAATGTAACAACTTAAAGTCCAGAATGTAAGCTAGAACTTCTTCTGCAATGTGTAATACTTACTTTAATATGTTTTTTTTTTTTTTTTTTAAATCGTTAAGTGAAATTTGTTTGAATAAGTAGAAAAGTAGCTTCTCCATTGTTCTCCACTCTAATAGAAATATGTCATATGCATGTTGTAATTGGAAATATAAACAGAATATATTTTGACCTCTACTTTTTGCCCTTTTGTGGATCACAAAATTGCAAAGCATCAAGTGAAGTTCCAAATGTCTTTGGCTACTACTTTGCAATTAATATGCTAAAGATCTGATTGTAAGTTTGCTCAGACAATTTAATTTTAAGCTTGAATTTTAAAAAGCAAACTTGCTCTGAGTACTTAAAGATCCTTAATGGTTCAAAGCTTGTTTACACACACACACACACACACGCACACACTCTTTTTCTATCTTGTTGAATTGCCCTATATGTCCTCTATTACAATGCATTTGAAAATTTGTATCTTAAACTGCATGGACCATAATGGCCACCTTAGTTTGGTTCATACTCATGTATATATTTTTCTCGATCTGGCAGTGGGAGGCATCCTAATCGAATACCTTATCCTTTCTCAATAGCTCTTGTGCTGTTTGCATGTGCTTTAGTGTTTTCACTGGTTGCATTTGTGAAAGGAGGACCTTCATCACTCTTAGCAGCAATTGCAAAGTCAGGCTTCACTGCTGCATTTACATTGATATTTGTGTCTGAAATTGGAGACAAGGTAAATAAAATAGTATAGACTAAATTCGTGCTACTGGGAAAAAAGTTCAATTTATGTACGGCTGTGAGTGCATCCGTCTTTCTCTTGGGTAGTAAATTGATCGTATATTGGATAATGCATTTCTTGAGAATGTCTAGAACTATGTTCCTCAAATAAAAATTTAATTCCAACTTCTGAAGGATTTGGTTCACAGTAAATTGAAACTATCGTGTGTCTCTGCTTCAAAAGAAGAAAAAGGAAAAGAACTTCAGTTTTGTAACAGTTTAAGCTTCAAATGTGTTTTTTTCCTTGTCCCTGTCATTCTTTTTTTTTTTTTTATGCTATTGCACCCTCATCTCTTAAGGTGGCCTAATAATTTCATTGCAAATTTTCTCTTGCTCTAATATTTATTTATTCTAATCCTTTTATAGATGGCTTCTTCTTCTTCTTCTTCTTCTCTCTTTTTTTTTTTTTCTTTTTTTTTTTTTTTTTTTTTGGACATAGGCATTGGATTAATATATGGAAATAAACATATGTAACCTAGGTTCTAAGCAGTAGCGAGGCGGACAACGTGAATACTTCTTGAGGTCAGAGATGTTTTGTGCAGCGACCTTGAGAGAGGAGTGAGGAGTGTAACATCTCATTTGCAATTATAAGACTACATTGGATATAGTTCATGAGAAAAAAAAAGAAAAAAAGAAAAGAAAAAGAAAAGCAAACAAGCAAAAAAGGTGATTACCAGAACATAAAAACAATGATAGTTACCTCAATGATTAGTGGAAGTCACAAATGTTTTGCCATACGTATCTATGTGCTTGCAGTGACTATTTTTACCATTTTGCATTCAAGTTTTTAAAACAGAAGTTTGAAGTTGATCTCCTTGCGATCGACCATTATTATCTAAGACTAGTAGTGATGAAGACCCAAGACGTGCTAAACTTAATTGGCCATAGGGCAAATCAAGGTTACATGCACCAAACCCTGATCACTATTATTTGATATCTTTGCCAACTCAAGTGAGGGAGATTCCTTGGGCTTCATCAATACAGTATGAATACCTATAGACCACAATGCAAGTAGCATACTCACATTTGCAGAGCTTATGATTGCACTTGACCCAGTTTTTATGTTCTCATCTACTGGTCCATATTGTTTGGTGCCTTTCTCTTTTGAACAATTACCTGAAATTCTCTAACTTATCAAAAAAAAAAAAAACAATTACCTGAATTGAAAGTGAGGACAGTTGCATTACATGGGTTGATTCTTAAACATGAATATTGAAAATTTTACAAACTCATAGGTCGTGAGCTCAAACCTTGATTCTACAGTTTATCCCACATTTAAATTAAAATAATCAATGTGTTGTCTGGCCCTACACGTAATGGGGAATGCTAAAGTATTAATTAAATGATTAAATTTGCTATTTCTTATCAGCATAAAATTTTGAAATAAGTGATAATTTAACATGGTATCAATGCAAAGGTCTTGACTTGGAACCTTGTCTTTGTCTTTCGCCTCATATCTCAATTAAATATTCCACATATTGATCTTCACTTATTAAGGCAGAGTTTGAGACTACACATGAGGGGTGTGTTTGAATATAATTAAATGATTAAATCAACCATTTCCTATTAGCTTAACTTTTGGGATAAGTGGTGATTTAATAGTGTTTCTAACTGGAAAGGTTTCTACCATGTTTAAAGAGGAATACTGAGATGAACCATGTAGTTGATCTCAAATACTTGGGATGGCTTTTCTGCATTAAGTGGACTTGAGATTTATTTAACTAATTGTAATATTTGTGTTGTTTCACATATTTATATATTTATATCTTAAATTTTTATTGTCTTTTCAATGTCTCCATTTAATCACTTTATTTGGCTGACAAAAAATGTTATTATTATCATTAAGATTTGAAACCTAAAATGTTACTTGCGAACTGGATGGTTACCCCCAGGCCCTTTGCTTTTTTTTCCTTCTCTCTTTATTTTTTTCTTTCTTTCTTTTATGCTTAATTCTAGAATGAAAAATGAGCCTTAATTTACTTGTCAATGAGCAGACGTTCTTCATTGCTGCACTCTTGGCCATGCAATATGAGAAAGGACTGGTACGATCTCTCTCTCTCTCTCTCTCTCTCTCTGTGTTTTTGCTTGTGTGTGTCCACATATATCTCTCAGTGTTTGTGTGTCTACATCTCTCTCTTAGTACGTGTATGTCTACACACCCTCTAATGTAGTGAGCTCAAGCATATTTCCTGTTCTGTTATCCTGCACATTCTTCATCCCGTAGGTTCTGGCTGGGGACCCCGATATTTGTACTAATATGTTTTTATATATCTATTTTCCATTTTTACTTGAATGTAACACAAGTTATATATATAGAAGAAGTTCTACCTATTCTTCCATAAGAAATAGAAAGATTTGCTGATCGAGGGCAATTTATAAGGGCATTTGAATATTTCTGCTGTTGACTATTTGCTAGGGACATAGAAGGAGAACAATAGGATTTATTTATTTATTTATTTTTTTCATTTTATTTACTTCTTTTAGATATAAAAAATTTTCTCGGAGGGGATAGAATGGAAAAACATGAAGATGTTCAACCGTTTAAACCTTTTCTTTCTCAGCTTTACTTTTCATATAATTCTTGCACTTGCTTTTAGTTTCTTTTGTGCATTCTTCCTTGATAAATTTGTATTCATTTTAATGAATATGCACTTAGATTTAGAAAAAAATAAAAAAAATTGTATTCTTATTATTTAAAATGATGCCAGTGGCGAAGCCAAATTTTTTTTTTGGGGGTGCCGAATGATGTCATAATAAACAGAAAACTAAAATAGGAGATTATCGACTAGTTTTCTTTTTCTGTTCTTTTAACGAAAGTAAAATTTTCTTGGACTTGATAAGTTGAAAATGAAGAACATTATAATTATATTTCTCATAATGTAAGCACTAGAAGAAATTATATTTATCAAAATATAGTGTCTCATTAATGCAGAGTGAAAGCATTCTTAAATGAATCATAAGTTCCTGTTTGGTCAGCAACAAAAGGGAAGAAAAAAAAAATTTTGATTGACAAAATTATGGTCAATTATTATCTAAGATAACACTTTGTGATAGTGTCATAGTCTTAGCCATATTAAACATTCTAGTTTGAATAAAAAAAAAAAAAACCCTAAAGATATTATACTCTTTTTTTTTTTTTTTTTTTCTTTTTTCAGAGTCAAACTTTTGTTTTAGGAAAAATATAAATATTATTGTTTTTCATATTTTTGGGGTATCTGAGGGTTTTTTTTCTTCAGATTTTTAGGGGATCATGTATTTTTTCCTCTGGGGGGGGGGGGGGGGGGGGGGGTGTGTTTTCCCCTACCCCCTCCATCCACCCCTGTCAGACATTAATGTACCCTGTTGGGTATATATAATCAGAAATGGGATAGAGTACTATAGAAATTGCTTGTATAAACCTATCTTAACATAATATCAAACTTTGGATTTCTTGTGGAAATGCCTTGGTCAGAATCCAGTGGACTTCCCTTGTCTTGTGAAACATTTGGTAGATAGATAAATCTACTTAGTTAGTGTGCTCATTTGGATTGACTCCAGCTACCATTTGTGGGATTGGAGAAAGTAGGGTGATTTCATTTTGTTGCTATGGTTGAACTCTCAAACCCAAGTGAGAGAGAGAAATAGAGAGAGCAATGAATGGCAGACATGCATGTGTGTGTATTCCCTTTGAAACAAAATAATTTGCAAAAATTTCCTCCACCCATATGGCAATGAGAGTGCATCAATCATTTCCCTTCTAGTATAACAAAGGCTTGGCATGTAATCATGTCGGATAGTTAATGAAACTGATCAATTTAGTAAATGTATGACTTGCATATACTGATACAACCGAAAATATAAAATAGTTAGATATTTCTTCCCTGTATTTAAAGACTATAGTGCCTACATCATTTCCTCTTCCAATAATACAATAGGCTTGTCAATATGAAATAGTTGTAATCATGTGTAATTTTCATACCGCTTGATCAGGTTGAGTTAAATATTCCCTCCCTAACCAACACCATGTGGGTATGCATGCTTTTGAGAGAATAAGAGAGAGAACTCTAGGGTTTGGAGCCAAGCAAAATGATAGGTATAGCCTTCTATTGAGTTATATATAGCTTATGATCCTAAATAGCTTGAAGTATCCAACTTCCAGAGTCTATAAAGGGAATAGTTGTTCACCAAGTCAACCAAATATTAGTAATTCTAGATCGTATGCAGACATATTACTTTATATTTTCCTAGAAAATAATCTTCTTAATTCTTAAATTTATACCAATTTCTTAATGCTTTGATTATTACTTCGATTAGGGCTGCATTTGTGTAATACATAAATGTTGTGATGGTCATGCACCCTAATACAATAAGGTGAATGAATATCTCTGAAATCAACTTATGAGATCAAATAAATGTTTACTATATTGCAGACACTGTTTAATAATGTCCAGAAGCTGATTTTCCATTGAATGATAGAAGTTTTATTTGAGAGGTGTTGTTCTCACGAGTCACGTGGTATTTAATCATTGACCAGGTTTTGTTGGGTTCAATGGGTGCTCTTGCACTTATGAGCATACTATCAGTTGTAATTGGACGGATATTTCAGTCTGTGCCGGCTCAATTTCAGACCAGTAAGTTGTGTTTATGAGCATCAGTCATCTTGACCATATTTGCTTATATGTGTAATTATTCTTCAGTTGGAAAACAGCTAACAATTTGAGCATGTAGGCCATCCAATTGTATTTCTAATACTATAGTTTCTTCTTAAAAATATAGTCAGAGCATGCAATTGTGCTGATTTTTCATTGCTTATGTATTTTGCCCCATCTTCCACTATCTAATTTAACTATCATCTATGTCATCAACCAATGTCCATTATGGACTCTCTTGTCCTTGTGATTTTTTCTCTAATTGTTATCTCTTTGGGCTGGAGCAATAGTTGTCCTTGTTGCACATTAGTTATCCTTCGATGACGGCCGACCAAAGGAATATGTACTGGGATCCTGCTTCTATCTCATCAGAAGCAGGTGCATAGGCTAAATGGTCCGTTTGGGTGTTGAATCCAAATATTATTCTAATTCACTGCGTGAATTACGAGGGTGAGATAAAATTTGAAAAAAGTAGAATATTATTCAACTTTTTATTCGAACCAAACACACCTCCCACCTTCCACTATCAGCTACCATGCGTAATTTTTAGCTTTTACATCAAAATCAGCATAATCTTATTTGTTTGCAAAAATAGGACTCAAAAGAATTATGATTCGGTAAATAGGCCAGAAGAAAAAAAACCGCTATAAATGCAAAGAGGCGGCATCTTTCACCTAGTAGCGAGGGTTTGAACCAAGATTTCTAGATAGATGGGGTAGGGTATTGACCTTCAAGATATGTGTGATGCAGATCGTGATCAAATCCTTTATTTGAGACACATTCTTCTTTGTTTTGAGGTTGTTTCGGGCTTGAAGGTCAATCTCGGGAAATCTGAATTAGTCGCAATTGGGGAGGTAACGCTTCAGGAAGAGCTGGCTGATATTCTCAGCTATAGTATCTTTTCTCTGCCCATGAAATATTTGGGACTTCCTCCGGATGCTTCCTTTAAATCAAAAGCTATTTGGGATGGGGGTGTTGAGAAAATGGAAAAAATATTGGCTAGTTGGAAGAAGATTTACTTGTTTCGGGGAGGTCGCCTAATGCTAATCAAGAGTACATTATCAAGTTTACCTACATACTTTTTGTCCCTTTTTCCTTTGCTAGTTGGTATAGCTAGGAGATTGGAATGTCTTCAAAGAGACTTTCTTTGGGATGGAATGGGCGGTGAGCCTAAGTTTCATTTAGTGAATTGGAAGACTATCTGCTCCTCATTTCGTAGAGGAGGCTTAGGAGTTAAAAATGTCATGTTGATAAAGCTTTACTCAATAAATGGCTTTGGACGTTCAAAAAAAATAATAATAAATAAATGGCTTTGGTGATATGTCTAAAGAGGAGTTTTCTCTATAGAGATAGGTGATGGCTGGGAAATATGGGGTCCATAGAGGCGGCTGGTTCTTAGTAGAAGCTTGAGGGCCCTACGGGATGGGTCTTTGGAGCAATATAAGGAATGTATGGGAGAATTTTTCCTACTTTATCTCCTTGAAGGTTGGGGATGGGTCCTGCATTTGCTTTTGGCACGGTGTCTGGCGCGAAGAAGCTGCTCTCAAGACTATAGTTCTAGACATTTATTCAATAGCTTGTGACAAAGAGCCATGGTATTGGATTACTTGGATTCCTTCGGCATATCTTTCCATTGGAATCTGAGTTTTACAAGGGCAGTTCAGGATTGAGAGTTGCAATCTTCAGACTCGTTCCTCAATCTGTTATACTCCTCGAGAACTCATTTGGGGTAGGCGGATAGAATGTTGTGGCCTTCATTTAGTAATCATAGCTTTAAAGTGCAGAACTATCATAAAACTTTACAGGCTGGAGATCTTTGTCCTTTCCCCTGGAAAAGTGTTTGGAAGGTTAAGGTTCCGCCTTACAAGCTTTCTTCACATGGACGACAACTTTGAATAGAATCCTCATGGTGGACAATCTTAGAAGGTGGGGTTTCATTCTTGTCAATTGGTGTTGCCTATGCAAAAAGAATAAAGAGGTCGTGAATCACCCCCTTATCTATTGTGAGTACACTAGTGATCTTTGGTACATGGTTTTCAACTTATTCGGATTTTTGTGGACTATGCCTAGCAACATCCTAGAGCTCCTACATTGTTGGAAGACTCAAAGGCAGGGACATTCCAAAGAGGCTATCTGGAATGTCATTCATGTGTTCTTAATGTGGAGCATTTGGAGAGAAATGAATTGGCGCCTTTTTGAGGACTGTGAGCAAGACCCTTGTTTTATTTAAAATCCTCTTGTTTGAGATCTCTCTTTGATTAGGCTGTAGTTTAGGTTCCTGCTTTCTCCTCTTCAGATCTTTTAGATCTTGTTAGCTTTTTAGATTTTAGATGCCTTTATTGTGGTTGTCTCTCTTGTATGCTTTTCATGTACAAGGGCTTGGCCTGTTTTCTTGTCAATAAATTATTATTTATAAAAAATAAATCTTAGAAAAGCTTCATATCTGTCAGAGTCATTGCCCCCAAGCACCACTAGTGCTTATCCATTATAAATGTAGATATCTAGGCGGATATATCTTTTTCTTTACTAATTGGTGAAGTATAGTATCTATGTTAATGGCAGAAGTTGATTTAATAATATAATCTACAATTGCTCATGTCCTTGTCTGGATGGATTGAATCAGAAAATAAATTTCCAATAACTATCGAAGATGGACCTAGACATGCTGGTTTGTCGTTTAGAGAGATATGGAACAACTCAATTTCTATGTGACTGCAAATGATTAGCTTCTAGTTTCTGTGCTGGACTAATTCCTCAGTAGTTGGGGCCATCAATTTCATAGGTGGAAGAGCTTCACTTACACAACCACCATGATGGAGTCTACACATTTTTTTTTTTTTTTTTTGTTTATATTATTTGTTTTTTTATAAATTTATATACATCAAATTGCACATCTTCAAATTCGTTTCATTTATATAGTACTTTTGTCCCGATGAACCACCAATCTCTCATTTTTCACATGAAAATTTCGTTCTGTTGTCATCCAAATAGCATTGCCAATTGGAGAATATGCAGCTGTAACACTTTTATTGTTCTTCGGCTTTAAATCAATAAAAGATGCATGGGACCTTCCATCAAATGTAGTTCAAAGTGGTGATAAGAGCAGCCCTGAACTTGATGAATTTGTTGAAGCTGAGGAGCTTGTCAAAGAAAAGGTAATCTTAGCCTGCATATAATGGGACTTTAGTTCATGGTTCACTGCTTTCCCAATTGTTTTTGCAGACCGTATTCTGTCTAACTATTCAAATAGCTGATACCTACAATGTACTTTTTTCCCCTTCAGGTGTCAAAAAGGCTCTCTAATCCACTTGAAATTGTCTGGAAGTCATTCAGCCTTGTATTCTTTGCGGTAAGCTTTTTCGTCCTTATTTGCAGTCAACTTTTTATCTAATTTGGAGATGATTTCTTGGCTATAATTACTTTGATCAGTTGCAAACATGGGAACTTGATTGATTTGCTCCGACTCCATAATTTTTGCAGTTGCCAACCATTAGCATCACATCAGCATAAAAGTTACCATCATGTTACCTGGAACCTAGAGATCTTCTCAGAACATTTTATGTTTTCAATTTTTTTTTTTTTTATAAAAAGGCAGGCAGGCAGGCTGTTGGTAACTTGATGTATGCAGTGTATAGAACAATAAGAACTTCATCTGAGTATATATAGTGTTAATAAGTTTTACATCTTGAACTACACATTACAAATTTAATATATTGTGATTGCTTCTAGGAATGGGGAGACCGCTCAATGCTTGCAACAATTGCTCTTGGTGCTGCACAGGTATGATTTTCCAATCACAATTCCATATTTTACTATACATAAACCATAGCTCCTCACCCCTCTTTTCTACAGTCCCCATGGGGTGTGGCAAGTGGAGCCATCGCTGGACACCTACTTGCAACATCTATTGCTATTCTAGGAGGAGGTTTTCTCGCCAACTACATTTCTGAAAAACTGGTAAGAGCTACAAACTGTTACTTGCGGTTAAGAACTGTTGCATTTTGATATATGTCTTTGCAAATCACTCAATCCTCAATCAGGTTGGCTATTTGGGAGGAGCACTGTTCCTAGTCTTTGCTGTGGCCACACTATTTGGATTTTTCTAATGAAGTCTTCTCAAGCCGCCAGCGAGAGACGGCAGAGATGGACGGAGATGTCAACCTCAACAGAACCCTGCCATACACAGCCCAGACAGAGTTACTCGCTAAAGCAAAGAGGTAGCATCAGGATCTTGAGATTTACCTGTTGGCACTGTGTATGAGAGGGCTTATATCATACTTCATAAGGCTCATGGTTGATGACTTGAAAGTTATGCTTGATAGAGAGATTTGTAAGAGAACTAAGATCTTTGAGAATTCTGGGTCGTTCTTTGAGAATTCTGGGTCGTTCGGAAAGAAAAAGATTTTGTTCTGTGATTCTTCTAAACCCAACATTGATAATATCTAATGAACGAGGAGCCACTGATTTTCTCTATTGTTGTCTTTTGGTATGAATTACTCACAAAATGTCTAAACACGTGGATGTTACAAGCCGTTCTCCTATCTGTTAAACTCACCATTTATCTCAAAAGGTTTAGACAATAGGAAATGGTAAATCTAATTATATAATTGATACTTTTACATTATCTCTGGTTTAAAATGCCTTGGAAACATGCTTAGGACATGGCATCATTGCGTGGTTGAACTAAGTGTGAGGTCAAGTGTAGTTAAAGATGGGGTTTAGCTTGTTACCACAATGATAGAAACTTTCCAAGTGAAACCTCCAAGAACACCACCCCCCCCCCCCCCCCCCCCCTCTCTCTCTCCTCCTTTCTCTATGTTTTGGGTGTTTGAAATGGGTGAAATTAGGATCTAGGGTTTATTCTTGGTCCTTAAATGGGGCCCTTCCACGCAACATGGTTCTAGAATTTTCTTTAAAAACTTTGCATGAGAGCATCAATCGTTCGATATTTAAGTTGATTGATTGGTGTGCCACGTGTATCAATTGATCAATGCTAACATCGATGGTCACTAAATCCTAAAATTTTAAAATCTTTTAAACACATTTTGTGAAACACTTGTACATGGGTGCTATATATATATAAGGAATTTCTACACTTAAATAGTTTAAAATATTTAAGGTTTGTAAACCGATATTTACTTTAAAGTACTTGTCACGTATTTAAGCGAGGTATTACACTAGGAGGCCTTTGGGACTAATTGGAGGAAGAGGTAGTGGGGATAGTAGCCGACCTAATTCTATGCTCTCTACACATAGTGTAAACCCACCACTCACACAAACTAGCTAGAGGGCAACAGAATGTACAGCCTAACAAGACGGACTTGATGAATTCTCCCAAGTATTCTTTTAAATGTGGTGAGCCGGAACATAGAATGACGAATTGCCACAAGAGAGAGAAGTACGGCAAAGGTTTGTTCATTAAGTTCGGGGAGGCAACAAACAATACAACGGTTGATTTTGAGCAAGAGCCTGACTTTGATGGCAAAGAGGAAGTTGATGAGGAGATTGCAGTTGGGGTCCTTGCGGATGAGGATCCTTTGTTGGTGGCTAAGAGTATGCTTTACATCTCATAAGGTGGAAGGTGAAGATTGGAGGTGCAACATCTTCCAATATACATGTACCATGGAAGGTAAGGTGTGCATTGTTATTGACTCCAGAAGTTGCGAGAATGTTGTGTTAGATGAGGTTGTCCAGAAATTGAACTTGGAAACAGAGAAGCACCCTAATCCCTACCGGTTGAGAAGATCAATTCAAATGCATACCGGTTAAAGCTACAAAGCCACATCAAGACGTCTGATGTATTCAATATCAAGCATCTTGTTTCGGTCACATGAGATTCATTTGATGAGGATGCGAATTCGAGGGAGAATTCTATTTAACTAAGGGAGGCAGCTGTAGATTGGACTGCATTGCTAATTATGAAGAAATCGAGAGAAGATATAGGCGTCAAGATGAGGTCCAAAACACGTCTCGACGAGCTTGTTATGAAGGCTTTGGGAGGGAGATCCAAGACCCTCGTTAGCATAGAAACTGATTATAAAATAAAGAGATGAAGGAAAGAGAAAAAGGCACAGAGATTAAGGTGGTTCAACCTATGGCCTGCATTTCTACGTTAAAGTCTTATATGTTACATTTTTCATTAATCATATGATTTGAGTACAATACTCTATTTATAGAGCTTTACAAATGTTTGAATAATTACAAATACAAATCAAATCCCTTAATTTCATATAATCAAATCATCTAAATCTATGATTTATGAGATACAAATCAACCAGTTATCTCAAAGGATTTCTATCCATGCCCCTACAAGTGTGTTAGATGTTTTTTTTTGGTTTACATGAAGAAAAAAAAAATGTTGTCTACTAAAGTGTTTTTGGGCTGTATCTCATGTACTAAAAGTATCATGTATAAAAATATACCATTGCCCTATTGCCACAGGTAGCCAAAATGGCAACGTTACTTGCCGTCACAATAGACATCGAAAGTTATCTGTTGCAAATTAATGGCTTCCCTAGCTAATGTTTTGAAACCTTGAAGAAATCAACGATGGGTAATACATAGGTGACCACAAATCTTGGTATTGAAATTCCTGACAAAAAATTGCTTTTCTTGCGAACACAGAGCTTCACAGGTAGATAGGATTGAAACATATGTGAGATTGGTAGTTTTCAAGTCCAAGCATCTGTGCTGAACTCCAAAGAAGCAACCATGCTTTGAGTCTCCTCAGAGTGAACATGACAAACTCCCTTGTCTGAGAAATAAAAGTTGGAAAAATTCTAAAAACGGGAGGTACAGAAGCGATGAATACGAAAGTTTGATCTACTATTGCAATCCAACATGGTATTTCTTTTGGAAATATAATGGAAAACCAGAATTTTACATATCAACCCTAAAGCCACTTTTAGTCAACCCTAATAGCAAAATCATTTGCAAAACACACTCTACAATAATCTCTCATCTTGAATGAGCTAAAAACCTCAGTTTTGCTAAAATAATCAGCAGATTGAACTAACATCTGTCCTAAGTTTTTCTTTTGGTAAGCAAATCAGAGCATGTCATTCTTTCAACTTTTAGCTCCAATGATTTTGTTTTTTTTTTTTTGGGTGGGTTGTGGTTTTTTCTAGTGGAATCCAGAATCAGATCATTCAACTATACATTGCTGAGACCGAAATGTACCATTAGAGAGCAATTCAACAATTCTCTTTTCAAGTCTTCTTGCTCCAAGACCAGGCCTCAGAACATCAGCATTTCCCCATACCGAACATGTGTGATTTCCAGACTCACCTAAGCACCAGCCACCAGGGACTACGTTGCCATGTTCACGCCCCAAAATCTCATGGTCAATGCGATCAAGCATCGGATCATCTAACTGGAATTGCGTGGCGAAGGCTGCCCCGCTTTGAATCATTACCTCAAAATCATTGGAACTGAGTAGGCGGGGCTCAGCGCTAGAGGGCTTGTCAAAGGTGGCATATAGTAAGTTGTGGTTTATGACGGTTCTGTTGAACTTATGGGAATTACAAAGAATGGTAGGGAAGTAATTGGAAAGGGATGATAGAGTGTTTGCAAAATACATCAAAAGAGTCCTCGGGAGGTTGTCTGTACCCAGGATGCAGAACTCAATAAAGCTACGACTTAAAATGGAGAAAGATGAACCTGCATAAAAAAGTAAAATAAGTGTCAGTTGGACCATTTGTTTAATTTTTTTTGTTTTGGATGGGACAAGCTAATGCTCCTAAGAACTTTTCGGATTTGGCTCACACGTAAAAAAAACTAAAGAATGTTTTCCCAGTATGCAGCCCATGCCATAGGGGAGGGAAATGGTCTATTTATAACAAATAATTCAGGGTTGGCTAATGGTCTACAATTTTTTTCCCCATAGATCTCTGGTCTTAACACAACAGCAATTAGTTGCAAGTCTAATAATTTCAAGTGCTCTGTAGGAAAAGGTAAGGTATTGGAATCTGTCATAGATATCCAAGTGTGACACCAGAAAACTTGGAAGTGAAATGAAATAGAATTCATATATGTGACGCTATTTTTGAATGCTAAAGCACAATACAATCACATTAACTAGTAACTTCGATTAGACAAGATCGAGGCATTACACTATAAACACACAAACAACAGTTTAATGGGGTGGGTAAAATATTCACACAAAGAACTTCAAATGGGTAAAAATATGGCTCACACACTCTTGCAAATATTAATGACAAACTTATCACATACAAGGAAAGAACGGTCTAGATATTGGTAGAGCTATTTGGTTGCTTCCATGGCCATTTTTGACGTTGTAGATTGGATATCTCTAATTAGAAGGCAATGGAATTATCAAGAAAAAAAAAGAAGGCAATGGAAACAAATAAACAGCTCTGGCAATTATTAACCACAAGAAGGAATTTTTGTCAATCCAGTTGCCCATAGTTGGAGACTAGGGTATTTCACACATACAAAAATATTCTTAAAGCAACACTCCTCGATACAAAACAACATTTAAATCATCGTCAATATTGAAACTTCTTAATCTTGGTTATTTTGAAATTCTAAGCTAAAAGATTTTCAAATGAATGTTTTGTGTCAAGTTAAGGTACAATTTGAGACCACCAGTAGCCAACCAAACTGCATCACATAACCATGATATTCATCGGTCCTAAATCTGGCAAAATCTTACTGAATAATTGAAATCATGATTACTTGAAAAAAAATTCCTATATTGTAATGGTCCCATTAATAATAGATGGGCTGGGTTTAGTAGAGGGCTGAATGGGCTTGGCCCATTCCAATTGATAGAGTCTTTAGATTAGAGCTATGTCTATATAAGGCCCAATAGTCTAATGTTAGGATTATCGAATTGGATTGTAAAGTCTTTGGACTTTTGGAGGCTTGAGCACCTCAAATGCTCTGGAGATTGGCCCTCTCGAATGTGGCTATTTTGTTACAATTTCAATACAATTTGTTACTGATTTTACTGTTCATTCAATCCTTCCATCAATTCTATTCGCTTTTCATTCAAATTCAATTACAATCCAGCAAGCGAAACCCTAGAATTTCTATAACAGATTCGGATCTGTTACATATATATTCATATCAATGATCTTGTTTTAATTCTCTATTAGTTCAACCTTTTGAATTAAAGTTCAGAGCAGATGATTTGAATTTCTGTAACTTATATAAATCTGTAAAAAGGGAATCAGAGCAACAGAACCCACTCTCTTCAACTGGAGGTTTTCAGAGAAAGGGGGGAAGGGGGGGGGGTGGGGGGGGTGGTGAGGATTGTAATTGTTCTGCGGGTAGTCCACCAATTGGCATGATCAATGATGCCAAGAAGGAATGTCTGGCCCCTCTATGGAAAATACTAGCTTAATCCTGATTGAGAACTGGAATTATGGTTATTGCCTACCACTTTTGCATCCACAAAAAAAGCATTAAACCAATAAATAAAAATCACTATGATGCAATGAAAATTGCTGGTTTTCATACAAACCTCTAGCTCCTCTATACATCCCCTCTACATCAAGCAACAACATTCTATTAACAGGAATCACCACCTACTTTTGTGTTCTTCATAAAAAGGAAGAGACTCAGAGAATGGCAAAGGCCTAAACTTTTTTAATTCTTTTTTTTTTTTTTATATATAAGTAAATTTAGTTTTATTGAAAGCGCAAGGCGCCCTTATGTATACTGGAAGCCTCTAAAGGAAGACCCAGATACATCACTAGCGAAGAAGCAACCTCACACCCTAAAATGTCAGCTAACCTTCCCACTTGAACGATATTCCCCATTGGAATTAGATTGGATTTGGCCAAGTTGACCTTTAAGCCCGAAACAGACTCAAATAAGAGAAAGAGACTCCGCAAATACTGCAACTTGGGGGAACGAGCATCACAGAAAATCAAAGTGTCGTCAGCAAACAAAAGATGCGAGAAAGAAGCATTACCCACTCTAAAGCCATCCAACAAGCCCCCACTGACCACCGCTGTAATCATACGACTCAAAGCCTCCATAACAAACACAAACAAAAGAGGAGACAAAGGGTCCCCTTGCCTCAAGCTTCGAGAGCTGCTGAAAAAGCCGTTGGGCGAGCAATTGACTAGCACCGAAAACTTTGCAGAAGAAATGCATCGAGCTATCCACGACCACCATTTACCTCCGAAGCCGCACCCCCTCAACATATACAGGAGAAAATCCTAATTAACATGATCATAAGCTTTTTTCAGGTCCATTTTGCAAATGATGCCCGGCTCCCCCGATCTAATTCGACCATCAAGGCATTCATTAGCAATAATGATCGGATCGAGAATTTGCCTCCCTATGATGAAAGCACTCTGAGATTTGGAAATAACCTTCTCCAAAACCGTCTTCAATCTGTTAGCCAAAACTTTAGCAATAATCTTGTAGATACCTCCCACAAGGCTTATGGGCCAAAAATCTTAAAGAGAGAGCTCCAGGAATCTTAGGAATAAGCGCAATAAAAGAAACATTCAGACTCTTCTCAAACACTTCTCTAGTATGAAAGTCAGAAAATACCTCCATAATGTCCAAGCGCAAAACTTCCCAACAAGCTTGGAAGAAAGCCATAGTAAAACCATCAGGACCCGGCTCTTTGTCACCATTCATAGCGAACACTACCTTCCTAGCCTCCTCCTCCTCAAAGGCTCTCTCCAACCAACTTGCTTCCGACTCCAGAGTAGCATCAAAGGAAAGATCATCCAACCGAGGCCTCCAACTTTGCTTGTCAGAGAAGAGATCTTGATAGAACTAAACCACGTACTCACCTATCTCAGCCGGATTAGAAGAAATAGAATCTCCAATCAATAAGGAATCCATAGAGTTGTACCTTCTATTTGAATTGGCTATGGAATGGAAGAATTTAGTACATTTATCTCCTTTTAACCACGTCACCCTGGACTTTTGCCTCCAGCTAACTTCCTCCAAAAGAAAGCATCTCTCTAGTTCGATGACAATCTCTGACTTCTTTAGGAGATCCTCCTCAACCAAAGCCCTACTACCTTCAATAGTATCAAACGCCTGAAGCTCTTCGAAGAGCTTCCTCTTGTTTCTCTCTACGTTACCAAAAACATCTGCATTCCATGTCTTCAAATTTTGTTTGAGAGCCTTAAGTTTACAAGCTAACACAAAACTAGGAGTACCATGAAAAGAGTATGAATCCCACCACTGTTTCACCAAACCCATGAAGCCATCTGCCTTAAGCCACATATTCTCAAACTTAAACGGCCTAATTCTCACAGAAGTGTGAGCACAATCGAGAAGAATAGGAAAATGGTCAGAGTAAAGGCGGGGAAGCCAAAACTACAACATCCAACTACCCCTAGCAATTTTTGGTACCATTGACAATGCCAAAAATGAACCAAATGGGCTACTTTCCACTTTCCTTTCTCTAAAGGCAAGACGAGCACAGGATTAATAACCAAATTTCAAGCTCAAGAGTAATGTTGTGATCTTGAGCTAATAGCTGCTTCAAGATCCCTTGCTCAAAAAATGATGTGATTATAGCACCGGTACTCAACAAAATACCCCATCAAACACAAGACTAGGATTGCTAAAGTACCCTAATTAAACAATTTTATAATCGCACAGATTATGAACTTATAAATCATACTCTCTATGTCCTTCTATCTTTTAACTAAAGTTCTCGCCTAAATTGCTCTTCAGCCAAAACTGCAAGATCCAACTACTTCTCACAATTTTTGGTACCATTGACAATGCCAAAAATGAACCAGATGGGCTACTTTCCACTTTCCTTTCTCTAAAGGCAAGACGAGCACAGGATTAATAACCAAATTTCAAGCTCAAGAGTAATGTTGTGATCTTGAGCTAATAGCTGCTTCAAGATCCCTTGCTCAAAAAATGATGTGATTATAGCACCGGTACTCAACAAAATACGGCATAGAGTTCTCAGTTCCTTTATGTGTAACCCCATTAAACACAAGACTAGGATTGCTGAAGCACCCTAATTAAACAATTTTATAATCGCACAGATTATGAGCTCATAAATCATACTCTCTATGTCCTTCTATCTTTTAACATGTCATTTTCCAATCCATTTCATAACCAAATATTCTAAGTTGATTAATTAATTCTATGGCTCCATTAAGTGAAACTTAAATGCTACAATTCACATTTTTCCAGAATCATACTATTAAGCAATGAAAAGCTCGATCAGGGAAAATATTTCTAGGATAGCCGTGGAAACTAATCTAGATATTGTTTTCTTGTACAGCCATATTTCTACCTTTATTTAGTACTCCTCATTAGTTATGCAACTATTCCCCACTAATTCAACATCGCACATGTAACTCAAAACTTGCTAGTGAGATTAAACAATCACGATCGAGCTTTTCATTGCTTAGTACTACCCAAACAATCATTAAACTGAATGACTGAAAGTACTCAAACACTTACTGAGCATATAATATAAAGCCACACCTGTAAACAGCCGGAAGGCATTAGGCAAATCCCTTTTCTGAGAAGCATAAAACATCCCAGTTTTCTCCGAAAGATAAAGTCCCGGATCAACAATTATGGGTCTCAACCTCCTAGACCTATAAAGCACCAAAAACACAATACAAAACCTTAGAATTTACACAACCCAACAAAGTTCACAAAACAAAAAATTAAGCAAATCTGAGAAGTAATTATATAATTTATATCATACTCCCTCCAGCCAATGTAATTTGAATGATTCACAAAGTTAAGATCTTTGGGCAGAAATGACAAAATGTGAAGAAGATCTGCAAACCCACAAAAACTCACATCAGAAAGCACAAAACACCCACAAATCAGACCAGTATAAACCCAAAAGCAATGCCACCAAAAACTCCAACCACACTGTACCATCTTGTGTGACAAGTGGGTAATCAGCGGCATTGAGACTGACAAACCAATCCCAATTCGACGACAGTCGGAGCAGTACGGAAGCGCCGTGGAGGGTGGAGGAGATCGTAGACGAGCCCTTCGGGTACGCGAAGTCGGCCTTGCCAATGACATTGACGTTCTGGGCAGCTTTGAAAACGGGCACGGATTGGACTATGAGAGCGAGAGCGTCACGGTCGGTCTGGGGAGCGGAGAGGTCTAGGTGGAGGAGGTAGATGTTCCTGGGGTGATAGGTGGCCAAGAGGAGACGGTGGATCCGACCCAAATCTCCTGCCGATCCGGAGATGAGGTAGGCGATGGAGGGAGGGGTGGGTTCAGAGGAGGGGTTGGTGTTGGGGAAGAGGACGTGGTGGGTTTGGTGGGTTGGGAAGAGGAACGGGTCGGGTCTGGGTTGGGAGGTAGAGGTAGAGGTGTAGGTGGAGGAGGAGGAGGAGGAGGAGAGGGAGAGGAAGAAGAAGAGGGAGACGAGGGAAATGGCTAAGACAATGTAGAGTGTGGTCTTGGGGTCCTTGGAAATGGTGGTTTTGCTGATGGAGATGAAGGGTGGTAGTGCAGGCGGTGGTGGGGATGGTGGATTTTGCATTGTTTATCTCTGTTTTTTTTTCTTCTTTCTTTCTTTCTTTCTTTGGGTGGGTTTGGTTGGGAACTGGAATGGATTTGGTATTCCTGTTTTGATGGGTGTTCTACTATGTGGGTGTTTTGGAGGTGTACCTTTTTGTGGGTATTCGATGCTTCTGTTGCGATTGTTCAATTGTGTTGTCTTGCTTTTGGTCGTGCGTGGAAGAGAGAGTGTTCTGACCGCTCGAGAGATAGATCAGAACTTGCTCCCTTTTGTTTTTTTATGTTCTATGAATCCATTATCCACCTCTGGCTGCGGTCTCAAAAACACTTGGAATAATTATAAGGAAAAAATGAAAAGCAAACAAGAGAGAAAAATTCGAGGGAGCATGAAATTCTACTTTGGAATAGATGGGACTTGGGAGCTATAATTGTTGCATTATGGTTTTTCTATCTCGCTCAAGGCTGATGCCAATGAGTCAATTTTACTCGAAGGAGGTAACTTTGACTTGTTAAACCTGTGGTGGTTACTGGTTAAGTGCATATAACGTTTTAAAATTAGTAAGACATGAAAAAAGGTTTGAAATATTAAAAAAAATTAAAAAAAATAAAAAATTGTCAAGCATGAAGACATGTATGTATTTAGAGATATTTAAAGGTTTGAAATTCAAGCAAGCTCATTGCAATGGATGCCATGCCATGCCACTCAGTTGACATGGGGAGATTAGGGTGATTCCCGTGAAGCTTAAGGGGCACTCTCTGAACTGAATTCTCTACTTTCTGTTTGAGCGACTCAAAACTCAAAAGTCCATTTTTTTATGTTGGGACATCAAAATCGAACTCAATCAAATCACAACGTACACATGGAAACCAAGACCAGAGAGAAACCAGACTCAACGAGGTGGGCCCCGAACGCGTGGGACCTCCTCAGCGCAGTGCGAAGCCAATCACCGCTCATCCAATGCATCACCAACTTTGTCTCCATGGATCTGATGGCCAACACGCTCCTATCCGCGGGAGCATCACCGGCGATGATCCACTCCGTGGAGGAGATCCCGGACTTTACCCCTCACGCCCACGGGCTCTGCGTCAACGTGGGCACACTCTCCGCAGACTGGCTACCGGCCATGAAGGCCGCCGCCGAGTTGGCGTGTAAGTCAGGCAAGCCGTGGGTTCTTGATCCCGTTGCTGCCGGAGCTTCCGGCTTCCGGTTAAGGGCTTGTTTGGAGCTTGTGGAGCTTAAGCCTAGCGTTATCCGAGGAAATGCCTCCGAGATCATCGCGCTCTCCAAGGCTTCTGTTGGCCCCACTAAGGTAATTCAGTTAAAGAATACGATGATGTTTTTTTTTTGAACGTGAATACGATGATGTTGCTTTGTGTGGTTGGAGGTTTTAGCATTATGTTGGTCACTAAAATGATAAATAACTTTATTAGATTAACATATACTTTGAAAGAATCTACCTGAGAAAACACTTATCATATTTATTAATTCAATATTTTAGAATTAATAAATATTTGTTTTCAAGGGTGTAGACAGTTCCCACGAGTCAATTGATGCAGTGGAAGCTGCAAAGTCATTGGCTCAAGCAAGTGGTGCCATAGTTGCAGTGTCTGGAGCTGTTGACATTGTTACGGATGGGGAGAGAGTTGTTGGTGCTCACAATGGGGTGCCCATGATGCAAAGAATTACTGCAACAGGATGTTCAGTCACTGCCCTCATTGCTGCCTTTGTTGCTGTTGATCCTGTACATGCTTTTGAAGCAACAGCTTCGGCCTTGTCCATATTTGGGGTTGCCGGTGAGATGGGAATGAACATGGCCAAGGGTCCAGCTTCATTGCGAATGCACTTGATTGATTCGCTCCATGGGCTTGATGAGGCTGATGTTCTTTCTCGCGTTAACATAACCAGTTTGTCATAGTAGATGGGAGCTGTATGTATGGTATGTTGACTGTCACTAGACCTGATAGACTGACTATTGTATAGCGCCCATATTTTTATCATGAAGACCTCGTATGAATTGGTCAGTGTGTTAGCTGCTACACATTTTTGTTTGAAAATAGAGCTGCTGAACTAGTTTTTGTTTCATGAGAATTGTAGGCAGCTTTGGAGGAGCTTAAGTCTTTGTTCTTCATTACTCGACAACCACACTTGTTTTTTCTTGATGCTTAGTAATCACGATTTTCTGTTTTTTTCCTTCTAACTAGGTGTTTTCTCTAGTATATTTCATGTATGCCTGGGACGCGTTACACTTTTTATGATATCTCGATTACTTATTAAAGTAAAATAAAATAAAAGAATTGTAGGCAGCTTTTGTTTGAATGGTGTCTGAGCTTAGTATTGATGATGTGTTTGGGGATGATCACACCATAACAAGTGTGGTCATCCACACTTAATTATCTCCATGGAAGGAAGGTGATAACTTCCATGGAGGTCAAAGCAAAAAGGGTGCAACTCTTCATGAAGAGTTGCTTGGCTGTCTACAAATAGACAGGGGGTTAGAGGACGAAATTCACTTAATCTTCTGGCCTTTTTCTCTTTGTTCTCCTCCTGGATTTCCATCCTAATGGGAATAACCTTTCCATCAACTTCCATTGATATTTATCCAAGAACCAACAAGTTTCTCTTGTAATTGCTTTTTCCCTTGTTATTTTCACTTGTAAAGTGGAAAAAGATTTGACGATCTTTGCACATTTCAACCAATAGTTTGGATTTGAGTTGTGAAGCTTTATGACTTGCTTACTCCACTTGTATAAGTTTCATAAATGGATTAGTCTTACATTCTGATCCAAACAAAGTAGGAGGAATCTATAACTCATGGGTACCTTCAGTTATAGAGCAATAATTGTAGTTCAAAAATTCACATCCTTTGTTTACTTGTTCGTTGCTTGTCAACAATTATGGATCATCAATCTTAAAAAGTTTTACTTTACATCATTGATATCCTGTCTCATGAGTGAGCTTGTTCTTTTAGAGAAGTATGACATTTAAAGGTTTTTTTTTTTTTTTTTCACGGTGGTTACTCTAGCAACCAGCTCTGGCCAAAAATGTTAAAAAATAGATTGTAGTTCGAGTGTAATGCAAATTCAATAGTATATTGTGAAACAAAATTGCTTATACTTCAGCTTTTCATTGCAAACCTTTTTATTGATGTGAGTGGCAATACTACATCTTGCATATATGGGATAATCAAGATTCTATTACAATTGTACCCCTAGTAGGGTAATCAAGTACCAAGACATCATCTTTCATATGCCATCACCATAAGCAGAAAACTTCAGAAGTCATGACAGGATTACAACTAAGAGAGATAAAATTTTCAATTATCTTGACTTACAGCAGTTACATTAATAGATACTAACCATCTCCACACAAACAAAGCAGCACTCGTTTTTATCATACATTCTCAGTTTTCTTATACATTCTTAATATTTTAGATGGACGGTGATCCTCAACAATTCCTCTGCACCATCTGTGACATGTTGACCTGGAGGGATCAGTGATCGTACTTCCGCAATCCCATAAGCATTCTTAAACTTGCCTGTCCCTCCTGTCACTGACAAATATGAAACAGTACTCCCAATTTTGTATACTCCATAGAAGTTTAGGCTGTCATTATATTCCCCTCCTTCCATCATAGCCGTAAACGCCATCATCTGGGTGGTCCCATCTGCAGAGCTTGCCACATAAACTCCTTGAGCTTTTCCCAGTGTTTGTGACCCCAAATCCGGACTGGAGGTCAATATGTCATCAATGACAGTGATCGTTCCAAAGCCTAATCCCAACCCATCAGGTCCCAATTGGATCTGAGGTGGGTTTTGATTATTTGGATTTCCTGCAAAAGCAGTACCAGTTAAGCCAGTTCCTAGTGGGAGACCAGTGACACCGTTAATGGTTGGAATGGCACCATTGGCATTGGGGATGGCAACCCCGCCTTGTGGAGGGTCAAACCCTATCTGCTTTGCAAAGGGCACTTGACCGTCGTAGATGTTACCTAACAAGCCAGTGATTGGCCTAGCTGTTGGGCTACTACCTCCAAGAATGTCATGCATGTATAACTCAAGCACTGGTTCTTCTTTGCTGGCTGCTGCAGGATCAACTGCAGCAATGACTCTTGCCATGTTCACAGTTGCAATTAGCATTGTAATGAGAATTGTTGGTGATGATTGCTTGAACATCTTGAAGTGTGTATATCAGAGGGTTATTGGATCCTTGAGGATTGAAAGATGAAGGTTTATGGATGATTATGCAAGTGGCTTATGGACCTTGCTTCATATATATTGAAGGCATAACCAGCTTAAGGTGGAGTTGTTGGAAGAAGGTGGTGGTGCAGTTGTTGAAGCTATGTTAGTTATGGGAAGTTATTGTTGTTTTAGGTGTATTAGCTATTTATCATCTAATCATTTAGATTTGTTTTAGGTATAAGCTATTGATCGTTTTAGAAAGGGAAAAAAATACAGATGGCATGCAGAAGCATGGTCTCATCTATGCTGGGTTCCACACCCAACTTTATTCACAACAAATTTGAACTGATTGTCACCCAATTGTGTAAATTTCGGAGTATTTTCCTTGCAGCTGATTCACTTTTGGTTAATAGCAACAACAGATTGCTGGGATAACGTTTGTTCAAAGCTGATATGTTGAGCGCTACAGTCCCCCGCATTTGCTGGTTGCCTGTACTAGTAATGAAGCTGAAATTGTGGAACTCCTGGGAGACGCAAAACGGTAAATCGACAAGTTCTAGAAGTCTTTAGTTATAGGCAATGCCTCTGATTCCATTGATAAGTAAGATTTTTATTGAAAGCACTAAAAAAAAGAGTGTGCATTGCAGTATCTATGAGTTTTAGCTCAAAATGATGCATCTTCTCTCCATAAAAATAGGGTAAAGGATGAAGTCGTGGGCTCAAAATTCATTGGATGTTTGTGCAACTTCTTAAAAAAAGAGAGTGTATCTGTGTAAGTCGAGTTTGCCAATGATTGAAGTGCCAGAGTCTCCTTAAGAGGTGAACTTCGACCTTGGTTAACATTGGTCTCTTTGGTTGTGTGGAGGAGTCATGGGGAAAGTTTAAAGTCATGTTACTGCTATAATCTTGTCAAGTCTGCTATAATCTTGCCAATGAGTTTCTAGAAATGATTACTTGTCTGAAATAAGACTTAAGCTTTTCTTTTCTTTTTGATTTTTGGCTTTAACAACATAATACAGGCTATTTGAGAGCAAGGTTTATGGAACATGCCTGTCTTGTAGGGATGACAGGTTTCGGAAACCACACTTAAGAGGAAATGAAATTAAAAAAATCCAGTTTCTTGACAAGGATGTATGTTGTGTTTTCCCTTTTAATTTTTGTTTTCTTGCCCCAGTGTTCTTTGCTCAGTGGCATTTCAAGGTGCATTTTGTTTCATTGTTTGTATTGAAAAGCACCGCTGAGAACAAATTTGCAAGGATCATAAACAACATCCATCCCCATATTTCAACAGAACAACTCTTTTTCGTTTTCTTTTTTGGTACAGTATTACAAATCAAGAACTGAAGAAACTTGAAAATTAATTTTGACAAACTTCAACCAAACTGAGAAATTTAAAACCCATGCCCGGGTTCACCTTCAAGAAAAACTTCACATTTTTGTCTTCAGATTTTCATACCATACTTAGTAGGTTAGATGCACTGTAATCCTCAGCAATGTTTCTGCACCATCGAGGACATGTTGACCAGGTGGTATGAGTGATCGCACCTCGGCAAAACCACTTGCATTCTTGAACTTGCCAGTACCGCCAGTCACTGACAAGTATGACAGGGTGCTTCCTATCTTGTATATGCCATAGAAGTTCAGGCTATCACCATATTCTCCTCCTTCAATCACGGCTGTAAATGCCATCATCTGTGTAATTCCGTCCGCCGAGCTCGCCACGTAAACTCCTTGAGCTTTGCCAACTGTCTGCGACCCCAACTCGGGCCCGGAGGTCAGCACATCATCGATGACGGTGATGGTTCCAAACCCTAGTCCCAATCCATCTGGTCCCAGTTGGATCTGAGGCTGGTTCTGATTGTTTGCGTTTCCTGCACCAGTTAAGCCAGTTCCAAGTGGTATGCCAGTGACACCATTAACGGTTGGAATTGCACCATTGGCATTGGGGATAGCAACCCCACCTTGTGGAGGAACGAAGCCTATTGGCCTTGCAAAGGGCACTTGACCATTGTAGATGTTTCCTAGCAAGCCAGTGATTGGCCTAGCTGTAGGGCTATTGCCCCCAAGAATGTCGTGCATGTATAGTTCAAGAATGGGTTCTTTTCCGGTGGCCGCTACGGGGTCAACTGCAGCCATAATCATCCCCACATGCACAAGTGCAATTAGCATTGTGAGGAAAAAGGAAGCTGATGATAATCCTTTGGACATCTTGAATTTCTAAGATGAAGAAGATTATGGGGTTTTGGATGAATATGAAATGGCTATAAACCATAGTATTTATATAGAGATGGAGAATGTGAGATGAAGATTGAGTTGTGGTGATGCTAAGATGGTGTAGTGGTTGGGTTTGTGTTAGTTATTAGAATGTGAACCATTCCATTTTGGGGCATCTTATTAGATATTCTTTCTTGGAAGCTGACTTCAGTGTAGCGGGTACAACTAACCCAAAACCATGTCATAACATATAATTTGCAAATGAACACCTTATGCCCTATAGATATTTTTCAAGGAAAATAAATTATACAAATTTACCCCAAGGCCATGCCATTCATGACCAAAACTAAACTGGTCTATGTTGTGCCACAGATGGGACATGAACACTGATTAATTACAAAGACAGCAAGTTAATCTGAGGAACCAAGCCCCCAGCCTTCATATGCTTAAGTCAATGGCTAAACTAAAATCAACCAAATAGTGTGAATACAGAAATTGGTAATTGTTATTACCAGGCATCTAATTCTCGACTTGCCTATACTATTTTTGCTAAGGTTGATAATTTTTTACACAACTCGCAAACATGACATGAATTCAATACGAAATTAGTGAGTTATAGTAAAGAGGTTTAACTCATGCATCAATACGATCCGAATCCGACACGCAAACACGAATTACCATCCCTAATTTTTTCTTTCTTTTCATGAAAGTTTATTTGTCATTTATGTTGATTGAAGAATAACAAAGGCTGAAAGAATTATTACAATATAATAAGGGAGAAAAGCTAAAGCAAACCAAAGGTAGGTGTTTGGGAGGGAGGGGGGTGTGGGGGGAAGCTACATTTTTCATTGCCAATCATGGCAGAGTCGAGTCAGCTGTCTGTTGCACAGGCTCATCATGATCTCTGACTTTGTTCTGTATCACAATCGGGGAGATCAGAGTCCATACTGTATAAATACTGCAGATTAGTAAATAAGCAAAGAAGAGAGAGAAAGGAAAGAATGATGGTCTCAATCATTACTTCACAAAAATGTTCCAAATCCTAGCTCAATTTTTTTTTTTTTTTTATTAAGTATTTTATTCTTTCCGAAGCTAAATTTCTACATGTAATTTACATATAATAGTAATAATAACAATGACAATAATAGTAGAAACTCTAAGTTGAATGATGACACTTAACGTCAAATCTTTAGCTGACACTACTATAATTTCTTATTTGACTTACCTAATTGCATATTACTATTGATGTAATGACCAAATTTAAAGTGCTATTGAAGGTGATTGCCAACAAAAGAATATATGGTAGATTGGTGTTTATATCTTCCTTGCATCTACTTGCATACTTGTAGTGCATTTCAATTGACTCAATCATTTCTGTCCTTAAAAGCATATCAAGGTACCAAAGTAATTTCAGCAAGACAAAGATGCCTCAAATTATAAAGATTTAAGCAAAATTTTGTGTAAGCAATTGGTAGAGGATTGCCATTACTAAAGCCCACCAGCTCGAGTTTTATCCATGTTTTGTCTATTTACAAAGTCCATCGCAGTGCTAATTGGCCTTAGCACAATTTAGCTAGATGGGCCACCTCTATTATCTTTAGTGGATGCAATCCCATTTCATCCATTCCCCATTAGTTATTGTTCCCATCAGTGATTTAACCAACAACCCCCACCACCCCCCCCCCCCCCCCCCCCCCCCCACCCCCCCCCCACCCCGCAAGTCTAGGATCTTCTATGCCCCCTTTTTTTTGTCCTTAATCAGAAAAAAAAAAAAAAAAACGAAGAAAAAAAAAAAAGAGAAGAAAAAGTTGAGGAGGATTTCATCTACATGAATTTGCTTACAGTATATTGTGGCTGCAAACCACTCGTTGACTATTTTCACCCATGTACTTGCCCAGCCAACATCTATGCTCCACCTGATTGTTCTGAAATGCATAAGCATATATCCATAATATGATATGAAAAATGGTAGATGGAAAGATTTAAATGACAGGAGGCATGAGTAGTTAGATTCTTTACTTCCTGGCTGAGTCATTTAGGTTCCAACTGATAAATAACATGGCAAAGTACATGGCCCCAAAGGCGAATACCAGGTGGAAAAATCCGTACTTGTAAGGAATATCATCATCCTGTTGAACTTCATCTTTGCGAAACTGGAAAGAACCAGTAATTATCATAGTATTTTGGCAAATAAACAAAATTGCAATAATGCTCACTCTTAAGGAGTGATTAGATTGCCCCAAGGATGTTCCAGATATTTCACATTTATCCTCAGGTAGCTGACAAAGAGAAGAAGACATGATACCGTTTGCATGATTCATTTTGTTGGATTCATATCTAAAAAATGAATTAATTGTATGGTGTTTTTGTTTTCCAGTTGCTAATTAATTGATTGAACTTCCTAAAACTAATACATGTTTTCCTGCCTTCTGTCAACAATCGAACAAAATTTGTAAGAAAGATTTTTCTTTTGAACTGGCTCATGCAAATGGAGGAAACAAAGTTGCAGCTGTTTATTCATCCAAAAAAAAAAAAGTAGCAGCTGTTTGACCTTTCACTTTAATGGAGAATATCTTTAGTGAGTAACCACTGCAACTGAAAATGCTTTTTCCGGGAGAGATGGCAGTGTTTGCTGACTAGATGTGACTAATGATTGAATTTTCTAACTTATTGCATACTCTGAGGGGTGGTGACATCAAATAAGAAATAGAAACTCACCTGAAATGATTGTGAATCAATCCCAGTTGAAAAGGTTGCCATGACAATTGCACATATTGCCATCAGGAAGCTCTGGAAGGTCAAGACACCCATGCAAGGAAAGAAATATTTTTTAGTTAATTCACCTTCCTTCTCTTTTTTCTTGTTTTTTTTGGGCAAAATTTCCAACTATGTGCAAGTATTTGATGCATCAAGGACAAGATAAATAGCATGGCACAGATGTTTTTATTGTTAAGATGTCAGCAATTACCAGACAGACATTCATAGTTGCAGTGTTCATATGTTTCGAATCTTTCAGTTCTGTCCTATAGAGCACTTGAAACAGGTTCAATTATATTTGCTGCACATTAAACTATTAAGTTTCATGAAACAAAAATTTTAGTTTATATATTGATTCATGCTGTTGGCTGTGGTTTTCAGAACAATTTCACCACAGGATATGGATTTTTGTTCCTCCAAAGACCAAGAAAAAAAATAAAAAATGGAAGCATTTCATCTACATGAGTGTTTAGATATGCTCCCAGGCTTCATTGCCTTCATTCTTTAATTGAAACTAATATAGATGTATATTTTTCATGGGATGAAGTGTTCTCATCATGATTATGATGATAGTAAAAAAATACAAGAAATTGCTTAAATGAGGTGCTTATATTCAGTCGTGAAGAAATGGCCACACTGGTGACAATTTCTCATAATAGTGAAAGATTCCAACAGTCAAAAGAAGAGCAAAGCACGATTTTCCACAACGCATTTAAAAATATAATTGGTGGACACTAAAATGGTTTCACAACTCTTACGAGCATCTTGGTCCAATCACTTACAAGTATGGTGGTCCAATCACTGTTTCCAGTCACTTGCTTTTTTGTGTTGCATTCCACAGTGGCAGGTTCACTGAAATGCCATGAGTCAATCAGAATGAAGCCAGATAAAAAAAAGTGTGTGATCGATCTAACAAATGTCAGGGAAACCTTCTAAAAGCAACATTTAAACTGGTATTCTTATACAAAGAAACAAGATGTTTATCAAGCTTTCACATCCAATACATGTATAGTCAGGGAAACCTTCTTAAGGAGTTCTGTATCAAATATGTTTTGGAACCATCACTTGGAACTCCTAATGAAATCATCAAAAGCCTTATTTAAGAGATGCATGTTTTGACATCAATATTATCCTAAATGATTTAATTAAAGCATACTATGAATATTGAAAACAGCAAAGAGATAGGATCTAGCCCTCCCAGAAAAAAAAATAAAAAATAAAACTATCAAAGTCAGTGAGTCATGATGTGGGCATTTAGTCCTAACCTTCTGATTGCAGACCAACAGAGGAAAACAACATAAGAAGCCATAATCCCCGAAGATAAAAGACCTCGGTTGACCTGCAACAAGCATCCATATAATAGCAATTTTGGATATCAATCTGGTGTTGCATTTAAAGAAAGCAAGGTGAAAGGGGAACCATTTCCTCATGATAAACATGATACAAGAATAAACTTGAAACTGCCGATGATAGCATGGTTGGATGTGATGATATGTTAACACATTAAATCCCATACCAAACCAGGCAAGAAATTACATTACTAGGGTGATGTGTGCAATGAGAATTTGTAGAAAATACATTGAATAGTCAAAAATGAACATTTGAATGCTTAAGTAAATATATCATTAAGCCCACTAAATATGTGGCTTTCATTTCCTTCTTACAGGGTTATCATATTGTCATTCTATTGACAAGGATAGAATTTGGTTATGTTCCTATGTGCACGTCAAAGGTTCGAATGAAGTTCATGTAGAATAACTCAACTAGGTGGTCCTCAAGAAAATGATAAGAATTTTAAATCATGATCATGCTCATCCTCATTGTGTCACATATGTCACAGTAATTGAACATTGAATAATGAAAGGTTAACAACTCCTAATCATGCTTAAAGTGATGAAAGATTGCTTCCTAGCCTATAAGAAAAAACAATCAGAACTGTTTCAGGGAAGAAATACAAACAAATTGCTAACCTAAATTTTATGTATCAATGTTATGCAGAGCATTGTCAATGTCCTGCACCTGATTAGAGGAGAAACTGTCATTATGGAAGCAAAAAGGGTTTAAGTTCCTATGACACAAAAAGATCTTTTCTGTTATGGGGGAAGGCTATTGTCTTTGCAATTTGTTAAACTCATGAATGGTGCATCCATCAAAACCAACCTATTTATTCACCATATTGGAGACATTACACATAAATAGGATTCATTCAATCATCTTCTGACATGAGGATGTCCCTGAAATTGAAGAATTCCTTTTATAGAAAATTAGGGATTTAAACAGGATGGTGCACTGGTTTCAAACTCCCAGTTTCTATAATTTAGTTAAAACAAGAATCCAGGCCTATCTAAAGCATGTACTTTGATAGTTATTTTAACTTGATACCACAAAGTCATATTATTTTCTGATCTAGAAAATTTAATATCTGAAATTGATTTGACCACTTCAAACTGACTGGAAAAGTAAAAAGGTACTTTAGAAAGAAATTCCTAGAGGGCACACCTTGGAGTGCAAGGATACAACCATCATCACAATTAGCAGAATTGCAGTCCATGTGATGAAAAATATGTTGAGTGTGCATGACGATCTTTGGGCATAGAATGGGTACATTAACACAATTCCACATATGGAAGCAATGTAGAAAAGCGTTGACGTGAATAACCCAAGGGAGCAGCTGTAAAATATAGAAGAAGATGCTATCAGCAATTTCAATGACAATTTCAAGTACCCAAAAATAAAAATAAAAAGGGCTAACGATCCTAGACATTAATACATCGAATTCATCAATAGTATAGTATATGTTTTTGGAAATCATATGCCTTTCTGCAAATATTAAAGGTATGGGTATTAGTATTACCATACATCATATCTTATACTTGAGATTAATATTTTTCTGCAAAAACATGTCATAGACAATCTAAACACATCTAAGGAGATTTGTATCTTGCCAATAGTAAGTCCAAACAACATATTAAAATCTTATTTACATTATCCATAAATTTTAAAAAATGGAAAAGTGGATTGAAATTTTGAAAAGCTCATTTAATTTTTTTTTTTTTTTTTTTTATCAAGCTCATTTAATTTCTAAAATTCTGTTATGTGAACTTTAAATATACTAGGAAAACTGTTGGGATGCAACAGTGCCGTTCTGTTCACGTAGACAGCTCTTAAAACATGTCTTGCGGAGTGCGATTTCGAACGTCATAAAAGGCTTTTGCTTCCCTTATTGGATACCAATTGGTTTTTAGATGAGATGGTCAAAAGCCCGATTCAACAAATAGTATCAGAGTCAGGGTCGTGGGTTCAAGTCGTGGGAGCGTCACATTGAAGGAGGGATTATTGGGGTGCAACAGTGCCGCTTTGCTCATGTAAACGGCTCTTAGAACATGTCTTGTGGGGTTCGATTTCGAATGTCATAAAAGGCTTTGGCTTCCCTCACTGGACACCAATTGATTTTCATATGAGATGGTCAAAGGCCCGATGCAACAAACATGATCAATGAAAATCTCTAAGTAACATTATAGCATATAAATTATAATTTCAACCTGCCCTTAATTTCTCAAAATCAAGAAGTGGAACACTTGCTTTAGGCATCTGAGCTAGACACATGTTCTGAAGGCACTTACATAGTCTAGATGTTTGGACCAAGCATTTTAAGCTTTTGATATTAATGGTATGGACTCGCATGGCACCTAACAGTGACTCTTATGATATATAGGCTTTTGCACCGAGCAAGAGTTTGTACCTTTGCTTGATTTCCTTATCAGGCATCCAGTAATTATTCCACCAATTGATGAACTGGATAACACTTATGAGTTGGAGGAGGAGAAAAATCCTGTAACATGGAAATCACACCTTGATGTCAGTGACAATGCACATTAAAAAACTCAAGATTAGAGAATATGGAGTACACAAGTTATCAAGAGATTTTTATCCTTACTATCTGCCTCTGCTTAATTCTCATAGAATATGAGGAGAAGGGAAAAAAAAAATACCAACAAATTGAGTTCTCTTTTACGATCTTCCATTCATTTGTTGTTTCTGAGATCCACAAATAACCTTTGATTGAGTACTTTAAATTCCAGAAACCTTTTCTATTTAAAATGGTGTCCATCTATCCCCGTATTGTATAATTGCTCTCTAGTTGGGATTGCTTTTTGTTGGTTCCAGTCCACAGAAATATCAAAATCTTATAAGTGGGTTATATTCTCATATTCAGCATAAATAAGGATAAGCCTTTGAAAAAGTAGAGTAATAATTAATCAGATTTTAAGTTTTTATTTTATTAAGTATAGACCCTCAAATCCTCAATGGGCCAAACGGCACTACCAATCCTGAACACAAAAGAAAAGGTTGCATGGTGCAAAATTCTGTAAATTCTGGCGCATTCATTTTGTGCAAAGCCGCCTGAAAATTTGGTTTCGTGAGACTGCAGTAGTGGATTCAGTATCAAGTCAGAAATTTGGGATAAGGCATCATAAACTGTTGGCCCTATATAGCAAAAGTTTCTGGCAACTATATTTTCACTTCTTTAGGTAGAAGCATTTCAGAAGGAACTGGAGATTACCCTGCACCAATACGAGCAAATTCGCCTGCAAGAAAATACCACCAAGCTTGTCAATTTCTGGTATATTTTTTTTTCTTTCAAGACAGAGCAAGCAAAGAGACTGCTAGCTTTTAAGTTAAAAGGAAAAGATGAACATTCAACCGTATAAGGGATCCCTTTCATAGGGCTGAAAGGGGAAGCTTCCAGTATTTGACTAAAGCTATCTTTCTTTGACCATTGTTATTTTGAGGAATGAGATACTAATAGTATGAATTAAACTCATATATAGACGGCTCCCTACTGAAACCCAAAAGTTCAACATAAAATAATTTCTTCTGACCAAAACATAATGTTCAACGTACCGTATAATTGAATAAAGTCTGAAGAGAAGAAGAATGGAACTGCAACGGATACAACGAATAGGAAAAACTTAGATGCCCAACATCTTGAATGCCAATTATTGCGAGCTTCAAACAATTTCCTTGTTTTAGATGTTGTAAGAAACATTATAAAGAAAAATATCTGAGATTCAGTGTCAAGGATGCAAATTCATGAATATGGAAAAGTATACTAACAACTCAATAGATACCATTACAAATCAATAATAATACACTACTATGTAATCGTCCAGTGTTTAATACTATATGCTAAAAGTACATTTGAGTGATTTTTTACAGTTTCTATTTCTGGTCCGATTCAGATCAGAATAATGGAGAGGCACAACTCTGATTTGGGATTTTGAGGCCTGGAATTTGGAATATAAACCCATTTTCCCCTTAAACCACTTCAAACAGGCAATTTTTCTAGAGAATCAGGTCGAGGTTAGATTAATTCTGCCGTTAAAACTATTAGTAATGTGCAAACCAAACTGAATATAGACTTCAGACAGATATCATGTTCAAGAGAGCTCTCAGCCTAGCAATCACGATTAGCCGAAATAAGAGATTTCATCATTAAGCAAGTAATATACATGATATACTATTAGCAAAAAGATACAAAACATCCTAAACTCACACGAAGAACTCCCAGCGTTCGAAAACAATCGCGTGCCCCAGTTCCACATGCTCTTAGATCTGCAAAAGAAAGCAAGCACAGAATCATTAGATCTCCATTTCACAATGGAACTGTATATAATTAGGTCTACAACAAATACATATATAGTTTGAGGGGGAGGAGAACTGAGAGGGGAAGAACATTGTCTTACAATGTAGCTGAGGTAAAAGCCTTTGTCCATAGTCACGGACAAACCAAGCAATAAGATTTGTTACCAAGAAGATAATGCCATATGAATAACGGGCTCGCAGTGACTTCTTCCTCTCTACAGAGTAGTCAACATTATTTTGCTCCAATGACCCACGTACTTCTTCCTCAGAAACAAGCTCAGAGTTTCTTGGCCTAATATCTGCTTCTGTAGCTTCAACCGCTCTAGTGGACACTTTCATTCTGGTGTTTCAATCAGTAAAACAAAACTAATGAACTGATCAATATTACTCCTTTTTCTCCAATCCTCAACATAATGCCTCCAAAAAAGTATCAACTTCAAAACAATGCCCAGAACAGGAAAATGTGCAGTTATGGACTGGATAGAACACCAGCAACAATAAGGAGAAAACCATATCCAGGGAATCCCATGATAATAGTAATGATGAAGAAAACGCATAATGTATAAAACAAAAGGGAGAAAAAAAATTATTATGAAAGTGAAGTTAAAAATTCAAACCTTTCTTTCCTGTTTTTCCCCGTGGTATGTGGCTTGAAACACCTGAGCAAGGAGAATGTGAATGAAGCTCTTTGGTCACTCCTTACAAGAACTAAGAAGGAAGCTACCAACTTGTGGAGGAGTAGTTTGAAGCTGGGAGTATGATATTAAAGTTGCAGCTGTGGTTCATAACCGTTGGATTCCAAGAACCATTTGTCAATGTCGTCTTTCGTGATGTTATATTCCCCGCCGAACAACATAGAGACCTTTGATATTATTCAACATTTAATAATGGTCTTCAGGAAACAGCCCTGATTAGTTTACATGCACGAACACACAGACCCACACTCTTTGACTTTTGCATGGAGCATCTCCCACGTCAATAATTAACCTCAACATAGTCCAAAGTCCAATTACGTACAGCTCATTGTATCCCAGCTTTCTTCTCCTTTCCACCATTGTAACGATTTTGGTATATTGGAGATACTTCCTCTGTTTCAACCATATCAGATAAGCCAGAAGAAACATCTTTCCTGACTAAGAAAAAAGTACAAGATAAGAAGAAGAAGAAGAAAGCAGGTGTGAGGGGACATTGGCACAAGAATTGGGTAACCATTCGTATATAAGTTTAACTACACTTTTGAGCTGCACAATTTTCTTCACATAACTTAAACAGCAAGGCTTCATATGAATGAATTAATCAAATAACATTAACAATGCTGTTCAGCTAATTAAACATTTAAATTTGTCAACTTTTTTTTCGATATTTAACACACATCTCACGGGATATACCATTTACATTGTGTATGCAACAATGTAAGTGAGAAAGCGAAGAAAAATCTCACGACGCACTCACACACGAGACAGTAGTGTGATTGTGGCATTAAATCAAATAGGTAAAGGTGGTTTTGATTGTTTGATTAAAAAATGAGGATGAAGTTGTATAAGATAAACAAGGCCAGGACAAGCCACATTGACCAAACCCCAAATGCCCTCCAGATTTCTAGACAGTGTGGACCCAATTCTTCTACGCGTCTAATTGACCGTTGGGGTATAATGGCGGTGACTATTTGAAAAGCTGTACACCATATTCAGCCTGATCAGTATATATAAAAAGAATAATTAAGAATCACGAAAAGGAAGGAAGTTGAAAAATAATGTATCAAAATAATTTTATTTTAACTGTTTCTATTATCATGAATGAAATTTAGATGCGTTATAAATCTTGTACTATCATTCTTTCATTTTCCTACTTTTGAAAATTACATTTAAATCTGTGGGGTCATATGAGGGATCCACACGAACCTCACAAATCTATTAGTAATTTTGAAAAATGAGAGAACGAGAGAATGACAAGAAGAGGAAATGAATTATTTCTCTAAATATCATACGTGGTGTATGGACCACACTTTAAATATTAAAGAATATCTTACATAAGTTATATAAAATTGTTTCAAAGCCTTTTAACAAATGATAAAGACTTACGTTCTCAAGGAGTAGCTCAATCGGCTGGAGACCACGCCTCATGAAGCGGAGATTACTAGTTCGAATCCTCTCCCTCCTCTTCTGTGGACATGTAAAAAAAAAAATGATAAAGACTAATACTACTCGCCCTAGCTATTTTTCTAGAAAGTGTTTTTTTCTTGCATAACATGATTCTTTTTCTTTCTTTATTTCTTTTTTTTTTTTTTTATGAATAAGAAGATATATTATAGACAAAAGAATGAGTGACACGACCCAATTCAAGGCATGCTAATAAAGTACTCTGTAAAGTAATGTTATACATCATCTCATTATTTTTCGTCATCCTAAAGCTGATGTGGCGTGGTCTACTCAACCTAAAAAACCAATTTTCATGCACCAAAAGCTATGGGAGACCACGCCACATAAATTTTAGGAAGATGTATAGCATTACCAATACCAACACCTACATTCTGATGATAGATTGATAGATATGCCTTCCATGCACATCGAGATTTTTGGTTTACCTTCCATGTGTACAATCACTCATAGGCTTTGTTTAGATTTGTAATTTTATAACGTACAATTTAAAAATAATGATTTTTTGATTTAAAAACCCACGTACCTAAAATTAGTAAAGTATATGCATGCAGTTACCCCAAGTACAGGTAAACCATATGCTTGCTCCTTAATTTTCACACCTATCACTATAGCTGGTCTCCTACTTTTGATCGTTCTATTTATTATGCTGAATTTTGGGTTTCGTGGTTTTGCCAAGTCCGATCGACTAGTTTTATGCGGCTGCTTGCTCTCTCAAGTCTCAATCCATGCTGGCTTATGATTATTAAATGCTTAATATTGGAAATTATATGTGCTAATGCTTGTTAATTTCTTGCTTTTTTTTTTTTTTCCTCTTTCTGTATTCTTCTTTGAGACTTGAGTTTGTACTTCACGTTACTATTCCCAGTGTCCTAATGTGCACCTTTTCCTACTTAATAGATTAAAAAACAAAAGCAGTGCAGTTGTGGAAATGTGAAGCGAGCTTGATTTTGCAATATAAAATGCGTTTCTCTATGCTATTAGGTGCCTCATAATTTGGTTTAGGTGTGTAGTTTTAGAGTGAGAAGTGAACTCGTGGAAATATATATATATATATATATATATATATATAATGTGAATGATTCAGTGGATTAGGTTTGGTTAAAGTAGGCAAGATTACTAGGATGAGAGTAATTGAAATGGGTTATATATTGGTTGGTAATTGTAATGTTGGAGTCAAACATTACAATTATAATGTTGGGTAACCATATTTTTTTTTTTATTATTTTTGGAAAACACGTTTGGGTGGATTTTTTTAATTTCAAATTCTACCTAATTTTCGGTATTTGCAATTTTGAATATAGAAAAAAAATATATATAATACAATACAAAAAAATCGCACACCCAAACGAGCTATTTTAAGGTTTTAAAAAAGAATGACATATATTATGAATTGTGAACATGTTATGTAAATGACACTATAAGGTTACTACGCTTAATTTATTGTAGATTAATTACTAAAAACAAGAAGAAGCACATCTATCAAAACAAAAATCTACAACTAAGAAAACAAAATACTAGCCATTTCCATCACCATTGGCACATGACCCTCTCACGATAAGGTAACAATGGGCTTTAGCACAAAGAATGCCTGCTTGATCAAGGTGATGGCGATCATAGATATTAACAAGAACTACAAATTCAGCAACCATTATTATATATTTCTTTTCAGAGATTAGTTGTATTGATACAGAAAATAAGTTGTTAATCTTTTCATTAACAACCAATTAAACGAATACAACAAATTCAGAAAATCAGTTGAACTAACAAAGAGTCGTTTTTCAAGTACATGAGGAGATGGCAATCATAGCCACCCACCTTAAAGAATTTGCTCCAAAGAGCCTTAGCCTTGACTCTCAGGATACTCTGGGCCGTTCACTTGCACAAGGCAGAGAACTCGCCACACCGCTCCACCGTCACTCTCCTGCTGTATTTTCAGGGTTGCAACTAAACAATGGAAAATAGCTAGTTTTTTTCTCAACAAAAAACGATTAACGCCTAAACAAATGAGGCCCAAGTGATTTTGTTGTACCATTGTAACTCTAGGTAGGTCTGACTTGTAGTTTTACTGTAAATAATTTGGAAATGATTTCCCATTGATTTCACTCTTCAACATACGTTTGCAGGCATTAATGCTCATTGTTCCCATTGATGCTGTTGACTTGTTCAGCTTCATGAGGTTAGTTTAAACTGTGATATCTTTTCTCTTTTTATGTTTTTTTGTGGTTCTGCTAAGAAGTTGATCTCTAGCACTATGATTTAATTTTTTTTCAAATTCAACGAATTTCCAAACACCATTTTTTATATTTAGTTGTTTTATTTCACATATTTAGTGCCGTCAACATTTAGAGCTACTGGAAAGCATTTTTTAAGAGTGAACTTCGAATATTTACTATTATATCATATATATATATATATATATATATATATATATATATATATATATATATATATATAAAGCCGAGTTTTTCCTTAGAATGGCATAGAATAGTGACACGTGGCATGAACCCATACTTTTTAGTGACTGAACCGATCATTTAAATACTGAACCGGTCTTTTAAATAAAATTGAACCGGTCTATTTAATCTCTCTCTCTATTAATGATACAAATAGTCTCTCTCTTAATTAATGATATAAATATGACCTTTTGGTATTTTTATATTTTTGGTTGAAATCTAAATATAACCGGTCTATTTAATCTCTATTTCTCTCTATTAATGATACAAGTAGCATCTCTCTCTCAATTAATGATATAAGTATGACTCTTTGGTATTTTTATATTTTTGGTTGAAATCTAAATATGTTTTCATTTTGTTTGTGAATGTTTATGAGATTTTTTTTTTGTTCATTTGTTTTTTCGAATGTTCAGAATTATATAGGATTGAAATATAATAGGTATCACACCAACATTAAAAAAAATTCCTATTAATTTTCTATTTTATATTTTGATAATCAAAATCGTGGTTTTCTTCTTACTATTTTTCTTCTTCATACTTATTTTCATTCTAAACTATACATATGAGAACAAATATTTTAACATATTTTAATTTATATGAATTAAACTAAAAATAAGGATCTTATGTATTAATTCATTTAAATGTTTTATATACCATGTCATATATATATATAAAAGCCGAGTTCCAACTTAGAGTTGGCCTAGAATTAGGACACGTGACATGAATCCATACTTTTTAACTATTGAACCGGTCATTTGAGTAAAAAAATGGTAATTTAAGTAAAACTAAACCGATCTGTGTATTTCAAGTAAAATAAATTATGCATTTAATATCACTAATTAACTATCTTATATTGAATAAAAAATGAATAGAAACGTCAATTTTTTTTGTCATTAAATCCTCACTAATTTCTACCTATTTCTCTTCCTTTAAGTAAAATCTTTTACTCTAACACTGCTTCCTCTCCCACTAAATGTCCGTTACAAACTAAACCTCAAAGAGTCAAATGTCAGTTTTTTTTTTTCCTTTGGGAAATGTCAAAAGTCACTCTAATATCTCTCACTTTCTCAAATAAATATATGGAGAAGTAATGGTTTGTGGCTATGCAAAACTGCAATGTTGTTTACATTACCGGATTGTAATGCTCAAAGCAAAGAGAGCGAAGTTTTTGCTATTGTTGGAACCTTTTTGTTTGTAATATTGCTATAGGTTTTTTTTTTTTTTTTTTTTAATTTGCCTTTCAAGTTTGTCAAGATTGTGTTCAATTGAATTGTAAATAATATGTTTGTATTTATTTTATGTGCTTCTGTTTTTTTGATTTGATTTTCTATCCTTATTTTTGCATTGATAATTTATATTTTTTATTTTTTATTATTTTTGTTGTTTTGAGTACGCGGTATGATGATTTTTTAATTTACGTTGTTCACTGATTTTTTTTTCCTGTATAATGCACATTGTTAACGTGCTTAATTGATAGACAATATTGATTTTCAAGGTTTCATATGAACCAAAAAAGTATATGGAAAAGAAAACTCTGATTTATTCTTTATTTTCTATGTAATTAATATATTATTTTTAATTCAAATTGCTTATTTTATCTTTTGTAAATTTTACACTAAATTCAAGAAAATGATGGTGAGAGAGAGTTTCCTATGGTTTTTTTTGTACGGGGTATGATGATTGTTTAGCGTATTATGTTTATTGAGTAGTTTTTTATTACTTTGTGTAATACAAAAAAGATAATACTATTATATGGACAGAAATTTCCTACAAACCGGTTTGTAAGAAATTTCTTACAATCCACATATAAGATTGACATGTGTCATTTAGCATATGAGAATCATATGTTATTTAAATAGCATGTACGAACATAGCATTAATAAAAAAATATGTGCTTCTCACATGTTTAAAAGATACGTGTCTTTTTTAATTGTGAGTCGTAGAAAATTTCCTATAAACCAGCTTATAAGAAATTTTTGTCCCTATTATATTATATTAGTGTTTTTCAATTTTCAATTTTTATCTATATTTTCTATGCTTCTCTTCTTCCATTTTTTTTTATTATTATTATTATGAAACTAAATTATAAGGAAGAATCCCGCGCTATGCGCGGGTTACAAGCTAGTTTTCTATTATCAGTGAGTGAAGAGGAAAATACTGCTTTCTGTTGTTATCATATGTTGGCAGATTCTGAGAACTTAGAATATTGTATAATTTACCGACACATGTGCATTTACATGGACAGATATTTGAATATTGTTGGGTGTTTCAATCAGGTAAGCTCATAATTTTCAATAAAATTATAGAATAGGAAACATAAAACTCTAAACCATTCGATGCAAGTTACGGCCTGTATTCCTTCCTAATCCGAATTGATCAGAATAAACATAGGACAATAAAACTCTAAACCAATCCCTTCTATGCCAATCAAAAGCTTTAGCCAGCCTACTAATCAAACATATTTCTTCTACATTCTTATAAACCCAATTCCCATTAGCATCCAAGAATCAATATCTCTATCTTTTTCATTGGGATTTACTTGCTAAAAAGGACACAACTCATATATGAATCTAGACACAAAATAAGCCTCTGGAGTCTGGCCTAACAAAATAAACTACTTTCGAGTGCCGATTATAGAAGGAAAACAAAGATTTATTTGGAAAAAAAATTATAATCCCGATGCATCTTGATTCCTCAGTGGAGCAACAATCACAGGTTTTATCCTAAATTACCAAGCTACCTACATTGTTTTTCTACTATGAGTACATGGATACCATGATCAAACCAAACAAGAAACAAAAATCCTGACGTTTGCATCAGGTGTGGATGGAAACGATAATCCTAGGACTAGGAAGGATCCTCAATAATCCATGCCACCCATGCCACCACCCATTGCCGGAGCCTCTTTCTCTTCCTTAGGTATTTCGGTCACAACAGCTTCAGTAGTTGTCATCAAAGACGACACACTGAACACAGAAAGTGAAAAACAAGATTTAACACAACTTCTCAATGACAAATACCAAAGTCAACACAAACAAACAGTAGGATCTTTAATCTTACCTTGCGGCATCAACCAAAGCAGTCCTAATTACTTTCACCGGGTCAATTATTCCAGATTTGACCATATCAACATATTCATCTGCTCATGCAATTTCTAAATTAGTACAAACGAATACACAACCTAGTGAGAGAGATAATGATAAACTGTGGGGAATTTACATACCTTTGGCTGCATCGTATCCTTTGTCAGGGTCACTTTCTTCCAACAGCTTACCAACAATAACAGCCCCCTCAACTCCAGCATTAGAAGCAATTGTGTACGCAGGTGTCTGCATTAATAACAAATAAGAACAAATAGCCCAGATGAGGACAAAAATTTCTTACGAACTGGTTTGTAAGTAATTTACTACAAACCAACTTCTAATAATAACATGTATTCATTGCATTTGAGAGCATATGTTCTTTTTAATTGCATGTGTTTTCTCACATTTTTTTTTAATAGCTTAAATGACACATGTCGCTTTTAGACGCTAATTTGTATGAATTTCTTACAAACCAGTTTGTAAGAAATTTGTGTCCCCTAGATAACCAGACAAAAATGACAACTTTCAAGCTTAAGACATGCCAGAAGATCTATTGCACGGGTAGATGCAAAACAAAGATTTAACTATGTTTGACACAAGTTTTTTTACAGAACTCAAAAGGCCCCAAAAAAACCACTTGGGATCTTATTAGACATAAGTCACTGACACAATGGACGAGAATCCGTTCAAGTAATCCAAGCAAAGTGCTCTCAAATACTTAGTTCCAAAAACTATAAGAAACAAACCTTCAGAGCATTCTGAATAATCTGAACACCGATCTTCTGATCAAAGTTGGCAGTTTCCAGCTTATCCAACTCTTTTGATGCATAAAGAAGAGCAACGCCACCACCTGCAGATGGGAAACTCTTGTAATATCTGTCCACTGACTCAAATTTCAACCAGATAACTACAAAATAATAGATAAACGATTTACCTGGTACTATACCCTCCTCTACAGCTGCCTTTGTGGCATTTAAGGCATCGGTCACTCTATCCTTCTTCTCACTAACTTCAGTTTCGCTAGCTCCTCCAATCTGTGAAAATAAAGCAAATTTCAACCATTTCTTGGCCCATTACACCACTACCCAAGAATGCGCATAGACAACAAAAGATAAAGATCAGCCAGCCTAACCAGCAAGAGCAGTTGTTGCATTAGTTAGTTGACAGATTCATAAAATGTTAGAATATAACAGTAACCAGACCTTCAACACAGCGACACCACCAGAAAGCTTTGCCAATCTCTCTTGTAACTTTTCTTTGTCATAATCAGAAGTGCTATTTTCAATTGCTGACCGGATCTGTTACCACAATTATTGTTGACATCAATAACTTAGGATATGAAAAGATCTAACTAAGTTTGTTTAGGAATATATTTCTCAACTAACAGGATAACAATTAATCAATTTTCACAATTCAAATATCAAATAATGCGAAAAAGGACAGAAAAACAAAGTCTAGGAGGTACTAAGACTAACCTGTTCACATCTTTCCTCAATAGCCTTCTTGTCGCCAGCACCATCAAGAATAACAGTGTCATCTTTTGATATTGCGGCCTAAAACAAAAACTGTTAATTATCCTCTGAAAATCATTATATGATAAAGAGCTAACATCGACACTTATTCCAAATTTACCAATCCGAATTTCACATCAATCAAAATTTACCATGAGAATCATTGTCTACTACATTAAAAGTTAATCTATACGCCGAGTAAAAGTCCAATGTCTTAAATTTGTCAATCAGAATTGTAAACATCAATAAAAATTTACACTGAAAGAGCCATGGTCAAAGAGATGGAGTACATATATAAACTTCAAACCGTATTCAAGCTTACCTTCTTGCAAGTGCCAAGCATATCCAGATCCACTTTTTCAAGATTCATGCCAAGCTCGTCGGTAATAAGCTAAAATATAGAGGTAACACAGATCAGGGTCATGCAGTACCGTAAAATTGAGAAGTTTAAACTGATACAGGACGGTAGGCTTACTTCTCCTCCTGTAAGAACAGCTAGATCCTGCAGAAAAGCTTTCCTGTTTTCACCAAAACCAGGAGCTTTAATAGCACAAACCTGTAGCAATGACATTCACATCAGTTTAGCAAATAACACCACCCCTGTATCAAGTGTAAATAAAAAAGGGAACAGGAAATACAGCCAACCACAAAAAATAAATTAAAAAAAATCAACCTTGATTCCAGCACGAAGCTTATTCAGGATAAGAGTTGCCAAAGCCTCACTTTCCACATCTTCGGCAACAATTAGTAAGGGCCTTTGTCTCTGAACAAAATAAGTGTGAGCAGAATACATCAATTGGTAAAATATGGATCCAAATAAAATTGATTTACCAGAAGTTGCTCACCTTCAAAGCCAGCTCTAATACTTTAATGACAGCATTTAAACTTGAGATCTTCTTCTCATGAATTAGAATGAGAGGGTCTTCCAATTCCTGTCAACAAATAGGCCATGGACATTGCTTTAAAACTGAAGCAGCACCAAGTTTTTTTAATTTTTTTTTGAAAATTTAAAAAATAAAAAGACTTGGACAGCTGGTGAGCACGCAACCGGCACTTTCAAGTCTATATAACCAGGCATTTGTGTCATGAGAAGAGGTAAAAACTTACACATTTCTGGGTTTTTGGGTTAGTAATGAAATAAGGGGATATGTAACCCCTATCTAGCTTCATGCCCTCCACAACTTCCAACTCATTATACAATGTTTTTCCATCCTGAAACGGTTAAATAAAGTAAGAACCACACTTCTTGGGAAACGTTTGGCAGTTGGCACCAAGAGGCACCCCCTTATAGTTAGAAAATACAAGGTATCAATAGCAATAGTAAGTTAATTACTTGGATTGTGATTACTCCCTCTTTGCCAACTCTCT
This sequence comes from Alnus glutinosa, assembly GCF_958979055.1. Taxonomy (NCBI): domain Eukaryota; kingdom Viridiplantae; phylum Streptophyta; class Magnoliopsida; order Fagales; family Betulaceae; genus Alnus; species Alnus glutinosa. The sequence continues at coordinate 12,040,073 of NC_084886.1, forward strand.
CCATAGCCCTTGCAATCAACTCACCAATTTCTCTATCTCCGTTTGCAGATATTGTCCCAACCTGTCACATTAGATTTATATACCGGAGACCTTGGATTAAATCTCACAAGCTTTACTTTTATAAACCCCCAGCACTAAGGAACTCATGCTGCAAAAGGCTGAGTTACTAGAAAGCATCAAACAGACCTGTGCTATTTCTTCAGATGTGCTGATCATTCGTGCTCTGCTCTTCAAATGTGTAACAACAGCGTCAACTGCCATGGTAATACCACGTCTTAGGTCCATCGCATTCATTCCGGCAGCAACTGACTTGCACCCTTCGGTAAATATTGCTCGGGTAAGTACTGTAGCACAGGTTGTCCCTGCAAACACATTGAAAAGTCCTCACAGTTCTCATTGCTCAGCTTAAAGGGGTGAAAGAAAAGAGTTGCACATCTCGAACACAACTTCTAATTTAAGAACACCAAATCTTCTACCGTGTATAAGAATGCAAGCCAAGCCAAGCCATTCTCAACAATAACCAAAAACAACACAAATACATGAACAGAATTATCACAGTTAAATTATCTGTGTTTCCACCAAACGCTTCTATGGGAAGAAGACCTTACCATCCCCTGCTGTATCATTGGTGGCATTTGCAACCTGTTTCACAAGGCTGGCACCAATATTCTTGACTTTGTCCTTGAATTCAATGCTCTTTGCAACGGTTACACCATCTTTTGTAACTTTTGGGGCACCCCAACTTTGTTCAATTACCACATTACGTCCCTTCAACAGCAAAACACCAATGTCAACACTTAACCACATTGAATATTCCAACATGAAGAAAAGAAAAGGTTTGAACAAAACAATAACCTGGATTATAAATATACTAGCGAAGAAAGCAGATTCATGGATCTTCAAACAGGCAACTTTACTTTTTTTCCTAAATATCAGCATACAATCACACTAATATCTCCAGCGTTCGATCAATGAGTAAATTAATAAGAAACACAAACCCGGAGATCTATATATCAAGATTCCACGAAGAATACATTCATTATTAAAATAAAATAATTATTAAATAAATTATTGGGGCCTAAAACCAGCAAAAACACCAACGCTTATAAAAATTCTTACCGATAAATGATATTGAGATACGAGTTACACAGCAAAAGTTAGAGATATCAATTAAGAATGATCTGGTTAGCTAGATATGGAGGGAGTACCTTAGGACCCATAGTGACTTTGACAGCATCGGCTAGCTCTTCCACACCCTTAAGCATAAGAGCCCGGGCCTCCACTCCAAATCTGATGTCTTTGGCCGCATAATTCCTGCTCCAACTCAATCTACTACCAACCTGTATACAACAAAGCGAGGGGATCAACACAAAATTAGAAGAGATAATCATAGAAGTTCCAGAGTCTAAGGAAAACCCAAAAACCAGTTCTCCCACCTGCTGGGAATTGTTCCTAGCGACCCTGCAAAAGCCAAATAAAAAAAAAAAAAAAATACAAGAAGAACAAATTAATTGTCTTTTTGTTTTCTTAGAAGGTAGGAAAAAAAAAAAACAAGAACGATGAACGATAAACGATAAACAACGAAATTCATAATGCTAAGCTGCTTTGAAGAAAGTAACTAAGTTTCACCATGTCTAAACTCGAAACAGTGATAAACAAAAAAACCCATATCCAAGACATTGATTATCGCATTTTCTCGGGAACCAAATGGAATAAGAGAAGAATGAAAGAAACCCAAATGGAAAAAGAAGAGGAGGAATCGGAACGGAAGGGGAGGGGAAAGAGCACGTACCGGGCTCTGGAGGCTAGGCTTGAGGCGAAGCGGTACATGATTGTGATGGGAGGGAGAAATGGCAGAGACTACAAAAGAGAGACTGAAACAGCGTGGAGGAGAAGTGGTGCTTTTAAAAGGAAATGAAGGGAAGGGTCTAGAAGCAGTCACCGGCAGCTTCTAGGGTTTAAGGGTTTTTGTGTTTTTTTATTTATTATTTTGTATTATATGGACTATATATGGTCCATGGCGTAGTACTTACGAGTATGATTTTAACGTGGTTTAAGGTGTTTTTTTAACGTGGTTTAAGGTTTCTTTTTGGCTTTTGAACCCTTTATTTCATTGGACCCCCAAACAAAAAGCTAGTTTTTTCTATGTCCATATTTAGAGTAAAAAATAAAAATTGAATAATATAGCACATATTACAGTCTCGAAAGGACTTCAGGTATGTTTGGCAAAGCTTTTTTTCTTCTTCTTCTTTTTTTTTTTTTAATGGTAATAAAAATTAATTGATGTGATACAAAAGTAAAATGATTTTTGAATTTTGAATTTTGAATTTTTTTGAGAGATAAGTGAAATAAAGTTGTTTATTAATGTGAAAAAAAGAGTTTGACTCTTTTCTTTTAGCGAAATTAAAAAATTGAAAAAAAAAAAAGGAAAAAAAAAAAGAAAAAAAAAAAAAAAGAGAGGGGGAAATCAGAAATGCTTGCCAAATGCACATGAGTAAGTAGTTACTTAAAAATTAGTTTTTGCTCATTGATCCTGGTTAGTTTGAAATTCAATCATTTCGAATTGCAATAATTTTGAGCAGCTGATCTTTGAGGTATAGCTAAGCGATTTGTGGTCACTAACATCTCAAAATCTATTCATATTGACCTATAATTTTAGGTATTGGCCTTATATGCTGAAATGGCACTGTCATGTCAATAATATATTTTTTTTTAACAAACCTCTTTCCTTTGTGTTGATTGACGTCACCCTCAATTGTCATGCGGTAGTGGTCGTGACCACAAAATTTAATATAAACGAGATCAGCTCAATAGATTTTAAGGTTTAAGACAGACAATTTAATTGGAACCTTTTTTATATTTAAATATTAGTTTTAATTTTTAGTTTCTATTTTTCATTTAAGAATCATTCCTTTCACTTTTTTATCTTAAATTTTTCCAAACAACAAGTGAATTCATCTTCATTTCAAGACATTCAGTTTTAACGAATGGCAAATTTTGTATTGAGCTATATATAATTCATTTTATGAAGAATATAATTTTTCACTTAAATATAAACACTATAAAAATTTAATTCATTTCGTAAAGTTTCCCCTTATTTTAATGAAAGAACATAGCCGACATATTAGTTTGGAGTTAAGACGAAATTACAAGTGTTATTACTTTTGGGGTGCCACTAATGTGACTTTTTATTTTTCTCTTTCCCTCTAAAGTCTCAATATATTGGGATTCAATTTTTTGTAATTGTTTTTCACCATAATTGGGGCTTTAAAGATTTTTTTTTTTTTTTAAATGAAACTTAATTAACTATTGTCATTTGGGGACTTAGGTGACCGCCTAATTGGCCGAGACAATGAGATGGCCCTGAATACAGAACAAATCGATCTAGTGCAAACCAAATATGGTGGGTTTGTTTTGCACCAAATCGAAGATCAGGGTTCGAAGGTGATGGGGCCACTCGCAAAGGTTAAGTGGGAATGACCGACCACCCTCCTACCTTGCGTTGCACTACCACATTAGTTAGTGAAGACCATGTAGTAAAATAGTAAATAATAAGATGAAAGTACGGTTATTATATTTTTATAACAGAAATCATCCCGCCATAGGTGGTTATAAAATAACCGCGTTTATTTAAAATTATAACCGCAAGGCATAATTGCTTTTAAATTTGAGCATTTTGGGTCTATTTTTTAGTATTGAGCATTCATTGAACTTCTTTTTTGGGCTTTCCTCCCCTCCCTGATATATGGTGTAATTTAAAACTCCATATGAAACAATATCGTTTTGTGTGTGTGTGTGTATGTATGTATATATAATATTTATATGGGTAGGTGGTTAGCAGTTTTTTCAACCTACCTAAAAAAACGGTTAGGCAATTAGCGGTTTAAAACGGTTATAGGTTTAGGGCTATTATTAACTACCCACAATTTCACCCTTGGGACTAAATACATTTAGCATTTCTCCAGCTGGGCGCCAAAGCTTTCACGTGACATTTGCTTATCTTAAATTGCTGATTGTACTAGCCTTTTTTCTTCTCCAAAAAAGGACAAGAGGGGGTGACTAACCATGGTTACTCTACTTGGGTGTTACCATGGTAGCACTTACCAGCTATAAATTACTCAGAGGGGCCTATACAGCGAAAAACCGTTAGCGCTTTCTCAAAACAATGGAGTCATAGCCAGACTCTGTCCCACCAAGGCATCGATGGAACCTAAGGTGTCTAATATTAATCAGGAATGAGTTATTCTCATTGTAGGATTCGAACTAACTCCTTAACCGTTGCCTAACCTCATGGAGATTTTATTGAGATCACTGAATCACAGCCACTTATGGTTGATTATACTAACTTTGAAGATGCGTGTAGCCATCTTGTATAAAAGAACAAGTGACATATTGATTTATTTTACTCAATTAATTAAATCAGCGTAAAAGTGTTGCATGCTAGTTTTTCTTTAAATATTATTTTTCAAAGTCTTAAGAATAAAGATAAATGTAATGATATAGAGATCACACAACCTAATGATTATTTGTCCAACAAAAGAAATAATATTTTATTATTATAATGTGCTACAATGAATAGCAATATATTGCAATTCACTTAGCAAAAAATGTATTCTACTTATTTTCAACCTAATTTGTTGGAGATGAAAATTGAGTGATGTTAGTTAAAAATACATATTATGATGGATTTACCTAATCCGTAGGAAATGCTCTTACATGTAAAATTTTTGTTGGAAGGGAAACATACGTTTAATTTCTCTAAAGTTGTACTCTTTTTTTTTTTTTTTTTCATATTTTTTTTACCTTTAATGTTTATAAATTAGCGATCTTCCTCTTGAAGTTTTTGAGATTGTTAATACAATGGATGTATAAGCGCGGCGGTTAATATTTACTAATAAGTGGTAAGCGTTAATAACCGCAACAATTGCTAACTGGGTAATTGGAAATAATTGCAACCGGATTATCGAATAATTGGGTACCTCGATTGTGATTATCGGTTATAGGATTTTAAGAAACCGGTTAATAGTCGGGTAACCGGTTTTTTTGTTTTTTGTTATATATATATATATACACATTTACCTATAAAAAAAGAATATATATATATACACATTAAAATTAATAAAAAAAATGTAGCCGAATCACCACCACCAACCTTTTTTTTTTTCCCTAAACCAGGAGACCACCTGTATCCTTCGAATTGGCCAAAAAGCTCACTCTCCTACACCCACCCGCACATTACCACCACCACCACCACTGCACACACACACAGCCTTGCTACGAACATTTCCTCCTCAGCTTCTTCTCCAATCTCCACCCACTCAGCTCCTCGGAACTCCCATATTTCTATTCTCTATCAAATTACAGAGAGAGAGAGAGAGAGACCAAAGATGACGGAGGCAGCGATAAGGAAGAAGCCAGGCATGGTGAGCGTGAAGGACATGCCGGTCCTCCAAGACGGGCCGCCTCCGGGCGGGTTCCCGCCGGTCCGGTACGCCCGTAGGATCCCCAACAAGGGACCCAGCGCCGTGGCCATTTTCCTCGCAGCCTTCGGTGCTTTCTCCTGGGGCATGTACCAGGTCGGCAAGGGCAACAAGATCCGCAGGTCAGCATTTCTCGATCGCCATCATCATCAGCTTCTTCTTTATCTCTTGTTTTTGATATTTTTGTTTTGCTCAATGATTTGCTTATCTGGGTTTGGCTGTTTTGTCAATATGGTCGAATGGAGATGTGGGGGTTATGTTTAGTGGTGCATAGATCTTTGTTTTGTTGATTTCTTGTTGATATTGATGATGAAAGAGTTCTGGGTTTTGGTGGTTCTTTGAGATGGGCTCTAGAAATGAGGTGGGTCTTTTGGGTTTTGCTATTTTGGCTAATATCTTTTGCAATTCTTAGATAATTATCCTTTTTCAAAAACGAATTGTATTTTGTTTAGGTTAGCTATCAATCCGGTATGAGTTTTTTGTGTATTGGGTTTTGGTGGAGAAGCAAATGCGACTTGTAATGTGCACTGTGATTTGGAGTCATTCAAATGTGGGAGTTGACTGTATTCCCTTTGTTGAAACCGCAGAACTTTGCTTTGGAATGTCAATAAAGTTGATGGTTTGCTAAACGTTGGTTGGCAATAACTTCACGCCAATGAGGTTGAAAATCATGAGTGGATATGGATAATTTGTATTTATGATTATAATCATAACAACTCCTCTGACTTTGAGTCAAGCAATCTGATCTTCAAAGATGATAGGGGACAGGAAAGTGTTAGGCTTTTGAGGGGAAAAAATTGGGTTGTTATACTTGAGTAAGTTGTTTATGTAATATCTACAAATAAGGTGTATGGTCTTCATTTGCAAGAGTTGGGGAGTGAGGAATTCAAAGTTCAACATAAAGGATCGGGTGTAGGAGTTTTATTAAACATTTTGTGGGAGGAATTTGAAGAAAGATCAAGAAAAGAAATTTGAATTAAAAAAGTAGTTCTATTGGACTCATTTGACAACGCTTTTTGAGGGTAGCTTTTTGCTTTTTAGCAAAAAAAAAAATAATAGCATTAACAAACAACTTAAAATACAAAACACTCAAAACTACTTTCACATTTATGTCACATCACAACAAAAAAGAAGAAGCAAAAAGCACCATCTAAAACATTTTGCCAAACGAACTTTCTTTTTTCCTTTTTTGCAGGAGTGGGTGTCTACCATCGAGGCTATTGTCTTGAGTAATTTAAGAAGTTGGGTCGGTAAATTAGCATAGAGGAGATAAGATCAAACATTGGGTGATAGGATCGGAGAAGTATTACAAGAAGAAAATATGCAAGTAAATAGAAAGAGTCTCCACTTGGGTTGGAGAAATACCACAGTACACAAGATAATTTATTCTCTACCCACTCGGTGAGCAAATAACTGCTTATAAAACGTAGAACACATCAGTTACTTAATAGTTACTAATAACCCACTAGCAGTTACTCCACTATCGCATATTAACACTAACACAAGATAACCTAATAACAATACAATACAACTTCTACGAGCAGTAACCCACTAACAGTGCAATACAACTTCCATAACAAAGACACATTGTGCCTATCATTCGCTGCCCCTTCAGTTGGAACCTTGTCCCTGAGGTTCATGCTTGCTGCTCTGACTCTCCTTCTATGGTTACCATGACCTCCCAAGGTTGGTCATTCTCGATGAAAAAGAGATGAGATATACGACATTTATTCCCTGTAGGATAATGTTCACTACAATTGAAAGTTAGCCATTTTTCACGCCTTTTCTACATCTCTTCCCAAGAAAGTTTCTTTATCAACGAAACGGTACAAGGGTTAGGTGATGTTGCTGCATCACTATCTGGCATGTGAACTGCCCTTTGTACATTTTATTCATTTAGTTGATGTTGCCATGCCAATATCTCATCCTACATTCGGGACAACTCAATGGTTTCCCGAAAGGTATTGAGTCAAAACATCTTCACCTGCGTGGCCATCTTTGTCTTCAAGCTTCCAAGGAAAGTTCCAATTAGAGCCTTTTATGGCCATCCAATAACCCTACTAGCCAGCCCCTCAAACTCTCTTTGATAGTCGCACAACGTCCCATGTTGTTTGATGTTTGATAATGTTTCATCAGAGTTTTCATATTCAGTGGAACCAAATCAGACCTCTAGTTCTCTTTCAAACACATCCCAAGTAACCACCAAACCTTCCTCCTTGTGCACTTGCTGCAACCACTGCCACCACCGATTAGCTTTTCATTTGAGGTGGAAAGAAGCAAGAATAACCCCTTGATCTGCTGCTGTTCCCTGGTATTCAAAGAACTGCTCCACCCGATTGAGCCACACCGATGGATCGTCCCCTGAATATCATGGGAAGTCCATCTTAATGTACTTTGGCAGTGCGACATGGGTGCTAGAATCATCCTTATGACTCGAGGATTGCGTCAATGATCCTGGTTCAGTTGAGGATGATGAGGGCTTCTCATGTTTACCACTGTTATTCCTAAGAATTCAGTGATTTCCTTCAACGATGCCTCCATTTCCTGTGAACTTATGCTGGTGTTCTGCACCTCGACTTCCAGTCGTCGAATAGCTTCACAAACCTCCTGCGCATCCACTTCTACCTTCTTGATACGCTTCTTAATGGTAGCCATGTTCTGATACCAAATGATAGGATCAGAGAAGTATTACAAGAAGAAAATATGCAACTAAATTGAAAGGAGAGAGAAAGAGAGAGCGCACAGAAATTACAAATAAAACACCAGCAAAGTAACTCAAAATAAAACCCAACTAGATTCAAACTAAATTATGCAAACTCCCAAGTAGGCTCATATTTGAATATTGACATGTGCCAAATTAAAGCTTGGGCCTTTGAAGCATCATTTCCATGCCTTTTGTAAACTTTGTAAGGGTACTGCCACTTGTCTTCATCACCCATTCCCTTCTTTTGGTGTGGACAGAGTGAGAAGTGGGAGGAGTGTTAGGTAAACCGCTAAGCCCATGACTCCCAAATCGCAGAAAAACACCTTGTGCCACCACTGATCGGAACCCACATCTAAATTCTAACTCAGAGAGAGAAAGAGTTAGCGCACAGAAATGGGAGGGGCTCTAACAGCTGGGGTTCTTGAATAGGGAGAGACAAAATGAAGAGAGAGAGAGGAGGGAGGGAGGGAGGGAGAGCCGCTTTGAAAGTGGTTTTCAGTCCTCTTGAAACTCATAACGTTGAAATGGAGCTGTATTCTTTTGAATGATTTTCTCACACACATGTAGTATTATGGTCAAGTTGATAGAGGTGGACAGAGGGATGGAAGTTCAGGCTTTTAGTTGAAACAATTAGAATCTCAGGATAGAATTTATTATCAAAACCAAACTCTGAGGGGATTATGTACTCCCCAAATGAAATATAATATGTTGCAAGGCAAGCAAAAGGTCCCTAGTGAAGAACCCTTTGTCAAAGTTCTCATCACAAGTATCTGCAATTAATAAACAGCCAAATGTTATGATGCATCTGATGGTTCACTTAGGCTTTAGTTGCAGTAAATCTCCATGTCTTACGCAACGCAAAGCAAGTGGTGAGCCAGTTAAGCTCTTCTTAATTGCCCAATATGGTGTGGCGCTCCTAGCACTTGCAAGAAAGTAATATGAGAAAATATGGGCATTCAATATTATGATTAGTACGGGCAATCATGAGTCATGGCCTAGTAATTATGGTTACCTGGGTTGATCATGATCTTTGTTCTATTAACTCCTTTACCGTTGAGTGACTGATCTGGGCAAAATTCATTTGTTGATGGGAATCGTTTCTCTGCACTTGGAACTATTGATGTTTAAACCGGTTTTAACTAGAGTGATCATCATAATAGTATATTAGTATCATGGTGAGGTTCCAACATTAAGATGGTGGTTTAAGAAATATTGGAACCAAAAGGTAAAATAATTTGTATACTTGACCTCAAATGTACATTTGATTGGGTTTGCCCATTCCTACAAAAGAGCATCTTTTTGCTTTTTTTGTTCTTTTTAAAGAATCTTTTTGGGGTTGGTATTTGAAGGAATAAAGAGCTTAATGCCATATTTATTCTTTATATATGCTGCATCTGCTTTAAAATTAGAGCTCTTGTGGTGAAAAGAAAAAAGTCACTTACCGAAGGGGTCAAAGTCCCGTCCTAGCACAATAGTTCCAGGACAGTGTTCCTATGCTATGACAGCCTTGTGATCCTTTACTGACTTCTCCCAGAGGAATTATGAAAATGCTGTTAGCTGCCTTCTGTTTTATAGTACTCTATGCCCTAAGGTGATTGATGCCATAGTGAGTGTATCTCATTGGGGGTCAGACACGATATCTTTTGGATCCCATTTAGGTGGCTGTATCTGAAACATTTATTGTAATATTTCCTGTGAAAAATTATCCTCTTCATTCTCTTTAAACTCTACCTTTTAATTTTATTGGTGCACTAAACTTTGGGCCCTAGATCCTCTGCTATTTTCCTTCTGTGTCATTGTCAATTCATCAGGCTTGGCTTCCTTCACCATTTTCCCTGTTAAGCTCGTTTGTTCATTCAAAGTTCCCCATAAAGTCAAAGATTCAACATGGTTTTTCTTCTAAGAAATTTGATCACATCCAATGTCTCCTATAGAGGGAAATATATGAAGCTCTCTGTCTCAACAAGTTATAATCAAGCATCAAGTCAATGAATGCATATTTATTAATCAATGCCCCAATTGTGGGGTATGCTGCTATTGCTAATTAAAATTAAGTGAAGATTAGGATTAGGAAGGGGTGGTGGAGTTTGCTTAGTAGCCATACCAGACTTATTTTGGGAAACGGGTCTAGGATCCGTTTTTGGGACAATGTGTGGTGTGGTGAGATGCCCTTCAAGGAAGCTTTCCCAGTTTTGTATGACATAGCTCGTGACAAGGATGCACGTGTTGCAGACCACTCGGTTCTGGTGAGCGGGTCCTATCAGTAGGGGTGGCAAAACGGGTATGCAGGCCGACCCATTTACGATCCGTGACCTGTTTAAGCTAGACCCAAACACGACCTGTTTATGTTAACACTTAACGGGTCGGGGGCTCCAGACACGAATACGGCACGTCAATTTCACGGGTCACCCGACACGACCCGTGAAACCTGTTTAGTATAATGGGTCATATCGGGTCGACACGACCTGTTTGACTCATCTCATCAAAATAATCAGCAATCTTTATGTATTAAAAAGAAGAACTTTCTGTATTAAAAAAAAAAAAAAATTAAATAAAAATAAGGGCGAGGGCAGAGAAAGAAAGAAGGAAATGCCTTGGTGTCGAGCTGCAATTCCTTACTGAAGATGTCCTGATCATCGGAATTGACATAGTAATTGAAAAGATCCAAGAACTAGGAAATGCCGGAGAAGGGGACGATGATGGTGGACCTGGTGGCAGAGGTCTTCTCGGAGATCTTGAGATAGCGGCCCCGAGGTTTCTCCTTGAGATCGAAGTTGAAGAGCTTGTGCTCCACCTGCAGCGTTTTACACAGCAACTCCACGTCATTCCCTATCCCTCCCTCCTCCACCACCACTCCCACCACCCGAATTCCCCTTCATTCTAAAACTCTATCCCTAGCCCTAAGCCCTAGATATAGCGGTCAAAAGCAAACCAAAATCACCCACTCAGGCTTCGAATCGAGCTAATAGAAGAATCAATTATGGTTTGAGAGACTGGTAGGTAGCATATTTGAAGAATAATTGGAGGATGGCTCACAATTAGTAATAGCGGTTCATTTTGTAAATTAGGGGTTTAAAGGAGGATGGATGGGAGACGGTGGGAATTGACTCAGTCTCTTCTTCATATTTGGCAATTGGCATGGCCTATTATTTTTCTCTCATATCATAAATTCATAAAAATTCCTACTACCAGTAGTTCCTATTTTATAATAATTCAAATGCTCTCTCTCTCTCTCTCTCTCTCTCTCTCACATGTCCTAAACCAAAATCGCGTTTTTTATGGGAAGAGGGGGGGCGAGGGCGGCGCATATGTTACTATATATTCACTCATTGTTAGTAATACTATTCCTTTTGCTTGCAGTAACTAATTTCCTACCTTTTTTTTTTTTTTGAATAATCGTGTCTGGCGGGTCACCCGTGACACAACCCACCAGACCAAACTAAACGAGTAGACCCGTTTAAGACCCAAATCCGTTTAAGATAAACTCAAACCCGCTAATTTCGTGTCGTGTTCGTGTTGGGTTGTCAGGTCGAGTCAAAATTGCCAACCCTACCTATCAGTGGGATGTTAGCTTCTTTCGAGTGGCCCACGACTGGGAGGTGGCTGTTTTGGCTTCCTTTTCTCTTTGTTGTACTCCTCCAGAGTGGATTGTGAAGGGGAAGACCAGCTCTAGTGGTCTCCTTCTCACAAAGGGAAATTTGATGTAGATCTATCTATAAGGCTCTTGCTTGCAAAGAGGCTATTCATTTTCCCTGGAAAAGTATTTGGCGGACCAAGGCTCCTTTGAAAGTGGCTTTCTTCGCTTGGACGGCAGTGCAAGGGAAGATCATCACCTTGGACAATCTCAGAAAGAAGCGTGTCATTGTGATTGATAGATGTTGCATGTGCAAAATGAATGGGGAGTCTGTGGATCACCTTCTTCTCCATTGCGAGGTTGCACGCGCTCTATGGAATGCAATCTTTAGTCGCTTCAGTCTGTCTTGGGTTATGCCTCTTCGGGTGGTAGATTTCTTCGATTGTTGGTGGACGGGTGGTCGCTCTCGGAGTGCGGTCGTGTGGAAGATGATTCCTTGTTGCCTTTTGTGGTGCTTGTGGAGGGAATGCAATGATAGACGCTTGGAGGACAAAGAAAGAACCATTGAGGAACTCATTTCTTTTTTCTTTCATTCTTTGTTCTCTTGGACGACTGCGTTCCTTGCACCTTTAGTGATTAGTTTTAATGATTTCCTTGTTTTGTTTTCTTCTTCTTCTTAGATGCCTTTCTTGTATACTTCCTGTGTACTTGAATGCGCTTTGCGCTTTTAATGATATTTCTCTTACTTATCAAAAAAAGAAGGATTAGGTGATCATGGTTCACAAATATATGGTGTGCTAACTTTAACTCATGGAGAGTAACAAGCGATACTTTTTGGGTATATTTACAATCCTGGAGATTCGATCGAATTTTAGGTCATAAGAACCAGTGATAAAGGAAGGCAAGGTGATTTGCATTAAAACCTTAGATATGCTTATACTCGTGGCATTTTATCTCTGCTAACAATACCCATTGCTGTTCTCCATAAAATCTAGTTTTTCAATTCACAAATCAGAAATGAGTTTCTATAAGAAGAATTTTGTTTATAGATTTATTTATTTTGATTTTTGACTATGTATTTGAATGGGGTTTGGGTTGGAGAAATAAATAATTTTTGTAGCTGGACTTAATGGAATCTTCATTCTGTATTTCTAGTCATATGTTTGGTTATCCCCTATACTGTTCCTGTTCTATTGGCAAGACTCTATGTTAAATTTAAGGGGGTAAGACTCTATGTTTCCAATATGAGGTTTCTTTGAAAAATGATACACTCTTTGCTGAAAACATGTGCCTTTTGTAGGGCGCTTAAGGAAGAAAAATATGCTTCCCGGAGAGCAATATTGCCTGTTCTTCAAGCTGAAGAAGACGAAAGGTAAGCAGAGAACATATCAGATAGTCCTCTTCCACCACCCATTCCTTATATAAACCCCCTGAGTTCAGAATTCTAATACTGTTTGTCTGCCTTCTATAGATTTGTCAAAGAGTGGAAGAAGTATCTTGAATATGAGGCCGAAGTAATGAAGGACGTGCCTGGTTGGAAAGTTGGTGAAAATGTATACAACTCTGGGAAATGGGTACCCCCAGCAACTGGTGAACTCCGTCCTGATGTCTGGTGAATACTATTCCAACTGCAGTTGCTTTTGTGGTTGATGTTAAATCGTCAAGAGTTGGTTATTTTTCAATCAAGTTTCTTGTGTTGCTCACTCTGAGCCCATTTCTAGTGAAAATAAAAATGTATTTGAAACTCTCTTTTACCTGCTTTGCAAACACTAACAACAGGCATTGTTTAATAGTACCCCATGTTGTTATGTACTCTTTTATCTTTATCTTAAAATTTGGGTGGATGTGGTGGTCCTAGACATAATCAATGGAGGTTTGGCGGTGGTTTTGGGTCAATCACCAAGTATGGTGGTAAGTGAAGTTGCCACAAAGACAGACAAAGCTTGCTGCTGCAACGTGATTTTAAAAATGATGTCCTTCAAACAAGAGTATAGTCAACAGTTAAATTTGCAGACTATGAAAGGGTGCTACTGTTTGTGAAGATCATCTTTCAGAAGAGAGCAGCAGACAACAAACATAAAGAATAAAAAAAGAAAATGCTACGATGATCCTTCATATATATGAAGGATCACTGCAGATCCCTTATCTCTTATTTTAATAGTTCCTTGCCAAACTTTATATTTCTCTTTAATTAATTTTTTTAAGCTTAAAAGAAAGAATAAGAAAAGACTAAAAAAGAGTCGTTCTCTTAAAAAAAAAATAAAAATAAATAAAGATCTTAGAGAATGAGATGTAGGTTCTTTATAAAAGGGTTCTTCAAAATCAGAAAAGGTAGGGTTATTCTCCAAAATTCGAAAAAAAAAAATTCAAAGCATCCAATGTGGATGGTTTTATATCCTCGTAGTGACGTCTCATTTGGTACTAAAAGATGGATTTAACTAGGCAATCGTTACTGATACCAAATCTTTGCTCATTGATTTGGTTCTCTAGAAATTCTCATTTACTTATCACAATTAAGATATGAGAAATATTACATGCACTTCCAAGTGCTTACTCTTCAACGTGCAGTGAAAATTTCTATTGATATATCATATATATAGATTACCTTGTCCAAAATTCAATAATAATTTTAAATATCACTTCAAAAAACAAGTACTTAAAATAGATGTAGCATTTCTATCGAGAGATAAACTTGATATAGAAAACCCCATTGTTCTTGGGTCAATCCAAATTAGCCTTCCTATAGAATTGCAGTAATCATACATGCAAGATAACGAGAACATAAGACACATGACAGGAAACCATCAAGGTGGTAGTTGAGTTGGTAAAGCAACAGGGGATAGGGTTCAACTCTCCCCTCCTTTCTTCCTATTGATCACGAGTTTGAACCCGCTTGTGGAAGTAATCAGTGAACCAGATGCTATTAAAAAAAGATTTTACCTGCTTGCACTTTGGCGGAATTGTGACGGATTTGCCTTTCAAGGCAATAGCTACTAGCTATGGTTCAAACCGAACATTCTATAATGGGTGAGAACCACCCGATGGTCACGGCCAAGGGAAGTAATTACACTGGTCGCCCTTCCCGCCTTATTAATTAGAAAAAAAAAATGGGAAAAAGTATGCAAGTGATATTAAGGATATCCAAGCAAGCTGTAACTTGGCCGCAGTTTAGGTCACAACAGAAGACAAATTTACAATGGCATTACTTACTTTATTCCTTCTCTACAAACAACATATGCACTCATACGTCCATAACTTGGACCATGTAACACAACACTGACAAACACCTTAAGGAAGATATATACACTCGTTGGCAGATATCTAGCAAACCCTACAACTTAATTTTTTTTATATATATATTTACATAACACCATAAAGCGGCCCAGTCCCACCTTTCTTGTGAGCATCAGGGATGCTCGAGTAGGAATAAAGGTGGTTTGACAATTCCCAGCTCCAATCCTGCTTCCGAGACACGGACAATCTTGGCCATCGATTGATCCTTACATAGTGCTCCCTGATTTTATCTTCACCGACAATACTAGTGAATGTCAAGTAACAGCATTCATGACCGCCCCATACCTTGTCACCAGGATCTGCACTTTGGCTCCCATCCGGATGGAAGTAGCGGCGCATGGGAGGGCCAGTGCCCTTCCAATAAGGATCAAGATTTCTCCAATATTCTGGTGCCCCCTGAGCAAATGAAATGGTGATATTTTGTCAGATTATTCATCCAAAAGAGTGGCAATTGGACTCGTGCAAACCATGAGATTGCTACTCACAGGGTGACAAACATGAGATATGAGCTGGCCAAGGCTGGAGATATACCAGAGTTTGAAAATTAGTGGGGAAGAATATCATGAAACATTTGAAACAAATAATAACAAGAAAATCTGGTAATAACCATGGGCATAGAGAGAAATTATGTTCATGAAAATTAATGTTTACTTGAGAGAGTTCGCTCTACTTGAGCAACACATGTAAAATATATGGTTTTCGCCCTTACAAAATCATTTGGGGAAATTTGACAGTAGTTGGAATTAATCAGCAAAGTCATGCTAATAGTTGAATATGAAATTCTCAGTTTATGATAAAGAAAAAATATAAAAAAAATTCATTAGTTCTCTATTTTGTAATACATCAATGAACTTCAAATTCACATAAATAGAATAGTTACCAAGGAAAACCACACTTTGACCTTTGCAACTATTAAACCTTTCTACTATAAACATGTTATATAAGATACCGAGTCAATGAAGACTCAAACAGATGATACGACCTAATATAAAAAGCACATACCTTGTTAAAATGAAACTCCCAAACATGATCACACAAATCATCCTTCATGATACGGGTCTGATAACAAAGGAAAAAAAGGCCAGTCAGAAAATGTTCCTTAAAATTCATTGGGTACATCAGGGATGAGATTTTTGTACTACTGCAGATATACGTGAGCATGGGTGCAGATATGTCATGTCAGTGCTTGTATGTATTTGTGTTCATGTGCTCCTCCGCGCGAGAGAGAGCGCACGTGTGTGAGAGTGAGAGAGAGAGAGAAGATAAATAGAAGAGTTACACGCTTGCCATCCATGACAGCTAATGAATAAGCGGCCAATTTGGATAATCCCCGGATTTGTGACAGGCGAGGTATGTGTGCTTTCCCAAGCCACAGTTCCTCCAACTGAAAAATAAGATAGAGAGAGAAAAAAGAAGTGCTTGAATCTTCCTTACCACATTCCTTAAGTTTAGGACTAGGAAAATGAACTTAAGTTGCTTCTATCAATTGATATCAATTCACATTTTATGCATATCAAATCTCATGATTAATTGATACCATTACCATGTCATGAAAACAGGCAAGATCCAAGTTGAGGCTAGTATAATTGTTATGTTGCCAAAAAAATATTATTGACCATATGTAAGGCTCCTTAATAATCTAATTACCTCCTCAAACTAATCCTAGATGCTAAATGCTACTTCAGCGATCATAAGCCAAGGCACAGAAATTCCAACTACATAATGACTCAAATGCATAAATTAATTTGACAGTGCTAAAATATTTCCTCCTTCCCTTGGCACTCAAAACTAGTTTGATCCTCTCTAAAACCTTCACGTCACCAAACCCAACTTGTTGATACAATAGTAAATCAAAGAGTGCTAGACTTTATAATAAGCAATCAATATCAGATAATATATAAAGGCACAACTTGCATTTGATCCCTCCCTCCACTATCATATGACTTCTGAAAAATAACATTCTGTTTTAGTGGCATCATCCTCTTTATGGAGTTTTTTCACATTTGTCATTTAGAAAATAAATATAATCCAACTTGACCTCAAGGGAAGGTATGCTCCCATACACATTTTTTTTACTTCTTATTTTTTGATTAGTCCCAGACAGATTCAGAGTTCCATATTTCCACTGTTTTATTTTATCACTGCTCTTTTTTTGATGATTCACTACCAGGTTGCTTCAAAATAACTTTTATATCACAAATATATCATCAAAATAAATCTTATGTAGCCGGTTACCATCATTGAGATAAAGAATAACAGGTACTTACCCATATGAATAAAGCAGTCATTTACAATTTTTTTTTTTTTGTTAAGTAATTGGCCCCAAGAGAAGTCATGTACAAATATTGAAGGCAAACTATCACGGATTGACTTGAATTTCTAGAAACTGGCTGCGACTTCAAAATTAGATAGGACTCAGATTATGGCCTGCGAGGCCATAAGAGCCTACAACCTTAGACTACCCAAAGTCAGGTTAGGACTAGCCGGCTTGACCACTAACCCAAGTTAAACACCATCCTACCAGTATGCTGCTTAAGATCGACTACAAATTTAGAGATAAAAACTGGCCGGTCAAGGGTGGAACATTTTAAAATATGAAAATGAAGGGGATGAACAAACTCCTACTCAAATTCATACTAACACTTACTATACGATCAAATACAGGGGGGAAAAAAAACACATAAGAAATGAGAACAGAGAACCTCAACTTGCGTAAAATACACAAAGATGAAAACCCACTAAGAAATAAAGCACTGAAACTAACAGCCTCCAAATACCAAACCGGTATGATTCAAAATCATGTAAGGATGGAAACCACTTTTCTCCGGAAATGAACTCACAAAGAACCCAATTGGAAAAACATCTACCGCTAACGTGTAGGTAGCATAGAACTCAATCATGAAGTAAAAGTAGAACCCAGATGGGTGTTAGCCAACCTCAAAAAACCACAATCAAGCAGAACCCTATCTCTAGCAATGTTAATGCTTAATCACAAAAGAACGTGTGTAGCAAAAGCAGCCAATCCCAACTGGGCACAAACCCAATTTAAAAGAGAATCAAAATCCTATTCTCAAAATCTCATCGTCTAGCTGAAGTACGTAATTGAGCAGACACAACGAAACCCGTTAGAAACAAACCAAACCGAAAAAGAATCACAACCCAATTCCCGAATTGTACCAACAAAACAAAATATGCCAAAAAAATCCAAGCTTTTAGAAATAACCAAGAGAAAACGAAAAGGGTACCGACCTTGGCGCCCCAGATGCGGTCGCTGGAGGCCACCGCGTGCCAGCCACGGGAGACGAGGAGAGACAGTGCCACGCTGCGTGCGTCGAGATTACTCAGTATCTTCAACATTATGTCCGTACCAAACACCTCCAATGGGTCCCTTCGCAGAACCCCTTCTCCTTCTTCTTTCTTCTCTTCCACATCTTCCACCACTTCTTCTCTCTCTCGCTTCTTCCTCTTCCTCCTTTTCCTATGCCCCTCCATCTCCTCCCCCACCACATCGTACTTCTCAGGTGATTCCGGTGTCTTTGTCTGCTTTTCCTGCAGCTCGGCCTGTGCCATCGAAGAGAGAGAGAGAGAGAGAGGAAGTGGAATATAGAGAGTTGAGAGGTGTGAACTGAAGTCGGTGCCGTGCGAGGGAGGACAATAAGTGCTGCGTCATGTGTCATGATGTGGTGCGTGGTCACATACTCACGATTACGATTACGTATTCCAAATCATCCAAGAGTTCGAAAGGTAAAGGTGTGTTGGGTAACAGGATTCTAAAAAATAATATGATTTTAATTTTTTTTTTTTAAAAAAATAAATTATATTTTATTCAATTTTTTTTTTTTAAAAAAATAAATTATCTTTTATTCAATTTTTTTTAAAAAAATAAATTATCTTTTATTCAATTTTTTAAAATATAAATTTTATTTTTTTATTTTTTTTAAACAAATAATATTTTATTTAACTTTTTTTAAAAAATTAAATTTTGAATTTCGCGCACCAAATAAAAATTGAATTTTGATTTAAAAAATCTAACACCCAAATGTATCATTAGGACATGTTTGAGTGTTCAATTTTTTTTTAAAATTATATTTTATTATATATAAAATTGAGAATATTAAAAAGATTTGAGTTTTAAAATTATATTTGGATGATTTAAAAAATCTAAAACAAAATTTAAAAAAGATGATTAAGAGTGTGAATTGAATGGAATATAATTAAGAAAAATATATATAAAAATGCTTTTTAAAGAATTTTAAAAACCCATCCAAACAACATTTTCAAACACAATAAAATATAATACAAAACAATACAAAACCCAGACATACCCTTAGACCCCATGCACCGATACGCATGAGATTGAGGCTTGGGGGTGGACGGGAAAGGTTTCGAAGTATTGCTCTACGTGGCATGGCACAAGGGCTTAATCTTACCATTTTATGGCTTTATGCGGTTTGCATGTGATATAAGTCCCACCAATTTCTCTAAAAGGCTAAATACGTTTGTCGACCGTAGTATATTTCGTATCGTAAATGCTACTTTGTTTCTAGCTAAAATCGGAGATAAACTTCCATTCAACTTCTATCTAAAAATTGACGGAAGTCTACGTCAACACTTGAGAGGTGTTGACACGTATCCTATGCATTAAAAAAACTTTAAAAAATGAAATAATAAAACTTTAAAAAATAAAGGCATTAATTTTTTTTTTTTTTTTTTTTAAAAATAGAATGGAGCCACCTCATGGCCGGTTTGGGGTGGCCGAACGACTCTCATGGCCCAAAGGGAGTGGTTCGGCCACCCTCAAAGAGAAAATGGGGGAGGCCGAACCATCCTCATGGCCCAAAGGGGTTGGTTCGGCCACCCTCAAAGAGAAAATGGTTGTGGCCAAAATTACTCCCAAAAGCCTTGGGGGTGGTTCGGCCACCCTAAATTGACAGGCCTAAGAGTGGCTGAACCACCCCAAACCGGTCGTTCTGAGGGTGGCCGAACCACTCCTGTGGCCCATGAGGGTGGTTCAACCACCCCCACAAGCTAAAAGAGCAAAAGAAAAATAAAAAATGGTTTAGGAGGTTTGGCCCACCACTCCCAAGGGCCATGGGGGTGGTTCAGCCATCCAACAAGGCCAAAAAAAAAAAAAAAAAAAAAGTTTATGGGGTTTGGCCCTTGTGGTTCGGCCACTCCCACAAGGCCAAAGAGTCAAAAACAAAGGGGGTGGGGGGCGGGGAGGGGGGGTTTGGCTCTTGAGAGTGGTCTCAATCACCACCACAAGGCCTAAGAGCCAAAAAAAAAAAATAAAAAAAAAAAATAAAGGTTTAGGGGATTTCGCTTTTGGGGGTGACTGAACCTACCTCAAGCCAAATGGGGGTGGCAAGGCTTTTGGGGGTGGTTTCGGACACCTCCATTTTCTCTTTGAGGGTGGCTGAACCACCTCATTTGGGCCATGGGGGTGGCTTAGCTTCTATTTTTATTTATTTTTTTATTTTTTTAAGTTTTTTAATTTAATTTAATATTTTTAATTTTTAAAGCTTTTTATTTTCATTTTTTTAATTTTCTTTTAATGTATAGGACACATGTCAACACCTTAGAGGTGCTGACGTGGACTTCCGTCAATCTTTTGACAGAAGTATCATCTCCATCTTTCGTCATAACCAAGATACCATCTGCGATACGAAGTAAACCATAGGAGGCAAAAAATAAAGTCGTTAAACCACTGGAGCAAAAACGTATTTAACTATTCTCTAAATTTTGTTACTTTTTTTAAATTTACACACATTCTCTAAACTACCATCCATCAGTATTTTCTTAAATTTTGATCTGATTGTTTGTTTATTTACAAAAGTCTCTTTTTCTCTTCAAGGACTTATTATTTTTTAGGGTTAAATGCATTTTTGTTCCTTTTTTAACAACTTTATTTTTTCCTTCTCGATTTCCCTTTCGTCACAGGTGATATCTCCCTTATAGGCATATACTCAAATAGTACCTTCGTCCATCTGCCACAAAGAAAACTAACGGATTTTCACGTCAAACCAATCAAAGCTTGACATGTGTCATATACCTCATTAAAAAAAAAAAAAAACTTAAATTTAAAAATTAAAAAAATAAAAATGAAAAGGGTGACTCAGTCACCCCCAAGGCCCTTGGGGGTGGTCAAATGGCAAAACACAAGGCGCCAAAAAGGAAAATAAAAATGTATGGGTTTGGCCCCTTGGGGGTGGACAAAACCACCCGCAGGGCAAACGGGAGTGGTCGCGCCACCCCCAACTGGCGAAAAAGAACGAAAAATGTAGGGGTTTGACCCATTGGGGGTGGTGACCGGCCCTAAGGGTGGCTCGAGCCACCTTTTTTTTTTTTTAAGTTTTTTTTTTAATGAGGTATATTATACGTGTCAAGTTCTTATTAGTTTGACGTAGAAATCCGTTAGTTTTCTTGACGGCAGATGGACAAAAGTACTATTTTTTGTTTTTTTTTTAACCTTCTTCCTTTTTCTTTCTAGACATACCTAGCTTGGTTCTCCTCCTCCCTCCACCAACAGTGTCATCGGCCGTTCTCGACAATATTTAGTTAAAAATGAAAGTTAATGATAGAGACATGATTCGAACTCAGGATCTTTGTTCTAATACTATGTTAAATCACCACTCATCTTAAAACATTAAACTGATAGGAAGATATGAATTTAATTGGGTTAGTTTATGAATTACCACTTATCTTAAAACCTTAAGCTTATAAGAAAAAATAAATTTAATTATTTAATCAATACTTTTATAGCGACAACAATAAATTTTCCGCTCTTTGGGTTGATTTGGGCTTCTTCACTTGGTTCTTGTTTCTTTGGTCTTGGTCCCAGAAAGAAGCTAGTAAGTTCGTTTCACTTTTCTAAGTTTCTTGCATTTTCCCTTTCTTTTTGATTGTTTTCTTTTGCCGAATCTGGAACTGCAGAACTTGAATATATGTCTGAGTTTGATTTTTATTGCCGATGTATTTGATCAAGGCTCTCAAACATCGGTTTTAGGACCTCAGTCTTATGTCAGTATTTCTTATGTATGCAAATTTAGAAAAGCTAGTCTTTTATGCTAAAGCAATTACTTTCAGTATTAGTTTGTGTTTTACTAGAGATTTGAATAAGTAAATAGTAACTACTTTGGAATGTTTTCAGCTTTAGAAGAGATTTGAAATAGCATTATAAGCATTTGAGCTTTACTATTTAAAAGAGAAACTCTCTCTCATTGTGCTTAAGAAATTTCATCTTGTTTTTAAGAAAAGCAAATGTTTTGCTCCAAGCTAGGTTTCAAGCAGGACTATACTTTGAGAATTTTAACCCATTCAACAAATGATAGATATTTTACCAGACTGAAAGAGGTCTCACATCACACAAAATTATTTGGGTTTTTTACTTATTGAGCTATGAACTCACAGTTTCACTTGCACGTAAAACTATTAATTTTACAACGGACATAAATTTTTTACGAACCAACTTCTAATAATGATGTGTGTTCTTTGCATGTGAAAATCACATGTGTTTTTTGTCGTTTTTAGAGACCGGTTTGTATGAGTTAGAAATTTGTATCCACAATTCCGGTAAATTACCTAGTGTCTTGGGATTGAATTCCTTTTGGAGGAGTACTGTTGCATTAAATGTAGGAAATAGATCATATTAAAAATAAATAAAGAATTATTTCGGATAGTTCAAAGTTTGAATTTCACTAACCTCGAACAAGATTGGATACAAATCTCCAAGTTTAGCTACAAATACAACCTTAGAGGAATTGGAAGATTTTGAGAGTGTACAAAGAGAAAGCTCAGAGAACACTAAAGGAAATTTATTGGGGAAGTATATGCTTTTTGCATTATTGTATTTTTGACAATTTATTTGTTGAAATTTTACCATGTGAGTGAAAAAATCCACGATGATTATACAAATAAACGTGTTTGAATGATGGAATGATTGTCTTTTGAGATGCCTATATCTTTCTTTTCTTTTTGTCACTCCTAGAATTGAACATGAACTTTGTTCTATCTGCCTATGGTATAGTTTCTTTAGAGGCTTCGGTCTCATTTGTTTCGACGTAAAATAATATTTTAAAAATATTTTTTTCGTATTTTTTAATGTTTGGTGCGGTATAAAATAATAGTTAACATTTTTAGTTTGACTAGAAATACTTCTTTAATTCTCGTAAAATAGTTTTTCTTTTTTAAAATCATAAATCATTTTTCGAATTTTAATTTCTCATTTTCAAATTAGCGAACCTTCACGGGCCAGTTTCCGTACAAACCAAGCCCAAGCCCAATTCACCCCTACCCACGATCTTTGAGTTTCTCATTTTGCAAGGCATACTTGTAAAATGCAACATGTAGAATTTTGGACAGATGGTTTTCTAATTGAGATATGATCTTTTGCCACCCTAAGACATAACTCTTGACCACCTTGTCCATGTGGCAAAGTGGTCTCCTACATAGTTTTAGGGTTTTTATTTTTTATTTTTAAAAGTAAAAATAAAAGTTGTTACGTGAACAAAAATAGCGAAAAGTTGTATCATATGCAAGGATTATGGCTGTCAATTATGAAAGCTAGATACCATGATATTTTAAATGGTATGAATTATGAAGGGCCATGATATTTTAGCAATGTTATGAATTATGAAAATCAGCATGATGTTTTATGTCATTATCATGAATAAAAATTTAAATTTATATACGCAAGCCTAAGAACTCAACTATGTTATGTACTTATGTTTATGAAAGAATATGTGCACTAAGTTTTAATAAGTTAATTACCCCACGTCAATTTATGAATAGCATGGTAAGCCACACTGGGCGAATCAACTATGTGGCGTACACTGTGATAGTCTTTTGCTCACCCATGGTCTATTTCTCAGAAAAGATTCCACTGCATACAACTTTTCTGAGGCCACATGATTGAGCTTGTAATGATTCTTCAGGACCTGCCAACTGCGTGAGTAATTCTACAAGTTTATTTTGTGTTCCTCCAATAATGAGTCCCTCTAATAATGAAATGTCTTTTAAAATCACTATTTGATCGAAATTCAATAATGATCAATTACAAGTTTAACGGTAATTTTAAAAGTCACATCATTATTGAAAGAACACAAAATTGACTTCTAGCATTACTTCCATTGCAACGCCTAGGGTTCAAGAAATATGAAAGTAGCCGAAGGGGTAAACATGTTCCATAAGAAAATATGTTTCTTGAAAATGGAAGAAATATTAATTGATTTGCTTTAAACGCCTTAAACAATTTAAAGTAATAATAGTCATGAGTTTGTGCTTCAAGATTTGAGTTTTAATGCCGTAAACAGGCTTTATAAGCACAATTATTAAGAGTGCGTTTATGATTGCGATTTTGTAAACAAAAAATGCAATTTTAAACTAAATCGTAAAGAATATACCATTTTTAAAAAATTAAGATTTTAAAACGCAAAAAACTGTTTTTTTTTTTTTTTTTTTTTTTTTTTTTTTTTTTTCCGAATCGCAGGTAAGTGCGTGTTTTTTTGAAAACGTAGAATTTTAAATTCTAACTTGCGATTTTAAAGGCCAAACTGTGATTTTGCCAAACGCTTAACTGAGTTTTTAAAAATCACTTTTTCAAATTGCTCATTTTAAAATCGCATTTTTAAAATTGCAAACCTAAACGAACCTTAAGTCCTAGTTAAACATATGGTATGAACTTAACATGTGGTAGATAGCTTTACAAAATTCCACTACTGTGCAAGGTTTGGGTGTACATGCGGATGTAAAAGTCCATGAGCCTTACTCACTCTCAAAAGACACCTTGAGAGAGGAGGGGTGTCCATGCCTTATAAAGTCTACAAGACAAAGATCTCTTAGCAATGTGGGACACTTTAACACACCCCCTCATGTGTGGCATCTTTGGCCAAACATGTGTTCAACAACGGGAGGGAAAAACCCATTATTGTCAAAGGAACCTGCTCTGATACCATGTAAAAGTTCATGGGCCTTACTCATTTTCAAAAGACGCATTGAGAGAGGAGGGGTATCCATGGCTTATAAAGTCTACAAGACAAGGATCTCTTAGCAATGTGGGACACTTTAACAGCGGATGCATATTAACCGTTCGTATCCATTATTCGCACATATCTTTTATCCGTATATACGGATACAATTAGTAAAAAAATACTATTTGCATGTACAAATGTAGATAGTGTTTTAACCGCATCCGCATACCCTTTATATATTTTATATTTTTATATATATTATAGTTAATATAACATCCCATTTTGTGGACAAGCATACTTTTGTCATCCTTAGAGTCCTATTTTAATTCGCTAGTTTTCCCTTCAAATTGGCATTTTAAGCCGGTAGATATCAATAAAAATAAGAGGTTTTATATCGTTCTCTCTCATACTCCTAGCAAAATTAACTCCTAAAACATTTTTAGTAGACTCATAAAAATAACTTTTCTGCTATTTTGGTGAGCTAATTGGTTGAAATGGTCTAAAATAAGTCTCTCGCAGTCTCACAAATTTGGTGAAAAAATTTTGTGGGTAAAGAATACTACTCACTCACCAAAACAATAAAAACTCTCTTTTATTTTATTTTTATTTATCCACTACAAAAAACTTATTTTTTAGTCATAAGCAGTTAGCCATATGTATGAGGGTCATACACATGGCTAACTGCTAGCCACGTGCAGTTAGCTACGTGTGTTCTGCTTGGTGAATCTGGTTGTTGCTAAATGTACATTTAGCAACGTGTAATTTTATATATGTGACTATTTAGCCACTTGACTTTTAGCCACGTGTCATCCTCAAGTGGCTAAATGTATTTTTATTTTTTATTTTTTTTAAAAAATGAAAAATTATATATTTTTAGCCACCTATTCCTTACCCACATCGCCAAAATCAGTAAATACAAGAAAAGAATAGATATCGATCTGTTCTTTTCTTCTTCATTTTTTTTTTCTTTCTAATATTGTATACGGTATACGGAGAAATGGCCGATGTATCATGCGAGATCCGCGCCATATCTTCGTCCAACTCGTCGTCGAGATTCGGCGAGGGCCGGCGAGAATACCCACGCCATCGATCGACGAAAATACCCACTCCAAAATTACCCATTTGGCCGAGTAGAAAATACCAAAAGAAACCAACTACTCCAGTGACTAACAAAAAGGACCAAAAAAAATTAACAAAAAGACAAAAAATACCATCAAAAGGATCCATAAACCACCGGCCTCTTCTCCATCACCGACGACGAAAACGAGCTTCTCCGGGTGTTGGCGATCGAGTCGTGCGTCCAGGTGGGGGTGAGACGTCGTCTGCTGAGAAAAAAATACAAAAAAAGTGAGAACTTTTTTTTGATGAAAAATGGGGAGAGACGTGGGAGCTGGAAATAAGAAGAAAATGGGGAGAGACGAGAGAGTTGAAAAAAATAAGAAAAAAAGAAGAAAATGAGGAGAGACAAGAGATAGAGAGATTTCTAAAAAAAAGAAAAAAAGAATTAAGAAGCCAGATCTGTCGTCCTTTTTAGGCGATAGATTCGACTTTTAAAAAGAAATGAAAAAAAAAAATTAAAAAATTGAAATCAAAGACAATTTTAGAAGACAGAGGTGCGGGACCCTTCCCCCCAAAACATGCAAATGGCGACGTGGTCATAAAGCACATTGCTAAAATTTTAAATTTTAAAAATATTTTTAAAAAATTTTATTTCTTGAAAAAAATAAAAAAAAAATAAGAATATTTTAGCCATGTGGTTTATGTGCCATTTGGCCAATTGGAGACGTGGCTTATAAACTACATGACTAAAATTTTAAATTTAAAAAAAAAATTAAAAATTTTTGATAATTTTTTAATAAACTAAAAAAATATAAATATTTTAGCCACATGTCTTATTTGCCACGTTGCTAATTGGCAACGTGGTTATTATACACGTGGCTAATTAATACACGTTGCGACATGGCCACGTGGATATATTGCGCAAGGCAATATTGCCACATGTACTAAATACACGTGTCCAACTGACTTTTTCATCTTTTCTGCTACATCTCGCCACTTGGTCATTATGACACGTGACTCATGTCTTTTTTTTTTTTTTTTTTTTTTTTTTTTGTAGTGATCTCTCATGCATCACATAGCCTCATTTTAAAAAGGGAAAAGTACACATAACCCCCTCAAACTACCACTCAATTGTCAATGTACTCCCCAAACTACCAATTGTGTCAATGTCCCCCCTTAAACTACCAAAAAATGTCAATATCCCCCCTAAAACCAACAAAAAGACAAAAACGACCTTAATTTTTTTTAATAAGACAAAAATGTCCTCATAAATTCAAAAAATTAAAACTAAAACTAAAAAAATTAAAAACTAAAAAAAAAAAATTAAAAAAAACAATGAAAAAGGAACAATTTGTTTTTAATTAAAAAAAGCAAACAAAAAATAACCGATTTTTTTTAAAAAAATAAAAAATAAAACAAATGAAAAAAAGAAAAAGAAAAAGAAAAACCTATTTTTATTAAATTAAAAAACGGAAAAGAACAACTTTTTTTTTAAAGAAAAAAAAAGAAAAATAACATAAATTTATTTATTTATTTAAAAAATAAAACAAATTAAAAAAAAGCCAGTTTCTATTAAAATAAAAAAACGAAAAAGAACAAATTTTTTTTTAAAGAAAAAAAAACTGAAAATTATTATTTTTTTTAAAATAAAAATAAAAAACAGTTTTAAATTTTTAATTATTTTTTGGAAGAAATTTTTGTTATTTTATATTTTTTTTAATAATTTTTTTTTAGTTTTATTTATTTTTAATAATTTTATGAAGGGCATTTTTGTCATTAGGGGGACATTGACATTTTTTGGTAGTTTAGGAGGGGACATTAACACAATTGGTAGTTTGGGGGGTACATTGACAATGAGATGGTAGTTTGAGGGAGTTATGTGTACTTTTCCCTTTTAAAAAAATATTATTTAAATGAAATAGTGATAATGGATAGTTAAAACGATGAAGCTGTTGAAAGTGCTTTAAAAAAGTAGATGGCTAAAGTAGTGAAAAATGATTTTTAACTATTTTGGCTAATAAAATTTAGCGAGACTAATAAGAATACTCTCTCCTTTGAATATAGTTTTTTTGTAAAGTTAAATTCAGAAATTCAAAAAACAAAGAAAAAAAAAATATTATCATATATGCTTTTGGAATTTGTTTTCAGAAGAGTTTTTTTGTTGAGTATTCTACTAGAAGCTAGGAATCAGGCCCAGCTCGATAGACACAATTAGGGCCTTGCCCAAGAAGCAATATCCGGTACCCTTTTGAGCAATTGGTTATCCCTTCGAGTAATACCTTTTGTTAAGCCCTTCTATTCATGTGAAGATAAGGTACATGATTGCTTCCCATTTTCCCACTTGCTCTTCTGTTTTTAGTTGCTTCATCTTCAGTACTAGATTTCCTCAGTAAATAGCTTTGTGGTCGTTATTATTGCTATTAGTTTGATTTAATTAACTGAAGTTTTTTTTAGTATATTGATTTTATAACAGTGTCTCTGATTTCGTTAGGGTCCTGCATTATGGGTAGTCTACTGAATTATTGGCGAAGAACAAGAGAAGGCCATCAAAGACACCTTGGAGATGCTGAGAGCCATGGAGGAAGATCCATGGGCTCGGCCGAGACAAGAAATATTTTGGTGGGGACAACATTGGGATAGTGGACATTGCCTTTGGGCAGAATATTGCTCAATGGTTGGGAGTCATTGAAGAAGTTGTCGGGAGGAAATTGCTTGAGGCTCAACAGTTCCCTCGCAATTAATATTGCATGCATGGATCAAGAGTTTTAAGGAAGTGCCTGTAATTAAATTGAACCTTCATGATCGTTATGAAATGTTGGTTTTTTTTAGGCGTAGAAGGGAAGTGTTGCTGGCATATATCTTCACAAGATTAATTAGTCTCTAAACTCTTGAGGCAAGAAAGAGAGCTGCTCATAGGAACAGATACTTCATAAACTAGCTACTTGATGCCTGGTTTGATCTAGACAACTAAAATGGATCCTTATAAAACGAACATGGCGCATAAAACATAAAACATATATAATTCATGTTCTTAGATAATTCTTGAAATTACTGGTAGAATACAACCAAAACAGCAAATTATATATGTTGCATACAACATTACATTAAACAAATAACGATTCATACCGATTGAAAAGCTAATAATGGTTGGGCATCCATAGATGAGGTTGACATTGTTGATGGGGGAAGAGCATCCCCTAGCTTGGACATTTCAACTTGGTCATATTCAAGCTCTTCATCTTGTTGAAGGTTAGCAGCTTTTTGCAACATTTGAATTGCCTCCAACTCCATTGCGACTTCCTTCATTGTAGGTCGTTTCTTCCCATTTAAGTTCAAGCACCTTTTCGCAAGGTTCGCGACTGCAATGATCTCTTCCTTCTTACCCTCCTTCA
The DNA here is from genome assembly GCF_958979055.1 of Alnus glutinosa. NCBI lineage: Eukaryota > Viridiplantae > Streptophyta > Magnoliopsida > Fagales > Betulaceae > Alnus > Alnus glutinosa. Next base: position 12,069,544 of record NC_084886.1, read on the forward strand.
AAACTCGACTATCAATAATTTCAAACAAATTGTTCTCCTCCACCGATTGAATGAAATATATGGCTAAACTTCTGGGTTCTTGTGTCCTTATTGAAGAGATAGCTTTTTCGCCAGTTAACAGCTCAGCAAGTACAACACCGAAACTATAAACATCACTCTTTTCTGTAAACTGACTTGACTGGAAATACTCAGGGTCCAAATATCCAAAAGTGCCATGTACTTGTGTGGTTAGGTGAGTTTGATCAACAGCGATGGATCTTGAAGTCCCAAAGTCAGCTACTTTAGCTCTGTACTTATCATCCAAGAGTATGTTTGTAGACTTAATGTCCATGTGGTAAATGGGCGTGGAAGCTGATGAGTGTAAGTAGAAAAGAGCTTCGGCAACTTCTGTTGCAATTCGTAAGCGCATATTCCATGTTAATGGAAACTCCTCAGTTTGGCCATTGACATATTGGGAAAGAGTTCCGTTAGGAACATATTCATAAACTAGCATAGGAACTTCCGTCTCCAAACAACAAGCAATTAGCTTAACCACATTTCTGTGGTTAAGTTGTGAAAGAATGACAACTTCGTTGACGAATTCTTCGAGTTGTTTTCCTTCATCAATTGCCTTGGACTTTTTCACTGCAACGATTCTTCCTTCTGCCAACATGCCTTTGTAAACAGTGCCTTGTCCTCCTTGACCAAGTATTCTATTTGCACTATAATTGTCAGTGGCCTTCTCCAAATCTTTTGAATTAATTAGTTTGATGTTCTCAACATTGGCTTCATGTGAAGATAATTGTTGTTGTAACAATAAACCACCATTTCGTTTGAAGAACTTTTTCTTCTGTGCAATCCTCCTCCTTTCCTTTACCACTTTGTAGGACCACCATCCACAAGCAAGTAGAACCAATAGCCCAAGACTGCTGCTAATACCTACTTAACGCAGTGTAATAAGAAAAAATTACTCATTGTAGTAAAAAGTTATAGCAATAGTTTCGAACGAGAATGTTGACTTAAAACAGAGAAATTTTCTCCTAATGCTATAAATTATTCTGACAAAAAGTATGTTAATATATATATTTGACTACTGATGTATTCCAAAAGAAGGAGATGGTACAAGTGGGCTGGTTAGGGAGAGGAAAAATGATTAACCAAAAAAAGCATGAAGGTTTAAAGGTTCACATTATAATCATCTACTTGCAACTTTTGAAAATTTGTAACCATTATTTTAAATGAACGATCACCATTTTGTCAAGTCCTCTATTTTGAATAATAAATATATATGTAAAAAATTATATGTAGGAAATGATTTCTTTAATCAATACCTAAAGAGTTTCAATGCACCGTCCGTTACGATTTTTGGAGATGGTCGGCTATCTCAAAAAGGTGTTCAACCAACCCCATAAACCTTGACAGGTGACCCAATCACCCTCTCAAGACTTGAGGAGGCAGCCAACCACCCTCTCTAGGCTTATGGAGGGGTAGTTGGCCCCACATGAGTTATTGGGATGGTCTGGCCAATCTAAAATCCTAGATGATTGCCCCCAAGACTTATAGGGATGGTTGATCACTCTTCACAAATTTTGAAGGTGGTCTAACCACTGTCAAAAGTATTTGGGGGTAGTAGGTATATATTGCCTCAAAATGATTGACTTGGCAAAATAAGTGTCCATTTAAACCATTTTAAGAATTGCAAGCTCTTGCAATTTTTAATAATTTCGTGAAATTCTACTCTAAAGGTTCCACTATATCTCAAAATATTATACTTGAAGCATCTCCTCTATGATAGTAGTAAGTGAATTTTAGGGATATATTTATTGAAAAATTATTGCATAGAAAGTGTACGAGAAGATATTAAAAAAAGAAAGAAAAAGCAGAAGATATTTGCCACTCCAAACGCTTGGAATTTTTTTCAAAAGATGTGCTGTAATTTGTTTGTTTGTTTTCAAAACATGTGTTTTAAAATTTTTCTCCCAAAGCATAATATAATTTATTCTCCTACAAGAATGTATATCCAGAGAAAGTGGGACCAATTGAAATAAGCAAGGTGAAAGAAAATCAATCAAAATAATGTGGTAGAAAATATGAGATTTCTTGTGTGGGTGGTTTTTGGGTCACTTTTTCGAAAGAAAAATAAAATGGGAAGCCTTAAACACTCCAATCCAAATAAACATGAAAAATGCTACACTTCTCATTTTTTATTTTATTTTTTTAATTTTTAATTTTTTTTAAAGTTAGTTCTCAAGTGATGTGTCATCATTTCATGAGATGGTAACACATTTCTCAAAACAATAAATCTCATGGGACATAGGATGATAACATATCACTTGAAAATTAAATTTTGAAAAAAAATTTAAAAAGTGTACATTTTTCAATAAACATACCTACCGTAGCCGCCCCAATTGGAGGTTCGGGGTTAACTACCCAGCAATTGTAAGACCCATTAGTATTTTCACATCTTACACTCCCAGATCCATTATTGAGACAAGGTGATGGTAGGCGCTCACATTCGTTAATATCTGACATATATGTATAAGGAGATAAACACAGTTAGTATCCAATAAATCAACAGCAAAAATCAGAGTGATTATTAAGTCACCAATTATTTTAAAAAATTTAGAAAATAAGAAAATTTCATTTAAATCAATATTATAATATTTCGGGGGGTTCAAATTCTTAGTCAACAAGCAAAGTCTAATAATATCACTAATTATCTCTAAAAAATCAAATTGATAAAATAATAATAATAATAATAATTATACAACATATGCGTACTCCATTCATCATGATGATGATAATAATAACAATAATAGTAGGATTTTCAAATGAAATCGATTGATGTTGCTTGCTCTTGTTAGAATCTACAAAAAATCCCATGGCATCATTTGATTCTTTTACAACTACATTTTTCTCTATATTAACAAAGAATTCAGTACTTCTAATGCATAACGAGAGTTTGTATGCTATATATGCACGCTATTATTATATGAGATTTGGGGTTTCACAAATAGGAATTCCTAATTCTAACATTTACAACTTGTTCAAGTATCATGAATAAAATCGTCAACTTTTATGTGGAATTGATAATAACTTAGAATTTCTATTTTACACGTAATAGTTAAATCTGATCACGTGATCAGTTCTCTTGCGAGGCCATGTGATTCCCTCCACTTATTTTATTTTTTTGTGAGTATGTGATCCCCCCCCCCCCCCCCCCCCCCAAAAAAAAAAAAAAATTAAAAGAAGAAAAGAAGAGGAAAAGTAAATATACCCTCCTTATTTTTTTGTGAGTATGTGATCTCCCCCCCCCCCCAAAAAAAAAAAAATAGAAGAAAAAAAGAAGAGGAAAAGTAAATATACCCTCCTTAAACTATCATCTCATTGTCAATATCCCCCACAAACTACCAATTGTGTCAACGTCTAACCTAAACTATTAAAAATAATCAATGTCATCCACAATGACAAAAACAGTATTTTTCAAAAATTATATATATATATATATATAAGGGGAAAAATACACGTACATATCTCTCTCAAACTACTACTCAATTATCAATGTCCACCTCCCCCTCCAAACTACCATTTGTGTCAATTTTTCCCCTCAAACTACCAAAACATGTTAAAGTCTCCCCTTAAGACCAATAAAAAGACAAAAATGACCATAATTTTTTTTCAATAACACAAAATTGTCTTTATAAATTCGAAAAAAAAAAATTAAAAAAAAGGAATATGAAAAAATAAAGAACAAAAAAAGAGAATTTTTTTTAAAAAAAAAAAGGAAAAAAAACCGTTTTTTATTTTTATTTTTTTTTATTATAACTTTTTGTTATTTTAGATTTTTTTCAATAATTTTTTTTTTTAAAAAAAATTGAATAATTTCATGAAGGATATTTTTGCCATTAAAGGGAACATTGACATTTTTTCAATAGTTTAGAGGAGGAGATTGACACAATTGATAGTTTAGGAGGGGACATTGACAATGAGGTAAATTATACGTACTTTTCCAAAAAAAAAGAAAATTATAAAAAAAAAAAAAGAAAAAAGAAAAAAAAAATATAAGAACATTTTTATTAAAAATTATGGTCATTTTTATCTTTTTGTTGGTTTTGGGGGTGACATTGGCATTTTTTTGTAGCTTAAAGAGAACATTTACATCATTAGTAGTTTATGAAGGACATTAACAATTAAGTGATAGTTTGAGGAAATATGTGTACTTTTCCAAAAAAAAAAAATAATAATGATAAACTTCTCTAATTATATCACTTGATAAAATTACTAGATAAATTTTGTGAACGATTAGTTCAATTACTTATTCCAATAGTTCATTTTCTAACGCAAATTCAGTTGACTTTTGTTTTGTGAGTGATTAGTTCAATTACTTATTCTAATGGCCCATTTTCTATCTAATATTCTTCCATTTCCGACTTTTGAAAAGTCTTCTGTACGTGGAAGTTTTAATAGAAAATGGACAGTTTGAATAATAATAAGAAAAAAATGTAAAATCAGTTTTTATGTTAGTTCAATTTACAAATCGCTTTATGTAGTATAAAAATTAATTTAAAAATCTTTATAATATGCAAAAATAATAACTTACCCCCTAAAATTAATTTTCAATCACTAACTTAATAAAAAATTTTTTTGGTTATCACGTCATGCCCAATAAAAGTGTGACATGTACAAGTCACTCTTTAGTAAAAAAAAATATATATAACTAAAAAATACTTTTTAAAAAAAGTGACCCGCAAGCCAACTCATATGTGGCAAAAAGAACATGCAGAAGAATTAAAGAGATAAATTGACTATAGCTAGTACAAAAAGTTTAATTACCTTGACATCCTCCAAGAAGATAGGGATTTCCTGCAAAGCCGCCATTGCAAGAACATGTAACAGTTGAGGTCCGGTTAGTAACACAATTATAGTTTGAGGTGGAGCCATTATTGGTTATTGGAAGAGAGTTGAATGATGTATTAATTAAGAATCCCCCATTCCAACACCACAGGAACTTGCGACATATTGGAAGACACATCTTTGTATGGGTAATCGGCCTCGAACCACTTTTGTTCTACCAAAAATGCAGACTTGCATCCTTTGTCCGCAGTGATCGTAACGTAAGTACCAGGGTTCGTATTTATTTGGCCAATTTTTGTACTGAACACAAGGAGCTGTGAAGGAATTGTGGTTTCGCAGCAGTTAATGCCATTGCAACTGCTTGCATCCATCGCTTTATCAGTGCCACAAATTGACATGCACCCACCAATTGTAACTGAAGCATCTTCGGACAAAATTGAAGCAAGGTTGTCGCAACCGATGGCGACGAATCTGTTGTCGGACTGGGAGAAGACGAAAGGGCCTTTTGCGAACTCCACATTTAGTTTGCTGCTGTCATCACCACCAGTACAAGAAGAAAATGTCGGATAGTTGACGCGAACTGTGCCTACTTCTATTGAAATGTTGAGCACCTCCAGGTTGAGGCTCCGCAAGAAAGGTTTGGGAGGGCTGAAAGAGTCATTGCAAACTACTTCAAACCAGTCATCAACGTAGCAACCAGCTCCTATTCCAAAAGGGTATGGGATATTGCTAACATTCCCACATGAGCTTTTTGCTTCGCATGAACTACTAATTGCTAAACCCGCTGCTTGTTCAGATATTGCATAAATTGAACACAAGAGCAAAATGATCTGAAATAGCATTTGCACGGCCACCATCTCTCTCTCTCTCTCTCTCTCTCTCTCTAAGATGATATGATCAATGAGAGTACTGTGAAGCAGCAAAGCCCAAGCCCCCCTCTTTATAATGCGTCATTATCGTCCTTCTAAAAGTAGCTAGCCATGCAAGAAATTATATGGAAGTTGCCAAGAAGACCTCTTAAAAAAAAAGAAAAAAAGAAGTTGCCAAGAAGACCAACTTGTACGTACGTCTTTGTCTGGATCATATATAGTATTCTTTACGTGGATACCAACTCTCATAAATTACTAGGAAAATGATCCCATGCACATGGATGGTCCACAATTGTGACTTTTGGGCGCGTCTTACATATAAGCATGCATTAAACAATCAATTACAAACATCCACCCTTCAAATTAAATTCGTAACAAACCCGAATAAAATGAAGCCTAGCTGGTTTAGATCCCGGAAAATCATTTATGATTGGGTCTGTACTAATTAAACTTTGCAGTAATTATTTTGTTTTTCAATATTGTAATTTGTACAACACCAAAAAAATCAATCAAAAACTTATTTTCAATTTTTGATGTAAAGCCTAATTTTTACAATATTCATGACTAAAAATTCTTGTTCTGTAGAGCAGTAGACACAAGAAGAGTACAAGCACAAGTAGTGTTAGACTGTTGATCTTCTGTTGCTTATTGGCCACCGACACAATTCAAAAATATTTGACCGTATATGTTCGATCATATGATAATACTCAAGTTGTACTTCTAATAAAGTTTTGTTAAAAATTATTTACCAGCTGGCAAATACTATCAATTAAATTTAAACTAAACCACTTCTTCTTCTTTTTTTTGCCGGGGGGGGGTATGGATCGACCACGGACACGCTGAACTAGGACTCTTTTATATTCCTAGTTGATCAGCACACCATATGCTGAACTAGGACTCTTTTATATTCCTAGTTGATCAGCACACCATATGCTGAACTAGGACTTAGTCAACGTGACTTCATCCACCGCAACAAAGCGATCATATCATATGCTGACCAAGGATTTTTTTTTTTTTTTTTTTTTTTTTTTTTTTTATTATTATTATTATTATTTGAAGTGGTTGAATAATTAGTCCTAGCTAGTTCAATAATTTCATAAAAAAGGAAATGAAAATCACCCATGTTTGAACTCATTCATTTCTGATAGTTATCTCATGACATTAGGTAGTTGATTATCAATCACATAAAAAGAAATTATATGAAACCTCAAAAATAAATGCACTACATGCATGCTGAGGGCCTTTTTATTTTTTTTTTTATTTTTATTTTTTATTTTTTTTTTGTAAGTATGCCTTGGAGGAGGAAAAGAAGCAAAATAAATTTACAATGTGGACTAATAAGATGCGCATGAAGATGACAAGAAAAAAGGCTCCCATTTAATATCAAGTGATGTACTGAAGAATTTCATAGCAATTATTTTCTAACACCAAATTGGGCATTATCTGATTACTAGAATGCTCCGATCGAGGTTTTTCTTTTTCATTTTAGGGATAAGTTAGAGAGGTGCCATAGAAAAAAGACGGCATAATACGAACCTAAATTCATAATCATCAACATATTGCTTCTTCAGAAGTGGTGGAAGTTGCATGTTCACAAGCCTGGCGAAGGGTACATACTTCTTTCTCCTAACATGCATGCGGTTGGTAAACAATTAGCTTAGTGAAAGAAATCAAACTGGATGACTTAATTACCAACGGGCCCCTAACTATTAAGGTCACCGGCTCACCAATGTTGCCCAATGGCCTAGCGGCCCATAAGTACCGAAGGGTTCAAAGAGGTTAACGGTCCACAACTAAGGGTTGGTTAGCTAGGCCCCAAATGGCTTATGATAGGGTTGACAATTTTTTACACGATCCGCGAATCTGACACGAACACGATATCAAGTTAGGGTTTGGATTTAAGCTATAACCTGTTTATGACCCGTCAACCTGTTTATGACATGCCCAACCCGTTTATGACTATATTCCTCTTCACTTTTGGTGGTGAGAGTCGTGAGACTCTGCCAAGACTAGTGAGACTCTGGTTCAACCCCTTCTTATCGTTATTTTGGTGAGACTCTGAATTAATGTAAAATTTATACTTATTTTATATTGTTTTCCTTTCCGTCCTACTTCAGAAAGTTGTGTCTATATTTGTAAAAACCAAAAAATTAATGTAAAAAATAAAATAAAAAATAAAAACAACTTTTAAAATTAATCAAGTTGCTCGTGCCTCGTGAAAATGAATAAATTTAGGATACATTCATTCCAAATGAATTTTAAATCAATTATTTTTTAAGTACCCTTTACATATAATTATATTGAAAAATATTTTATTCAAAAAGGTTTGGTTTAGTTTAGATGCCTAAAAGTAACTTGGTATTGGGTAATGATGTATTACGAGAACATAAAATAACCTTTTAAAAGTCCCTTTACTTTTCACTTTTTAGGTTTTAGGAAAAAATATACTTTAACCCTCCAATTATCACCTATTTTACAATTACATGTCAAATTAGACACTCTTTTTTTCTTTTCTTTTTTTTACCTAAAATACCCTTAAAATTATTTAAAAATTAAATTAAAAAATATATAAAAATAACTATTTGAAAAAAAAAAAAAATTAAAGGGCTTAATATGAAAAGGGCCACCCATCTTTGGTGTTTTCAATTTTTTTTTTTGTTTAATTTTTTAATAATTTTATTTTATTCAAATGGTTATTTTTTAATAATTTTAAGGGCATTTTTGAAAGAAAAATATGAGAGTGTCTAATTTAATTGCCACGTGATGGTAGTATGTAGAGTTTAAATATCACTTTTTAAAGTTTAGAAGCGCAATTACAAAGTGAATAATAATTTGAGGGCTAACATTATCCTTAAACTTTGATGGCTTAAGGAAAGGACAAACACACAATATTATTATTCTATCATTTTTTGTATATTTTTGTTTTCGATTAATAATGGAGACTAAAAAAGGTATTTCACTTAATTAATTAGACGAATATATATATATACTTCCCTTTTCAAAAAAACCCAAATAAAATAAGGCCAGAACGGTAGGTTCCATTTGTCCTGAACAAAGTTGATTAGACGACTTGGAGAAAGTGTAGAGCCGACCAGTTTCATTTTACTTGACTTTCTCCAAGTCGTCTTTATATATATATATATATATATATATATATAAAGAAAAAGAAAAAAAAGAAAACAAAAAACATGGAATCTTGGAGAAAGTGAAGTAAAATTAAACCGGCCTGCTCTGATAAGCGTCGAATGTTACACATTCAAGCACCTTAGCTTTTATCTGTTAATTCCTTAGCATTGTTATTTGTTTGATTTTGTGTTGTTTTATTGTTTTCAGGTTTTAAATACAGATGCAATTAATTCCATTAATTTTGGGCTTAAAGCACACTTTGAGAAGACGTAGAAGATATGTTTAAGCTTAACCAATCATAATAGAATACCTATATGATGTGGTTAAGTTTAATCAAATCAAGTGAATGATTAAATTGGAATTTCTCTACTAAGAGTCAAAATCGGATTGGATTCAAATTTGGATTCTGCATATGTCTCAGTGTTTGAATCATAACTTTTGCGTCAGATATTAGATTGCAATAAAATTGGTGGTGTTGGAAAGCTAATAAAAAATGAAACAAATATGTCAGAAATAGCGTTTCCTAAATTCGGACGTTTACTATGCTAAAATCGCCCTTCAACAAAAGACCACATCAATTTTTGGCGCCGTTGCCGGGGATCGAACCCGGGTCACCTGCGTGACAGATAACCATCATGCATAGAGAAAATCTCAAATTAAAATACAATTAAACCATTGTTACTTGGAAATGGCTACATCAACACCGTATTAGGAATTTAGCCGCTCATCGTAGTACTGGGATGGCCTCCTACCATGTTCTTCTCATCTTCAACTTGTCAAGCCTCCGAGAAGAATTTTCTGTCTAAATCTAAGCACAAGCCCAAGCACCAAGCACCAAGCACACCTTCTCTTGAAGCTTAAGGGTCTATTTATAAGGAGCACACAAGTCTTAGAAGCCATTGGAATTCCACAAAAATCGTGTCTTGAGTCTTCTTGTCCAAGTAGGAGATTGAAACTTCAATCCAAGTAAGAAAATGATTCCAAATTTGTCCAAAATTGCGGTCTTTTATTGCAAGGCGATTTTGGCATAGTAAACATCCGAATTTAGGAAAAGCTATTTCTGACATATTTGTTTCATTTTTTATTAGCTTTCCAACGCTACCAATTTTATTATAATCCAATATCTGACGCAAACGTTATGATCCAAATACTGAGACATATGCAGAATCCAAATTTGAATCCAATCCGATTTTGACTCTTAGTAGAGAAATTCCGATTTAATCATTCACTTGATTTGATTAAACTTAACCACATCATATAGGTATTCTATTATGATTGGTTAAGCTTAAACATATCTTCTAAGTCTTCTCAAAGTGTGCTTTAAGCCCAAAATTAATGGAATTAATAGCATCTTTATTTAAAACTTGAAAACAATAAAACAACACGAAATCAAACAAATAACAATGCTAAGGAATTAACATATATAAGTTAAGGGGCTTGAATGTGTAACATTCGACGCTTATCAAGTACCAGAAAATGTTCGGCTAAATTTTTTTGTAGAAATAAAAAAAAAAAGAAAAAAAAAAGGGAGTTATGGTAGCTCTAATCTTCTAGCAACACATGCTATTTTCTTGGAACCAAATGTAGGGAGCAGGTTTTTGAGCTCATACTATAGAGATGGGAATTGATCTAATCTTGATAATCCCCCCTTGGATTTATTGATCTTTTTCTGTAGCATTTGTGCAGGTGCTTTGTTTTTATTATGCAAACAAATAAAGCGAAAAGGAAAGCTCTCGAAGTTATATTCCGAGATCATTGTTTGAAGGCAAGAGTCGGATTAGTTTCCAATGACATTTCCGGATTAGATATCAGGACGAGGAGATAACCTAGTTAAAAAACAGGGCTGAGGATAGTACCTCGTAAAAAACAGGGAGAGGAGATAACCTCGTTAAAAAACAAGGAGATGAGATAACCTCGTTAAAAAACAGGGAGAGGAGATAACCTCGTTAAAAAACAAGGAGAGGAGATAATCTCGTTAAAAACAGGGAAATGAGATAACCTCGTTAAAAACAAGGAGATGAGATAACCTCGTTAAAAAACAGGGAGAGGAGATAACCTCGTTAAAAACAAGGAGAGGAGATAACCTCGATAAAAAACAGGGAGTGGAGATAACCTCATTAAAAAATAGGGAGAGGAGATAACCTCATTAAAAGACAAGGAGATGAGATAATCTCGTTAAAAACAGGGAGAGGAGATAACCTCATTAAAAAACAAGGAGAGGAGATAACCTCGTTAAAAAACAGGGAGAGGAGATAACCTCGTAAAAAAGGAAGGTCGAGGACGAGGATAGGACCTTGTAAAAAACAAGGAAGAAGACGAGGATAAGACCTCGTGAGAATCAAGACACCGGACAAGGACACCCTTCCAGATTGAGGATAGGGGGGTGATGAGGAACGTCCAATACCTCGGACAGGGACACCCTTCCTGGTTGAGGACGGGGGGTAATGAAGGACATGAGGCCTCAACAACATCGGCATTTGGCTTTCAGATGCTTCGCGATTCTCCCCCATCCAAGTCGTGGATTTATTTCCACGAGCTCTTGTCGCCATACGACCTGGTCGGATCTGTGTTCCCAGGACAAATCACTCCGGCCAGCTTTCCTCAGACCGGAGTGCTTTGGGGAGGTCAAAGATTGGGGGATTGGTTATTGAATATTGGATACACTTCCGAGGCAAATCGCAGCAGAACTGAGAAGGAAATTCTGACAGATGAAAACTTTTGTTCTCATTGAATTCCCAAGAAAAATCAGGATGAGGAGCACAACCTCATTAAAAAATCAGGATATGGAATAAACCCCTATAATAAATCAGGGGATCACAACCTCTATAGCGAATCATCAGGGGAAAACAACTCATCTCCACTAGCAAGACTCCTTCAGATTTTTTAATCTTGGGAAGTTTCAAAGGGATAATTGAAGAGATAACCTAGTCTCAATAATGACCTACGAGCCCAGGCCTGTATTTATAGATGCATAAAGAAGGAGGTCAAGATAAAGACGTTGAAGAGAAGGATTGAAGTGCTTGAAAATAGCAAAGAAAGGAGATCATTGTTGATCATTGCGTGAACAAAACTTAATATGGGCACGAATTTTGTGCAATCTCCTGTTCCGAGGAACCTTCTTGAGGAGTACCTCCCGAGGACCAACTTTTTTAAGTTGGGTGGGGATAATCGTAGAATTCTATCTTGAATTGAGGATTCTTCTTTCGGATAAGGAGATGAGAAAAACATTGATGTCTTGCATACCGACTTTACAAAGTTGGAAAAGGTGTAGCCAGAGACCGTCTTCTTTTGGATATGGGGGTAGATCTCCCCGCCTAACAATGTAGATCCCATCCATGAATTGTAAAGAATAAAATTGAAGGTTTGTCAGTTGGGGCCTCGGACAATTAGTCCGGGATCGAACGCTCAAAGTTATCAGTCAAAGACAGTAGGTCTATAGTGGAAGGTGTCACGCCCCCATTTTGGGATATAAGGGAAAACGCGAACTTGAATGCATAAAAAAAAAAAAAAAAAACAAACAAACAAACATTTTAAATGGAAGCGTGCATTTACAACATATAAATTTTAAACTTCCTATTTTTATACCTTTCTATTTATAATTCTTTACAAGGTCATGAACTCCAAAAAGAACAAAACATACTATACAATACTAAGGTTTGGCCGGTTCATCACGAACTATTGCTTTTAGCGAGGTCTACGCCCTTACAAGGAAAAGACTTTGTCTTACTGTTGTCATCTGAAAAGGGGTGGAGGAAAAATGGGTGAGTTCGACAACTCAGTAAGGAAAATACAACACCAGGGGAAATAAAATATGCTATAAACCTTTATGCCGTAATCTTTAGTCATTGTCATAATGACAGATTTATTCTACTCACTGTTAAGAATTAATTTCACATATGATGAATTGCATAATGTAAATTGATTTATAACCTAAACCAATAGTATGTTGATTTTAATTTATTTTAGATGATTTAAGTGTTTTTTAAATATATTAAGAATTATGATGATGTTTAAAAGTATGAATATAATATGTGATTTTAGATTGAGTATAAGTTGGAGATTCAAGTTATGAAAAATTGTCTGAGAAGTGATATGCTAGGCTGTTTATGTTTTATAAGAAAACACATATTAAAGCATGATTCATAAAATGAAATGTATTGTTTTAGGACAGGTGGCATAGCATATATAGAATTTGAAGAATATGAATAATGTATAAGAATGACAGTTTATGCAGATTAACAAGATGAACAATTAAACAGATTTTCTAATGATTCAGTAAATTCTTTTTATCAGTTTTCTCTTTAAACCTTTATCTGTGGTTTATCCCTTTATAGACTCTACACAGCCAGTTCCCGTGAGCGGCGCACGTTGGCTTTGTCCAAAGGACCTATAGACTCAGCCTGTCGTCACAGCGAAGAGTCGCCAGGTTGAGGATCTTCCCTAGGTGAAAGCCAACCCCGGCCGGTAGCACACACCGTATTTTGGTATGCTTGCCATGCTACCCTATATGGTACCGAATCTAACTGTAGTAGTGCCTCAGGGTTAAACTGTTACTGCACATGAACGTTTTCTGTAACACTGTAGGCTCTGTTATAACTGTAAACTTTATTTCAAAACTGTAAGAGCCACTTTCATAACTGTAGTCATATGCAGAATTTAACTTTAAATTCTCTTTTCTTTCAAAACTGTATTCATGAATAGAGTCATATACTTTGGAATGCTCTATAGTCATAACTATCAAATGCTCTCTTTTTCATCATTGTAAGTATGCATAATTCATAACTTTGAAATGCCTTTGATCATAACTGTAATTATGCATAAATCAAAACTTTAGAATGTTCTTAATTATAACTGTAATTTATGCACAAAATTCTTGAATAATAACATGAGTAATAAAAGCTTAGCATTAAAAATCACATGAGCAACGCTTTGTAAAATTCCCCAACACTTTTTCAAAAGATTATAGTAAAATCTTGTTGGGGGTTTTTCGGTGTTGTATCCCCTTACTTGAACTTGCCATTAGCGTCAAGGTCGAGCTTTAACCTAAATAAAACACGAGGATAAATTTAGCGGAGCGTTCTGAAATTTCAGTTCTAAAACTTAAATTAAAATCCTATATATAAATATACTTAAAAAAATAATCATCCTTTTTACTTATACAATCTTTCTCCATTATTAGCTTAACACTTAAACCCATCTTCTCTAAAAAATATACTAATATTTCCAATAAAACCAAATTATTATTAAGGAACATTAATCCTAACACCAAATCTCTCAAAATCGACACTTAACTCAAACATCCAGTTTTCACTCACTACACAGTCTATTTCAAACCCAAATAAACACCCACTCAGTTGATCAAGGAGCCCATACACCTAACACCAAAATTCATCAAATCTATCATAAAACAGGAAATACATTTCAGTAAATCCCACATCCGGAAACATCACAATACTAAACACTAACCGGATTACTTAAATACACGAAATACACTATATCATAACATATACATACTATACCACCAGAAACCACAATCAATCCAAAATTCACCAAGTGATCACAGCAACCTTCAACACTCAACTCACGGCTCAACCAAAACAAGGAGGAAAAACACCACACGCACACACACGGTTAGCCAAAAACAGGGGAGGCACCAAACACAGTTCAGCCGTGAATCAACAACAACAAAATACCCATAGCAAATCAAATACAATCTATCCAAATATCCACAATTGGAAATGGGGAAAAATCAAGAAATAAAACCCATAAAAATTACAAGAGATTACCCAGAGAATTTATGAGAAAACCCACCAGAAAATCTCACACGAAAATCGCCGGAGTTCGTGTCTCAAAATTGCTGGAAATCGCTTCCCAAGCCACCAGAAATCGCCGGCGGTGACCTCTGTCAATCGGGTCTTCTTCGGTCTTTTCGGGTTTTGCATTCACGGGTCACGGGTTTCTCGGGACTCCGAATCTCTTTGGGTTGCGTGCTCTCTGGCTCGCCGGAAATCAACCTTCAAGCCGTCGGATTTTCGGCTTTGCTTCGTCGGAATCGCCACCGTTGACCCACTGGTCGGGTCCTCCACGATCGGGTCTCTCCTTCCTCCGGTCTCCCTCGATCTCTCGGACTCATCTCTCAACTCTCAACTCACTCTCTTTCTCTCTCGATTTCACTCTCTCTCGCTCGGTGGGTTTGCTTCAGCGAGAAGTAGAAGAACAGAAGAAGAAAGAAAAAAAATAACGAAGAAGGAAGAAGATGCAGAAAGAAAGAAGAGAAGAAGAATAATAAGGACAAGTCAACTTGCCGTGCAAGTTGTGAATTTTTTTTCTTTTTTTTTTTTCTTTCTACTTATTGAATAAGTTAACTAAACTTACTTAATAAGTTATTATTATTATTATTATTATTAATATTATTAAGCCAATTAATAAATTTAAAAAAATCTGGGGTATTACAGAAGGCCTGAGGTTATGTAAGAGAAAGGGAGCCAGACTTTCCCACTTACCCAAGCAGACTGTCCATAGGCTGCTACAGCTTGTAGACGAGTAGAACACCTCGTTAAAAACAAAGGATCTTGCATTAAAAGTGGGATAAATTAGGAGGAAATCTTTTATTGGATGAGGCCGAAATGCCTACATCTCGGCCTTGGAATAACCCTAACGAGTCCAGGAATTCAAACAGAAACAAATCTGACTGCGGGTAGTGCTGGGTTAGCTACTTCCCTATTTGCCCTTATGAAATTCTATTCATTACCAAAACACATCAGAATGATTATTGGGAATGCCAAAGAAGCCGGTTCACTAGGCATTGCAGATTAGTAATGACCACGTCGACATGGGAAAATCATAATTCTCCGTTTCCAAGGTGTTTCCTATAGCAAACTTTGCCAATTAGGCATCATTGACATTCGAACTTATGCTGTTGGATAATGGAATAAAAGGATTGAATCATCTACTCACATTGATTCTTTGGTAATTGAATGAAAAGTTACGAAAATCCCTCCTTGGATAAGGAGGTTTCCCATGGATAAGGAAACTAAAAATTCCTTCTTAGATAAGGAGGTCTTCCTTTGATAAGGAAGCTAAAAATTTCCCCTCAGACAAGTAGTCCTTTTTTGGATGAGGAGACGAATTAAACATCAACTCCTTGTAGCTTGGATCCATTAAGTTGGAAAGGAAGTAACAAGTGAAGCTCCCTCTTTGGATGGGGTAGAGACTTATCTTAGATGAGGAGACCGACGTAGTCCCCGAAAAACGTGTAATGAGATAGAGGTAACCATGATGGTTGGCCTCCTTCGGGCAAAGGACCATGTCTTTGGATTTGGATGATTACCTTCTCTCGGATGGAGAAGCAACCCTGGTAACTATTTTTTCTTTGAATAGAGAGGGGGGTAGCTCAGGGACAACTTCAGACGCCACTCCCCTCCGAATATGGGGGTAGAAGGAAAATCCACATAAACATTGTTAATTTGAGTGGGCGGGCTCCGAATTGTGAATCAATGCACCCTTTTTGGGTTCAGGCCATCCTATCTAATCAAAATGGATTCCTTGAGCACCCTTGACATGGATATCATAACTTGAAAAGACAACTGACCAGAGCCTACACAATTGATCAGACCCACGAGAAGAATTATCTAGTGGTAGAAAAATCCGACAAGGATAAAATTGGGGCCCGACGGTGTTGATATGCTTGCAGGCTTGTGGCATAAATTAGGAAAAAATGGAGAAGTCATGTCGAGAATGATAAAAATGTTTGTATCATCTATAAGGCCGATGAGTGCTAGAATAATGATTGAGGAACGGTTATTAGAACACGAATCCAACGGCGAGGATTGAGGAATCAAGCCATGGCCGGTGTGTGTAAATATGGAAGCCCCGATATCCCTCAAGGTTTAAACAGTCATTTAAGGTAATGGAGAAGTCTTCTGACTTGTATATCGGAGTATTTGGTACAAGGATCAAGGGACACCAGTCCTTATATAAGGCTTAAACTGGGAAAGTGTCTCGGTGCGGTAAGTTGTCCTGAATGCCCGGTCAATTGGGAAAATCTCTCAGAAGTAGAGGTATTTGTGAGAAGTGATTGCGGTTTCGACTGACTTTCCGAACGTAGAAAGCACTCACTAAGGGAAGTCGTCCCCGGAATCTCGACCTTTATTGTACTGTTATCTTTCGTCGCAATGCCAGGCAAATGCTTGAAAGCTGGGGGGTGCTACGACCCCGGAACCACCATCTCTATTCGGAACACTTTTCAGACAAGTAGAAGGGTTGACGGGCTAAACCTATAATTTATGTAAGGAATCCCCGCACAGTGCTCCAGATCTACTATAGTATCCGAACTCTCCAGTGGCAGGCTACGCTTAGCCTAAAACAGTGTGGTCGGGGACAGCCCGCTTAATCACACGGTTTGTCCGACGTCGGGCTGAAATCAATTTTCCAGAAGATATTTGCGCTTGGGGTTATATCAAGGACAGGAAATTTTCGGTCTAACGACCTAGAGGTCGAGTAGAGAAATCGGGACAATTACTTCTTCTTTGAAGAGATGGAAAGGGCCACTGCGCCCCCAGTAGTCCCCGGACTTCAGACATGCCGATTAGCAGGCGTCTATCAGCCATAGGAAATTGACGGCCCGGTGATGAGTTTCCTACTATTGAGAGCAATGAGTATGTTAGAATGCCATCAGAATCATTGTCCGGGGAAGCATAATGCTAATGCTTAACATGATGTTATGCGGGTACAATGTTATGATTTACGAGGCATCCATTTCAATGGTAGACTAGTGAAGTTATGGGAGATTGATTTGAAACTCATGTTGCAAAGATATAACTTTCACCAAAGAAGAAGATTTTATTAAATTTACTCAGAGTACACGTGTACATGAAGATAAGGAGAACAGACAACATCAAAAGAATATCATGCAGGGTAATCATCTGATTATAAGTATTCCTAGCACTATGAAAAGGGACAGCCCAGAAATTCCAAGGAGCCTCACGCACAAACATGCAGGGCAGCCAGAGGGGCAGAGTTCACGAGCTCTAGATGCCGCCTCCAGGTGGGAGTGTACGAGGAATTCTTAAAGATGAGTGAATCCTCCAGTCGTACATAAGACATGCAAAGAATAGAATTCAGAGCGTAGCGCAATTCCTGGAGGTTAGACAGGACCAAGTTGGCGCAAAGCTCAAAGTCACACACCTTGTGTGTCTAAAGTCGGAGATCACCCATTCAACAGAACCACCATGGAGAGTAAATACTCCAGGGTTAGGGACTTCTAAGCCAGGACCATCCATACTGAATTTGTGAATATGCTCGGTCGTGAGGACCACACCAAGAATGAAGAGCATTGTGGGAAGATTTGGGGAGTTCAAAAAAGGATGAAAGGAAAGGATCCGATCTCCAAAAAAAAAAAAAAAAAAAAGATAAGAAGAGGGGAAAATCTACTCGAGTGAGCAATCTGAAGACCAATGATTTTCTAGCAAAGGAAAGTGCGAGTAAATAGGAAAATAATAATGATCAGTGCATGCGCGATTTACGGGGTGTTAGGTGTGGCCTAATTGATGGTGGATTTATAACAAAAATCCATTTCTGATTGTTTGCTATAAAAGGCGTGGAGCCGTGCGGAACGACGGTTAGAGGAACACTTAAGTTTCTGTGGAGTCAGAGGAGAGCATTACGCAAATTAGATGAGGAATGATCGACAGAATCAGTCAAGTATAGAGGTTCCATTAGGTAAATTATCCCTACCTTTATCATAAAGATAGGAGAATTGTGGACTAATTGTTAGGGAGATATCCCCTATTTAGAGTGGGGCCGAATTAGTCCCTCAAGTTAGATTCCGAACTCCGGACTCCGAATCAGTCTCCGGACCTTGAGCCTTGGTCACTAGCAACCTTCAGTATTTATTAGGCCAGTCAAATCAAGTCAGAAAAGATATCAGACATCTACATTGAGCCTTGTGCTTGACAGGAGTAAAATGGACATATAGCATACAGAGATATAAAAGGGGATCAGAATCTATTATAAGAAAAAAAAAAAAAAAAAAAAAAAAAAGCGCTCTCTCTCTCTCCTCTTTATACAAATACTCGACTGACTTGATCGTTGGAGGAGGTTTCGCCGGCCAACTCCTAACGAGTCTTTCTTGTTTTGCAGGCTAAGACACGGACGAAAAGACGTTTCTAATGATACTACGTCACCGGACAAAAATTGCATCAACATCTATCATTGCATATTTATTTACGTAGATTCAAATTCCAGACACAAAATTCTATTTCCCCTCTAATTATCGTCCTTCTAAAAGTCATCAAGAAGTTCCCTGGAAGTTGCCGAAGACCAAGTTGTCTTTGTCTGGACTAGAATAGTTTGTGCTTTCTGTGCATGAACCTAGCAGTCAAGCTTTATTGACCTCGATCACATAAATTATAGGAAAAATAATCAGATATGGATGGTCTACATTTGTGACTTTTTGCGTCAAAAATGACAAAATATCTCTTTTTTTTTATTATTATTATTATTATCTTATATTATAAATATTTTGTAACGTGAATGACAAGGCAAGACAAGCTTTGCAGGTCCTACCTTGTCAAGTCTCCCAGCAAGGTCTACCATGCGGTCCACGCTAATATTTTATGACATGGGCATCTACAGTGTGACGTATCGCATTACCTCACATAAAGTCGCCTTGAGGCTTGAAGTTACGTGCCCCAGATACTCTAAGTCTCTAACTAGTCTTCGTATAAGATCCGGCTTATGGCCTTGTTTGGTGAGTGTAGGAGGATTGGTATTGAAAATTAGAAGTTAGATGTGATATAAAGTAAAATAAATTTGTACAGGAAAGTAAAAAATTTTATTTTATAGTGAATTTTTTTTATTTAAATTATAAAATAAATTATTGATGTGATATAAAGTTAGAATATTTTGAAATTAATTATTTTTGGATAAGTGAAGAAGGGTAAAAAAATTACCTTGCCAAACAAGCCCAGGATAGTGTGATATATGCAAAATACAAGACATATAGATGAGATTTATGTGAGTAAGACAGGATAAAAAGAGAATAATAGTACAGGATAGTGTGTTATAAAAAATATTTATGTGATATAAACATACGAATTTTTTGAGAATGAATAGTAAAGAAAATTATTGGGGTTAACTTTTTTTTTTTTGAAAATGTTGAAAATAAGGACAAAGTCCTTTGCCAAACGGTTTGGATATGACAAAAAAAATCTGAAAATCAAACGATAACGTTTTAACGGGATTTAAAGGTCTAAAGAAAACGCTTTGTGAAAGATGGACTTGACACCCTTTGTGAGGGTAGGGAAAACGTCTCTTTTCAAGCGAACTTTCTTGAACAAGCTAAAACTTTATCTCTTCAACAAATAGTCAAGCTCGATTTCTAAAAAACTATCATTTTTAAAAATGAGTATCAAGTCTCGTTAAGTAAATATAATTACTCTTTTCTATAGACAGTTAAAGTGGACTCCGCTCTTATTCTTTGATTCTAGTATTAACTGCATTTCAGTGCGCTCGTGCAAAACAGTATATTAGTTTTAAATTATTATTATTATTATTATTATTATAGATACATGAAGAAATTACACTAAGAAAGAAAAACAAAACAACATAACAAAGCTTGGGCAGCCAGAAATTAAACTAGGAATAAAAGTACACGAAGGCAATGCTTCTGATCGAAGATGCGGGCCTAAAGATTCGTGAAACAAATATAAAAAATCTGGGCCACCAGTTAAGGTGGATGGTGTTGATACATAGCCCTGAAGCTCCAAACACAATGATAGGGATGAACAACAGGAAGAAACAAATAAGCCAAGCGAAAAAAGTAGATATAACAAAAACATTAACATAAACAATAGAGGTCCAGATGAAGGAGTAGGAGCCTGGAATCGCCTATGTCGCCGGATCCATCAGTGGCCAAAGTGGAGGAAGGCTGGGGGAGTAGACTTGGCTGCCACGTGCCGGTGAGAGCAGAGAACTCTCTGGCTCATGTGGGCCCCGCGCTGGCGAGAAGATGGCGGAGCTAATGGTGACCGTCGGTGGAAGCCGGAGACGCCGAAGAACTCGTTGGTGAGGGGCATGTCTTGTAAAAATTGATGGAGGAGCGTAGATCTATATCCGAAAATTTCAATCGTAACCCCATGCCGAAAATTACAGAGAACTCGATAGAGGATGGAGGGAATGATCAGTTTTAAATTATTTTTAAAATACTAAAATAACGGCTTCTTAATTTTTATCCATACACTATTCAAAAATGGACAGCATAACGACTTATTTACAAATTATAAATATCTCGCAGGCATGACACTGCGGTAGTGTGGGCGTGTCTATTATTATTCACGTGAGTGCATGACCCTCTAACGTGATGGCATAGACATAATCCTATGTATTATTTTATTACCTTAAGCAAGATGTTTTATATTTTCATTATTTATTTCAGCAGAGTAACGGTATATCTTTGAGGTCGTACTCTCACTTGAACATTATGATGGTATATCTATGTTGCCATATTGTTAGTCGGGTAGTATGACGACATATCTACATCATTACACTGCTATTCGAGTATTATGACGAGTATCGTAGTATTTACTCGTATTTTTATACGGATATAAATATAAATATTATTAAAATATTCTAGCATTACGCTTGTGTCCCCCAATAATAATGCGACTTTTAAAATTATTATTGAATTTGTAATTGATTATTAATGAATTTTGATAAAATTGTAATTTTAAAAGTTAAATAAAGAACACAAAAGCAACATAAGGAGGGGCTTCAAGAAAATTAACGGTGCTATTATAAAATTCTTAATTTCACTTGAACATTATGATGACGCTATTATAATTTTCCTACGATAAATTAAATATAATAACATTATATTAATATAATATTTTAAAATATTAATCTATACTTCACAAGCTAATTTATGGATTATAACAACTTAATTTAAAAAAGCGGATATACACCGAATTGAAGAGAACGACTAAAAAATAAAAAAATAAAAAATAAAATTCACAAGTACTATTCACCGAGTGCCACATCAGCAATTGCCTCTCTCTGACTCTCTTTTATTTCTCCAATCTCCCTTTCTTATCCTTCCCTTTCCTTTTTCTTTTCTTCCCCTCTTGTTGCGTACCAGACCCACGATCGGGTCTCCTTTGTTTCTCACTTGTGTGAGCAAATGAGGGGACCAGCCAGTCCAGCCTCCCCTTCTATAAGGGGTGGTACCCCATGCGGCACTGCATATGGGACAAATGTCCTACATGTGGTATGACGGTGGCCGTGCCACCCACCCCACTTGCAAGGCATCAAAATTGGTTTCCTACTGTGGCACTCCCCTTTTAATTTTTATAAGGGGTGGGTACCCCATGCGGCACTACATATGGGACAAATGCCCCACATGTGGTGCCACTCACCCCACTTGCTGGGGTGTCAAGATTGGTTTCCTGATGTGGCGCGCGCCACAACAGGTCACTTATTTTATTTTATATATTATTACTTTATTATTGTTCACACTTTCATTAGTAATGCTACAAAGAGAATAGATTTATAGCCTATAACCGAGCTTGAACGAATAGTGTATGTACAAGTTTAACTCATTTAAATTTATCACGAACCTGAGTCAAGTTCGAGCTCATTTATCACGAGTTCGAGCACATTTATCACGAGCTCGAACCGAATTCGAGCTCATGATGAGTTTTAAAAATTAAGCTCGGCTCGGCTAAACGAGCTCGAACTCATGACGAGTTTTAAAAATTAAGCTCGGCTCGGCATAATTTGTTGTAAGTTATATAGTTTATTTAACATACAAAAAAGATCTGTGAGCTCATTTAAAAATTAATATTACAATATATAACATATAAACAATATATATTTATATTGTAGGTTAAATAAACTATATAACTTTTTTTTAAAAAAAAACTATATACAATTAATATATATTGACAATATTTACTATATATATATACAAGTCGAGCCTTAATAATCGAGTCGATTCTTATACGAGCGGGTTCACGAACATTAATTGAGTCGAGCCGAGTTTATATTAGTTTGTATCGTTTAATAATCAAACTTAATTTTGTGTTTACGAACGGCTCATTTAATAATCGATTCGAACACGAGTCGAGTTTAGTCGAGCCGATTTCAAGTAAGCTCATGAGTAGCTCAGTTCTTTTACACCCCTAAAAGAGAACTCTAGTCTTTTTTTGTCCTTCCAAATGTCATGTAGTTTTAAAATTGGGAAATGCTCTACTTCCCAAATTTTTATTCCTAAAAATGGTTCCTAAATGATGTGTCATCATTCCATGAGATGATGACACATTTCTTTAAAATTATCATTGGATTAAAATATAATAATAATCATCTTAAATTCAATAATAATTTTATAGCAGTACTCCGCTTCAATTATCTCAGCTCTTCTTTAACCTTCTCGCGAAATTTAATGAACATATAAATCCGTTTGACACAAGTTTTTAGGTCTCAAAAATTTCAGTTCAACATCCGTCTTTTATTTAATTGGATTCCTAAATGAACTCCGATTAACTCTAAATTTTTACAAAGTATTCTCAAGACATGAAACATCATATGGTAATATTTTTGTCAAAAAGTTTACTCGAATTGACTTTCAATTTGTGAGTCACACTCTTATTATATTTAATGTTAATAAAAATGATAATGTTGTTTAATATTATTTTTAATCACACTTCCATAAGCTTTATGAGATCCAAGTACAAGATTAAGAAATGCAACGTATAGCTAGCCCACGATCTAGTCAAACGATCGAGCCTCTACCCAAATTAAACACGTTGTTGTGTCCCATATCCCTATCCCGTCTTTTGATAGTGGGACTAATATTTTTGGGTATTAATACGGTATAAGTATAGTAAGTATTAGTTCCACTATCAAAAGACGGGATAGGGATGTGGGACACAACAACGTGTTTAATTTGGTGTTCTCAACATTGGCTTCATGTGAAGATAATTGCTGTTGTAACAATAACCACCATTTTGTTTGAAGAACTTGTTCTTCTGATTAATCTTTCTCCTTTTCTTTACAACTTTGTAGGACCACCATCTACCAACAAGTAGAACCAAAAGCCCAAGGCTACTGCTAATACCTGTTTAACGCAATGTAATAGTGAAAGATTACTCATTACAGTAAAAGATTATAACAATAGTTTTGATTAAGAAGATTGACTTAAAATAGAGAGACGTCTTCTCTTAATGCTAGATATTAATTAGTTTGACAAAATATCATGCCATAAAAAGTACGTTAATATATTTTGACTAATAGAGTATTTCAAAAGTATTTGGGGTGGTCGGCCACCGTCTTTGAGTGGATATATAGTTGAAGAATCTCACTTTATATTTTTTCACCTTAAGTTTGCAAAATCTTCAGTGTTTATTTAAATGATTTTAAAAATTGCAAGGTCCTGCAATTATTAAGATTATAAAAAAAAAAAATCTTAATCCTAGCTAGAGATATTCAGGAAATTCTGTACGTTTCTAAAGGTTCCAATTTATCTCAACATCCAATATACTAAGCATCCTCTTGATAGTAGTAAGTGAATTTTAGGGATATATTTATTAAAAATTGATTGCATAAAAATGTACGTCAAAATATATATTAAAAGAGAGAGAAAAAAATGTAGATCCGGGCCATCCGGCTAAAGCAAGTGGGAGCATTTGAAACAAGCAAGGTGAAAGAAAATCAATCAAAATTTAAATATGAGAAAGAAAAATAAAATGGGAAGCCATAAACACTTTGATATATACGAGTAAACATACCTATCGTGAACACTTCAACCCAAGGCTCGGTGATGTCAAATAGCGCACGGTAACAAATGGAAGACCCATTGTAAATATCCAACTCTCTTTTCTTCCGTATTATATGTAACGAGCACATAACACGCGTCATGTGCGAGTTATAAACTGGATAAAGACCAAAAAAACAAATAATTATCCGTTTTATAATTTATTTTTTTTAATAAATAGCCAGCGTCAAGCACACTCCATCCTCATTTTATATATATATATATATATATATATATATAAACATCACTCTATTCAGTAAATTGACTTGACTAAAAATAGTCAAGGTCCAAGTATCCAAAAGTTTCATGCACTAGTGTGGTTAAGTGAGTTTGATCAACAATGATAGATCTTGAAGTCCCAAAGTAAGCTACTTTAGCTCTGTATTCATCATCTAAGAGACTAAGAGTATGTTTATAGATTTAATGTTCCAATGATAAATGGGTGTGGAAGCTGCTGAGTGTAAGTAAAAGAAAGCTTCTGCAACTTCTATTGCAATTCGAAAGCGCATATTCCATGTTAGTAGAAACTTCTCATTTTGGCCATTGGCATATTGAAAAAGAGTTCCATTAGGAATGTATTCGTAAACTAGTAGAGGAACTTCCATCTCCAAACAACAACTAATTAACTTAACCACATTCCTATGGTTAATTTGTGAAAGAATGACAACTTCATTAATGAACTCTCTGAGTTTTCCTTCATCAATTACCTTGGACTTTTTCACTACAATGATTCTTCCATCTGCTAACATGCCTTTGTAAACAGTACCTTGTCCTCCTTAGCCAAGTATTCTATTCACATTAAAATGATCAGTGGCCTTGTGTAAATCTTTTGAACTAAACAATTTGGTGTTCTCAACATTGACTTCATGTAAAGATAATTGTTGTTGTAACAATAAACCACTATTTCATTTGAAGAACTTGTTCTTTTGTTTAATCCTCTTTTTTTTTTTTTTTTTTACCGATTTGTAAAAACACCATCCACCAACAAGTAGAACTAATACCCCAAGGCCGTTGGTAATACCTACTTAACACAATGTGATAGGAAAAGATTATTCATTGCTGTAAAAGATTATAATAACAGTAGTTTTTTTCAATGAAAATGTTGACTTAAAATAGAGAGACATCTGATCAGAATGTTGATTGTTGTAGTATTCCAATAGATTCCGAAAGAAGTAATGCTAAAAGTGGTTCATTGTCGGAGGAATACAATTAAACAAAAAAAAAAAAAAAGCATTAAGGTTTTGAGGTTCCCATTAGAATCCTACGACTAGAACTTTTAAAATCATGATCGTTTAATTGGTTACAATTTTGTTACACCATCTATTTTGAGGAAAAAAATTGTAGGAAATGGCTTCTTCAACCAGCCACCCAAAATTTGTGGTCGAACCACTCCTTGAGATTTTTGTGGTGGTTGGCTATTTGAAAAAGGTGGTCGACCACATCCATATGCCTTGAAGAGTGACCAAACTACCTCCAAAAAACTCTTGAGGGGTTGGTCCGACCACCCATCAAGGCTTATGGGAATGGCTGACTACCCATTTGGGATGATCAATTGCCCCAAAAATCTTGAGGGATGGTTTGGTCACCTTCTTTAGTTAGTTAGCTGAATAATTATTTTCTTAAATTTTTTGTTCTACATCAAAATGGTTGACTTAGCAAACAATTGGTCGTTCCAATATATTTCAAAATCAAATATACTTGAAGTATTCCTCTAGATGGTAGTAAGTGAAGTCTAAGAATTTTAGATTATTTTTCGGAAAATTTGATTGCTTAGAAAGTGTACTAGGATTTTTTTTTTTTTTTTTTTTTTTTAAAAAAAAAAGAAGGAAAAGGAAAGAAGAAGAAGAAGACACATTCACTTGGAAACACTTCAAAGATTGAGATATATATGAGCACTTTAAGAGACAAGGAGTATAGTTGATCAGTGCCATAAGTTCTTGAAAATGTAACCATGGGGAGCTCATTTTGATCCCTATAAATTTGTACTTTAATTTTTATTTATTTTTATTTTTCTCAAAACATGTGATTTAAAATTTTTCTCCAAAAGCATAATATTAATTCTCCTAAAAGAATGTACATCCAAAGCAAGTGGGGCCAATTGAAACAAGCAAGATGAAAGAAAACCAAAGAATCCTTAAACACTCCAATCAAAGTAAACATACCTATCGCGGCCTTGCCAGTTCTATCCAGATCAACGTAACAAGTGAAAGACCCATTAGAAGTTACACATAAATGTGTACTCCCGGATTCACTGAAACAAACTTGTAACTTATATTATAAATATTTTGTAACTTGAATGACAAGGCAAGACAAGCTTTGCAGGTTCTAAAAGGCCAATATTTTGTGTGGCATCTACCGTGTGACGCATCGCATTATCTCACGTAAAATCCTAGACCCAATTAAAATCCCAACTTTTTCTGCCCTTTCTTTCCCAATAAAGTCGCCTTCAAGCCACGGGCCCCGGCTACTCTAATAAGTCTTCGCATAAGGATCCGGCTTAGGTGATATAAAAATGAATACTAGCGTAGGAAAAGTGTTTTATAAAAGGTGATTAATGTGATATAAGATAAAATTTTTTATGAGTGAATGGTAAAGAAAATTATTGGTAATAATTAATTTTCAAAAGAGATTAACTTTTTTTTTTTTCTATTTTTTTTTTTTTAAAAAAGGGCTTGGATATGACCAAAAAAATCTGAAAACCAAACCACAACGTTTTAATGGGTATTATGATGACTATCGTAGTATTTACTCGTATTTTTATACGGACATAAATGTAAATATTATTAAAATATTATAGCATTACTCGTGTCTCTCAATAATGATGTGGTTTTTAAAATCACCATTAGCTTGTGATTGATCACTATTGAATTTAATAAAATGATAATTTTAAAAGTTACCTTATTTTTTGAGGAACACAAAAGTGACACAAGAGGCCCGGCCAGAGTTTCTAGAAAATTAATCCAACAGTGCTATTGTAAAATTTTCAATTTCGCTTGGACATTACAACGACTTTGTTATAATTTTCCTACAATAAATTAAATATAATAACATTTTATGAATATAATATTTTAAAATATTAATATAAACTTTGTAAGCTAATTTATGCATTACAACAACTTAATTTGGAAAAACAGATATATACAGAAGGGGAAGTGATAGTTGTACACCAAGTGTACAACAAATGCACAACACCCCTTCACAACGGGTGGGCCCCACAATGTGTGGGGGCCACCCCTTGTGAAGGGGTGTTGTACACTTGGTGTACAACTATCATTATTCATACAGAAGATAACAACAAAAAGCCATAGTACCATTCTCCGACTGCCAC
The DNA here is from genome assembly GCF_958979055.1 of Alnus glutinosa. Lineage (NCBI taxonomy): Eukaryota > Viridiplantae > Streptophyta > Magnoliopsida > Fagales > Betulaceae > Alnus > Alnus glutinosa. The sequence continues at coordinate 12,097,508 of NC_084886.1, forward strand.
ATCAGCAGCGGCCTCTCTTTCTATTATTTCTCTTCTCTCCCTTTCTTTTCCTTTCCTTTTTCTTTTTTCTTTTCTTTCCCCCTCTTCTTGCATACAAGGCCCAGTACTCTCGGGTCTCTTCGCTTTCTCACTTGTGTGAGCAAATTAATGAGCGGACCAGCCTCCCCTTTTATAAGGGATGGGTACCCCATGCGGCGCTTCATATGGGACAAATGTCCAACATGGGGTGCCACTCACCCCACTTGCAGGGGCGTCAAGATTGGTTTCCTGTTGTAGCGCACACTTATTTTTAATTTTTTTTATATTATTACTTTATTATTTTTCTCACTTTCATATTTTTTTATTTATTTTTTTAAAAAAAGTCCTAGACCTTGAAGATTACAGTTTCCCGGATACCTCGGAAAACAAGCTAGCCATACATACATACTTCTGCCAAACCAAGTTAGAGGGTTACAATCAATCTCGTACATCCCACAACTCGAGTGAAAAACAATTCCAAACATGCTCAAATCCCCTTGATTCTCACCCGGACTTCTCGCCATCACGCGCCGGCACACCAGTTCATTGCATAGGAGGGACAAATTTTCTCACTTTCATTAGTAATGCTATAAAGAGAATTTTAGTCTTTTTTTTTTATTATTTTTTTTATTTTTTTCTCTCAAATGTCATGTAGTTTCAAAATTATCATTAGATTATCTAATAATCATCATCTCAAATTCAATAATAATTTTGGAAGAGTGATTGATGCACAACAGTTGTACAATTATTATTCATCACTCTAGAGACATGAAATGGGTCCCATGTGGGACCCATGTGGTGGAACCCATCACATGGGACCCACTCCATGTCTCTAAGACCTTGCACAACAATTGTACAACTGTTGTGCAAAAGTCATTTTTCATAGTTTTATAGCAGTACTCCGCTTCAATTATCTCAGCTCCTCTTTGACCTTCTCACCAAATTTAATGAACATATAAATCCGTTTGACCTAGGTTTTTAGGTCCCAAAAATTTCAGTTCAACATCCATCTTTTATTTAATTGGATTCTTAAATGAACTCTGATTAACTCTAAATTTTTACTTAGTGTTCTCGACACATGAAACATCGTACGGTAATTTTTTTGTCAACAAATTTATTCAAATTGACCTTCAATTTTTGAGTTACTCTCTTATTATATTTAATGTTAATAAAAATGATAATGTTGTTTAATATTATTTTTAATCACACTTCCATAAGCTTTATGAGATCCAAATTTCTTGAGTGTCACATCCTTACATCAATCTCTAATTTAGTTTTCTGAAAATTTGTCTTCGCCTAATTAATAATGGAACAGGATCCTCTCCATTTGAAATAGAGAGGATAATAATCTCTTATTTTGGAAAATATAATTAAGACCTTTAAATTTAAATAAATATTTATTTTCCTAAATATTTCCACACTTCCTTTAGATCCATTCAAAACTATTACTTTATAATCCAAGCATAATTTTTGAGTCTTAATTTAGAAAATTAAGACTTCTATACTTGGATGTTAAAATCCGGGTTGTACATAAAGAAAAGACAAGCCTAACGGTGCGTTTTGGCAAAAAATAAAAGACAACGTCTTCAACCTTGTTCGTCTTCTTCAACTTTCTTTTGGACTCTAACCTAATTATCAAAACTTTTGTAGATAAAGAAAATCACATCAATGAGCTGTGAATTCTGTTAGTGAACCTCATCCAATCAGTTCAGCCGCCACTCAAGACTCCATCTCTACATCTAACACTTCACCACATATGTCTCTGCATAACAAACAGCTCTGATACCATGAAAGACTTTGAATGTGATAGGTTTGAAAGACGGAATTCAGCAAATGTCATTGATAATGTAAGTGCCTTAGCCTTGGCCTCCAATCCGGTATATCATGCTAGAACCAAACATATAGAAGTTGACTATCACTTTGTTAGAGAGAAGGTCATCAATGGTGATATTTCAATTAAGTTCATCTCAACCGTTGATCAAATAGCTGATATTTTTACGAAGGGAATTTCCACAGCTCGGTTCACTTTTCTCAAGTCCAAGCTTCTGGTTGATTCCCCTCCCATTAGCTTGCGGGGGACTGTTAGTGAACCTCATCCAATCAGTTCAGCCGCCACTCAAGACTCCATCTCTACATCTAACACTTCACCACATATGTCTCTGCATAACAAACAGCTCAACAATACATCAGAAGACTTGGTCCACAACAGCACATCAGCAACAGAAGAGTTGGTCCTCAAATGAAATTCATTTGAATTCAATATTAGAGGAAGGATAGATACGTGAATTATCCTCTTGTATTCAACTTAGTTATCCTCGTGTAATTCTGTTAGGTAGTTTTACTTTTAAATGTATAGCATCCTAGTTCAATCTGAACTCTTGTAACACTTCTATAAATACAACATTATATTGAGGTTCTGATTAAGTTAATCAAACCTATCACATTCAAAGTCTTTCAAATTCCAGTTCTCTTAGAAAAGATTTGCCCCTAATTATAAATGATCGAGTGTGGGATACCTAAGGCATGTGAAAAAATTATACGAGGAGTAAAGAGAATTTTTGGGAGTTGACGGGGAGCATTTGACTCATCTTGACCCTTCCTCCCTCCGCCTTTGCTTAGTAAAGCAACTTGAAGCCTGATTTGATATAGACAACAAAGATGGATCCTTATAAAACGAACATGGAGCTTTTTACTATCTTATACTATCATAAGACAATCTGATATTTTATGGTTAATCCAAGTTCTTGAAATTACTTAAAGAATATAAATTAAGAAAACAATAAATTATGTAGGGTACAATATGACATTAAAAATACTGGTTCATATGATTAAGAAGATAATAATGGTTGGACGTCTATGACTGAGGTTGACACTATTGATGTGGGAATAGCATCCCATAACTCGTACACTTCGACTTTGACATATTCAAACTCTTCGTAGTTTTTTTGAAGGTTAGGACCTTTTTGCAACATTTGAACTGCCTCCAACTCCATTGTAACTTCTTTCATTGTCGGTTGTTTCTTCCTGTTTAAGTTCAAGCACCTTTTTGCTAGATTCGCGACCATAATGATCTCTTCTTTCCTACATTCCTTAAAAACTTGACAATCAATAATATCAAACAAATCATTTTCCTCCACCAATTGAATGAAATATGAGGCTAAACTTCTCGGTTCTTGTGTCATTGTTAAAGAGATTGCTTTTTCTCCGGCTAACAACTTAGAAAGGACAACACCAAAACTATAAACATCACTTTTTCCTGTAAACTGACTTGACTGTAAATATTCAGGGTCCAAGTATCCAAAAGTGCTATGTACTAGTGTGGTTAAGTGAGTTTGATCAACGTCGATACTTCTTGAAGTCCCGAAATCAGCTACTTTGGCTCTGTATTTATCATCTAAAAGTATGTTTGTAGACTTAATATCCCGATGGTAAATAGGAGTGGAAGCTGCTGAGTGTAAGTAGAAGAGAGCTCCTGCAACTTTTGTTGCAATTCGCAAGGGCATATCCCAAGTTAGTGGGAACTCTTCAATCTGACCATTGACATATTGGAAAAAAGTTCCGTTACAAACGTATTCATAAACTAGCAGAGGAACTTCCGTCTCCAAACAACAGCCAATCAGTTTAACCACTTTCCTCTGGTTAATTTGTGAAAGAATGACAACTTCATTGATGAATTCTTCGAGTCGTTTTCCTTCATCAATTACCCTGGACTTTTTTACTGCAACAATTCTTCCATCTGCCAACATGCTTTTGTAAACAGTGCTTTATCCTCCTTGGCCAAGTATTCTATTCACATTAAAATGGTCGGTGGCCTTTTCCAAATCTTTTGAACTAAACAATTTGATGTTCTCAATATTGGCTTCATGTGAAGATAATTGCTGCTGTAACAATAAACTACCATTTCGTTTGAAGAAATTGTTCTTCTGTTTAATCTTTCTCCTTTTCTTTACAACTTTGTAGGACCAGTACCATCCCTCAACAAGTAGAACCAAAAGCCCAAGGCTACTGCTAATACCTGTTTAACCCAATGTAATAGCAAAAGATTACTCATTGCAGTAAAAGGTTATGACAATAGTTTTGATTGAGAACATACATTGACTTCAAATAGAGAGACATGCACCTTCTCTTAATGCTAGATATTAGTTTGACAAAATACCATGCGACAAAAAGTATGTTAATATATTTTGACTATTGAAGTATTTCAAAAGTATTTGGGGTGAAGAATCTCATTTTATATTTTTTCACCTTAAGTTTGCAAAATCTTGAGTGTTTATCTAAATGATTTTAAAAATTGCAAGCTCTTGCAATTATTAAGATTATAAAAAAAAAATCTTAATCCTAGCTAGAGATATTCAGGAAATTCTGTACGTTCCTAAAGGTTCCAATTTATCTCAAAATCCAATATACTTGAAGCATCCTCTAGATAGTAGTAAGTGAATTTTAGGGATATATTTATTAAAAATTGATTGCATAGAAATTTACGACAAAATATTAAAAGAGAAAGAAAAAAATGTAGATCCATGAAAATCAATGAAAATATGAGAAAGAAAAATAAAATAGGAAAGCCTTAAACACACACACACACACACACACATATATATATACACACAAGAGTAAACCATACCTATCGTGAACACTTCAACCCGAGGCTCGGTGATGTCAAATAGCGGACGGTAACAAATGTACGACCCGTTGTAAGTATAGACTCTCTTTTCTTCCATATTATATGATCTTCACAATATTGATCAAGTCTGGATCGATTGTAATCCAAACAAGCGTGTGAGGGCTCGCATTCCTTAATAACTAAAATGTAACCACACAAACACGGTTTTCATCTAATAAATCAGCAAATAAATTTAGAGCGATCATTAATTATTAAATCATCGATTATTAATTCAAAAGATTGAGAATGGAAAAAAAAAAAAACACTAATCCTAAATTAAGTTCTCTAATTAGATCACTTGATAAAATAACTATATAAATTTTGTGATCATTTGTTCAATTACTTATTCCAATATATAGTTCATTTTCTATCTAAAATTCCGTTGAAGACATGTATTTTGGTAATTAGTTCACTTATACTTAAATTTGTCATATTCTTTGGGAGTGCCCGGCAGCTCAGGACGTTTGGGGGGGAAATTCTTCTTGTTTCCAAAAGTGTCAATGGGTAGGGAATGATTTCAAGCTGCTGTTTAACTATTGCTTGGAAAGAGTTAGTCGGGAGGAACTAGACCTTATGGCAGTGGTGGCAAGGCGTATTTGGTTGAGAAGAAATTCTTTGATTTTTAATGGCACTTTCACTCATCCTAATGTTGTGTTTGCTGATGCAGAGAAATCCCTTATTAAGTTCAAAAGATGTCAGATTAAGGAGTCTGGGGTAATGTTGGATGAGGTATTTGTTCCATGTAATAGAAATGTTAAATGGCAACCTCCTCCTCATGGGTTGATAAAAGTTAATTGGGACGCCTCAATAAACAAGAATAAGGGGTGGATAGGGCTGGGGCTGATTGCCAGGGACAGTAATGGTGCTTGTTTGGGAGCTAAAAGCGAGACAAAAGAATTGGTAACTGATTCAGCAACGGCTGAGGCGATGGTAGCACTTAGTGCTATGTACTTCTGCAGGGAGGTGGGTTTTTTTGAAGTTATAATGGAGGGGGATGCTATACAAGTCTTGAAGGCTATTAATTCTTACCCTCCCTTCCTTTCTAAATTTGGGCATTTTATTGAGTCCATCCATTATGAGAAGAGGTTTTTCAGATAGGTGGGTTTCTCCTTTACACCAAGAGAAGGGAACGCTGTGGCACATGCCCTTGCAGCAGAGGCATCAAAGCAGAAGGTCAACAATGTTTGGTTGGAAGATCTACCTTCTCGTTTCAGTAATATTGTAACTAGGGAACTAATTGGTCCCTAGATCCTCTTTGTAGGATCGATCCTTCTATTGAGTAATGATATAAGTTACTTTCTGGTTCAAAAAAAAAAAAAAAAAAAGTCAGCAATTGAAGTTTTATAGATTGGATTTGCGATTTCAAAATGTGCGGTTTAAAAATAATGATTTTAAAATGTACGATTTGAAAAAATGATTTTTATACTACAAAAAAAACCGGATTTCTGGAAAAAACCGTCTATAAAAAAATTTTTATGGTCATTTTTTTCAAACCGTAAGATAAAAAAAATTACCGTCGGTTTAATATAACCATCCTTAAAGTACAGACGGTTTGAATAAAACCGTTCGGAATTAGAAAATTCTAAACTGTTTTTTTCAAACCGTCTATAAATAAATTCTGGATGGTTTTTTAAAAACCGTCCATAACCTAATTCTAAAAGGAGAAAAAAATCCCTCAAGTGATCGATCCAGATCTAGCTCTCTCTCTCTCTCTCTCTCTCTGGATCCATCCGGCTCTCTCTCTTTCTCTCTCTCTAGCTCGCACTCCGTCCGGCCCCTCTCTCTGTCAGATCGAGAAGACGCCGGCCCGCCCTCACCTTCTCCGGCGACACCCGACGCGTCCCAGCTAGCAGCCCCGGGAGCCACACCCCCGACGCCCGGTGTAAAGGTAAGTGCTTAAACTTTTTTGCTTTTTTTTTTTTTTTTTGTGTTCATATGATTAATCTCATTTTCTGTTCGAATTGTGTGCAATGCATATAGAATTTATGGTAATCTTCATATGACTAATAAGAGCAAAGTAACATTGAATTGGAAGGTGATCGATTTGAATTTTGAAATATATGGTGTACAATGAACTACTGTTTTATGTGTTTTGGTGTAAGTTTGAACTTTCTGGGTTTAGATGGTCGAGGAATCTGACTATCTCTTGATGCAGTGCTGGGATCTTTATACGGCATTTATAGAATCAAGTTTACTAATACCTTAAATTTGACATTACATTTTGTTTTTTAGAACAATTAAGAGAAAAGCTTTGAATTGCTTAAAATCTGGACTACCTTTCTACAAGAAGTTTAATCAGAGAATTTGAGTGAGCTCGAATGCTGTGTCCTTAAGAAGAAGGAAGAATATTAGTCGAACATGAAGACGAAGAAAATCTATGCTTAGAGAATAGATGATGATGATACCCACACATATGTGGTTTCTGCCATCACTCTGTTCTCTTCGTCAGCTGTATATATCTAGCTTCTTCCAATTCCTTTTCTTGATTGCTGCAAGTCTTAATTTTACAAATTTTGCAGTTAGTGTTAAAAAAAAAAAAAAAAAAAGAGAACTGCATAGTATTTAAAACTCTTACAGTTTTCCTTTTCAAATGAGAAAGCTGGCCGGGTGGTACGGTTCCATAGCAACAAAAGTTGCCACCTTGTCAGTTGTTCATGAAAATGAATTATTGCTAACTTATTATTATTATTTTAAGTGTTGGTGTACAAACTCATATTCCCCACTTGTTATTTCCTAATGATAGAGCCAAAGAAAAATCTGATTTCTAAATCCTGATTGATTTTGCAAACTAGTATTAGCATCTATATATATATATATATATATATATATATATATATATATATATATATATATAATTAACCACCAACTTTGGCATTTAATGGCAAATTTTAGGACAGTTGTATCTTTTCTCCTAGAAAGTTGGTAGTCTATTTGACTATATTTTGATAGTTATGGACAGTTACATAAGTACTGTATATATATATATATATATATATAATTCCAACCAGAGCATATGAACGATCTTTTGGAGAATCTATTCCAACCTGAGTCCATATGAACGATCTTTTGGAGAATCTTAGGCTATGAATATTATTATCATAGTTATATTGGTTTTCTAATATGTTTTGTAAGGACTGGTACTAGATGATTGAAACATAAACTGTTTTATCACCTCAAAATTTACATTATTCTCAAAATATCCTTTCATATTGTCTGTATAGCACATTTTACTACCGTCTGGACTGCAAATTTAGTCTTATTACTCGCAATATAAAGAGAGAAATAGACCCTATCGACAACCACAAATACTTATGTACGGTAGAGCTAATCGAAAATCAAATCACCCACTGAAACGTCAAAGCCTTTGATCAAAATAATCATTTTCAGGTTCGACATCTAATCTAACTATTAAAAAATATAATGATTTTCTCATGAAAAAACTGAAAAAAAATAAATAAATAAAAATTGCAGCATATGCTTGCTGCATTCTAGTCCACCCATATATATATATATATATATATATATATATTATCATTATAGACTCAGGCTTGTATTAGGACTTCTGAGAGACTTGAATTTTATAATTCTATTTTTGTTCCCCCTGTCTATGAAAGAAATATGAGTTGGCTTGTATTCACTTGATATTGTTCAAATTAGCAAGTAAGTAGTTGATAATCTTATATTTATATCGACTATCTTGAAATTTTTTGCTTTTAGGAGTTAATAAGTACTCTTGAGGTATCTTATCTTGAAATATTTGGACTATTTTGTGATGTAGTTAGAAAGATGGACAAGAGTTGGATGAAGTTGCAGAGAAGTTCGCGAGAGTATATTCACGGGGTTATGGCGTTTGTGAAATTTGCACGTGAACATTCGAATAGAAAATGGGTCATTGTGTGCTCCTATAAGAAATGTTTGTTGGGAAAATCATGGTCCAGTGAAGTTGTATTTGCCCATTTAACGTCAGGTGCCGTGATTATTGAGGGTTATACTAAGTGGATAATGCATGGGGAATCACTTGTCCCTCCCGTTGATAACGAGACAATATATGAAGCTCCTAGGACGGTTCAAGTGGATAGCATTCCACTACATGGGGGTTTTAGTGGGATGCAAGACATGCTTAATGACGTTTTCGTGATGCGCGATATTTGTGTAAAAGCTGGTGGGTCTCAAGTGGGAGTTGAAGCCGGAGCCGAATCTGTGGATGTTGAAATTGAAAACTTTAACATGGAGACATTCATGGGATATGTAATTAAACCATCATGGTCTGTTGTAAAAGGATAAAACAAGGTGATAAAAGGTAAACCTAATATAACTTTATCAGTCAAATTCTTAACCAGGACAAATGTTGTTTCGAAACAAACATTGTCTTGGCAAACATGGGCTTTGCTTATTTCAAAAGTAATTTGCATCTTACTGCCATTAGTAGAACGCAAAGTTTCTTTTGACTTACTGTAATACTTTGTAGGAACTAGTCCATATTGCATACAATTTAGATATGCACCTGTATCAATTAATACAACTACTGATAACTCAAAATCTTGTATCTTAATCTTAATCTTTGAATGCCATTTTTTTTTATATGGATTCGGTTAATTATACCTAGTTAATTTTTTTCAAATTGTGAGGTGGTGTCTTTAGGCTTAGTCTCGGGTTCGGCTTCGCTATCATCATGATTGCTAGTAGTTGACTTAAGCTTTTGCTCAATTTTCAAGAGGTTAACATCTTGTTTTAACTCTTGATTTTCTTCTTTGAGTATTTTAATCTCAAACTTAATTTGATTAACTTCAAGTTGCAAATCATTTATTGTGATTTGTTTCTTGGGTTTATCAAATCTTTTAAATGTGTTGCTTAAACTTACTTCTGGGCTTTTAGTTTTTGCTACTTCTTTCTTTTTAAGAAGTTTTCTTAATTTTTCCAAGTATTACCTTTTTAACTTAGGATCCTCAATTTTACTTATAAGATGAAGAAGTAACTCTTCTTGTTCGTCTTCTTTGGTCATGACACCAATTGTTTTACAACAAGTGCCTTTACAACCAAAACTTATGTCAGAACTAGATTTATTACTGCTGCAAGAGCAATAGCTTTCACTTGAACTTATTTCATACTCATTTGAGTCATTTTCACTGGGTTCAGTGTCTTGTATCTCTAATATTCTTATTAAATTTTCTTTTTATTCGTTAAAGACTTTTAATTGCTTAATAGTATCTTTAGCTTTGCAATCTTTTGCAAAGTGACTTGACTTACCACACTTATAACAACTTGACTTATTCTTAAATCTTCGTTTTTTAGGTTTTTTCTAATCTTTCTTATAAGACTCATTTAGTTCAAAGCTTATTTTCTTGAATTTTTTAAACATTTTCTTATACTCTTTGTGGTCTTTGTGTTTATGGGATTTCTTATGCTTCTTAGATGGTGCTACAGAAGGTAGACCATATTGTTCACAAAAGTTTCCCATTTCATACTTAGCTTTTTTCTTATCCTTATTGGCTTGGTTTGATATCTTTATATCAATACACATTTTTAGACCTTCTTTTTGGATAACACTTATGATATTTCCATAGGTGAGATTATCATACTCTATCATATTGTTCTCATTAACTAAGACTTGTTTGATTTTATGGGCAAACAGATGAGCTAAACCATTAATGAATATTTTTTTTCCAAAACAGTTGGTTACTGTCATATCTTAACATGACTCTAAAAAGGAATACATCCTTGTACCATCTAAAGTCGCTTAAGGTTGGACATTTTAGGTTGCTTAGTTGATCATGAATCCTAGATCTAAAGTGACTAGGGGTTCCAATGAAATGTTCTATAATTGTATAGAACAGGGTATTGACAGCATCAGAAATTCCTAATCCAACTTCCTCATTGAATATAGGTATTCCTAATCCAACTTCCTCATTGAATATAGATATTTTATCCTATTCTTGAACTCATCGGTGAGATGCTTTTCCCACCAAGCTTGTAGGGTTCCTGTGAAACCAGGAGGTCAATAATCTCTGGTTGGCTTAAACTATGGTTGGTAGCATAACTATTTAAGACCATAGTCATGTGGGTTAACTTATCTAGAATCTGCTGTTCTGATAAACCATTGATATTCCTTTCGTATAGTTTATCGGCAAAGACTGCAAATTGACTTTGGAAATTTCTTTCCTTAAATTGGATATTCAGAGGGGTTGGCCTAGGAGACCAATTCTTAGTAAGACTTGTTGGAGGGAACTTAGGTTTATGTATCCTTTTAAGTTCTAGACTTGAAATGGCTTTTTTCAACTTTTCTGATGTTATCATTATAATCAGATTCCGAAGTGGATTCTGTTTTAGATGAATTCTCAGAAGACTCAGGGATAGTAGCAATAGCCACAATATTGGATGAACTGGGTTGCCCTTGTTTGGTTTTAACCAATTCTTTAAGCATTTCTTCGATCTTCTCAACATACATATTTTTGTTAACCTGTAAACTGTTTTCAAGTTTTACATCCGGAAGCTTAATTAAAGGTTTTTCTTGCTTAACAGACTTATTATCAAGCTTTTCTTCAATTTTATCCAATTGGTTACCTATGGAGCTAAGGTATTGGTTGGTGTAATTGTTTTGCTCAATGATCTTTTTTACATTTGTATTCTCAGATGCAACCTTAAAGGAGGAAGCCTTAACCGTAGTGGTATGGTGCTTAAACACTATGGTTTCTTGGGGAGGATGACTTGAAGAAACAATTGTGTTATCTTCTTTAACCCATTTTTCTTTGGAGATGGTTTTTACCGTGTTTTCAACAAGGTAAAACTCATCAACGAAATCAAAATAGAGAATTTCTGTTTCGACTTGACTTATGTGTTTCTTGTAGTGACTTAAGATTTCTTTCTTTTGCTCAAGGTTGAACCTTTCGCGGTAATCTTTTCTTCTTTCAAAATTTGCTTCAGACTCAATATCTTCGTTAAGTCTTTTAAATTCTATCTTGAAAGGTTTTCTTAGGGTACATAGTTGGGGGTCTACGGCAGTTCCAACGATAAAGTCAGATTCTGTAGGGGAAACATTTCATCCTTGGGATTATTCCTCTTCTAGTTGGTTGTCTGCCGTATAACAAGGATGGCTTACTTGAGAACTTGTTTGTACACCTTTTAACTTAAGGTTTCTTAAGTCTTTTTCCAGATCTAGATCTCTTAGTTTTAGTCCCTCCGTTGTGGTTGAACCTGCAAACGAATGCCTAGCTGCAGCCTTATCTTTAGTTTGCCTAGATGAACTAGACCGCGGGATTTCTTCTATATGAATACTTGGCTTAGGATTCGGCTTAGGTCTGTGACCAAAATCTATCTTAGTAGTACCGTCTAGATACTGCTTGATATAATCTAGATTGTCTAGATTATGACTTACACTAACAGAGTTGAAACTTTCATTAGTTAATTTCCATTCTTGGGGCAAACTAATGCCGATCCACTTAATTGTGTGGGGAACACGAATGTTAACATTTCCCTGGGTACTTTGAATCAGCAGAGTTTGATTCCTGGGACTTCTGGAAATAGCCTGGAACTTCATGTTGGTTCAAGTACACTTATAATTGATCCTATAGATTAAAGCTAAAGGCTGAACACCCTCAAGAATTCTATATCCTGAAGTTCTGATGTTCAAAGTTAAAGCTTTTAAAATATGGGGATCACTTAAACTCATGGTGAAGTCTGGGTAACAGTCGAAATGAACTGGACCATTTTACAGACTTGACTCAATTAGACCGAGAAGACTATCTTCCCAATCTATGAATTGTGCATCTCGAAGACCTAGCAAAACCGAGGCGTTAAGACCTCTTCTTGTTAGGGGCTTAATCGCAACTTGAACTAATCCAATATGGATCAAGTTGTGACCTTCAGATCTATGTTTTCTTATGGTCTCAGGGCTGAAAAGCTGACATAATTCATGCTCTTTGTTTAGAGTATAGACTTGTTCAACAGTCTTGACATGATGTTCAGTTCTGAACGATGTCTTTAACCATTTTTGCCTATAAATTTCTTTACTAGGAACCTTAGGGATATTCCAATAATTGAAATCGATGAGGGAATCGTCATCATGGTACTCAACATGTTCTTCATTAACGATCTCTGGGATCATTGGTATTGAGGACCTAGAGCTTACAGCTGAGTTAGATCTGAACAATCTATTCATCTTACAAGTTTCTGTTTATCATACTTAAACTTTTACTGTTTTTATCTTTCTACCGCACTTATCTTTGTGAATCAACTAGGTGTCCTAGATCATACACTCTGTCCTATCTGTGTGTCCTCCCGACTTATCCTGCCTTCCCTCAGGTCTAACTGCGCTGACGGCACGTTGACGGTAGTGTCATCTTTCTAATAGCATAGAATCTTAACAGAGAGTAGATGTAGTAAACAGACTTAAACAATTACAGTTCAAGAACAAATAACCAGCCACCTGGGCGGATGTAAAGATTAAATAGGAATATAACACAACCTTATGGCTCTGATACCAAAAGGGGGCGAAAGCAGATGTACTTAGAAATAAAGAGTAGAAATGGTGGAGTGGACAGAGAAGTGGTAAGCATAGGTAAACATAGTGATAAAGTATGATAAGGTTGTGTTATATTTCTAATAACCTAGAATCTTAACAGAGAGTATATGCAATAAACAAACTTAAACAATAACAGTTCAAGAACAAATAACCAGCTACTTGGGCGAATGTACAGATTAAACAGGAATATAACACAACTAGGAAAACACTATGTAATTTTTACATTTATGCCATCCAAAAGGACATAGATGTAATTTTTTTAATTAAATCTATGCCATTCCAGGAGAACAACAGGAGATACTCTAGCATTTTTGCTAATAGCTAGCTTAGACATTAAATACCGACAATTCTTTTGTGGTCCTGAATGTCATGGACAATAGCGATCGATGACATTTACGGTCGCAAATAAGTAATTAGAGGATAACGATAAACGACTCAATCAGTTTTGCTTAATATATATATATTTTTGTGTGGCCTTAATTATGGTATTCCCATACTTATTTTATAGCTTATATATGATGATTCTAGACGTTATCATGTATCCCTGAATTTAGACTGTCTGTGTTATATATCTTGATGATCGAATTAGCTAATCTATTTGGTTTATGATCGTATGATTCATATTGATTGTAGACTTAGTGATATTATTAAGTTTATGATTATGATCTTTTAAGTTATATTATGATACAGTAGCTACTTGATCTAATTATTATTCGTGATTTGTTCTTGTTTCCATTGTGGTCGTAAAAAAAATGATATACCTTTTTATTGCATAGCTATCTGATTATTGAGTAGTAGCAGTAACTCTTCGGATTATTTACTTATTAAATAAATCTAGAGACTTTATAGTTTCACTCCAAGCTATTTTGATGAGCTAATTGGTTGAAATGCTTCAAAATGAATATCTCGCAGCCTCACAAATTTGGTGAAAAAATTTGGTAAGCTATTCACTTACCAAAACAATAAAAACTCTCTTTTATTTATTTATTTATTTTTTATTTCTCTCTCATGCATCACACAATCTCCCTTTTTATAAAAGATTACTTAAATAGAATAGTGATAGTGGATAGCTAAAATGTTAAGGTTGCTGAGAGTGCTTTAAAATAGTGGATAGCTAAAATAGAGAAAAATTATTTTTAATTATTTTAGCTAGTAAAATTTGGTGAGACTAATAAGAATGCTATGTCCTTTGCATATAGTAGTATTTGTAAAGTTAAATTCAGAAATTCAAAAAACAAAGAAAAAAAAATTATCATATATGCTTTCGGAAATTGTTTTCAGAAGAGTTTTTTTCTTGAGCATTCTACGTACTAAAAAAGCTAGGAATCAGGCCCAGCTTGCTAGACACAATTAGGGCCTTGCCCAAGAAGCAATATCCGGTACCCTTTTGAGCAATTGGTTATCCCTTTGAGTAATACCTTTTGTTAAGTCCTTCTGTTCATGTGAAGATAAGGTACATGCTTCCCATTTTCCCACTTGCACTTCTGTTTTTAGTTGCTTCATCTTTAGTACTAGATTTCCTCAGTAAATAGCTTTGTGGTCGTAATTATTACTATTAGTTTGATTTAATTAACTAAAGTTTTTTTTAGTTTATTGATTTTATAATAGTGTCTTTGATTTCGTTAGGGTCCTGCATTATGGGTACGTAGTCTACTGAATTAGTGGCGAAGAACAAGAGAAGGCCATCAAAGACACCTTGGAGATGCTGAGAGCCATAGAGGAAGATGGGCTCGGCCGAGACAAGAAATATTTTGGTGGGGACAACATTGGGATAGTGGACATTGCCCTTGGGCAGAATATTGCTCAATGGTTGGGAGTCAATGAAGAAGTTGTCGGGATGAAGCTGCTTGAGGCTCACAAGTTCCCTCGCAATTGCATGCATGGATCAGGAGTTTTAAGGAAGTGCTTGTAATCAAATTGAACCTTCCTGATCGTGATGAAATGTTGGTCTTTTTTAAGCATAGAAGGGAAATGTTGCTGGCATATATCTTCACAAGATTAATTAGTCTCTAAACTCTTGAGGTAAGAAAGAGAGCTGCTCATAGGAACAAATACTTCATAAACCAGCTGCTTGATGCCTGATTTGAGCTAGACAACTAAAATGGATCCTTATAAAACGAACATGGCACATAAAACATAAAACATGCATATATAATCCATGCTCTCAGGTGATTCTTGAAATTACTTGAAATTACTGGTAGAATACAACCAAAACAGCAAATTATATATGTAGCATACAACATTACATTAAACAAATAACGTACGATTCATACCGATTGAAAAGCTAATAATGGTTGGGCATCCATAGATGAGGTTGACATTGTTGATGGGGGAAGAGCATCCCCTAGCTTGTACATTTCAACTTGGTCATATTCAAGCTCTTCATCTTGTTGAAGGTTAGCAGCTTTTTGCAACATTTGAATTGCCTCCAATTCCATTGCGACTTCCTTCATTGTAGGTCGTTTCTTTCCATTTAAGCTCAAGCACCTTTTCGCAAGGTTCGCGACTGCAATGATCTCTTCCTTCTTACCCTCCTTCAAAACTCGACTATCAATAATTTCAAACAAATTGTTCTCCTCCACCGATTGAATGAAATATATAGCTAAACTTCTAGGTTCTTGTGTCCTTGTTGAAGAGATAGCTTTTTCGCCAGTTAACAGCTCAGCAAGGACAACACCGAAACTATAAACATCACTCTTTTCTGTAAACTGACTTGACTGAAAATACTCAGGGTCCAAATATCCAAAAGTGCCATGTACTTGTGTGGTTAGGTGAGTTTGATCAACAGCGATGGATCTTGAAGTCCCAAAGTCAGCTACTTTAGCTCTGTACTTATCATCTAAGAGTATGTTCGTAGACTTAATGTCCATGTGGTAAATGGGCGTGGAAGCTGCTGAGTGTAAGTAGAAGAGAGCTCCGGCAACTTCTGTTGCAATTCGTAAGCGCATATCCCACGTTAATGGAAACTCCTCAGTTTGGCCATTGACATATTGAGAAAGAGTTCCATTAGGAACATATTCATAAACTAGCATAGGAACTTCTGTCTCCAAACAACAAGCAATTAGCTTAACCACATTTCTGTGGTTAAGTTGTGAAAGAATGACAACTTCGTTGACGAATTCTTCGAGTTGTTTTCCTTCATCAATTGCCTTGGATTTTTTCACTGCAACAATTCTTCCTTCTGCTAACATGCCTTTGTAAACAGTGCCTTGTCCTCCTTGACCAAGTATTCTATTTGCATTATAATTGTCAGTGGCCTTCTCCAAATCTTTTGAATTAATCAGTTTGATGTTCTCAACATTGGCTTCATGTGAAGATAATTGTTGTTGTAACAATAAACCACCATTTCGTTTGAAGAACTTTTTCTTCTGTGCAATCATCCTCCTTTCCTTTACCACTTTGTAAGACCACCATCCACCAATAAGTAAAACCAATAGCCCAAGACTGCTGCTAATACCTAATTAACGCAGTGTAATACGAAAAAATTACTCATTGTAGTAAAAGGTTATAGCAATAGTTTCGAATGAGAATGTTGACTTAAAATAGCGAAATTTTCTCTTATAGCTATAAATTATTCTGACAAAAAGTATGTTAATAAATATATATTTGACTATTGATGTATTCCAAAAGAAGGAGATGGTACAAATGGGCAGGTGAGGGAGGAAAAATGATTAACCCAAAAAAGCATGAAGGTTTAAAGGTTCACATTAGAATCATCTACTTACAACTTTTAAAAATTTGTAACCATTATTTTAAAAGAACGATCACCATTTTGTCAAGTCCTCTATTTTGAATAATACATTTATATGTAAAAAATTATATGTAGGAAATGATTTCTTTAGTCAATACCTAAAGAGATTTAATGCACTGCCCCCCTTATGATTTTTGGGGATGGACGGCCATCCCAAGAAGGTGTTCAACCAGCCCCATAAACCTTGACAAATGACCCAATCACCCCCTCAAGACTTGAGGAGGCAGCCAACCACTCTTTCTAGGCTTATGGAGGGGTGGTTGGCCCCATATGAGTTATTGGGATGGTTTGGCCAATCCAAAATCTTAGATGATTGCCCTCAAGGCTTATAGGGTGCATTGATCGCTCTTCAAAATTTTTGAAGGTGGTCTAGCCACTCTCAAAAGTATTTGGGGGTAGTAGGTATATATTGCCTCAAAATGATTGACTTTGGAAAATCTGAAGTGTCCATTTAAACCATTTTAAGAATTGCAAGCTCTTGCAATTTTTAAGAATTTCGCGAAATTCTGCTAAGGTTCCAATATATCTCAAAATATTATACTTGAAGCATCCTCTATGATAGTAGTAAGTGAATTTTAGGGATATATTTATTGAAAAATTATTGCATAGAAAGTGTACGAGAAGATATTAAAGAAGAAAGAAAAAGCAGAAGAGATTTGCCACTCCAAACGCTTGGAAATTTTTCCAAAAGAAGTGCTGTAATTTGTTTGTTTGTTTTTTTTTTTTTTTTTTTTTTTTTTTTTTCTCAAAACATGTGTTTTAAAAATTTTCTCCCAAAGCATAATATAATTTATTCTCCTACAAGAATGTATATCCAAAGAAAGTGGGACCAATTGAAACAAGCAAGGTGAAAGAAAATCAATCAAAATAATGTCAATGAAAATATGAGATTTCTTGTGTGGGTGGTTTTTGGCTCGCTTTTTCAAAAGGAAAAAAGAAAAGAAAAAGGGAAGCCTTAAACACTCCAATCCAAATAAACATGAAAAATGCTACACTACTCAATTTATTTTTTTTTTTTTAAAGTTAGTTTTCAAGTGATATGATGTGTCGTCATCATGAGATGGTAACACATTTATCAAAATAATAGATCTTATGGGACATGGGATGATAACACATCACTTGAAAACTAAATTTTAGAGAAAAATTTAAAAGTGTACATTTTTCAATAAACATACCTATCGTAGCCGCTCCAATCTGAGGTTTGGGGTTAACTACCAGGCAATTGTAAGACCCATAAGTATTTTCACATGTTACACTCCCAGATCCATTATTGAGACAAGGTGATGGTAGGCGCTCGCATTCGTTAATATCTGTCATATATGTATAAGGAGATAAACACAGTTAGTATCCAATAAATCAACAACAAAATTCATAGTGCTTATTAAGTCACCAATTATTTTAAAAAATTTAGAAAATAAGAAAATTTCATTTAAATCAATATTATAATATCTCGGTGGGTTCAAATTCTTAGTCAACAAGCAAAGTCTAATAATATCACTAATTATCTCTAAAAAATAAAATTGATAAAAAATCATAATAATAATTATACAACATATGCGTACTCCATTCATCATGATGATGATAATAATAACAATAATAGTAAGATTTTCAAATGAAATCGATTGATGTTGCTTGCTCTTGTTAGAATCTACAAATAATCCCATGACATCATTTGATTATTTTACAACTACATTTTTCTCTATATTAACAAAGAATTTAGTATTTCTAATTAATGCATAACGAGAGTTTGTATGCTATATATGCACGTTATTATTATATGAGATTTGGGGTTTCACAAATAGGAATTCCAAATTCTAACATTTACAACTTGTTCAAGTATCATGAATAAAATCGTCAACTTTTATGTGGAATTGATAATAATTTAGAATTTCTATTTTACATGTAATAGTTAAATCTGATCACGTGATCAGTTCTCTTGTGAGGCCAATGTGATTCCCTCCACTTACTTTTTTTTTTTTTTTTTTTTTGAGTATGTGATTCCCTCCACTTAAATTTGAAGAAATAACGACCATTGACATGAGGGTAACTAGTTAAATAGAATATACAAAGTTTATGAAGAATATTACTTAAATTGAAATTTGAAAGTTCAAGCAGATCGAGGTAACAACCCCGTTTAATAACTCCCTCCCCTCTCCCTTTCCCTTATTTTTACTTCTCCCAAAAAATATCAACTCAAAATATTCTTAACTTTTTTTACTTTTAATATCACATCAACAATTTTTTATTATTATTTAAATAAAAAAAACTCACTACAATACAATTTTTTAAAAAATTCTTTCTACTTTATATCACATCAATCACTTTTAACTTTTACTCAACAAAAAAAATTCTCCATAAGGGGAGGGGAGGGGATTACAACTCAAGTGCCTACAAATGTAAACACGCCCCCCCACCCCCCAAAAAAAAAAAAAAATTGTGTCAAAGTCCAACCTAAACTATTAAAAATTATCAATGTCATCCACAATGACAAAAACAATACTTTTCATAAAATTATATATATATATATATATATATATATATATATATATATATATAAAGGGAGAAAGTACACGCACGTATTTCTCTCAAACTACCACTCAATTGTTAATGTCTCTGTCTCCCTCCAAACTACTAATTGTGTTAATATCCCCTCTCAAACTATCAAAACATGTCAGAGTCTCTCTCTAAGACCAATAAAAAGACAAAAATGACGCTAATTTAAAAAACAAATTAAAAATAAAAAAAAAATAAAAAACGAAAAAAGAGAAAATTTAAAAAACAAAAGAAAAAAAAAAAAAAAAAAAAAACCCGTTTTTAAATTTTATTTTTTATTAACTTTTTGTTATTTTATATTTTTTCAATAATTTTTTTTATTAAAAATTGAAAATTTTCATGAAGGATATTTTTGTCATTAGAGAAAACATTGACATTTTTTCGGTAGTTTAGAGGGGGAGATTGACACAATTGATAGTTTGGGAGGGGACATTGACAATGAGGTGCTAGTTTAAAAGGGTTATACGTACTTTTCAAAAAACAAATTATAAAAAAAAATAAAAATAAAAAAATATAAGAACATTTTTATTAAAAATTATGGTCATTTTTATCTTTTTGTTGGTTTTGGGAGACATTGACATTTTTTTGTAGCTTAAGGAAAACATTGAATTAGTAGTTTGGGAAAGATATTAACAATTAAGTGGTAGTTTGAGGAAATATATGTACTTTTCGAGAAAAAAAAAAATCATGAACTTCTCTAATTATATCACTTGATAAAATTACTAGATAAATTTTGTGAACGATTAGTTCAATTACTTATTCCAATAGTTCATTTTCTAACGCAAACTCAGTTGACTTTTGATTTGTGAGTGATTAGTTCAATTACTTATTCTAATGGCCCATTTTCTATCTAATATTCTTCCATTTTCGACTTTTGAAAAGTCCTCTACGGAAGTTTTAATAGAAAATGGACTGTTTGAATAATAATTAGAGAAAAATGTAAAATCAGTCTTTTCTGTTAGCTCAATTTACAAATCGCTCCATGTAGTATAAAAATTAATTTAAAGATTCTTATAATAAACGAAAATAACAATTTACTCCCTAAAAATCAATTTTCGATCACTAACTTAATAAAATCAATTTGGTTATCACGTCAGGCCCAATAAAAGTGCGACGTACAAGTTACTCTTTAGTTAAAAAAAAATATAAAACTAAAAAATACTTTTTTCAAAAAGTGACCCGCAAGCCACCTCATAGGTGGCAAAAAGGAACATGCAGAAGAATTAAAGAGATAAATTGACTATAGCTAGTACAAAATGTTTAATTACCTTGACATCCTCCAAGAAGATAGGGATTTCCTGCAAAGCCGCCATTGCAAGAACATGTAACAGTTGAGGTCCGGTTAGTAGCACAATTATAGTTTGAGGTGGAGCCATTATTGGTTATTGGAAGAGAGTTGAATGATGTATTAAGAATCCCCCATTCCAACACCACAGGAACTTGCGACATTTTGGATGACACATCTTTGTATGGGTAATCGGCCTTGAACCACTTTTGTTCTACCAAAAATGCAGACTTGCATCCTTTGTCCGCAGTGATCATACCGTAAGCAACAGGGTTCGTATTTATTTGGCCAATTTTTGTACTGAACACAAGGAGCTGTGAAGGAATTGTGGTTTCGCAGCAGTTAATGCCATTGCAACTGCTTGCATCCATCGCTTTATCAGTGCCACAAAATGACATGCACCCACCAATTATAACTGAAGTGTTTTCGGACACAATTGAAGCAAGGTTGTCGCAACCGATGGCGACGAATCTGTTGTCGGACTGGGAGAAGATGAAAGGGCTTTTTGAGAACTCCACATTTGGTTTGCTGATTTGATCACCACCAGTACAAGAAGAAAATGTCGGATAGTTGACGTGAACTGTGCCTCCTCCTATTGAAATGTTGAGCACCTCCAGGTTGAGGCTCCGCAAGAAAGGTTTGGGAGGGCTGAAAGAGTCATCGCAAACTACTTCAAACCAGTCATCAACGTAGCAACCAGCTCCTCCTATTCCAAAAGGGTATGGGATATTGCTAACATCCCCACAGCTTGCTTGACATGAAGTACTATTATTTGCTAAACCCGCTGTTTGTACAAATAATATTGCATCAATCGAACACAAGAGCACAATCATGATCTGAAATACCATTTTCACCGCCATCGATGACGGAATTGTACGTTAAGCAGATATAAGCCCCAAGCCCCGGCCCGCTAATTAATTTATACAACGTAGTGACGTACGCCATTACCGTCCTCCAATTCTAAAAGTCGCCAATTAAT
Source organism: Alnus glutinosa (assembly GCF_958979055.1). Taxonomy (NCBI): domain Eukaryota; kingdom Viridiplantae; phylum Streptophyta; class Magnoliopsida; order Fagales; family Betulaceae; genus Alnus; species Alnus glutinosa. The sequence continues at coordinate 12,119,275 of NC_084886.1, forward strand.
TAAGAAGACCAAGTAATTGTCTTCGTCTGGAATAGTCTGTTCTTTCTGTGCATGAACCTAGCTAGCAGCCATTGTTGATCACCTCTCATAAATTACTAGGAAAATGATCCCATATGGATGGTCCACAATTGTGACTTTTGCATATGGGCGCGTCTTATGTATCCTCCCAATTAAGTAGATGAAGCCATGCACGCGCTTACTTCTGAATTTGTCTTTTGTTAACCTGACAAAGATCAAACAGCCAACTTGATCATCTACGCCCTTCATTCAATTTCAAGATTGAATTATTTGAAGTGGCTGAACTATAGGATATGCTGAACAAAGTCCTAGCCAGTTCAATAATTTCCTAAAAAAGGCAATGAAAATCACCCTTGTTTGTACTCACTGATTTCTGATAGTTATCTCATGACATTTGGCTGTAACACTAGGTAGTTGATTATCAATCACATAAAAATAAATTATATGAAACCTCAATTTTTTTCTTTTTCTTTTTTTTGTAAGTATGCCTTGGAGGAGGAAAAGAAGCAAAATAAATTTACAATGTGGACTAATAAGATGTGCATGAAAATGACAAGAAAAAGGCTCCCATTAAATATATGGAATAATTTCATCATTGGTCCATGTGGTATGTCATAATTATTTTTCACTCCCTATGGTTTAAAAAGTTTATAGGAAGTCCTTGTGGTAAGCAATAATTACAAATCGATCCCTGTCGTCAAATTCCGTTAAATTTTTTGACAGATTTTGTTAAATGTCACGTCAGCGCCACGTCTGACCAATAAGAATGTGATACGTGTCCATCTTAATAAAAAAAATTATTTAAAAATAAATAAATATACTAATTATTTAAAAAAAAATTAAAATTCAAAAAAAAAAAAAAAAGCAAGGGGTGGCCACGCGCCACCCCCTGTGGCCGGGGGTAGCCTTTGGGCCACCCCTGTACTAACTAGGGGTGGCGCACATCCACCTCCAATGGCCTAGGGGTGGCCTCCTTGGATTTCTTTTTTGTTTTTTCTTTGTTTTTAAAAATAAGTATATTTATTTATTTTTTAATAATTTTTTTTTATTAAGATGAACACGTGTCGCATTCTTATTGGTTTGTCGTGACATTTAATTAACAAAATCTGTCAAAAATTTTAACTGAATTTGACGTCAGGATCGATTTGTAATTATTGCTTCCTATAAGAACCTCTCATGAACTTTTTAAACTATAAAGAGTGAAAAATAATTATAACATACCACAGAGACCAATGGTGCAATTATCCCAATATATATATATATCAAGTGATGTACCGAAGAATTTCATAAGAATTATTAATTTTCTAACACCAAATTGGGCATTATCTGATTACTAGATAGAATGCTCCGAGGTTTTTCTTTTTCATTTTAGGGGTAAGTTAGAAAGGTGCCATAGAAAAAAGAGGGTATAATACGAACCTAAACTCATAATCATCAACAAATTGCTTCTTTAGTAGTGGTGGAAGTTGCATGTTCACAAGCCCGGCGAATGGTACATAGTACTTCTTTCTCCTAACATGCAGTTGGTAAACAATTAGCTCAGTCAAAGAAATCAAACTGGATGAATTAATTACCAACGGGCCCCTATTAAGGTCACCAGCTCACCAATGTTGCTGGATGGCCTAGCGGCCCATAACCAAAGGGTCCAAAGAGGTTTACGGTCCACAACTAAGGGTTGGCTAGCTAGGCCCCAAATGGCTTATAATAGGGTTAACAATTTTTTACATGACTCGCGAATCCTATACGAACACGACACGAAGTTATAAGGTTTGAGTTTAGACTATAACCCGTTTATGACCTATTTATGACCCGTCAACCCGTTTATGACCTATTCAATTCGTTTATGACCAGATTAGCTAAACGGATTGACTCGACCAACCCGTTTTGCCAACCCTAGCCTATGGTTCACTCATTTCTAGTTTAAGTTTAAGTTTAATCTAATTTTGAAGAGTTAGTATTATTTTGTAATGGTTAGTAATATTTAATTTATGTTTTAAGAGTCAACATTTAATAATATGCTTGGCCTAAAAGTCAGTCAATTTAGGGTTAGGGATTTTGTCAAAGTCTATTTAAACAGTCTTTTTTAACCCTATGATTCAGACGATGGTAACATTATGATTGAGATTATGATTTTTATGAAAAAAAAAAATATTTATTTCTTACAGGCGTGATTCCTCTTTACTTTTTAGTGATGAGAGTCGTGAGACTCTGCCAAGACTGTTGAGACTCTGATTCAATTCCTTCTTATCGTTATTTGAATTAATGTAAAATTTATATTTATTTTATGTTGTTTTCTTTTCCGTCCCGCTTATATTTGTAAAAACTAAAAAATTAAAGTAAAAAAAAATTAAAATTAATCAAGTTGCTCGGGCCTCGTGAAAATGAATAAATTTAGGATACATTCATTCCAAATGAATTTTAAATCAATTATTTTTTAAGTACCCTTTATATATAATTATATTGAAAAATATTTTATTCAAAAAGGTTTGGTTTAGTTGAGACGCCTAAAAGTAACTGGGTATTGGCCTATTGGGCAATGATGTATTACGAGAACATAAAATAACCTTTTAAAAATCTCTTTACTTTTTGAAAAAATATATTTTAACCCTTCAACTATTACGCATTTTGTAATTACATGTCAAATTAGACACTTTTTTTTTTACCTAAAATACCCTTGAAATTATTTAAAAATTAAATTAAAAAATATAAAAATAACCATTTGAAAAAGAAAAAATTAAGGGGGTTAGTGTAAAAAGAGCCACCCATTTTTGGTGTTTTCAATTTTTTTTTTTGTTTAATTTTTTAATATATTTTTTTTTTCAGATAGTTATTTTTAAATAACTTTAAGTGTATTTTTGAAATAAAAATGTAAAAGTGTCTAATTTAATTGATACATAATATGTAGAATCTCAATGTCACTTTTTAAAGTTTAAAAGCGCAATTACAAAGTGGATAATAATAGAAGGGCTAACATTATCCTTAAACTGTCAAAGTTTAAGGAAAGGACAAACACAATTTTATTGTTCTATTATTTCTTGTATATTTTTGTTTTCGATTAATAATGGAGACTAAAAAAGGTTTTTCACTTAATTAATTAGACGTGTGTGTCTCTATATATATATAGAAAAACCCAAACAAAATAAGGCTAGAATGGTAGGTTCCATTTATCCTGAACGAAGCTGATTAGACTACTTGGAGAAAGTGTAGAGCCGACCGGTTTCATTTTACTTGACTTTTTCCTAGTCTTCTTTTTTCTTTTTCTTTTTTTTAAAAAAAAAAAAAAAAAAAAAAAAAAAAAAAAAAAAGAAGACTTGGAGAAAGTGAAGTAAAATTAAACTGGCCAGCTCTACACTACTAAATTCAAAGAATAAAAAAACACATTTTGAAGAGCCCAAATTGGTACCAACTACCAAATACCAAATATTAAGAAGGTTTGTTGCCTTTTGCCATCCCTTGAGTCATTTTAGGTACAGGTAAAAAGGTCTGGGCAGAATGGAGCCAAGGCCTTGATAATAACATCCACTTATAGAGAGAGAGACATCGAATCACCTTTCTCCATCGGTGTCAACTCTCATTAAAATAAAAATAATGAAAGAAAGTTAGCCTGTTCATTCAGTAGTTTCATTTTCTTCTTCTTCTTATTCTTCATTCAATAGTATTTTCAAGGAAAAACTTCAATTTACCCCCATGAAGTTGTCACCGATTTGCAATTCTAACACCAATGTTTCAATTTTGTTAATTGCACCCCATTAAGTTTCAGAAATTTTCAATTTAGGGAATCCGTCAATTTTTGCCGTCTGAAGTGACGGAATGGATACCACGTGCGCGACATGTGACTTTTTTGGTTCAGAACTTACAAAATTGCCCTCATTTAAAACGGCACCGTTTCTTTAAAACACCAAAAAAAAAAAATTGGGAACAAGGGCATTTTCGTCTTTTTGGGGACAAAAAACGCACCTGCATGACACGTGAGGAAAATTTCGTTAAGTTAGACGGTTGATTTGGACGGATTCCCTAAATTGAAAATTTCTGAAACTTAATGGGGTGCAATTAACAAAATTGAAACATTGGTGTTAGAATTGCAAATTGGTGACAACTTCATGGGGTAAATTGAAGTTTTCCCTATTTTCAAAGTTCTTCTCTTTTTGTTCCTCACTCATAACAAATCTGAACAAATATAATGGGGTTAGTGGCATTTCAATATCGATCCTACTCTTTTTGGCTGCTCTGTTTTGGTCCTATCACTCACAATAAACATTAGATACTTGATCAACTAAAAGACAGTAAACCGTTGAAGTGAAAAAAGCTATTTGTACAAACTGTTGATATGGTGGCTTTGGCCGATCCCTTGTATTGGTGGATAAGTGTGGTCTTTCACGTGAACTCTTTTCTTATCTATAAAAGGAGTGCATTAAATTCTAGAATTCTTGTCTCAAATGAATTTGGCTTTCTCAAACTTAACTTTATAAAGCTTTCTTAGCTAACTTTGGATTAAATTTCATTAAATTTTAAGGATTTAAGCCGTTCATTCAAAATGAATAGTCTGACACCAAAAAACAAAAACAAAAAATTGAACAGTTTGAATCACGCCACGTAAACCTTTAAAAGAAAAAATATATGTAAGTAAATGGGCCAGCCAAATTACTCGTTTAAGGAGTAGTCAACCACCATTTTACTTGTTGAAGCTTGGTCTACCACTCCAAAGGTGCGGTTGGGGTGGGCCAAACACCCTCACAGGGTGGCTAATGAGCCCCTCACCCTCACCCTCACCCTTACCCTCACGAGTTGTTCTATACATGAGACTTTGTTCCGTCCCTCTTCCGTCTTTTTCCTTACATGTCATTTGTTTTTCGTTTTTTTTTTTAAAAAAAAAAAGGTTGAAGACCGGAAGGTTTCAACACTCCCAATGGCTTATGTATATCTCAAACTAGAATAGCTAATCAAAATCTATTTTATCTAGTTTAACTAATGAGTTTTAAAATATACCATACATTCGATTATCTATTATTAACTTTATAATGTCTCAAATGGGTAGCTTTATCGGCCGAAGATCACGCCTCATGAAACGGAGGTCACTAATTCGAATCTCCCCTCCCTCTCTTGTGTGGACATGTTAAAAAAAAAAAAAAAACACTCTGTATTATATTTTTATTATTTTTTATTAATTTTTTTTATTATAGTATTTTTTTTTTTACGTAGGTCTCACTTGATAACTCTACTACTTTATAGATATCCACTATGAGTTCTCTTTTTAACATTTTTGTTATCTCGCCCTCCCCCATCGTCCCGCTTCCCTACCAAACGGCCGACTCCTAACGACTAGCGCCCACTGAAGACCGGTGCCCAACGACCGGCTTAACGCCTTCCCCACATTTCTCCCCATTTCCGGCGCCGACCACCTAACGCAGCCCTTCCCCACCGTCCCGCCCACCCAACGACCGCCTCCTAACTACCAGCATCCACCGAAGACCGGCGCCCAACGACGGGCTTAACGCCTTCAGATAAACAGAGAACCACGCCATACACTTTGGTTACCGGGCCACCACCAGCAGAAGCAATTTCCGGCCACCCCAACTCCCCCTCCGGCGACAGAATCCCGGAGCGATCACCGGAGCTAGGATCTAGGAGCTACTCCCTCCGGGCTCGACATCCATCGAAAAAGTTAAGGTAATTTCTAAATTTTCTCAATCTAAATGCTTGGTTTATGTTTTTACCTGATGGGTGAGGAATAATATAAGAGAGTTGAAGTTGATAATGCGTTGTTAAAGGGGCTCGAAAGGCCAAAATGTTTAAGTTACGTGAAATACAGGAATATGCGTTGGTGAGTTGGCCAAAAAGTTACAGGAATATACAGGAATATGCGTTGGCCAAAAAGTTCAATCTGTGTTTACCTATTCCTTTGCACTCAAATTTGTTCTTATTTGTTGGTGTGTTGTAAATCCTTTGTATTTTTTGGTTCGTGTAGAATTAGATGTCGTTAGGTAAATTGTTTGCTGATATGTGAGCAGTACATAGATGGAAGAGAGTGAGACCCAAATCCAGGGTTAATTTTTGGAAGTCAAAATTTAACAAACATATTATTAGAATTTCCTTTTGTTCTCATACAACAACAATGAGGGTTATTGTACAGATTCTGTATGCATTTTACTTTGATGTTGGTAGTTGTGATATTGTGATTTGTGTCCTGATTTGGTTAAATAAGAAGTAGCATATTTCAGAGAGAATATGAAGGCATTCTTGCAGATCAACTTTTTTACAAGGGACTTGTTAATTTGTTTGTTTTCTAGCGTCAATTTTCTTTGTCTGTGCAGTATATACACTTTTCAGAGCATTGCATGTGGTTTTAAGTTTTGAATCCTTGAGTTTGTTAAGAACCAATTCCTTTGAAATATATGTTGATTTTCTCTTTATATGGTATTTGGATGCTGTCTCTTGGATTTTTGTGTATCTTTGCTATATGCAGTAAAGGGTTTCTAACTTGGATTTGGTCTACAATCATGACCTCCATCTTTTTGATTATTGTCAATGCAATAAGCTTAATGATTAGCTTGTTTATGACTTTCTCCTCATCTGGTGTTATGTCCTTGTAGTAAGTTTTGTTTTGATAATTTGCTGAAAATTACACAACTCTTGCACCACATTGCTCAAATGAATGAAGTGCTGGTAGTCCGTCACAGAAATCTTTGAAGCATTGGGGGCTTTGCATTGACATTGACTAAATTGATTGTAGCAATTCTGCTACATTTTGTTTGCACTATATCTGGCCATTTTAACTTTGCTTGGTTGGCATTTAGAGTGACTATTCTTGCTTTTGTTAAATTTTTTTGGTTCTTGGAAATGTTATTTTGAAAATAGAAACCAAAAGACAAAACAAACGGATCAGAACCTATTCTCAATATTTTTTAGATAAGTTCATGGTAAAATCCTTAGATTGAGCCAAGCTTGTCTCATACAATTGTTTAATTAAACCTTTTTTTTTTTTTTGGAATAACTTTTAGATGGTATTGTTTTAGGGTCATCAATGAAATCTGACATGCACTTTTTTTGGTCAAGGGAAAAATCACCTATGCTTGCTTATGTTGCAATGGCAAATTTAAGCTATATTATATGCTTATTTTCTGAGCTTTTGCATCATAAACCTGGACTAAATATTTTAGGCAACTCGTTGCTAGATATTGAGTTGGGAATGCTTTTTTGCACGTGGTTTGGTCATGGCTTTCAGGTAAAAAGAATAACATTGAGTTGAGAATGTTTTTAGTACACGTGATTTAGTCATGGCTTGAGAATAACTGAATATCACTCGTGGTTGAATAAACAGAGAAACTGGTTTCAAATGCTATACGAAATGCAATGGTATAATTTTCTTACCGTGAGACACCTACAGACATGCTTGTAAAGTTTCAGAAAATTCTGTAATGGTAAAAACACTGCATCTTTTAGTCTAAAGCTGCAAAGCAGTGCTCCTATGGACCACTTCTGAACATGTTATTATGGCTCAATCATTATATTGTTTATTTGGTTCTGGATTTTGACGTGTCACAAGTTGTACTAATGAAAACCTGTTGGGCTTTCTCATTTTGCAGCGGAGACATCAGAAGTTACTGGGAGGAATAGATGGATGCACAGCCAACCAAGAAAGGAAGAGGAAGGAAACAATAACTTTGTTTGCTACTAGAAAAATATGTTTTGGACAAATTTTAGTAGGCATCATGGGTGTTTCTAAAGATGATATGCAAACTGTGATGCCCGGAAATTTGTAGTATCAGCAATTCAGCAGCTACTTTTGTCTGTTATTAATGTGTTTTGGGGCTTCTTCTTTTTCTTTTCTTTTTTTTTTCTGAAAAAGTGTTCTGATTTAATATTAATATGAAAATTGTTTTTATATTTTGAGTTGTTTATTAATGTTTTTTACTTGAGAACAGAAAACAGAACATAGACGTACTTCTTTATGATAATAAACCGTCACTCAAGCTATACCATTTCCATGGTTACAATAAAGTATTTGTTTACATTGGTTTAAAATTTAGTTTACATCGTTTCTGGCAAACATAACTCCCTTGTTATCAAGACCTACAACGAAGCCAAATCCACCTTATGAGTCAATTTCATGAAGAAATTATGGTCACGGTAGTAATAATTGTCAGAGTGGAATTGGTGTAGTATCAGAATCTGAAGATGAAAAAAAACAGGGGAGGAACCACTGTATCAAATTTTCCTCATGTTTGTTTGGTTTGTGATACTTTAAGACAAAATGCAATCGAATGCATTCTGATTCTAATGCTAGGTTATGTTTCTTAAAGCTGTGGGAAACATAGGATCATTTGCCCTCAACTTATTCCATTATTTTTGTTTTTGCCCTAACTTTTCGCAGCAATATGACAAGAAAATTACTGGAATTGCAGTCTGGTTGATGGGTTCTACTTTTCTAGAATTGCAATTTGTCAAAACAAGTGCACTTTTATTCAGGTCTTAGACATTTGGAAGCATTAAAAAATGCAACATCAAACTTTTCCCAAACCAAATTTTATTATGAGCTGGAAAAATAAGCTTTCTACAAAGGTCTACAAAGATTTCACCATATCCTAGTAACATATAATGCTATTAACAAAATTAAAAAACCTAAAGCAATTTGATATTGTTTCTCCATCGATTGGTACTTTTCTTTTTCAACAGCCAACTGCATTCGACATTGAGCAACTTTCATTGTGTTGCTCTTTGTAACTGCAGCCTGTAGTCTTTCTTTTTCATCTTCTAGGCACATGCATTTTTCTTTCAACCGCTTCAGGACTCTTTCGCCATGCTCGCATATTGAAAGATCATTAACCCAATTTCGCCATGCCCTACAAATAAACCCCAAATTTCAACCAATCTCTGATTTGACACACCCTCATATGATCATCAAAGATTAAAAGATGTCTCATCAATAAAATATGTTGAGATTATACCTTTATTATTTTTCTAAAACAATGGGTAGCCATCAGCCATAATTTTAAACCTTTACAACACATAATAGCCACGTATTTTCTTAGATTGACATGCACATCATACATATCTAAATAAGTTAACCACCATTAAAGGCAATCCACTTGGCATCCTAAGAGATTCATTGACTTGCACATAAATTAAACAGAACATTACGTTTGTAATATCAAAGATCAAGTATGAACGCAATAACACAAATAACACATGACAGCAGATAATCATATGAAAGAGATCAGGTAGTCTCATCTATACAACTCTTATAAAAAAGGAATATTGATGTAAAGACCAAAGGACAATTGTATGTTTGTTCCTAAAACTATTTTTGCTAAAACTTTGACTATTTCTAATTATGAGTGGGCTTATGTGTTTCAGTCAAGTTAGATTGATTTTGTTCCTTAACTTGTGATAAGTATTAGGAAATAAGACAGAAAAATACTTGAGAGTGAATTTTGGGTGTGAAAGAAAAGATGCATGTTCAGTGAAGGTTGAAAGAGCATTATAAGATACCAACTAATGACACCAAGACAGTCCAGAAAGACACACCAGTTAAACTACAACCTCAGTAAATGTGCCGATGGCCATCCAATCTAGAAAAGGTCCCATGGATATAAATTTGATTGACTTGATGCCATGGTCAGATATGGAATTTATAAACCTAGCTTATGGGGCATTAGCAAATGCAAGAATGAAATATGTTACATAAAGAAATGCTTTTTCCTTTAAATCATAAACAGTTTAAATCATTACATGTACCACAACAAAACTTAATCCAGACAATAAAATTACCAAAAGAGAAGAACGTAAAGAAAGAAATCAACCTGTGGAGGCGAAGCCTGTCAGCTTGGATCTGTAGAATACTGTAATATTGATCTGTAGAATAATATGATTATTATTGGAATTAATAAAGTCACTGGCATAAGACCAGCCAGTTTTAGATCTAGTCGAAATAGAGGAAATTTTGGAATGTAAATGACAGCGGCAACTTACAATATTTAGACTATGTGAACAAATTACATGGTAAAATAAGAAGAGATGCAACATATACTTAAAAATTGATATATTTAAAAAAGAAAAATGGAAAACATACCGCATAAACATGTTCTGCCCCAGCTCTGGCACAAAATAGGGACAAAATTCATGTCCCAGCTCCCACATCAAGAACCACTTTGTTCTTGAATAGAAACTTATTTTGAGAAATAACGTTTTGATATGTCTTAGTTCTCACAACATCTTTCAACATTTCCTGCAATGTAAGGAGGGTCACAAAAAATAATAAAAGATATTAGCAATACAATGTTACAACAAAAAAATCTAACATTAACAGTACCCTGCATCCAGGTTGTGTCAACTTACTTCATGAATACCTGAAACTACAGACAAAGACCAAAATAAGCTTTTGCAGGACGCATCATCAATGCAAACGAAAAAAAAGGGGGAAAACAGAAAAGAAAAAGAGAGAAACCCCAAATCCATTCTCGAACCTCATCATCCACACACAAGATTACAATGAGCAACTACATATACAATTGTCACAAATAGCATTCAGGAATTAAGACAAACCCAATATAAAAACATTGACCCATTTAAGCAAAAACAAGAAAAGCCATTATGTTTTTTAGATGAATAAAAAAGAAACAATTGTCATAACTTGCTGTGAAGAAAACAAAAACTTCCACTCAACCAATCCAAACAAACTTTCTACATTAGTTGAATCAAAGCTCTAAACTGTCCACAAAACCGCGACAACCCAAAATCATAAAAGATTGGAAAAAAAAAAGAAAGAAAGAAAGAAAAAAAAAAAAAAACGTTCTTTTCCACAAACTGTTACGAAGGCTTTATTTCGAAGCTTTCCCTTTTCTTTTCGCCAGTTTTCTCGGAAACCAAGGGAAGGTCTGTACTCGAGGCTTACCGAAGTGAGAGTAGGAATCGAAGTAGTAGTCGGCGCTGGTTTTCTCATCTCCGTCGAGAAGCGAGTCGTGTTCGGGCTCGCACATGGACTCGTCGTGGTTGGAGCACTCTGTGGTCTCATCGGGGTCCTCGAAGCGAGTCTTGGCGTCGTGGAGCTGGTGCGAGCTGTTGAAGCTGCTCGAGCTCTGATTGGTGTCGTTGTTGCTGTTTTTGCGTTGACCCATTTGAGAGCGAAAATTAGGGCTTTTGGTGAGGGGTTTATGGCTTTCCACGGTGCTTTGCTTTACGCAGCTGGACTTTTGGTGTCGGTCAATGGGCGCCGGTCGGTGGGCGCTAGCCGGTGCGCAGTTGGTTGGGGCCGTCGGTCGGTGGGGGAGGGGACGATGGAGAGGGGGAGATTTGGGAAATGGGGGAAATTTTGAAAATGAATGTGAAATGTCGATCACCCGCGTTTTCAGCCTTTTTTTAAAAGAAGAAAAAATAAACGAAAAAAATGACAAGTAGGAAAAAAGACGAAAGAGGAACAGAAGAAAGTCTCATGTATAGCATTTCTCCACTCTCACCCCACTTTCATGGGTAGCCCGACCACCTCTTTTATTGTCTCTTCTGAGTTTTGAGAGTGAAAAACTCTTCAATCAGTTGCACAAAATAAGAGACAAAAAAGAGCTTTGTTCTAGACCACACTAGAGTACGAAAACAAGAGCCTAATAGAGGCACACATGTAGTACAAGAAGAAATTGTCGTTCCTCAATAACTCTCTTAAGCGCACTGCTCATAATAATCGATGAAGAAAAATTTTTTATAAGTTATTTTTGTTAAGTGTAAAATTTGGGGGTATTGGAATGTTTGAATGAATTTTTTTCTTTTCCACTATTTACTCAATCTTTGGTTAGTGATTATCTTCGTGTTCATTTCTACTCACTCATAGATGTATGTCATATCAAACGAAACATATAACTTGTCATATTCTCAAGTGTTGATGTGAATTGCTTGATCGTGAAATGGATTAACCATATAATTTGTTCATTTAAGATGTAGTTTAGTTGGGTTGGGTGCTTATCTTGAAGTTGTTGACATGAATTGATATTGTGTTGACGTGAATTGGATTTATTTTTCATTGTCATTAATTCTTGAACTGTAGTGAAAATCTCGAGGCAGGAAAGACAGCTACTCATAGGATCATAGACTTAGTAAAGCAGCTTAAGGCTTGATTTAAACTAAAAATGAACTTAGAGCTTTTTGCAACTAGCTACAACATGACATTAAGCAAATACTGATTCAAACTGATTAAGAAGATAATAATGGTCGGGCGTCTACAGATGAGGTTGAAATTGTAGATGAGGTAACATCCCACGGCCCGTGCATTTCTGCTTGGACATATTCAAGCTCTTCATAGTTTTGCTCCAGGTTAGGAGCTTTTTGCAACATTTGAATTGCCTCCAACTCCATTGCAACTTCTTTCATTGTAGGTCGTTTTTTTCCGTTTAAGTCCAGGCACCTTTTCACAAGGTTTGCGACCACAATGATCTCTTCTTTCTTGCCTGCCTTCAAAACTTGACTATCAATAATATCAAACAAATTGTTCTCATCCACCGATTGAATGAAATATGTGGCTAAACTTTTGGATTCTTGTGTTCTTGTTGAAGAGATCGCTTTTTCTCCAGTTAACAACTCAGCAAGGACGACACCAAAACTATAAACATCACTTTTTTCTGTAAACTGACTTGACTGAAAATACTCAGGGTCCAAATATCCAAAAGTTCCATGCACCAGTGTGGTTAAGTGAGTTTGATCAACAGTGATGGATCTTGAAGTCCCAAAGTCAGCTACTTTAGCTCTGTATTTATCATCTAAGAGTATGTTTGTAGATTTAATGTCCCGATGGTAAATGGGCATGGAAGCTGCTGAGTGTAAGTAAAAGAGAGCTCCTGCAACTTCTGTTGCAATTCGTAAGCGCATATTCCATGTTAGTGGAAACTCTTCAGTTTGGCCATTGACATATTGAAAAAGAGTTCCATTAGGAACGTATTCGTAAACTAGTAGAGGAACTTCCGTCTCCAAACAACAACCAATTAACTTAACCACATTCCTATGGTTAATTTGTGAAAGAATGACAACTTCATTAATGAATTCTCCGAGTTTTCCTTCATCAATTACCTTGGACTTTTTCACTGCAACAATTCTTCCGTCTGCCAACATGCCTTTGTAAACAGTACCTTGTCCTCCCTGGCCAAGTATTCTATTCACATTAAAACGATCGGTGGCCTTGTCTAAATCTTTTGAACTAAACAATTTGGTGTTCTCAACATTAACTTCATGTGAAGATAATTGTTGTTGTAACAATAAACCACCATTTCGTTTGAAGAACTTGTTCTTCTGTTTAATCCTCCTCTTTTTTTTTACCACTTTGTAGGACCACCATCCACCAACAAGTAGAACTAATACCCCAAGGCCGCTGCTAATACCTACTTAAAGCAATGTAATAAGAAAAGATTATTCATTGCAATAAAAGATTATAACAATAGTTTTTTCAATGAAAATGTTGACTTAAAATAGATAGACATCTAAATTCTTTGAATGCAACAAACTAGTGTGACAAACTATCCTCTCACAAAATGTATAGTAACTATCCTCTCACAAAACGTATATTAATATATATTTTGATTGTTGTAGTATTCCAATAGATTCCGAAAGAAGTAATCTTAAAAGTGGTTCGTTGACGGAGGAACACAATTAAAAATAATAATGTTTTAAAGGTTTCCATTTGAATCCTACTACTGCAACTTTTAAAATTATAGTCGTTTATTTGGTCACGATTTTGTTACACCATTTGTTTTGAGCAAAAAGAATTATAGGAAAAATGGTGGTCGAACTGTTAGCTTCTTGAGATTTTCAGAGTGATTGGCTATTCAAAAGAGGTGGTCAACCACCCCATAGCCTTGAAGGGTGACCAGACCTCCTCCAAAGACACCTCACCAAAACTCTTGAGGAAGTGGTCCGACCACTCGTCAAGGCTTATAGGAATCATTGACTATCCTTTTAGGGTGAACAATCGCCCCAAAAATCTTGAGGGATGGTTCGGTCACATTCTTTAGTTGATTAGCTGAATAATTATTTTCTTAAATTTTGTTCTACATCAAAATGGACTTAGCAAACTATTGGTGGCTCCAATATATCCCAAAATCTAATATACTTGAAGCATTCCTCTAGATAATAGTAAGTGAAGTCCAGGTATGTTATTTTACGGAAAATTTGATTGCATAGAAAGTGTACTAGAATTTTTTTAAAACAAAATAAAAAATAAATAACAAAGAAGAAGAAGACACACTCACTTGAAAATACTTCAAATATTGAGAAATGAGCACTTTAAGAGACAAGTAGTTTAGTTGATCAGTGCCATAAGTTTCAGAAAATGTAACCATGGGGGGCCCATTTTGATCCCTATAATTTAATTTGTGCTTTAATTTTTATTTTATTTTTCTCAAAACATGTGATTCAAAAATTTTCTCCAAAAGCATAATATTAATTAATTCTCCTAAAAGAATGTACATCCAAAGCAAGTGGGAGCAATTAATCACTCCAATCCAAGTAAACATACCTATATCTACCAAAATAAAAAGGTGAACATACCGATAGTGGCCAGTCTAGCCGGAGGCTTCGTAGGGTCAACTAGCCGACTGTAACAAAAGAAAGACCCATAAGTATTTTCACAGGATACACTCTGGGATTCGTTGAAACAAGGTGACAGTTGGCGCTCGCATTCATTAATATCTGACAAATATGTATGAGGAGATAAACACGATTAGTATCTAGCTAATAAATCAAAAGCAAAATTCAGAGTGATTATTAAATCACAATTTTTTCTTTATAAAATTAAGAAAATTAGAAATTTTATCATTTAAATTAATATTATAATATTTGTGTTGGTTCAAATTCCTATTCAATAAGCAAAGTCTGATAATATCAGTTGTTTGGTAACCGAGCCTAAAATTTTCAATTTTCATTTCACTTTTCTTAAAAAAATCAAATAAAAAACATTCTAACTTTTTTACATTTTTTACATTACATTAATAATTTTTTATTATTATTCAAATAAAAAAATTCACTACAAAACAAAATTTTTTCACTTTTCTATAAAATATTATCAAATTTTATATTATATCAATAATTTTTTATTACTATTCAAATAAATATTTCAATTCATAATTACTTACCAAACAGCTACGACATGTACCTGCAAGAGTGGCTAGTTAGCTATTTGGTAGCAAGTGTTGGAAAAAGGAAGGTCTTGTCTTTAAAAGGGACCACCCGCTCAGGGGTAATAGGTTAATAACTTAATATCCGGTTATTTTATCTACTTTTTAATTAGTAAATTTTGTAAGAAATATAGTTGATAAAAAATAAAATAGAAAAGAAAAAGAAATACAAAAATGAAGTATACAATTAAAGTTTCCCTATGTCTACCAAAATGAAATTTTATTATGTCATCAAATTTATAAAAATTGTGTTTTTTTCCCACAACAATACGCAGGTTTATACGTAGGTGTGGTCTGCATAAGGCACATGTACATGGTGACGTTGCTGTGACGCACGTGTTCGATTTACAAGTGTTATAATATTCATAGAACTATATATATAACAAAATCGGAAAAGAAAAGAAGAATATTATAAAAGAGATAAATTAATAGAGGTAAAGCTAGGTACAAAAACTTTACCTTGACATCCTCCATCAAGATATGGATTCCCTTCAAAGCCTTTTTTGCAAGAACATCTAAAAGTTGTGTTCCGGTTAGAAGGATGATTAACAATACAACTAGCTGTATTATTGGTTATTGGAAGTGAGGAGGATGATCTATATGGAAGCCCCCATTCCAACGCCACAGGAACTTCAGACTCAAGGATGTTCATAATAATTAAACCACGTTTCTGGAACCACTTTTCATCTACCAAGAATGCAGACTTGCATCCTGTGAAGTCAACGATAGGGTCCTTATTTATTGGCTCTATTTTTGTATAGAAGGCAACGAGATCCGAAGGAATTGTGGTTTGGCAGCAGTTAATGCCATTGCAACTGCTTGCATTTATCACTTTACTCTTGTCACAAATTGACAAGCACCCACCAACAGTAGTATTTGAACCATTTAAGGACACCATTGACGCAAAATTGTCGCAACCGATGGCGACGAATCTGTTCTCGGACTGGGAGAAGATGAAAGGGCTTTTTTCTAAGTTCACATTTCGTATTCTCACCGTACCATTAATACAAATAATATATGCCGGATAGTTGACGCGAACTGTGCCTCCTAATGAAATGTTCAGCACCTCCAGGCTGAAATTACGCAAGAAAGGTTTGGGAGAGGCGCCCAAAGAGTCATTGCAAGATACTTCAAACCAGCGATCAGCGTAACAACCAGCTCCTATTCCAAAGGGGTATGGGATGCTAACATTCCCACAGCTTGCTCGGCATGAAGTACTGTTAATTGCTAAACCCGCTGCTGCTTGTACAGATATTGCATAAAGTGAACACAAGAGCAAAATGATTTGAAATACCATTTGCACGGCCACCATATCTCTCTCTCTCTCTCTCTCTCTCTCTCTAGGATGATCATATGAATGGGAGGAGTGTGAAGCAGCAAAGCCCAAGCCCCCCGCTTTTAATGACGCCATTATCGTCCTTCTAAAAGTCTCCAAGAAGTTCCATGGAAGTTGCCAAGAAGACCAAGTTGTCTTTGTCTCCCAGCAGGTCTACCACGCTAATTGGCATCTACCGTGTGACGTGTCGCATTCACATCATCTTTTCCAGCCTTTTCTTAATTGGGAAATGCTGGTATATATTCCCACCACCATCCCACCATACTCTTAAGTGATTTTATTTTTTTATTTAATAAAGTCGCCTTCAATCACGACCTTCTCTAAGGATCCGGCTTAGGTGAAATAAAAAAAGAATAATAGCACAGAAAAGTTGTATCAAAAAAAAAAATAGCACAGAAAAGTGTGTTTTAAAAAGTATAAAAAGTGATTCACGAATTTCACGTGATATAAGATTAGAATTTTGAAAGGGATTTAGGCTCCGTTTGAAAATTTCATTGCCCTCTCCTCTCTTAGAGTTTTTTTTTTTTTTTTTAATGATTAAAAATTAAAATTGATGTGATATAAAGTTGATATAATTTATATGAAAAAGTGAAAAAAAAAAAATTTGTATTATAGTGAGATTTTTATTTAAAAAGTAATAAGAAAGTGTTGATGTGATATAAAAAACGAAAAAAAATTAAGAATATTTTGAAGTTGATGTTTTTTTGAAAAAAGTGAAAGGAATGAGAGGGAAAAGTGTTTTAAAACGGGCCTTAAAAGTCTAAAGAAAACCCTTTGTGAAAGATGGACTTGTGACAGTTGACACCCTTTGTGAGGGCAGGGAAAGTGGGCAACGTCTCTTTTCGAGCGAACTTTCTTGAATGAGCTAAAAACCCATCTCTTCAACAAATGATCAGGTTCGATTTCTAAAAAAAATATCATATTTAAAAATAAGTATATTTAAATATAGTTATTAAGTCTCAGTAAATAAATATACCTACCTTTTTTCATTGACCGTTAAATTGGACTCTGCTCTTATTTTTTAATGGGATAATTGCACTGTTGATCCTTGTAATATACCATAATTATTTTTTACTCCTTATGGTTTAAAAAGTTCATTGGAGGTCCTTGTGATATGCAATAATTACAAATCGATCTCTAGCGTCAAATTCTGTTAAAATTTTTAACAGATTCTGTCAAATGCCACGTCAGCACCAGGTGTCGTCATCTTATTGGTGGCACATGGTACTGACATGTCCAATCTTAATAAAATAATATAAATTTATTAAAAAATAAATAAAAATACTTATTTTTTTAAAAATAAAAATAAAAATTCAAAAAAAAAACAAAAAATAAAGGAAAAAACAAAAATGGGGAAAGGGGTGACCTGGCCACCCCCAGCCCATGGGGTTGGCCGTGCGCCACCCCCAGATGCCGCCTGGGGTGGCGCACGGCCACCCCCAAGGCCATTGGGGGTGACCTTCGGGCCACCCCCAGAGGCCACCTGGGGTGGCGCACGGCCACCCCTAATAGATTAGGGGTGGCCGCGCGCCACCCCCGGCCACTGGGGGTGGCCGCGCGCCACCCCCGGCCACTGGGGGTGGCCACGCGCCACCCCCTGCAGCCACTTGGGGTGGCGCGCGGCCACCCCCAGTGGCTGGGGGCGGCCAGGCCACCCCCAAAGGGGTGGCTGGGCCACCCCTTCAGCTTTTTTTTTTTTTTGAATTTTTTTATAAAAAAAAATAAGTATTTTTATTTATTTTTTAATAAATTTATATATTTTTTTACGGTGGACACGTGTCGCCATCTTATTGGCGACACGTGGCGCTGACGTGGCATTTGACAGAATCTGTTAAAAATTTTTAACATAATTTGACGCTAGGGATCGATTTGTAATTATTGCATATCACGAGGACCTCCCATGAACTTTTTAAACCATAGGGAGTGAAAAATAATTATGGTATACCACAGGGACCAACAGTGCAATTATTCCTTTTTTAATTTTAGTATTTGCTGCACTTGTGCCATAAAGTACATCAATTTTAAATTATTTTTAAAAGATGAAAATAACGGCCCCTTAATTTTTATACTTACACTATGTTCAAAAATGGGCAACATAACTGCATATTTACAAATTGTAAGTATCTTGCAGGCATGACACCGTGGTAGTGCGTGCCTTGCTATTAACGTGATTGCATGGCCCTCTAACGTGATGGCATAGACATAATCCTATGTATTATTTTAATACCTTAAGCAAGCTGCTATATTTTCATTATTTATTTCAGCAGAGTACCGGTATATCTATGACTATGAGGTCGTATTGTCACTTGGACGTACATTATGACATGGTATATCTATGTCGCCATATTGTCAATCGGGTAAGACGGTACATCTACATCATTGCACTGTTATTTCGGTATTGTGACGAGTATCATAGTATTTACTCGTTTTTTTATATGAATATAAATATTATTAAAATATTCTAGCATTATTCGGACATTATAACGGCACGAGTAATGTTATATGTTCATCTTGTGTCCTCCCAATAATAATGTAGCTTTTAAAATTATTATTGGGCTTATGATTAATCACTATTAAATTTTGTTTAAATAGTAAATACTTTAAAAGCTACCTCATTATTTTAGAAACACAAAAGCGCACAAGAAGAATTCCAGAAAAGTACTCTAATGGCGCTATTGTAAAATTCTCAATTTCACTAGCTTGAACATTACAACACCGTTATTATAATTTTCCTATAATAAATTAAATATAACAATATTGTATGAATATAATATTCTAAACTATTAATCTATACTTCACAGGCTCATTTATGCATTATAACAACTTAATTTGAAAAAAAATATATACACATAATTAAAGAGAGAATGACATAAAAAAACAATAAAAAAAAAAAAGTCACAACTCTCCACCCCCATAGAGCCACAGCAGATAGCCATGAGAAATACTAGAGCATCTGCTGTGGCTCTCTTTAGCTCT
The DNA here is from genome assembly GCF_958979055.1 of Alnus glutinosa. Taxonomy (NCBI): domain Eukaryota; kingdom Viridiplantae; phylum Streptophyta; class Magnoliopsida; order Fagales; family Betulaceae; genus Alnus; species Alnus glutinosa. The sequence continues at coordinate 12,138,751 of NC_084886.1, forward strand.
TTATGTGCTAACATGACACCTTATTCTTTTAATAAAAACAGGACAAAATGAAGCTATAATTTATATATATATATGTTTATATTAAAAACAAGATGTCATTTTAACACTGAGTGATCCAAGAAGGACCATAGTGGCGAATGCCACATCAGCAACGGTCTCTCTTTCTCTTATTTCTCTCTCTCTCTCTCTTTCTCTCCCACGGCTTCCTCTCTTTTCTATTCTTCTTCTCTCCTTTCCTCTTCTTTTTCTTTTTCTTTTCCTTTCCACTTCTTTCTATTTTTATTTTCATTTTCTCCTTCTTTTTCTTTTTTCCCCTCTCTTCTTGCATACCAAACCCACTCTCGGTTTTCCGAGTACTGATCCTTGCACTACAGTTGTGCACATGTTGTGCACAACTGTAAACACATGGGGTGGGACTCATATGATGGAACCCACTTTATAGTTCCACCTCATGTGTCTACACTTCTGCACAACATGTGCACAATTATTGTCCAGGAGTCATTTTTGTGGTTTTCCTCTCTTTCTCACTTGCTTGAGCAAATGAGGGGACCAGCCTCTCCTTTTATGAGGGGTGGGTACCCCATGCGGCATTGCATATCTGACAAATGTCCTATGTGTGGTACGACGGTGCCACCCACCCCACTTGCTAGGGGTGGGCACGGGCCAGATTGGACCGGATTTGCATGTTTTCCACAACCCGCCCCGCAGTGAACGGGTTTGAAACTCAAGATCCGCAACCCGCATAGTGAATGGTCAACCCGCTGGGCCTTGGGTAGTGCGGATCGGGACAGATTCATGCGGGTTCGGGTATTTTTTTATTATTTTTTCTGGGCTCAAAACTAGAAAAATAATTCACAATCTTGTTAACCCAATTTAAAATTTGAAAATCCCAATTGAATCAACCTCACCAGCAAACAATAACAAGAAGAAAGAACCAGAATTACCAACAAACCTAACTGCTGTGAAGAACTTTTTTATTCTTTTATGTGATTGTAGATTGAATGGGTATGTGTATGTGAGAATGTAGAGATGAAAGTGTATATAAGAATGTAATAAGAATAGATATGAAATGGATAGTGCAGAATTGAATGAAATCAAAGGTACACAATTTGGGCAATTCGTGACTCTTATAATTTTTTTGGAGAAAATTTGATGAAATCAAAGGCACACCCTTAGTCATGATTCTTATAATTTTTTTGGGAAAAATTTGATGGTATGAGTATAAAGGGATTGCGGGGCGGGTATGCGGGTGAGAAAAAATTTAATACCGCAACCCGCCCCATAAATCACGGGTTGGCATATTTAGGGCCCGCACTTTTTTAGAAATGTCTTATATTCATTATTGACGGGGCGAGTTGGTGCGGGGTGGGGCGGGTTCACGGGTGCAGGTGAGTTTTGCACACCCCTACCACTTGCAAGGCATCAAAATTGGTTTCCTGTTGTGGCTCCCGTTACAATAAGTAGGGGTGTACAAATAATTGGTTGCGGTTATTTTCACATAACTACAGTCGGAATACTCAGTTATTCTCATTTAAATAACCGCAATCACAGTTATTACCAACCGTCGGTTATCTAGTTATTAAAAATTGATTATTAAACGAGTAGCTAGTTTTATACATTGTTGATTTTTTTTTTTTTCAGTTTTTTTTTTTAAAGCTAGTCAATATACAATCATTCAATATTCAATGCTAAATAGTAAATATTACTGGACATATAGGGGTGGAGGAAGTAAGAGGCTTGGGGGGGGGGGGGGAACCTTGGGGATTGGGGGCAAGGCCTCCCCCCACACCCCCCCCCCGGGCGCGATCCCCAAGGTTTTCCCCCTAAAAAAAGAAAATATATATATATATATATATATATAAATTTTACCCCTAATTTTTTATTTCTTTTTTAGTTTCTAATTTTTTATTTTTTATTTTTTTTAAGTTTTGACCCACTAATTTTTTATTTTTTTTTTAGCCCTCCAAATTGCAAAAGTTGGCTCCGCCCATGTGGACGTGCATAATTACATTTACCATTCAACCATTTATTCATCTCAATGAACTAAAAATCAAGTCTATAGATTAAATAAAATGATTGTAAAGAAAATCAAACAAACAAATATTATAAAATATAATGACAATTGTATTGTAATTAAAATATGATTATAATTCAAAAAAAAATACCAAACCTTCATATTAAAAAACTTAAGATGATTCATTCCTTGAATTTAAAAGTGGAGTTTGCAGTTATTGTTCGTTTTTCAGTTTCTCAGTTATGCGGTTAGCGGTTGTTGGCAGTTCTTAGCGGCTACCGATTAATAACCGCGCTCGCTTGTATACCCCTAACAATAAGACAACAAATTAGGTTGGTAAAGGCCATGTCACATGGAAGCAAGACAACACAATTTTAACTGATGTAAATTTTAGAGTAATAATTCATTGCCACATTTTTATACAATTTTTCACCACCCTACTTATGTGGCAAGATGGTCCCCCACCTTACTTTATTTTTAAAACTCAAAAAGTACTAGGGGCCTTGCTACATAGACAATGTGGTGAAAAGTTGTATAAAAAAGTGGCAATGAATCATTACTCTAAATTTTATAGTGCATTTGGCCCGTAATTTCATAGATTAAACACTTGTTTTTAAATAATATTGTAGAAAACGTCCTATACGGGAGTGTGTTTAAAAAAAATTAAACTTTAATGAGAGAATATTTAGAAAAGTTTTAAGAAGTGTATTAAGTTTTGAAATAGGTAAAAATTAAGAATTAATTTGGTAGGCGCTATATTTGAGAAAAGTTGCGAATTGGGTTGGTAAAGTTTTTGAAGAGTGTTTTGTAAAATTTTAAAATTGAGAAATATTTTTATAAACTAAAAAAGTTCAAATAAAAAATTCAATAAAAAGTGTTGCACCATGGCAGCAATGATGTCACCATCATGGTGATCTAACTACGGGGCTGCCAGACAATGATCGTCGTCATTGGTTGGCCACAACACTATTCCATTTTTTATTATTATTTTAACTATTTTTTTTTTTATATATATATAATTAGCAGCCCCTATACTTAAAAAAAAAATTACATAGACAATTTGAACCTTTTAAAAAATATAATCTTAAGTTATTTTTGAAAAATATTTTATATGAATTTTGTAGTTTGTTTTGAAAAGATTGTTAGTGGTAGGGACCACACATGAAAATCCATTGGTAAATTTAAAAATGAGATAGGTAGGGAATGAGAGGGGGAGTAATGCGGCAGTTCAATCGATGACAGAGGTCCTTTTCCAGCAACTCTCTATTTGAAAGCCCCTACTCCCATAAAGAATGCGCAGGAGAGGACTGAGCTCGGCTCAATATGGGCACTGGTGGGTCAGCTTCAACAGGGAGCGCACAGCCATACACGAATCACTTTAAATACAAGAAGCCGAGAACCCAATCGTGTCACTAGAGCCAGGATAGGCAGGGCGCCTTCATCAGCTACGGGCACCAACTTACTCATACACATAGGGCACAGTATCAACGGCTCCCGAGAGGTTTACTGCGAGTCGAGCTACTGATCTGTCTCTGTCTCATCTTAGTTACCAGCAGGACAGATCACATAGTAACTGCATGGTGTAGGTCAGATGCAAGATCAAGACCCTGATGCGCAACTGATTGTCAAAACCCCGTATTTTTCATTAAAAAAGAGTGATTCAAGCATTCACAAACTATAAGCTATGAGGCCCTTTTACAAGTAGGTGCCCCGACTCTTTTCTTCATATTCCCCGGGGGATAAAGCTCTTATTGGACAACTACAGGCAGATTTAGGGAAACTATTGTATAATTTTCCAAATCAATTTGGTGAAGTGGTATCTATAAGAGTTTTTAGGATTTGAAAAGCTAGTGAAAAGGCTTTTCTAAAAGTTTACCAAACAAGCCATATTTTCAAACTTCAAACAAAAAAGTACATTTTTCAAAACCCATGATTTAAAAGTTAAACCACAATTTTATTAATTGCAGTTTTAAAAAATTGTGTTTTCATTAACTGCATTTTTAAATTATTACTTTTACAAATTGTATATTTTAAAACCACTAAAATAAATAGGCACTTAATTTAGTAAAAAAAGACAAACATGCCATTCAAAGAAGAAAAATGATGATTTAAAAAAAAAAAAAAAAAAAAAAAAGAAGAAGAAGAAGAAGAAAAATGATTATTTAGAATTAAATGAGATAGATATGTAAAAATAGATTAAAATTTACTCATGTTTATTTAATTAAGATCGCTAAATAAAAAAATATATATTTTTAGAGATTTTAAAATACATTAAAACTTGTTTAACAAGACTTTGATTTGAATTTTTCATGTATAATATTTTTATATCAACTTAATTAGAGGTTAGTTTCTTCTTAATTCATAAACAAAATGGAGTACTTTCCAACCTCTGGAAAGGTAGTTTAGTCTTGCTTAAAACACAAGTTAGATGGCCTCACCTGAAGACCTGAAATAAGGGATAAATAAAGAATGATAGATATATATTTTTCCAAATGCAAAATAAAATTATGTGTTTCCTTTTGTTTTGGTAATTTTCAAAAAGGTTATTTTCAAAAAGGTTGTTGAGAGACGAATTTTCTATGAAAATTTAAATATGAAGAGTATGTACCTTCAATTCTTTTGGTCATACCTAAAATAATTAAAATATGTTAAATATAATGACACAATTAAGCAGAGTAGAGTACGTACTTGTCAGGAGATTGAATAATGCGTCCTACTTTATGATCGTATATAATTGAATCTCAATCAAATTTATTATTAATATTTAGTTTTTTCTTTCTTCGTAAAAATCAAATTACCAAAAATCTCATATATAATCACATTGCTGATCAGTCCTTCTGCAAATTAATGCCGTAATAACTTGAGGATAAACTTGAATTGGCAGTAGATCGAGAGTTATCCCTGTAAATAATTTGAGACGAAAGGGGAAAATGAAAAGAAAGGATAAAAGAAAGATAAGATGTGTTGGGGATAAATCCCACTCAACCCGATCCAAAGAGGAGATTCAAAAGTCAAATAAAGTCCAAACAGATAAGAATAATGATCAGATAAGAATAATGATCATATCAGAAGTTTAAGAGGATATCAGATCAGAAGTCTAAGAAGATATCAGATTGGAAGTCTAAGAAAATATCCAATTAGAAGTCTAGTAAAGGATTGAAGTCCAATTAGAACTTGGACAGCAGTTCTAGATCAACAAGGAGCAGGAGTCCTAATCCAGGTTTGACTCCACCTCTATACCTATAAATAGGCCCATACCCCAGGTATAAACTAAGACTCAATTTTATGCATAGAGCATTATTTTCTCACAGAAGCTAACTTAGGCATCGGAGCGGGACCCCCGGAAGGGTCCCTAGGTTTTGTTGTTTTGCAGAGTTATTTAGAAGCGTGAAGAACATCAAAGGAACGTGCAGATTCACACCATACCGGAAACTGTACCAACAGTTTGGCGCCGTCTGTGGGAAACGATTATTCGTTCCTCATAAAAGAAAAAGAAGATCCAGCATGGTGATGAACACACGTTCCGGAAGCCAGACCAACCGAGAGCCCATAGTCCGAATGGAGCCAGTTATTCAGAATAATCAGCAGCCTCCACCGAACCCTCCCCCGGGGGGTGGAGATCCAGATCGCATAGCAGCATTGGAAGCTCAGATTGAATCCTTAACACAGCGGAATGCCGAGTTGCTGCGCAGGAGGCCGGAACAGCCCAATCCCGAGATGAACAGTGATGAGCGTGAGGAAGAAGATCACAACAGCAACACTAATCCTCGGAGGGAGGATGACCGCCAAGGAGATCTGAGCAGAGTTATTGCCGAGCTAGAGAGAAGGTGCACGTACATGGAGATGGAAAGAAAGGACAAAAGCAGATCCGTAATGGTGGACAAGCTCCTGATGGGTACAGACTCACCTTTCACCAAACGGGTAGCAGACTATCGGCTTCCTGAGAAGTTTAAGGTACCCCAAATTCTAAGTTATGCAGGAGACAGAGATCCCTTGGATCACCTAGAGAATTTCAAAGCTCATCTAGACCTTCACGGGACACCCGATGAAGTAGCATGTCGGGCCTTCCCTCTTACTCTTTCGGGGAATGCCCGAGACTGGTTCAGGAAGCTGCCCCCGAATTCCGTTGATCAGTTCAAGGAATTGTCCAAGATATTCCTAACGGAGTTCTTGGCTTTCCGGACAAGGAAGAAGCCTTCAGGATATTTGCTATCATTGCACCAGCAGGGCAACGAGAGTCTTAAGGAGTTTATGGCTCGGTTCAACCGAGAGAAGGCTACAGTCAAAGATCCGACCGAGGATATGATCTTTGCTGCTATTTATCAGGGAATTTCACCCGATGAGCCTTTGATGAAGAAGTTGATCCGGAAGCAACCAAGTACCTTGCAGGGCCTCATGGATAAGGTAGAAGAATTCATTAATCAGGAAGAGACGCTGAAGTCTATGGCCAGTTCTAGACTACCCCGAGAGACAGCCCCAGAAAAGAAAATGAAAGAATTCAGGAAAGCAGATGGGGAAGAGCAGAGGCAGGTAAAGAAGTTCAAAGTTTACAACTTTACACCTCTCAATGCCGAGATATCAGAAGTCCTCATGGAGATCAAGAGAGATCCGGCGTTTCGGGAACCGCAAAAGATACCAGGTAATCCTCCTTATAGGAATGCAGGGAAGTATTGTGATTTCCATAAACAAGCAGGTCATTACACCGAGGGGTGCGTAACCCTAAGGTTGTTAATAGAAGAATTCATAAAGAATGGCAAGCTGGTTCGGTTCTTGGGAGAAAAACAGAACCAGCAAGGAAATAACAGGCCTCGGAATCATTAGGACTATCAGCCCCGAGATCAGCAGCCACGGGATTACTATCCCCGAGACCGTCCTCAACTAGGCGAGAGGCATCAAGAGAATGATCCCCGAGATGACATAGAAAGAAGAGAAGACCGAGGAAGCAGAAGCCCTAGGCATAGAGAGCCGAGGCAACAGCAGTATCTGCCCGTGATCCCATAAAAAGGACTCTCGCGAATTTCAGGCTTGCTTTTATTTTTTAGCATTTATATTTGCAAAGAACTAGACTTTTATTTTTAATTCAGACTAGACAGAAAATTCCCCAGATTTTGGGAATAAGTATTTTCAGAATAAATGAATAAAGCTGACTTAAGCATCGGAGTGTTCCCGGTCTAGGGACCGGGAACCCGTTGATATCGCTTATTTTGTAGGTAAAGCCACTCGGATCAGTCCTAGCCGAGTGCAAGAAGAAACTTCTCGGATCAGTCCTAGCCGAGAAGGAGCCTCTCGGATCAGTCCTAGCCGAGAGCAAGAAAAAACTTCTCGGATCAGTCCTAGCCGAGAGCAAGAAGAAACTTCTCGGATCAGTCCTAGCCGAGAAGGAGCCTCTCGGATCAGTCCTAGCCGAGAGCAAGAAGAAACTTCTCGGATCAGTCTTAGCCGAGAAGGAGCCTCTCGGATCAGTCCTAGCCGAGAGCAAGAAAAAAACTTCTCGGATCAGTCCTAGCCGAGAAGGAGCCTCTCGGATCAGTCTTAGCCGAGAGCAAGAAGAAACTTCTCGGATCAGTCCTAGCCGAGAAGGAGCCTCTCGGATCAGTCCTAGCCGAGAGCAAGAAGAAACTTCTCGGATCAGTCCTAGCCGAGAAGGAGCCTCTCGGATCAGTCCTAGCCGAGAGCAAGAACAAACTTCTCGGATCAGTCCTAGCCGAGAAGGAGCCTCTCGGATCAGTCCTAGCCGAGAGCAAGAAGAAACTTCTCGGATCAGTCCTAGCCGAGAAGGAGAGTCTCGGATCAGTCCTAGCCGAGACCAAGAAGAAAACTCTCGGATCAGTCCTAGCCGAGACCAAGAAGAAAACTCTCGGATCAGTCCTAGCCGAGAGTCCCGGATCAGTCCTAGCCGAGAGCAAGAAGAAAGGGGGGTCGGATTTAACCCTCGGTTTTTGCAGGTTTTTCAGGAGTTAGCCATTCCAAGAGACAGGGAGAAAACCCTAAGGAAAAACAAGAAAGTAATGGGGGGTAAGATTTAACCCTCAGGTTTTGCAGGTTAGCAGGTTTTCAGAAGGAGACAAAGATCGGGTTTCCTTAGACATGGAATTCCCATTATTCAAGCAAGCTTCGGATAAGGGAATTGGGGGGTAACTGTTGGGGATAAATCCCACTCAACCCGATCCAAAGAGGAGATTCAAAAGTCAAATAAAGTCCAAACAGATAAGAATAATGATCAGATAAGAATAATGATCATATCAGAAGTCTAAGAGGATATCAGATCAGAAGTCTAAGAAGATATCAAATTGGAAGTCTAAGAAGATATCCAATTAGAAGTCTAGTAAAGGATTGAAGTCCAATTAGAACTCGGACAGCAGTTCTAGATCAACAAGGAGCAGGAGTCCTAATCCAGGTTTGACTCCACCTCTATGCCTATAAATAGGCCCATACCCCAGGTATAAACTAAGACTCAATTTTATGCATAGATCATTATTTTCTCACAGAAGCTAACTTAGGCATCGGAGCGGGACCCCCGGAAGGGTCCCTAGGTTTTGTTGTTTTGCAGAGTTATTTAGAAGCGTGAAGAACATCAAAGGAACGTGCAGATTCACACCATACCGGAAACTGTACCAACAAGATGTAAGATACTTGTGTACAAAAAGATTATCTAAAGGGCGCCACGTGACAATTGCAAAAATTTGTAGCATCCACTCATTTACTTTAACAGACATAATCGTGCAGGCAACAGAGACCAATGTTATCAGATTATATCAGAAGAGACTTCTTATTATGAGAAATGATATTTAGACAGTTTATAACCAACTATTGACTATTTTGTCTTTATTTTTTATTAAAAATAAAACATTTAAATGGGTTGGAAAAATGTAAAAGGTGGTCGATAGTTGTACCAAATGTCTTTTCAAAAGATTGTACCAAAAAGTGTTTGCTTTTTCCATCCAAAATATGATACATTGACACTCTTGTACAATTTCAACAATTTTTTTTCTAATTAATTATTTGATCTTTTTTTTTTACATGTGAGTTTTACATATTTAATGATTAATTGCATAGACTAAATTATTATTTTGGTCTACCCTGATGACCTCTGAATTATTTTTATACCGCAAATAGCGAAATGTGATTTAAGTCAATTATAGAGACTGATTTTACATTTGTTAATATCTGAGAAATATGTATATATAAAGAGATAAACACCGTTAATATCTAGCTAATAAATCCAAAGCAAAATTTAGAGTAATTATTAAATCACAAATTTTTTATTTTATAAAATTAAAAAATAAAAAATTTAATCATTTAAATTAATATTATAATATTTGTGTGGGTTCATCAAATTCCTATTTAATAAGCAAAGTCTGATAATATCATTAATTAGTTTAAAAACTTAAAAAAAAAAAAAAATACTCATACGTACAACATGTACCTGCACGTGTGGGATATCAAGTGTTGGAAAAAGGAATTAGTAATTTAGTGAACACGAAAGCAAAATGATCTGAAATACCATTTGCACGGCCACTATCTCTCTCTCTCTCTATCTATCTCTTTCTCTCTCTCTCTAGGATGATCATATGGAATGGGAGTGCGAAGCAGCAAAGCCCAAGCCCGGGCCCCGCTTTTAATAATGCAATTATCGTCCTTCTAAAAGTCGCCAACGTACAAGTTCCCTGGAAGTTGCCGTAAGGCCAAGTTGTCTTCTTTGTCTGGACTAGATCGATTAGTTCGTGCTTTCTGTGCATGAACCTAGCTAGCAGCCATGCTTTATTGACCACGACCACATAAATTACTAGGAAAATAATCACATATGATATGGATGGTCCACATTTGTGATTCTTTGGCGCTTATCTTATATTATAAATATTTTGTAACTTGAATGACAAGGCAAGACAAGCTTTGCATGTTCTACCAGGTCACAGTATGCCAGCAGGTCTACCACGCGGTCCACGCTAATGTTTTATGACATTCGCGTCTACCATGTGACGTATGGCATTACCTCACATAAAATCCTAGATCGAAGATAACTTTGTTTTTTTTTTTTTTTGGGGAAACAATTTACGTGTAAAATTGATATGTGATAAATATATATTATTTTAATAATATATACTTTATATATATATATTTTTTAATAATATTAATAAAATAATATTTATTTCTTACATACTTAAATAACACATATTAATCTTATATCTATCGTAAAAATGAATTAGTTTATAAATTTTTTTTATCATTTTTCCTGTCTCAACCCAAAAGTCTCGGACCCCGCGCTACTCTAATAAGTCTTCGTATAAGGATCCGGCTTAGGCGATATAAAAAGAAGGATACTACTACAGCACATCTTTGTAAAAGTAATGGACCGTCGAGATTTAACCAAATCTTTTTATACCCAAACGCTGTCGTCTTAAGCAAACGTTTATGCCAACTTCTTATGCATCTCTGACTTCTTTTCTCCCCGTTTTCTCAAAAGCAGAGGAGCCCCCGAAACAGAGATGAACTAAGACATACCCAACTCGTATTTTGTCTCTTTCTCCATTTTTTTTTTTTCTTAGACTTAGTTCAAAGAGAAATGATTGACTTTAAATGGCACCTCCCTCCTTTTTTTAGGAAACAATACAATTTTATTGCAAAACATGTACTTTTTTTTTTTTTAATAAAATTATATTATTTACTCAAAAGGAAAGAGAGACCTGTTAAAAGGTCCTTCTCAATTATTTCTCTTATTCAAAAGCCCTAACAGCACAAATCTCTATCTCTTGTTTGATTCACATCAAAACCCAGTTTAAAAGTTCAAAAGGTAAAAGAAAGGAAAGGAAAGGTAAAAAAAAAAAACTGATAAGAGTTGTAAAAATCAATGATGTGTTTGGGTTGGAGTAGAAAAAATTTTCATTTTGCTACAGTCATTGGGTTTGGGTGTGAAATCTGGATATTGAAAAGTTGGTACAGTTTCCGGTATGGTGTGAATCTGCACGTTCCTTTGATGTTCTTCACGCTTCTCAATAACTCTGCAAAACAACAAAACCTAGGGACCCTTCCGGGGGTCCCGCTCCGATGCCTAAATTAGCTTCTGTGAGAAAATAATGCTTTGTGCATAAAAATTGAGTCTTAGTTTATACCTGGGGTATGAGCCTATTTATAGGCATAGAGGTGGAGTCAAACCTGGATTAGGACTCCTGCTCCTTGTTGATCTAGAACTGTTGTCCGAGTTCTAATTGGACTTCAATCCTTTACTAGACTTCTAATTGGATATCTTCTTAGACTTCCAATCTGATATCTTCTTAGACTTCTGATCTGATATCTTCTTAGACTTCTGATCTGATATCTGTTTGGACTTTATTAGACTTTTGAATCTCCTCTTTGGATCGGGTTGAGTGGGATTTATCCCCAACAGTTACCCCCCAATTCCCTTATCCAAAGCTTGCTTGAATAATGGAAATTCCATGTCTAAGGAAACCCGATCTTTGTCTCCTGCTGAAAACCTGCTAACCTGCAAAACCTGAGGGTTAAATCTTACCCCCCATTACCTTCTTGTTTTTCCTTAGGGTTTTCTCCCTGTCTCTTGAAAAATCTACAAAACCCGAGGGTTAAATCCGACCCCCCGAGAAGTTTCTTCTTGCTCTCGGCTAGGACTGATTCGGGACTCTCGGCTAGGACTGATCCGAGAGTTTTCTTCTTGGTCTCGGCTAGGACTGATCCGAGACTCTCGGCTAGGACTGATCCGAGAGTTTTCTTCTTGCTCTCGGCTAGGACTGATCCGAGAGGCTCCTTCTCGGCTAGGACTGATCTGAGAAATTTTTCTTGCTCTCGGCTAGGACTGATCCGAGAGGCTCCTTCTCGGCTAGGACTGATCCGAGAAGTTTTTCTTGCTCTCGGCTAGGACTGATCCGAGAGGCTCCTTCTCGGCTAGGACTGATCCGAGAAGTTTTTCTTGCTCTCGGCTAGGACTGATCCGAGAAGTTTTTCTTCTTGCTCTCGGCTAGGACTGATCCGAGAGGCTCCTTCTCGGCTAGGACTGATCCGAGAAGTTTCTTCATGCTCTCGGCTAGGACTGATCCGAAAGGCTCCTTCTCGGCTAGGACTGATCCGAGAAGTTTCTTCATGCTCTCGGCTAGGACTGATCCGAGACTCTCGGCTAGAACTGATCCGAGAGTTTTTGCCTGCAAAAGAAACAACATCAACGGGTTCCTGGTCCCTAGACCGGGAACACTCCGATGCTTAAGTCAGCTTTATTCATTTATTCTGAAAATACTTATTCCCAAAATCTGGGGAATTTTCTGTCTAGTCTGAATTAAAAATAAAAATCTAGTTCTTTGCAAATATAAATGCTAAAAAATAAAAGCAAGCCTGAAATTCCCCAGAATCCTTTTTATGGGATCACGGGCAGATACCGCTGTTGCCTCGGCTCTCTATGCCTAGGGCTTCTGCTTCCTCGGTCCTCTCTTCTTTCTATGTCATCTCGGGGAGCATTCTCTTGATGCCTTTCGTCTAGCTGAGGACGGTCTCGGGGATAGTAATCCCTTGGCTGTTGATCTCGGGGCTGATAGTCTTGATGATTCCGAGGCCTGTTATTTCCTGGATGGTTCCGTCGCTTCCCAAGAACCGAACTAGCTTGCCATTCTTTATGAATTCTTCTATTAACAACCTTAGGGTTACGCACCCCTCGGTGTAATGACCTGCTTGTTTATGGAAATCACAATACTTCCCTGCATTCCTATAAGGAGGATTACCTGGTATCTTTTGCGGTTCCCGAAACGCCGGATCTCTCTTGATCTCCATGAGGACTTCTGATATCTCGGCATTGAGAGGTGTAAAGTTGTAATCTTTGAACTTCTTTACCTGCCTCTGCTCTTCCCAATCAGCTTTCTTGAATTCTTTCCTTTTCTTTTCTGGGGCTGTCTCTCGGGGTAGTCTAGAACTAGCCATAGACTTCAGCGTCTCTTCCTGATTGATGAATTCTTCTACCTTATCCATGAGGCCCTGCAAGGTACTCGGTTGCTTCCGGATCAACTTCTTCATCAAAGGCTCCTCGGGTGAAATTCCCTGATAAATGGCAGCAAAAATCATATCCTCGGTCGGATCTTCGACCGTAGCCTTCTCTCGGTTGAACCGAGCCATAAACTCCTTAAGACTCTCATTGCCCTGCTGGTGCAATGATAGCAAATATCCCGAAGGCTTCTTCCTTGTCCGGAAAGCCAAGAACTCCGTTAGGAATATCTTGGACAATTCCTTGAACTGATCAACGGAATTCGGGGGCAGCTTCCTGAACCAGTCTCGGGCATTCCCCGAAAGAGTAAGAGGGAAGGCCCGACATGCTACTTCATCGGGTGTCCCGTGAAGGTCTAGATGAGCTTTGAAATTCTCTAGGTGATCCAAGGGATCTCTGTCTCCTGCATAACTTAGAATTTGGGGTACCTTAAACTTATCGGGAAGCTGATAGTCTGCCACCCGTCTGGTGAAGGGTGAGTCTGTACCCATTAGGAGCTTGTCCACCATTACGGATCTGCCTTTGTCCTTTCTTTCCATCTCCATGTCCGTGCACCTTCTCTCCAGCTCGGCAATAATTCTGCTCAGATCTCCTTGACGGTCATCCTCCCTCCGAGGATTAATGTTGCTATTGTGATCTTCTTCCTCACGCTCATCCCTGTTCATCTCGGGATTGGGCTGTCTCGTCCTCATGCGTAACAATTCTGCATTTAAGTCTTCAATCTGGGCTTCCAACGCTGCTATGCGATCTTGATCTCCACCCCCCGGGGGAGGGTTCGGTGGAGGCTGCAAATTATTCTGAATAGCCGGTTCCTGTGGGGCCACGGGCTGTCGATTGGTCTGGCTTCCGGAACGTGTGTTCATCACCATGCTGGATCTTATTTTTCTTTTATGAGGAACGAATAATCGTTTCCCACAGACGGCGCCAAACTGTTGGTACAGTTTCCGGTATGGTGTGAATCTGCACGTTCCTTTGATGTTCTTCACGCTTCTCAATAACTCTGCAAAACAACAAAACCTAGGGACCCTTCCGGGGGTCCCGCTCCGATGCCTAAATTAGCTTCTGTGAGAAAATAATGCTTTGTGCATAAAAATTGAGTCTTAGTTTATACCTGGGGTATGGGCCTATTTATAGGCATAGAGGTGGAGTCAAACCTGGATTAGGACTCCTGCTCCTTGTTGATCTAGAACTGTTGTCCGAGTTCTAATTGGACTTCAATCCTTTACTAGACTTCTAATTGGATATCTTCTTAGACTTCCAATCTGATATCTTCTTAGACTTCTGATCTGATATCTTCTTAGACTTCTGATCTGATATCTGTTTGGACTTTATTAGACTTTTGAATCTCCTCTTTGGATCGGGTTGAGTGGGATTTATCCCCAACAGAAAACAACCCGCATTCAACCCGAAAATTAACCCGAATTCGTTTCCTTTTTCAAGCGTCATTCTGAATTCTAACGTGATTTTTTGCCTCAAAAAAGCAGTCGTTTTTCACCCACACAGTTGACCAACATGTCAGACGCGTATAGGCAGAAACACAGGAAGTAGACACCAGGTGTCGGCTGCGGCGCTGTTTCGACTACGGCGAGCTTGTTTCAGGCGAGGTTCAGGCTACGGCGGTCATCCGTGAGCCCTCCAGCGCCTCGTCCAGGAGCTCGATGCCTGCCATCCGACTGTGGTGACGATGGCGACAACAACTGCACCGATCTCATCTAGACCACTCGACGAGAATCGCGGCGACAACGGCTGTCGATATATTCTTTCGGCGTTATCTTGGGTTTTGGGAAGGGAATTGTTTCGGGGGTGAAGTGGAAGGATTTGCCAGCACCAAGAGGGTCGTGGCTGAGGGACGCGGTGGTGCTGGAGTGGCTTGGACAAAATTTTCAACAAATGAAAACCTATTTTTTGTCAAGAAGAAGAAAAAAAGGGTGAAAGAAGAGGAATGAAAAGTGGTAAAGACAAAAATAACCTTACCTGATTTACCTATAAAGAACAAACAAGAAGAGTAAACCCGTAAATCTACATTCAAAAGACAAAATAACCCTACCTTATTTAGGTCTAATGAAGGAAAGAGAAGGTAAAAATCGTAAAACCGCACCATCAAAGAAAAAAATAATACTGTGCACACGTTCAAAGAAAAAATCACAAAGTGTATTTTTTTATCATTCGGTTGAAAATGTTATACGTATATCGTTACTAGTTTCTTATATATATATAATTGCATAATACATTTCATCCGAATCACTAATATAGGTGCCGTGCCTTCGTCTCAAGACAATGATCCGGATGAGTGACTATGTACGTAGGATATGTAGTTATGTTGGCAATCGTGACATAAAGTATTAGTATTCTTTTGAATGTAGGTGGAATATCAAAGATTGTAAATTATGTAAATACTATTTATATGGTTTTATCAGTTGGACTTGACTGGTTTGTAATTGTCGGTAACTTATATATTATGTTTGGAATTACTTTGAACGTTTTAGAGTTTGTATTATATATGTTTGAGGTTGAGTGACATTATGTTGATACGTCATCTTATTTGTTATTGTTTTTTTTATGGTTTGGTGTACATCAAACCATAGTGATTGTTTATAAGTGTATGGAGTCCGAATTATGAGTGTATGTAATCGTTTATGAGTGTATTAATATGTAAACAATATTCTTGCTCTATCAAGCATTACCAAAAAAAAAATGATTATAATTAGAATCATTTGAATAGTAAAATAATTCTAATAAAGAATTAATACGCTATATGTTAAGCCGTTTTAATTACTGAATTTTTGAAGTGTGAGGCATTAGCGACAATCCTGTCGTCGTCCTAAATGTCATGGTACGGTGACTCATTGACAATAACAATTACAATGTCCAACAAAATATGTAAATAACATATATTAATTAATAATTACAAGCAAATTGACTATTGAATCTGCATAACGGATGGTACGTTGGTTTGGTGACTTCGGTTTTGGATTTATCTGAAATTATTTTAAATAATTTATGACATTTTGTCTTGTTCAAGTCGGTAGGTTTTTGCCTTTGCTAGCTACCTAGCTTTGTAGTTGGTCTTGTCCCTCTCTTGGGTTTAGTCCCGATCGATCTCCTTGAAAAAAAAACTCAAAAAATGCCAAAATCCATAGTCAAACTAAATAAAATGATGAAAAAAAAATCACGCGATACGTGTCAAAACAGCAAACTAAAAACAATATATTAGGAATAAAAAAAAAAAAAAAATTGAAATCAAAGGAGAAAGTCAAGACGCCAAACCATTTTGAGTTAAGATATAATTAGGAAGTTGAGACAATGAAGTTTGTTGTCCAAGCAAGAGGCCAGGTTATTTGATCATTATAAAATGACCAATTTTGAGTTAAATATAAAGGAAACTGAAACTATGATTGAAGCTTGTTGTCCAAGCAAGAGGCCAGGTTAACCATTGATCATTATAAAATGACCAAATGTGAGTTAAATTGGTACCACATTATATATATTGCTCCTTCAAACATGAGCACAGAGGTAAAGCTTCATGGGACATGGCCAAGTCCATTCAGTTACAGAGTGATATGGGCTCTGAAACTGAAGGGCATACCATATGAATACATAGAAGAAGATCTTTCCAACAAAAGTCTTGTTCTTCTCCAACACAATCCAGCCCACAAGAAGATCCCTGTGCTTGTTCACGGCGGAAAACCAATTTGCGAGTCCATGATTATCATTGAATATATAGAAGAGATGTGGCCACACAACCCCTTGCTGCCCACTGATCCTTATGAGAGATCTGTTGCTCGCTTTTGGATTAAGTTTGCTGAAGATAAGGTACATATATGCTTCCCCTTTTCCCACTTGCTCTTCTGTTTTTTTCAGTTGCTTCATCTTCTTCGGTACTTCACTTAATCCTCCTAAACTTTTATTACTTCTGCAATATTCTCATTAAAGTTCAAAAACTCTTAATTTAGTAGGAATTTGATCATATTCCTCTTCATGTTAGGATTTGAAATTGGTGTATTTAACAGTGTATATGAAGTCAATATTGGCATGTCTTTTAAAAATTTAAATCATGTGAAATCTATATACCATTAGTGTATCAAACTTTCAATTTTTTGCAATCTCACCCCCCTTTCATTAAGATTTGGGGTTAAATTAGACCGTCAAAGGGTAAATTTACACTTATATCCTTGTAAAATTTATAAATTACAAAATTACAATTAATTTTTTTATAAAAAAAGAAAGGGTGTTTTGGAAATTTTTCACTCCTCCGTCAAAATTTTCCGTAAAATCCTAAAGGGGGGGTAGGATTGCAAATTTTTTAAATTTTAATACACTAAATTGATAGTTTTTTTAAAAAAAAAAAAAAAAAAAAACTTCGGGAGGAGGTTATAAAGATACGTAATAAAAGTTCAAGAGGATTAAGTGAAGTTTTTCCTTATTATTATTATTAGTTTGATTTAACTAAAATTCTTTTTAGTTTATTGATTTTCATAATAGTGTCTCTTATTTCGTTAGGGTCCTGCAATGTGGATAGTTTACCGAACTAGTGGCGAAGAACAAGAGAAGGCCATCAAAGACACCTTGGAGATGCTGAGAGCCATGGAGGAAGATGGGCTCGGCAGAGACAAGAAATATTTTGGTGGGGACAACATTGGGATAGTGGACATTGCCTTTGGGCAGATTGCTCAATGGTTGGGAGTCATTGAAGAAGTTGTCGGGGTGAAGCTGCTTGAGGCTCACAAGTTCCCTCGCTTGCATGCATGGATCAAGAGTTTTAAGGAAGTTCCTGAAATCAAATTGAACCTTCCTGATCGTGATGAAATGTTGGTCTTTTTTAAGAGTAGAAGGGAAGTGTTGCTGGCATCTTTACAAGATTAATTAGTCTTTAAACTTGTGAGTTTTTGAGTCTCCATGCTTTTTATTTTGAATGTCGTGGCTGCGTGGGCATGGAACCTTTAGTATGGTGTGTATCATCTATGATCGAGAGAATAAGAAAATGGGTTCTTCGTTGGTTATCCAAATATGTGATGAGACAATGAAAAAAGAGGGCCAAAATGATATGAACATGTTACATATGTAACATTAATGTTGTAGGGCTGTATGGATAGGATTAGGTTGTTGAGTCTTGGTTAAATTCAATATAAAGCTAAGCAATTTTGATTGCTTCGGCTATATCTTTAGAGATGTGTTATTTGCATATAATTTCTACACACAATTTGACGTGGCTGTGTATTTTATATTATTATTTTCTTTTTAAAAAATGCCAAAAGGCGTTATGTATACATTTTGTGTACAAATTGTGTGCAAATAACATACCTCATATCTCTTTAAGATGTAGTTTAGATGGGTTGAGTGCTAGCTTATCAAGATCTGTGTGCGAGTAGATATATAGTGTGTTAGTCTTAAGTTGCTATTGTAATTTTTTTCTAAAGACAAGAAGCATGAATAAAATTATCAAGCTATTATTTTCCACACATATCTTGCGTCTTTAAGGCGACTAAAAGTTATAATTCTTCAAAATATTCTACATTAATAAAGAGGCTTAGGATTCTTTGAACTATCCTATACAACCTTTTTCTAATCACTTTCAACTTTCCAAGATAGAAAGGTTAAGTAGGAATGATCTTACTAATTCCTTCTCTGTTAATAGACCAATTACACGTTTTGATACCAGAAATCATCATAATTTGGTATTGGAACCAGCAATTAATGTCTCTCCACCACTTGGAATAATTGGAGAACAAGGTTAGCTCACTAAGCATGGAGCAACAAACATTTTGACAAGAGATACAAATGGAATTACGTTTAAGATAGCTAGGAATGCCTGATGAAGTACGAGAAGGGGATGACATATTTATGCATGGTTTGATAGCATCTCAGCCCAAAGGGATGGCGAGTATAATGATGCATTTGAAAGAAAAGATAATGCAAAAAAAAAAAAAGTATATAGTTCGGTCTATGACCTATATTCATATGATAAAGCTCAAATTGCTATATTTTACTCTTATTTTTTTGGTAATATTTACAATATAAAAGGCTCATATTTATAAGAGAATTAAGGTAGATGAGAATAATACAAATAGTCTTCAATTGCGATTAAGTAATAATCTTCAACTGTGTTTAGGTGATAAACTTCAATTGCAATTACGTGATAGATTTTAACTGTGATCAGGTGATATAGGATTCAACTGTAGCTAGGTGATAGACTTTAATTACGGCTTAGACTCTTGAACTTTATAATATACTCTAACATCACATCAAATAGAAGCTGAAAATTTGTGGAATCTTAGGTTTTTTATTTTTTTTTTTATTTTTTTTTGTCGTTGTTAGATATGGCAGCAGTCACCGATAGAGGCCTGCGCTGGAGTTGGTGGCGGCTGGCGGATGTGACAGTCGAAAACGGTGACCAGTGATGGGCCTTTAACAACAAAAATTTTGAGACAAACAGTTGGTCAAAATAAAAGAGAACCAACAAAGTGTTGAAATGAGACAAACTATTGCCTATGGGCCTTAAATGGGTCTATGTCATAAACAAGACCAAATGATTGGTCCAACAAAAGGCCCAAAGATGAGCAATTTGGCCAAACATATGCCTCGTGGGCAAACCAAAAAAAAAAAAAATCAACCGACTTTTCCTGTTTCTTCGGTTTTATTTTTTAGGACTTTCTTTTCTTGAATTCAACGATGGATTTGTCGGAGAACCAATGTATGGATTTGGTAGGATGAGCCGCACATCCGAACTTGTGAGTTTGCAGTGTTGAAAAGCTTGCTTGATTGTAACAAGTCCCAGCAAAAGTTGGGCCTGCCACTTCTCTTTATTTCTTCTATACCACGAGGACTTGTAGGTGGCAAAAAAGACAAAACCAAGAATCAACAGATTTGTGACCACAATGCTATAATCAATTTTGTTACTTTTGAAGAAGACAAACCAAAGGCCAAAATATGGGGTCCATGGGTTGGGGCACAACACCACAAAACTTAGAAAAGAAAACGAGAGTAATACGCTAGGCTTACAACTCTTTTACAACTTGTGACACATGTTAGCTTATGATTAGATTTATATTAGCCACTAAAATTTTTTTTACACCCTCCAAACACATGTCGACACATGTTAGCAAGTTGTAAAAGAATTGTAGGTATGGCTTTTTTTTATTTTATTTTTTATCATTAATGTTGCACGGCTATATTAATGGGATTCGGTTCTCGAGTCAAAGCCCATTAGGTTAGATTATTAAGTCCTGGTTAAGTACCAAAAAAAAAAAAAACCCTAAGGAATTGTGATTGCTCTTACTATCTTCCATTTACCTCTTTAAGATGTAGTTTAATTAGGTTGGGTGCTTATCTTGAAGTTGTTGACATGAATTGATATTGTGTTTGATGTGAATTGGATTGATTTTTCATTGTCATTCATTCTTGAACTGTACTGATAGGATCATATACTTAGTAAAGCAACTTAAGGCCTGATTTAATCTAGAAATGAACATAGAGCTTTTGGTTATCTTATACTACCATAAGACAATTGGATATATATTGTTAATCCATGTTCTTAGATGATTCTTTAAATAGCTATTAGAATAAAACATAAACTGCAAATTATGTAGCATACAACACGACATTAAGCAAATACTAATTCAAACTGATTGAGAAGATAATAATGGTTGGACGTCTACAGATGAGGTTGAAATTGTTGATGAAGCAACAACATCCAACGAACCGTGCATTTCTGCTTGCTAAATCGCCGGTACGACTTCGAACTCGACGAGTTCTTCGTTCAAATTGAACCTCTTTTCTATAACGACCTTTTCTGTCTAATATCATACAAAAGAGGTTCAAAAGTTATTTTTTAGTTATTTAAATAAAAATTTTATTATTTTTTTTAATTTATAGGGGTATTTATATAAAAAAAAAAAACGAAAAATGTATTTATATTAAATGACTTTTGTATGATATTTGACAGAAAAGGTCGTTATAGAAAAGAGGTTCAATTTGAACGAAGAACTCGTCGAGTTCGAAGTCGTACCGGCGATTTAGCAAGCTGAAGCTTGCGATTTGAGCTCAACCTCATTTTTGTCGTAGAATCCATCGATGGAGTTCAAAAGCAAACTGCAAAACTTGGCGGCGATGGATTGTAAAAGTTTGATCCTTGGCTTTATATTGAATCTACTTCGCTTGTGTTTAATTACATTCTTTTCGTTCTACGTTTCAAGTTCACCTTCACCAACTTAAGCATCAAAAAATGATGTCACCGTCAGTATCGACGTACCACTTTGAACTATAACCTTCTTGCATGTCTCTAACATCGTGTAGATTAATTCAAGATTTGTGGTCATTTTATCATCCATGCATGTACGTGTTTCTATTCTTTAATTTCCTTTTCCAAAATAAATAATGTATGTGAAGACCAAGAAAATAAATATGGAATTTAGGTGTTTAATAAATTATGTTTATTAAATGGTTGAGATTAGTAATTATATTCTAGGAAATAATAATCATGTTATGAAAATAAAATACATTTGGGTTAAGATGTGGGTAATTATTATAGTAGGTCCTAATTAGATAAATAATTAAATACATTGATTAATGTTTAGTTTAAAAATATGAGGGGGTCAAATGTTAATTAATAAACGATATGATTTTAATAAAATAGGGTCCTTCTTTAATTCATATAATTTGGGGGCTTTAAAAATAAAGTAATCTCCCTTTTGCCATGTGTCATTGCCCGATTGGCCGAGGAAGATTTCATCATCCCTTTTCACCCACTAGCAGCTCGCCACGTGTCCCGATCTTCTTCATCTTCTTTTCTTTTCGGGGAGTGATCCTTATACTCACACTACATAACAATGACACAACACCAAGTCACAATGTGTGGACTCCACTCCATTGTGCCTTGGTGTTGTGTCATTATTGTGTAGTGTGAGTGTTTTAATAATTTCTCCTTCTTTTCTTCTTTTCTTTCTCTCCTCTCCTCTCTCACGCACGTCACTGCCTCTCTCCTTCTCCCTTTTCTTTTCCTTTTCTTCCTCTTTCTCTCCTTCTCCTCTCTGTTCTCCCGCACATCACAGCAACCCCTCCCCATTTCTCTCTTCCCCTTCTTCACACATGTTGAGAGAGAGTAGACCGAGACTGAGAGACCGAGAGATTGAGAGAGAGCCGGGTGCCAAAACCCGAGACTTGCGACCCGGTGACCCGTGAACCCGTGAGGCCGGTAGAACCCGATCGGTGTGCTGAGTCATCGCCGGTGTCCTGAGGAGCGACGATGGCCGAACCAGGGGCGGATTACGGTCAACCCAGGCCCGACTTCTAGTGGATTTTCGGCGAAGACCCGTGAGACCCGTAACCCAGAACCCCTCAGACCCGTGACCTGCCGAACCTGAGAGGAAATCTGGTTCTCCAAGTGCGATTTCCGGCGGTCCAGGGGGTGTTTTCCGGCGATTCACCCCTGTGACCGATCTCCCTGTTTTTGATGGATTTTTGTGAAAATCCCCATAGGTAAATCCCAATGATTTTATGATTTGGGGGTTTTCATTTAATTGTAATTTGTTGTGTGTGTGTGTGGTCGGTTGTGTTGGCGGTGGGGTGATTTTAGTTGAGGCTTGTTTTGGCCGAATGGGTCTTTCTTTTGAGGTTGATGTAGCTACCGGTTAATGTTTGTTGGAGTGGGTGTTTGAAGCTCGAATTTATTTTCATGTTTTGGTTGCTAGAATTGATTGGGGATTTTGCAATGTTGATGATCGTTGGATGTTAATCGATTAGGGCTTGTATGGTTGAGTTTATGTGTTAACCGTGAGGGTATTGTACTTGGAACTGGAATTATTTCGGGTGTGTTGGGTGCTAGCCAATGGTGTCTGATTGGTGTTCCGGTGGGTGAAATTACTGTGGATGGCCGTGTGTGTGTGTAGGCTGATTATGGGTTGCTGTATTTTAGTGTTTCAACGATGGGTTTTGGGCTGTGATTTTGAAGAGGATGGTTGAACATATGTACTTGGATATGTGGTGTGTTGTATTGTGAATTGGCTAGATAATGGTTGTATTAAATTGGAGAAATATTGTGTTCATGAGACCAATGAGAAAGAAGTTATGTTAAGTTCAATAATTAAAATGAAAACATTAGATTGGAAGAGAAATTATGCGATGGGCAAATGTGAGAAAAATGAGCATAAAGAGCAAAGAGTAAAATAAATAAAGGGAGTAGATAGATAGATATATTATAATTTGATATTATAGTTTAATCTAAGTAACTCCATAGCCATTAAATCGTTTAGATCCTTTTTATGTAAATAACAAATACGGCTAAAATAGAGAAGAGGTTGTGGTGTCTGATTGAATATAAATTGCAAAAATGAATGAATCATTGAATGGGTAAAATGATTTAATAAATGGACCATAAGACTCTTGTCTAATTTAATTAAGATTAGAAGAACATAGAGTGGTAAATTTCCCAAATGACCTTAAGTTAATAGGTATAAGTTAGTAAGCTTACAGGAACACATATATGTAATATGAATCCATTATTTGGCAACGTAGTAACTAATACACCTATACAAGCACACATTATATTCATGTGTCATTGGATGAAGTTAAGCATCGTGTGTGTGTGTATATATATATATATATACAAATGTAAATAGGTTAAATATGTATTGGTAACTTAGTAAATAAGTAACTAGTCGTTATTGAGTTAACAATGACAATAGGATGTGATAATAATAAATGACAAGCTATAAAAAGGATTAGGAGTAATAATGTGACACAACAAAAACAAATAAGCTAATGAAATAATAGATGTGTCTTCTAGTTAATAAATAAGATAAGACGCAAACCTATAACGAACGACTAATCTAATAATAGCTTAAGGTGTTTAGCTAGCTTTAGAAGCGAGTAACGTGATGTGACGTGTGAGCACGAGGGTAGTTAGGATGTCATAGAGTATGAGATTCAATAGTGTAGTCTAACGATACCAATGTTTGCAGGATCATGTTCGGATTGGAGAATTTAATTGGTTCTCCAATGTAGAGTCCAAGTGACTAGAGTCCAAGGAGTGTTTGAGTTGGAGTCCAATGCAGCCAAGGTGGGTATTCCACTCACTGAGAAAATATATATTTTTATATGTATTGGATTGATAAAAATATATATATTGTTTATGAAACCGAACCAACCATATGATGAAATGTATATGCTTTGAGATGATTTATTAGTTTCGATTATGTTTAAACTATATCAATGATGTTTAAGAGATAGTGCAAGAGTGAAAAGTATTGAATAGATTTAAAGTGTTAAATTCTGCGGTTGAGATTTAAATTATGCAAATTGTTTGAGAACATGTCATGTTGAAACTGTGTAGATTTTATAAAGAAACTAAGTTTTGAATGATTTCAAAGTATTGGATAAAATGCTGGATTTGTTTAGTTTTAAAAGGGCGTGATTTAACAACTGCATAATTTCAGTGTGATACAGTAGTGAAATATATATTGGTCAAGCACGGAACATTGAGCATGTAGTATAAAGCATACATACTAGCAGCATCAGTATATCAGCAGCATATCAGTATCAGCAGCATATCAGTATCAGCAGCATTATTAGCCCCAGTTCAGGCATAGCATATATAGCATTGTTTTGTGAGAGGTGTTTTTATGCTGAGTAGTTTTACTAGACGTATTGGTATGCATAAGAGTCTTCATGAAAAAGATCTTATGTATATTTCTATCGGATAGTCATGTGTTAAGATCATACATTGAACTTGAAAGTACATGGATACGTGATTGTCCAAGTGCGAGTAATGGCATGTCTATGAGTAGAAAGGTTGACTGTTCTTGTTCTTCAGGAAAGACGTGTTAGCATGATTGAGTTTAGCTCTAGTACTCTCATGATCTACTGACGTTCAAGGCACGAAGCTGAAATACGATTAGAGATGGTGTTGCGAGTATTTTGTTGACGGATGTTGTCCTAGTATGGAAGAGTAAGATGCCATGTTCCTTGCTTATGACCTATGTGTATGCATGATATCTGTGATGGAGTGATCGTATGCACATATGTCTGAGCGACCGATGAAAAGTATTATTATAGAGGGGTCTATATGTAGGAACTTCTACATATCAGTAGCATATCAGTATCAGCAGCATATCAGTATCAGTAGCATTATTAGCCCCAGTTCAGGCATAGCATATATAGCATTGTTTTGTGAGAGGTGTTTTTATGCTGAGTAGTTTTACTAGACGTATTGGTATGCATAAGAGTCTTCATGAAAAAGATCTTATGTATATTTCTATCGGATAGTCATGTGTTAAGATCATACATTGAACTTGAAAGTACATGGATACGTGATTGTCCAGGTGCGAGTAATGGCATGTCTATGAGTAGAAAGGTTGACTGTTCTTGTTCTTCAGGAAAGACGTGTTAGCATGATTGAGTTTAGCTCTAGTACTCTCATGATCTACTGACGTTCAAGGCACGAAGCTGAAATACGATTAGAGATGGTGTTACGAGTATTTTGTTGACGGATGTTGTCCTAGTATGGAAGAGTAAGATGCCATGTTCCTTGCTTATGACCTATGTGTATGCATGATATCTGTGATGGAGTGATCGTATGCACATATGTCTGAGCGACCGATGAAAAGTATTATTATAGAGAGGTCTATATGTAGAAACTTCCAAGGAGGGATGACTGGAACTTCTACATATGTTCACAGCTATATAGTATGTTTTAAATGATTTCTGAATAGTCGGTGTTTGCTACATTAGCTATTGGTAAATTGTGGCTAATATAGTGCTCGCATGACTAAAAATAAAATAAGGGTTGGTTCTTTGTGAAAACTCAGTTAGTCTTATACCACTGAGGTCTTAGTATGTTTCATGCTAAGGCGGTGAACTCATTCTTTCACCTATGCGGATGTGGATACCACCACAACCGTGTAGATGATGTTTCTTTGGCTGCAGGTACTTCGATATAGTTGATGGGTTAGTAGCAGTGTGTTTGAGATGTTATGACTGAAGCTCGCCGCGACAGTTATAATTGTCGGACTACGAATTGTCCACTATTTTATAGGTCTAGTATGGCTTGTGACTTTTGTGTCACTTATTATTTGTAAAGCCATTGTTGTTTTGTAATTGTTGTGTTAATAAAGACTCAAACAGATAGATGTTAAATGGCTCTTTGTTGTAATTGATTTGTGATAGATGTATAAGTTGTAATTTTCGCTATTCAGATTTATGTTTTCCGCTGCATAGATAGATTTATGTTATACTCTGATTATCAGGTACATGTTATAGGGCATGTGCCATATGTTGGCTGAGTGACACGTAGTCGTACCACTGCGATGACTCATTTTACGTTTTGTATAAAAAAAAAAAAAAAAAAAAAAAAAAAAAAAGGTGTCGTCACAATGTACGTAGTTTGAATTAATATATGGAGGACGGAAGGGATCTATGGTTTTCAAATCTCTTTTATGCTTTTGTCAAGAAATCCATGTTCTTTTTTTTGAACTAATAGCATGTGCTATTATAAATTCTGCAAATCATACATCATGATAAATAAAGGGACAGGACCCTTTTAAACTCTAAGCCAGAAGGATCTGACTTAAAAAACAGCTGTCTTAGCAGAGACATCGAACCCTACTAAAATTACATTTGAGCTTCTCTTATATTAACGCTCATACTCAAATAAAAGATGGCCGATTTAGCATCTGTCAACAAAAATTTCAATAAAATCTGAGAAATAGACAGGCAAACTGATTAATATGCATTAGCGTCAATTCTGTTGTCGTCCTAAATGTCATGGAGACTCATTGACAATAGCAATTACAATGTCCAACAAAATATTTAGATAATTTGTATTAAATAATTACAAGCACATTGACTATTGAATCTGCAGAACAGATGGTTGGTTTGGTGACTTGGGTCTTTGGATTTATCTGAAATTATTTTAAATAATTTATATCATTTTGTCTTGTTCAAGTCGGTAGGTTTTTGCCTTTGCTAGCCACCTAGCTTTGTTGATGGTCTTGTCCCTCTCTGGGGTTTAGTCCCGATCGATCTCCTTTAAAAAAAAATACTCAAAAAATGCCAAAATCCATAGTCAAACTAACAAGAATAAAATGATGAAAAAAAATCACGCCATACGTGTCAAAACAGCAAACTAAAAACAATATATTAGGAATAAAAAAAATATATATATATTGAAATCAAAGGAGAAAGTCAAGACGCCAAACCTTTTTGAGTTATGATATAATTAGGAAGTTGAGACAATGAAGTTTGTTGTCCAAGCAAGAGGCCAGGTTAATTGATCAATTATAAAATGACCAATTTTGAGTTAAATATAAAGGAAACTGAAACTATGAAGCTTGTTGTCCAAGCAAGAGGCCAGGTTTACTATTGATCATTATAAAATGACCAATTGTGAGAGTTAAATTGGTACCGCATTAATTATATTGCTCCTTCAAACATGAGTAATGAGGTAAAGCTTCATGGGACATGGCCAAGTCCATTCAGTTACAGAGTGATATGGGCTCTGAAACTGAAGGGCATACCATATGAATACATAGAAGAAGATCTTTCCAACAAAAGTCTTGTTCTTCTCCAACTCAATCCAGTCCACAAGAAGATCCCTGTGCTTGTTCACGTCGGAAAACCAATTTGCGAGTCCATGATTATCATTGAATATATAGAAGAGATGTGGCCTCACAACCCCTTGCTGCCCACTGATCCTTATGAGAGATCTGTTGCTCGCTTTTGGATTAATTAGTTTGCTGAAGATAAGGTACATATATGCTTCCCCTTTTCCCACTTGCTCTTCTGTTTTTTTTTAGTTGCTTCATCTTCTTCGGTACTTTAGTTAATCCTCCTAAACTTTTGTTACTTTTATAATATCCTCATTAAAGTTTAAAAACCCTCAATTTAGTAGGGATAGGATCCTCTCCATTTCATTTAATCAAATGAAAGGTCATGATTTTAGATTTGTTCATCTAACGGTACGTGTATACGAAGTCAATATTGTCACGTCTTTTAAAAATTTAAATAATGTGAAATCTGTATACCATTAGTGTATCGAACTTTCAATTTTTTGCAATCTCACGCCTTCCATTGAAATTTGGGGTTTAATTGGACAGTCAAAGGGTAAATATACACTTATACCCTTGTAAAATTTATAAAATTACAATTAATTTTTTATAAAAAGAAAATAATAAGGGTGTTTTGGAAATTTTTCACCACTCCGTTAGAGTTTTCCGTAAAATCCTAAAGGAGGGGTAAGGTTGTAAATTTTTTAAATTTTAATACACTAAATTGAGATTTTATTTTTTTTTTTTTAAAAAAAAAAAAAAAAAAAAAAAAAAAAAAAAAAAAAAAACTTTGGGAGGAGGTTATAAAGGTAAAAAAAGTTCAGAAAGATTAAGTGAAGTTTTCCCTTATTATTATTAGGACAGAAATTTTCTACAAACCGGTTTGTAGAAAATTTCTTACAACCCACATATAAGATTGACATGTGTTCCTCGGCATGTGAGAAGCACATGTTATTTAAATAGCACGTGATTCTTACATGCTTTTTTAATAGCATTAATTAAAAAAACATGTGTTTTTCACATGTTTAAAGGACACAAGTCCTTTTTATATGTGGGTTGTATGAAATTTCTGTCATTATTATTATTAGTTTGATTTATGCTCCGTTTGGTTCAACGTAAGATGATTTTCGTCGTAAAATATTTTCGGCAAAATTATTTTCAAAAAAATTAATTTTCTCGAAAATATTTTTCGACGTTTGGCTGGCACGAAAAAATTATGAAAGGCGAAAATCAAAGTCTGGCGACTGTCACCGGAATCCGTCAATGTCTGGTCGCCGTTGCAGGATTCCGTTGGCAGGTTTGGCCGGATCCGGCCAAAATGGCCGAATTCCAGTCGGACTACTCTGGATCCGGCCGGATCCTAGCCATTTTGGCCAGATTCGGGCGAATCTGGCCATTTTGACCGGATCCGGCTGGATAAATGGTTGGATTCGTCCAGATTTGGCTGGATCCTAGCCATTTTGGCCAGATCCGGCCGGATCAATGGACGGATCTGGCTTCTGACCATGCCCGAAATCTCGCGACGGTGACCGAATGTCGCCAGATTCCAGCGCTGGCAGGTTCTTGATGGCCGGATTCCAGCGCCGGCTAGATTTCAATGATCGATTATTGCTGGATTCCGGCAATCGAATATCAAACGTACGTGAAAAGACGAAGAGTTTAATTTCAAAAAACCATAAATCGTTTTCAAAAAATTAAAGAAGTTTTTATGATCAAACTGAAAATAATTTCCGTTGACCATTATTTTCACCCCTACCAAACACCGTAAAATATCAAAATCATTTTTCAGAAATCATTTTACGGCGAACAAAACGGAGCTAACTGAAATTCTTTTGAGTTTATTGATTTTCATAATAGAGTCTCTTATTTCGTTAGGGCCTTGCAATGTGGATAGTTTATCGAACTAGTGGCGAAGAACAAGAGAAGGCCATCAAAGACACCTTGGAGATGCTGAGAGCCATGGAGGAAGATGGGCTCAGCCGAGACAAGAAATATTTTGGTGGGGACAACATTGGGATAGTGGACATTGCCTTTGGGCAGATTGCTTAATGGTTGGGAGTCATTGAAGAAGTTGTCGGGGTGAAGCTGCTTGAGGCTCACAAGTTCCCTCGCTTGCATGCATGGATCAGGAGTTTTAAGGAAGTTCCTGTAATCAAATTGAACCTTCCTGATCGTGATGAAATGTTGGTCTTTTTTAAGCGTAGAAGGGAAGTGTTGCTGGCATCTTTACAAGATTAATTAGTCTCTAAACTTGTGAGTTTTTGGGTCTCCATGTTTTTTATTTTGAATGTCGTGGCTGCATGGGCATGGAACCTTTAGTATGGTATGTATCACCTATGATTGAGAGAATAAGAAAATGCGTTCTTTGTTGGTTATCCAAATATGTGATGAGACAATGAAAAAAGAGGGCCAAAATGATATGAACTGTGTTACATATGTAACATTACTGTTGTATGGCTGTATGGATAGGATTAGGTTGTTGAGACTTGGTTGAGTTCAATATAAAGCTAAGCAATTCGATCTGATTGCTTCGGCAATATCTTTAAGATATATTTTTTTTTTCGATGAATAAGTGAACTATATTGATCTCAAACCAACGGTACAAACTGTTCAACCCAACAAAACAAGGGAGCAAACTAGCTCAAACCGAACAAAAACAACAACCCAGCTGGACAAAAAACCAGCAAACAACCAACCTATACAACAACAAACAAACTAGCATTTACACCAAAATTCTAGTATCTATGTTCCAGCAAAGGCATAATCTGATAGACTTTTTAGTCTTTTGGAAACACCCTTTTTCCCGAAATCCTTGTCCGGACTTCCCAAAAAATGGACTTCAAAATCTGCTCCTCAGTCTGTGGTTGTCCATAATACTTGATCTCATTCTGGGCACACCAAATACCTTACACAAAAGAGCTCAAAATCAACCGATATATAATACCCTCCATGGACTTAGAATTCCAATTCTTGCACCCATCACTGATTATAACCGACCAATCAGAAGGAGGAGCCAATGGAGAGCAACGTTGCATACAAGTTTTCCATATCCTATATGTAAAGCTACAGGAAAACAAAAGATGGTCTCTACTTTCAATAAAACTAGCTTGTAACCCGTGCTATGCTCGGGATTCTTTCTTATAATTTAGTTTCATAATAATAATAATAAAAAAATGGAAGAAGAGAAGCATATAAAATACAGATAAAAAATGAAAATTGAAAAACACTAATATAATATAATAGGGACAAAAATTTCTTATAAACTGGTTTATAGGAAATTTTCTACGACTCAAAATTAAAAAAGACACGTATCATTTAAACATGTGAGAAGCACATTTTTTTTTATTAATGCTATGTTCGTACATGCTATTTAAATAACATATGATTCTCACATGCCAAATGACACATGTCAATCTTATATGTGGATTGTAAGAAATTCCCCACAAATCGGTTTGTAGGAAATTTCTGTCCATATAATAGTATTATCTTTTTTGTATTACACAAAGTAATAAAAAACTACTCAATAAACATAATACGCTAAAAAATCATCATACCCCATACAAAAAACAACCATAGGAAACTCTCTCTCACTATCATTTTCTTGAATTTAGTGTAAAATTTACAAAAGATAAAATAAGCAATTTGAATGAAAAATAATATATTAATTACATAAAAAATAAAGAATAAATTAGAGTTTTCTTTTCCATATACTTTTTCGGTTCATATGAAACCTTGAAAATCAATATTGTCTATCAATTAAGCACGTTACCAATGTGCATTATATAGGGAAAAAAATCAGTGAACAACGTAAATTAAAAAATCATCATACCTCGTACTCAAAACAACAAAAATAAAAAAAAATATATAAATTATCAATGCAAAAATAAGGATAGAAAATCAAATCAGAAAAACAGAAGCACATAAAATAAATACAAACATATTATTTACAATTCTATTGAACACAACCCCGACAAACTTGAAAAGCAAATTTAAAAAAAAAAAAAAAAAAAAGCTATCGCAATATTACAAACAAAAATGTTCCAACAATAGCAAAAACTGCGCTCTCTTTGCTTTGAGCATCACTCTCCGGTAATGTAAACAACATTACAATTTTGCATAGCCACAAACCATTACTTCTCCATATATTTATTGAGAAAGTGAGAGATATTGGAGTGACTTTTGACATTTCCCAAAGAAAAAAAAAACTGACATTTGACTCTTTGAGGTTTAGTTTGTAACGGACATTTTGTGGGAGGGGAAACGGTGTTAGAGTAAAAGATTTTACTTAAAGGAAGAGAAAGAGGTAGAAATTAGTGAGGATTTAATGACAAAAAAAATTGACGTTTCTATTCATTTCTTATTCAATATAAGATAGTTAATTAGTGATATTAAATGCACAATTTATTTTACTTGAAATACACAGATCAGTTTAGTTTTATTTAAATTACCAGTTTTTTTACTCAAATGGCCGGTTCAATATTTAAAAAGTATGGATTCATGTCACGTGTCCTAATTCTATGCCAACTCTAAGTTGGAACTCGGCTTTTACATATATATGGTATATAAAACATTTAAATGAATTAATACCTAAGACCCTTATTTTTAGTTTAATTCATATAAATTAAAATATGTTAAAATATTTGTTCTCATAGGTGTAGTTTAGAATGAAAATAAGTATGAAGAAGAAAAGTAGAAAGAACAAAACCACAATTTTGATTATCAAAATATAAAATAGAAAATTAGTAGGAATTTTTTTTTTAATGTTGGTGTGATACCTATTATATTTCAATCTTATATAATTTTGAATATTCGAAAAAACAAATGAACAAAAAAAAAAAATCTCATCAACATTCACAAACAAAATGGAAACATATTTAGATTTCAACCAAAAATATAAAAATACCAAAGAGTCATACTTATATCATTAATTGAGAGAGAGAGGCTACTTGTATCATTAATAGAGAGAGAGAGAGAGAGAGAGAGAGAGAGAGAGAGATTAAATAGATCGGTTATATTTAGATTTCAACCAAAAATATAAAAATACCAAAAATCTCATACTTATATCATTAATTGAGAGAGAGACTATTTGTATCATTAATAGAGAGAGAGGGAGAGAGATTAAATAGACCGATTCAATTTTATTTAAAAGACCGATTCTGTATTTAAATGACTGGTTTAGTTACTAAAAAGTATGGGTTCATGCCACGTGTCACTATTCTATGCCATTCTAAGGAAAAACTCGGGTTTTATATATATATATATATATATATATATATATATATATATATATATATATATATATATATATATATATATATATGATGTCTATAGAAAACACATTTTATATCACCTGTATATCCCCAACCCAGCATCCTATCTCCCGTAGTCAACCTATTCTTTATAACAAGCCATAAATAAAAGCTTGGAGTAAGGCATTTGGAAACCAAACTAACGACCCCCAATCCACAATTTCCTTCTTTTTCCTAAGGAAATTCCAGATGACAGCACACACATAAGAGCCCTTTTATTAGCAGCACCAAGAGAAATTTCAGGAAGTTTGCTTTGAATGGCCACCAACTCATCAGACCGAACTAGCACCAAGAACCATTCAGAAGAAAAGTATCCAATCTAGCATTCAAACTGCTATGAGAGTCATAAATGATTCCATACCCAAATTTGTCAAATAGGGCACCAAACGGATGCCAACTATCCAACCATAAATGGATATTCTTTCCATCACCAACTTCAAACTGAATAAAGCCCCTAGCCATACCTCTGAGCTTCAACAACTTTCTCCAACACCAAGAAGAATTTTGGGGGATGCTTACA
Organism: Alnus glutinosa; assembly: GCF_958979055.1. Lineage (NCBI taxonomy): Eukaryota > Viridiplantae > Streptophyta > Magnoliopsida > Fagales > Betulaceae > Alnus > Alnus glutinosa. The sequence goes on from NC_084886.1 coordinate 12,172,109, forward strand.
CTCCAAAAGCTTCGGCCCTTTAACAAGTAAGCATGAACCCAAGCAACCCAAATGGAGCCAGCCCATGCAAACAAGCTCCATATATGCCTCATCATGGAGGAGGAATTCCAGATTTCCAAATTCTTCAATCCCAAACCGCCCTTTTTCTTAGGAAAACAAAGTTCATCCCAAGCAATTTTAGCTTTGGCACGACTACCCTCCTTACCATTCCACAGAAATTGATTAAACTTCTGAGTGATCTCCTTGAGAACCTGTTTAGGAAGAATAAACAAGCTGGCCCATTACACCTGAAGGCTATACAGAACTGATTTAAGAAGCTGCAGTCTACCGGCAAAAGAGAGATTCTTGGAGGTCCAAGAATTTATCCTGCCAACAATTTTGTCAAGGAGAATGCTGCAATCAGAGACAGAAAGTCTAGATGAAATTAAGGGCACTCCAAGATATCTAACAGGAAGATGACCCTCTTTCATCCCCAAATCGGTTAACAAAATCTCCTTTCTCCTATCAGAGATACCAGCACAGAAAATGGTACTCTTTTCTGGGTTAGCTTGCAAACAGGATAAATTCTCAAATTCCTCAAGGGCAGCCTTAAGAATAGAGATAAAATGAGTACTAGCATCAGAAAAGATTAGTAAATCGTCTGAAAAACATAGATGAGTGATCCTCAACCGAGCACACCTATGATGAAACCCAAAACCATAACCATCCCGGGTATAGTCTGCCATAAGTCTAGAAAATACTTCCATTGCAATCACAAAGAGGTAAGGAGACAGGGGTTCCCCTTGCCTCAGCCCCTTTTCATCTTTGAAATAATCCACAAGTGTACCATTCACAGAAACAGAGAACCGGGGTGAAGTTATACAAACCTTAATCCAATTGATGAATCTCGCAGGAAATCCAAAACAGATCAAACATTGTATAAGAAAAGACCAATTGACTGAGTCATATGCTTTCATAATATCCACCTTCATAGTGCACCGAGCAGTTCCAGCCTTCCTATGATAATCCCGAACCAACTCTTGAGCCAAAAATACATTTTCTGCAATACTCCTCCCCGGGATGAAAGCTGATTGATTCTTGCCTATCAAACCATCCAGAATAGAAAGGATCCTATTAGAAAGGATCTTTGTGATACATTTGTATAGAACATTGCAACAAGCAATGGGCCGAAACTCCCCCACAACAGAAGGGTTTTGTTTCTTAGGGACTAAAGTCAGTATTGTAGCATTGACCTCTTTTAGGAGACACCCAGACACAAAAAAATTTCTGATAGCATCAACCACATCCCCTCCAACAACCGGCCAAGCAGCCTGGAAAAAATCAGAAGTATATCCATCGGGGCCAGGGGCCTTGTTGGATTTCATACTAAAAATAGTTTCCTTAATCTCTTCAACTGTAACATCTCATTCAAGCAAAAGACAGTTTTCAGCTGAAATAGCAGGGGAAACAAGCTGTTGAATCCGAGTGCATGCTCCTTTGTGAACACCATGTGAGTGGTGCCTAAAAGGTTTTTATAAAACTTTTCTGCTATGCCCTTTATACCATCAATATCATCCACTTTATTTCCTTGTTCATCAAAGAGAAAAGATATAGAATTTCTAGCTTGTCTGCCTTCAATGACCCTATGAAAATAGGCAGGGTTTTGATCTCCTAGATGCAACCATTGATTGCGGGCCTTTTGCTTCAAGAAAGCTTCTTCTGCCTTTGTAATGGAAACATAGGCATGGAGACATTCTCTCTCTTTCAGTAAAGAAACCGCACTCCCATGAGATTCCAGAACTTCAAGTTATGCCATATCCAGCCTGCCTCTAGCTTGGACAATTCTGGATTTAAGATCACCATAGCATGCAGCAGTCTTTTCTTTCAAAACAACTTTAAAAGCTTAAAGTTTCCTACAAAACTTAACATAGGCACCCTATCAATGTCATGAATAAAATTATCAAGCTATTATTTTCCACACATCTTTAAGGCGACTAAAAGTTCCTTGAAATATTTTACGAGGTTAGGATTCTTTGAACTACCCTACTGATGCATCTTTTTTCTAATCACTTTCAACTTTTCAAGATAGAAAGGTTAAGTAGGAACGATCTTACTTCCTTCTCTGTTAATAGACCAATTACACGTTTTGATACCAGAAGTCATCATAATTTGGTATTAGAAGTTAGAACCAACAATGTCTGTCCACACCACTCGGAATGATTGGAGAACAAGGTTAGCTCACTAAGCATGGAGCAACAAACATTTTGACGAGATACAAATGGAATTGCGTTTAAGATAGGAATGCCTGATGAAGTACGAGAAGGGGATGTTTTAAGTAATGAATGCATGGTTTGATAGCATCTCAGTCCAAGCATCAGGATAAGTACATATATAGTTCGGTCTATAGCCTATATTCACATGATAAAATTCAAATTGCTACATTTTGCTCTTATTTCTTTGGTAATATTTACAATATATAAGGTAGATGAGAATAATACAAATAGACTTCAAATACGATTAGATGATAGTCTTCAATTGTTATTAGTTTGGTGATAGTCTTCAATTGTAATTAGGTGATAGACTTCAATTGTAGCTAGGTGATAGATTTCAACTGTGAATATGTGATAGCCTTCAATTGTAGCTAGGTGATAGACTTCAATGGTAGCTTGAATTCTTGAACTTTATAATATATTCTAACATTCCCTCAACCTGAAGCTGAAAATTTGTGGAATCTTGAGCTTGAAATTTTTTTTTTTTTTTTTTTTTCCTCTTGTTGGAGACGGTAGCCGTCGGCGATAGAGGCCTGAGATGGTAGCCAGAAACTCGTTGGAGTTGGTGGCGGTTGGCGGAGGTGACTAAAGTTGATGGCAGTCGGAAACAGTGACCAATGATGGGCCTTTACCAACAAAAATTTTGGGCCAAACAGTTTGTCAAAATAAAAGAGAACCAACAAAGGGATGAAATGAGACAAACTATGACCCTCAAATGAGTCTAGTCATTTTGGTCATAAACAAGACCAAACGATTGGTCCAAAAGGGCCAAAAGATGAGCAACTTGGCCAAACATATGCCTCTTGGAGGAAAAAATAAAAAGAAAAAAGAAACATATGCCTTTGTTAGGACTTTCTTTTCTTCAATTCAACGGTGGATTTGTCGGAGAACCAATGTATGGATTTGGTGGCATGAGCCGCACATCCGAACTTGTGAGTTTGCAGTGCTGAAAAGCTTGCTTGATCTGTAACAAGTCTCATAAAAGTTGGGCCTGCCACTTCTCTTTATTTCTTCTATACCACGAAGACTTGAAGGTGGTAAAAAGGATAAAACCAAGAACCAACGGATTTATGACCACAATATATACTATAATCAATTTTGTAACTTTCGAAGAAGACAAACCAATGGCCAAAATGTGGGGTCAATGGGTTGGGGCACAACATTACAAAATTGAGAAAAAGAAAACAAGGCACCGATAGTGTTGCTATAGATTTATATCTCTTTTACAACTTGTAACATCTGTAAGCATATGATTAGATTCACGTTAGCTATTAAAAATTGTTTAACACCCTCAAAACACATCCTGACACATGCCACCAAGTTGTAAAAGAATTATAGGTCTAGCATTATTTATTTATTTATTTATTTTATAATTAATGTTGCATGGCTATATGGATAGGATTCGGTTCCCGACTCGGAGCCCATTAGGTTAGATTGTTAAGAGTAATGTTTCTTGCATAATTTTCGTACAACTTTTGTACAACTCTAACAACTTTTTTTTTTTTTTTTATTATTATTTTTTTTTTATGATCAATCATTAGATCTGTTTTCCTACATGTGGGTCCTAAAAATTTAATGGTTGATCGTAAAATAAAAAAAATAAAAACATAAAAAAAATGGTTGTTAGAGTTGTACAAAAATTGTAGAACAATCATTTCTCATATTGTTAAGTCTTAATAAAAAAGAGCTAACCAATTGCGATTGCTCTATCTTCAATTTACCTCTTTAAGATGTAGTTTAGTTGGGTTGGGTGCTTATCTTGAAGTTGTTGACATGAATTGATATTGTGTTGATGTGAATTGGATTTATTTTTCATTGTCATTAATTCTTGAACTATAGCGGAAATCTTGAGGCAGGAAAGACAGCTACTCATAGGATCATATACTTGGTAAAGTAACTTAAGGCCCGATTTAATCTATAAATGAACATAGAGCTTTTGGTTATCTTATACTACCATAAGACAATTGGATATATATATTGTTAATCCATGTTCTTAGATGATTCTTGAAATAGCTAGTAGAATACAACATAAACTGCAAATTATGTAGCCTACAACATGACATTAAGCAAATACTGATTTAGACTGATTGAGAATATAATAATGGTTGGGCGTCTGCAAATGAGGTTGAAATTGTTGATGAGGCAACAACATCCCATGATCTGTGCATTTCTGCTCAGACATATTCAAGCTCATTATAGTTTTGTTGGAGTTTAGGAGCTTTTTGCAACATTTGAACTGCTTCCAACTCCATTGCGACTTCTTTCATTGTAGGTCGTTTTTTCCCCTTTAAGTCCAGGCACCTTTTTGCAAGGTTTGCGACCGCAATGATCTGTTCTTTCTTGCCTTCCTTCAAAACTTGACTATCAATAATATCAAACAAATTGTTCTCACCCACCGATTGAATGAAATATGTGGCTAAACTTTTGGATTCTTGTGTTCTTGTTGAAGAGATCACTTTTTCTCCAGTTAACAACTCAGCAAGGACGACACCAAAACTATAAACATCACTCTTTTCTGTAAACTGACTTGACTGAAAATACTCAGGGTCTAAATATCCAAAAGTTCCATGCACTAGTGTGGTTAAGTGAGTTTGATCAATAGTGATGGATCTTGAAGTCCCAAAGTCAGCTACTTTAGCTCTGTATTTATCATCTAAGAGTATGTTTGTAGATTTAATGTCCCGATGGTAAATGGGCATGGAAGCTGCTGAGTGTAAGTAAAACAGAGCTCCTGCAACTTCTATTGCAATTCGCAAGCGCATATTCCATGTTAGTGGAAACTCTTCAGTTTGGCCATTGACATATTGAGAAAGAGTTCCATTAGGAACGTATTCGTAAACCAATAGAGGAACTTCTGTCTCCAAACAACAGCCAATTAACTTAACCACATTCCTATGGTTAATTTGTGAAAGAATGACAACTTCATTAATGAATTCTCTAAGTTTTCCTTCATCAATTACCTTGGACTTTTTCACTGCAACGATTCTTCCATCTGCTAACATGCCTTTGTAAACAGTACCTTGTCCTCCTTGGCCAAGTATTCTATTCACATTAAAACGATCAGTGGCCTTGCATAAATCTTTTGAACTAAACAATTTGGTGTTCTCAACATTAGCTTCATGTAAAGATAATTGTTGTTGTAACAATAAACCACCATTTCGTTTGAAGAACTTGTTCTTTTGTTTAGTCCTCCTCCTATTTTTTGCCATTTTGTAAGAACACTGTCCACAAAGAAGTAGAGCTAATACCCCAAAGCTGCTGGTCGTACCTAACTAACACAGTGTGATAGGAAAAGATTATTAATTGCAGTAAAAGATTATAACAATAGTTTTTTCAATGAAAATGTTGACTCAAAAGAGAGAGACATCTTCTCTTAATTTTGATTGTTGATTGTTGATTGTTCTAGTATTCCAATAGATTCTGAAAGAAGTAATGCTAAAAGTGGTTCGTTGACGGAGGAACACAATTAAACAAATTAAAAAAAAAAAAAAAAAGCAATAAGGTTTTAAGGTTTCCGTTAGAATCCTGCGATAACAACTTTTAAAATCATGATTGTTTATTTGGTTACGATTTTGTTACACCATCTATTTTGAGGAAAAAAAAATTGTAGGAAATGGCTTCTTCAACCGGCCACCCAAAAATGGCGGTCAAATCACTCCTTAAGATTTTTGTAGTGGTTGGCTATCCGAAAAATGTGGTCAACCACCTCCATAAGCCTTGAAGAGTGAACAGACTACCTCCGAAAAGCTTTTGAGGGGGTGGTCGAACCACTCGTCAAGGCTTATGGGAATGGGTGACTACCCTTTTGGGGTGACCAATTGCCCCAAAAATCTTGAGGAGTGGTTCGGTCACCTTTTTTAGTTGATTAGCTAAATAATTATTTTCTTAAATTTTTGTTCTACATCAAAATGATTGACTTAGCAAACTATTGGTCGATACAATATATCTCAAAATCAAATATACATGAAGCATTCCTCTAGATAGTAGTAAGTGAAGTCCAAGCATTTTATTTTATTTTTTGGAAAATTTGATTGCTTAGAAAGTGTATTAGAATTTTTTTTTTTTTTTTTTTTTTTAAAAAAAAAAAAAAAAAGGGGAAAAGAAGAAGAAGAAGAAGAAGTCACAGACACATTCACTTGGAAATACTTCAAAGATTGAGATATATATGAGCACTTTTAAGAGACAAGGAGTATAGTTGATCAGTGCCATAAGTTTTAGAAAATGAAACCACGGGGGGCCCATTTTGATCCCTATAAATTTGTGCTTTAATTTTTATTTTTCTCAAAACATGTGATTTAAAAATTTTCTCCAAAAGCATAATTTTAATTCTCCTAAAAGAATGTACATCCAAAACAAGTGGGACCAATTGAAACAAGCAAGATGAAAGAAAATCAAGGAATTAAGCCTTAAACACTCCAATCCAAGTAAACATACCTATGAAGGCCTTTTCACTGGGACCCATAGCAAAGGTGCAAGTGAAAGACTCATTAGAAGTTGAACAAAAACGTGGTCTCCCGGATTCACTTAAACAAGTTTGTTGCCGATAGTTACAATCTGAGAAATATGTATAAGGAGATAAACACTGTTAGTATCCAATAAATCAAAAGCAAAATTCAAAGTGATTATTAAATCACAAATTTATTTTATGAAATTAAGAAAATAAGAAATTTAATCATTTAAATTGATATTATAATATTGTGTGTGGGTTGAAATTCCTATATATTCAATAAGCAAAGTCTGATAATATCATTAATTAGTTTAAAAACTTAAATAAATAAATAAATCTACTCATACAACATGTACCTACACGTGTGGCTAGCTAGCTACTTGGCACCAGGATAGCAAGTGTTGGAAAAAGAAGGTCTTGTCTTTAGAAGGGACCACCCACCCCGCTCGCTCAGGGTAAAAAGGTTAATATCTAGTTATTTTATCTACTTTTTATTTAGTAAATTTTGTAAGATAGTTGATAAAACATATATAAAATAGAAAAGAAAAATAAATACAAAAATGAAGTATACAAACTTTCCCTTTGTCTACCAAAAATGAAATTTTATTATATCTCAAGTTTGTACGTGCATGTGGTCTGCATAAGGCACATGTAAAAGAGTGATTGGTGTATAACAGTTGTGCAACTGTTCTGCATCATTCTAAAAATATGGAATGAGTCTCATGTAGGACGTCATGTCTCTAAAACCTTGCACTATGTGCAAGAATTTTTTCCTATATTTATATATAACAAAAATGAAAAAGGACAAGAAGAATTAATTAAAGAGAAACTGTTAATTGCTATATATACCCGATGTTTGTACAGAATCTACAGATACTGCATAAAGTGAACACAAGAGCAAAATGATCTGAAATACCATTTGCACGGCCACCATCTATCTCTCTCTCTCTCTCTCTCTCTCTCTCTCTCTCTCTATATCTCTAGGATGATCATATGAATGGGATTATGAGAGGAGTGCGAAGCTGCAAAGCCCAAGCCCCCCGCTTTTAATGACGCCATTATCGACCTAAAAGTCGCCAAGAAGTTCCCTTGAAGTTACCAAGAATGATAAAATATCTCTTTTTTTTTTATTATTATTATTATTATTATTATCTTGTATTATAAATATTTTGTAACTTGAATGACAAGGCAAGACAAGCTTTGCAGGTTCTTCCAGGCCAATATATATTTGGTTACATTAGACATTATAACGACTCTATTATAATTTTCCTACAATAAATTAAATATAATAACATTCCATGCCGCACTTCATATGGGACAAATGTCCAACATGTGGTGCCACCCACCCCGCTTGCTTGGGCGTCAAGACTCGTTTCTTGTTGTGGTGCGCGCCACAACCGGCCACTTATTTTTAATTTTTAATTTTTTTTACATTATTTTATTATTGTTCCCACTTTCATTAGTAATGCTATAAAGAGAATTTTAGTCCCTTTTTTTTTTTTCTCCCAAATGTCATGTAGTTTTAAAATTACTATTAGATCAAAATTTAATAATAATCATCTCAAATTTAATAATAATTTTATAACAGTGCTCCTCTTCAATTATCTCAGCTCTTCTTTGACCTTCTCACGAAATTTAATTAACATATAAATCTATTTGACCCAAGTTTTTAGGTCCCAAAAATTTCAGTTCAACATCCAACTTTTATTTAATTGGATCCTTAAATGAACTCTGAGTACCCTAAATTTTTAGGATCAGGATCCCCTCAAATTCTTTGCCCGAATTTGATAGAATTCGGGCAGGTTGTTGTGAGTAAGCATTTATGAGATTCACCTGACCGAATAAGCAGTTGGGCAGCCCAACTTTTATTTGGTCAGGTGGGTCTCATAAATGCTCACTCACAACTACCTGCCCGAATTCTATCAAATTCGGGCAAAGAATTTGAGGGGATCTTAATTCAAATTTTTACCAAGTGTTTTCGAAACATGAAACATCATACGGTAATTTTTTTGTCAAAAAATTTATTCAAATTAATTGACCTTCAATTTTTGAGTCACACTCTTATTATATTTAATGTTAATAAAAATGATAATGTTGTTTAATATTATTTTTAATCACACTTCCAGAAGCTTTATGATCAGATCCAAATTTCTTGAGTGTCACATCCTTACATCAATCTCTAATTTAGTTTCCCGAACATTTGCCTTCGCCCAATTAATAATCGCTTATTTTGGAAAATATAATTAAGACCTTTAAATATAAATAAATATTTATTTCCATAAATATTTCCACACTTCCTTTAGATCCATTCAAAATTATTACTTAATAATCCAAGCATTATTTTTTAGTCTTAATTTTCTAAATTAAAACTTCTATACTCAGATGTTAAAATCCGGGTTGTACATAAAGAAAAGACAAGCCTAACGGTGTGTTTTGGCAAAAAAATAGACAACATCATCCTCAACCTTGTTTGTCTTCTTCAACATTCTTTTGGACTTTGACCTAATCATCACAACGTCTGTACATAAAGAAATTCACATCAATGAGTTGTGAATTCCAGTTCTCTTAGAAAAGATATGCCCCTAATTATAAATAATTGTTCGCATGCGAAAAAATTATACGAGTAAAGAGAATTTCTGTGAGTTGAGAGAGAGCATTTGATTCCTCTCGACCTCCTCTCTCTCTCTCTGTTCCTGCTTAGTAAAGCAACTGGAAACCTGATTTTATATAGACAACAAAGATGGATCCTTATATTATGAACATGGAGCTTTTTGCTATCTTATACTATCGTAAGACAATTGGATATTTATGGTTAATCCAAGTTCTTGAAATTACTTGAAGAATATAAATTAAGAAAATAAATTGTGTAGGCTACAATATGGCATTAAAAAAAATACTGGTTCATATTGATTAAGAAGATAATAATGGTTGGGAATCTATGGATGAGGTTGATACTATTGATGTGGGAACAGCATCCCATAACTCGTACACTTCGGCTTTGACATATTCAAGCTCTTCATAGTTTTTCTGAAGGTTATGACCTTTTCGCAACATTTGAGCTGCCTCCAACTCTATTGCAACTTCTTTCATTGTCGGTCGTTTCTTTCCATTTAAGTTCAAGCACCTTTTCGCAAGATTCGCGACTGCAAGGATCTCTTCTTTTTTACCTTCCTTCAAAACTTGACAATCAATAATATCAAACAAATTGTTTTCCTCCACCGATTGAATGAAATATGTGGCTAAACTTCTCGGTTCTTGTGTCCTTGTTGAAGAGATTGCTTTTTCTCCGGTTAACAACTCAGCAAGGACAACACCAAAACTATAAACATCACTTTTTTCTGTAAACTGACTTGATTGTAAATATTCAGGGTCCAAGTATCCAAACGTGCCATGTACTAGTGTGGTTAAATGAGTTTGATCGACGTCGATGGATCTTGAAGTCCCAAAATCAGCTACTTTGGCTCTGTATTTATCATCTAAAAGTATGTTTGTAGACTTAATGTCCCGATGGTAAATGGGAGTGGAAGCTGCTGAGTGTAAGTAGAAGAGAGCTCCTGCAACTTCTGTTGCAATTCGTAAGCGCAGATCCCATGTTAGTGGGAACTCTTCAATTTGGCCATTGACATATTGGAAAAGAGTTCCGTTACAAACGTATTCATAAACTAGCAAAGGAACTTCCGTCTCCAAACAACAGCCAATCAATTTAACCACATTCCTGTGGTTAATTTGTGAAAGAATGACAACTTCATTGATGAATTCTTTGAGCTGTTTTCCTTCATCAATTACCTTGGACTTTTTTACTGCAACGATTCTTCCGTCTGCCAACATGCCTTTGTAAACAGTGCCTTGTCCTCCTTGGCCAAGTATTCTATTCACATTAAAACGGTCGGTGGCCTTTTCCAAATCTTTTGAACTAAACAATTTGATGTTCTCAACATTGGCTTCATGTGAAGATAATTGCTGCTGTAACAATAAACCACCATTTCGTTTGAAGAACTTGTTCTTCTGTTTAATCTTTCTCCTTTTCTTTACAACTTTGTAGGACCACCATCCACCAACAAGTAGAACCAAAAGTCCAAGGCTACTGCTAATACCTGTTTAACGCAATGTAATAGCAAAATATTACTCATTGCAGTAAAAGGTTATAGCAATAGTTTTGATTGAGAACATTGACTAAAAAATAGAGAGATATCTCCTCTTAATGCTAGATATTAGTTTGACAAAATATCATGCGACAAAAGGTATGTTAATATATTTTGACTATTAATGAAGTATTTCAAAAGTATATGGGGTGGTCGTCCACCCCTCCTTGAGTGTTTATTTGAAGTATTTTAAAAAGAATAATGATTTAATGCCACCCAAATATACAACTTTTCACCACCTTGCCTACGTGGCAAGGTGGTCCCCCACTATTTTTTGAGTTTTTTTATTTTTTAAAAATAAATTAAGGTGGGGGACCACCTTGCCACATAGACAAGGTGGTGAAAAATTGTATATTTAGGTGGTAGTGAATCATTACTCTTTTAAAAATTGCAAGCCCCAGCAATTATTAAGATTATATAAAAATAAATAAAATCTTAGTCCTAGAGATTTTCAGGAAGTTCTGTTCCTAAAGATTCCAATATATCTCAAAATCCAATATACTTGAAGCATGCTCTTGATAGTAGTAAGTGAATTTTAGTGATATATTTATTAAAAATTGATTGCATAGAAATGTACGACAAAATATTAAAAGAGAAAGAAAAAAATGCTGATCCATGAAAATCAATGAAAATATGAGAAAGAAAAATAAAATAGGAAATCCTTAAACACTTAGATACGATCAGTAAACCATACCTATCGTGAACACTTCAACCCGACGCTCGGTGATGTCAAATACCGGACGGTAACAAATGTAAGACCCATTGTAAATATCCTCTCTCTTTTCTTCCATATTATATGTAATTTCACAATATTGATCAAGTCTGGATCGATTGTAATCCAAACAAGCGTGTGAGGGCTCGCATTTCTCAATAACTGAAATGTAATAACCACACAAACACGGTTAGCATCTATATAATAAATCAGCAAATAAATTCAGAGCGATCATCGATTATTAATTCAAAAGATTGAGAATAGAAAAAAAAAAAAAAACACTAATCATAAATTAAGTTCTCTAATTAGATCACTTGATAAAGTAACTATATAAATTTTGTGAATGATTTGTTCAATTACTTATTCCAATATATAGTTCATTTTCTATCTAAAATTCCGTTGAAGACTTGTATTTTGGTAACTAGTTCAATTATACTAAATTTTAAAAAGTTGGCAATTGAAGTTTTGCCGTTTAGAAATTAAATGTGCGATTTAAAAAATAATAATTTTAAAATGTACGATTTAAAAATATAATTTTTAAAAACGAAGTTTAGCATTTCAAATCATAGGCTGAGGCTAACCTTTTTAAAATTTTGCATTTAAAAAATAAAAATCTTACGATATGAAAATGCAAATTTTTTGTATTTTTAAACATGCGATTTTCATAGGATAGAAAGTGGACTATTTGAATAATAATTAATTAAACAATCTTGAAAGTCTTCAATGGCGGTTTCAGGGCTCATATTAGCCGCCGCCACACGTTTATACGTGTGGTCTGCATAAGGCATGCGCATGTATATATGTAGAGGAATGACGTTGTTGTGACGCATGCATGTGTTCTACAAGTGTTAATTCATAGAACTATTTCACACACAAGCAAACGAAAAAGGAAAGAAGAACTAATTAAAGAGATAGATCATAGACTTTAACTTTACCATGACATCCTCCAGGAACATAGGGATTTCCTCCAAAGCCGACGTTGCAAGAACATGTAAAAGTTGCGTTCCGTTGGTTACGCCGCACTTGGCTGCAATTATAGGTTGAGGACCTATTATTGGCTATTGGAAGTGCGATGAATGATTCATATGGAATCCACCATTCCAACACCACCGGAACGTAAAGGTGAAGCGGAAGAGTAGTCTGCAAATCGGTCATGAACCACTTTTCTTCTACCAAGTATGCCGACTGGCATCCATCGATGACAGTGTCTTTACTCTTCATCACCTCTATTGTTGTATTGAAGGCAACGAGATCCGAAGGAATTGTGGTTTGGCAGCAGTTAATGCCATTGCAACTGCTTGCATTTACCACTATACTCGCATCACAAATGGACATGCACCCACCAATAACAGAACCAGAACTGTTGGATTCTACGGACACCATTGAAGCAAAGTTGTTGCAACCCATGGCGATGAATCTGTTTTTGGACTGGGAGAAGACGAAAGAGCTGTTTGCTAAGTTCACAATATTTGCTGCGCTGCTTGAACCATTTGTACAATTAAAAAATGTCGGATAGTTGACGCGAACTGTGCCTTCTAATGAAATGTTCAGCACCTCTAGGTTGAGGCTCCTCAAGAAAGGTTTGGGAGAGGATCCCAAAGAGTCATTATTGCAAACTACTTCAAACGAATTATCAGCGTAGCAATCTGCAGCTCCTATTCCGAAAGGGAATTTGATGTTAACATCCCCACAGGTTGCTTGGCATGAACTCAATGAAAAACTCGCTGCTTGCACAAATGCATAGATTGAAAACAATAACAAAATTATCTGAAATACTGCCATTTGCACCGCCATCTCTATCTCTCTCTCTCTCTCTAGGATGACGAATATTGGGCGTGTGAAGCAGCAAAGCTCAAGCCCCGCTTTTAATAACGCGATTATCTTCCTTCAATAAGTCGCCAAGAAGACCAAGTTGTTCTTTCTGCGCATGAACCTAGCAGCCATTATTGATCTCTCAGAACTTACTTGGAAAATGATCCCGGCCATATGGATGGTCCACAATTGTGGCTTTTTGGGTGCGTCTTATATATCCATACGTACACATATAGATCGAACACGCGTTAAACAATCAATTAAAATTTAGAAGGCCGGCCTGGCGGCCTCACGAGGAAATTCAGAATTTCGCAACAAATTAAGCTGAAATCCCACGCTAACTTATTACTTGTCTTCTGACCAAGTTGATGATCTAGGCCATTCATCCAATTTCAAGATAGAGGATATCGAAAAAGGCCTAACGACTTAATCATTGAACTGACTTTTAGTCACGAAAATGTCCCTTTCGGCGTCTTCGCAAAAATTCTATCGGAGAAAAAAGATTATTCTGGACGTACGACACAATAAGTCAATAATAAACATGATCATACATAGACAATTATAATAATATCCCTTTTATGATTGAGAAATGTTAGAGTTCTTTTTAATCTCTTTCTGGAATTTTTCTATGCTGACATAACACCTATTTTTTTTTTTAATAAAAACATAATAGATAAATCAAACTGTAATTTTTTTTATTAAAAATATGGTGCCATGTCAGCATAAAAAAAACTCCAGAAAAACACTAAAATAAACTCTAAAATTTCTCTTTATGATCAAGTACAATATCGTCGCTATTGCCGCTTGATGGTCATTGCCAAAAACCACCTCGATCATGAGGTAGACGAGTTGTCGCTAATAGCTCCCATATTTGCGAGTCGCGCGCGAAGACGAGTATATATATATATATATATGCTTTCATGAATAGCTCCCGGCCATTTTAGTGACAACAACTGTTTCATCGCTAATAGCTAGCTTAGACATTAATTACCGACAATTCTTCTGTGGCCTTTTGGTATTCCCATACTTATTTTATAGCTTATATATGATGATTCTAGACCTTATTATGTATCCCTGAATTTAGACTATCTGTGTTATCTTGTGATCGACTAATTAGCTTATCTATTTGGTTTATGATCGTATTGATGGTAGACTTAGGCCTCGTTTGGTTTGCGGATTAGACCCATGGAAAGGAATAGTTATTCCTACGAAATAGCTATTCTTTTGTTTGGTTGTATATTATTTAAGAGAATAGTTATTCCCACGGAATAGTTATTCCCTTACGAAGAGGAATAGGTATTCCACTCAAAAATGAGTGGAATACCTATTCCTTTCCTATGGGAATAAATTAAATTCGTCTTTTGCCCAAAAACCCCAACCTTCTCAACACCCAAGTCTCTTATCCCTCTCTCTCTCTCTGTTTCTCAACTCATGGTGTGTTTTAATACGAAATTTTGACAATAAAATATAATTCTGATTCTACTTTTTTCAGAAATAAATCATATTTTATTCAACTTTTTAAAAAACAAATTATATTTTATTCAACTTTTTATAAACAAATCATATTTTATTCAATTTTATATAAAAAGTCAAATTTCAAAATTCGCAAACAAAATAAAAATTTAATTCTGATTTCAAAAATTCATCACTCAAGTGCACCATCAATATCTTTCTCCATCTCTGCAATTATATTCTCATCCCCCTCTCTCTGTTTCTCAACCCAACTTAATTTGTTGTGGGGTAGTCTTTTTTTTTTTTTTTTTTTTTTCCTCCTCCTATGATTTAGCCTACAGTAGATGTAGCAAAACGAGTACCTCTTAATATCGGGGGGACTCCAATTGCCTTGCGGAGGTTTGAGAAAAACTTTATAAGCAAAGAACGAATGTTTGTTACTGAAAAACAAATAAAAAATAATAAAATAAAAAGGGCTTTGTAGATGATTTATTTTTTTATGATGATTATTATTTTTTTTTTTTTTCTCTTATAAATTATTTTACTTTGTAAGCAAAGAATGAATGTTTGTTGCTGGAAAACAAATAAAAAAGAATAAAATAAAAAGGGCTTTGCAGATGATCTATTTTTTTATGATGGTGATATGATGATTATGTGTGTGTGTGTGTGTTTTTTTTTTTCCTTATAAATCATTTTGTAGCGTAATTGTATATGAAAAAAAAAAAAAAAAAAAAAAGAAGCCATGAACTCTATGAAATTAAAAAAAAAAAAACAAAAAAGGTCATAGTATGATTGTTTATGTTTCTTAAATAAAGAAAAAAAAATGTCCTCAAGAATATAAATTATATTTGTATTATAAGGGTATTTTAGAAAATTTGATTATAATATGATTCCATTCACCAATGTATTGCACTGTACCAAACAAAAGAATACATATGCAATGTTCTATCCCACCGTTACAACCAAACAAAAGAATAAGAATAGTTATTCCATTCCACTTTCATCTATTCCCATGAATAGTTATTCCTTTTCCTAATGGAATAGACATTCCGCAAACCAAACGAGGCCTTAGTGATTTTATTAAGTTTATGATTATGATGTTTTAAGTTATATATATTATGGTGTGGTAGCTGCTCTAATTATTATTTGTGATTTAGTCCTGTTTCCATTGTGGTCCAAAAAAAAATGATATACCTTTTTACGTACTGCATAGCTATCTAATCAGGGGCGGTCCTACATGGAGGCTAGGGGGGCCTGGCCCCCCCAAGCCCCAAAATTTTCCCCTTTTCCAAAAAAAAAAAAAAAAAAATTTTTAAATTTTACCCCTTAATTTTTTAATTTTTTTAATTTTGCCCCTTTTATTTTTTTTCTTTTCAATTTGGCCCCTCCATTTTTAAAAGCCTAGGTCCGCCACTGTATCTAATTATTGAGTAGTAGCAGTAACTCTTTGGATTATTTACCTGTTAAATAAATCTGGAGACTTTATAGTATCACTCCAAGCTATTTTTTAGTTAAATAATTTGAACTTGGTGTTTTAACTAAGTGAACAAAACATTAATAAATAAAATTTGTATGAAAAATTGATGCGGAAAAAAGAAAATCCAGTTTTCTTTTATTCTATGGATAGCTTGTAGGGAAAGTTACTTTGACCTTTGACTATAGGGAGTTGTAGTTGAAGAACATGCGACATAAAAAAGTGATTTATTATCAAAGTAGAAAATACAAATAGCTAGAAGATTCTGGCACAAGTTCGTATTTCATAGTTATAAAATTGGGTAATTTATAATTGAAAAATGAAGGAAAAGGAACTTATTGAAATGTTCATCCGTCCACCAAACTAGCTAGAAACTTATTGCCCAAGAAAGAAAATACCATTGTTGTTATAAATGAACCTCCCACCTTGATCCCTCAATAACAATGGAGGAAGTGAAGCTACTAGGATTCTGGGCAAGCCCATTCAGTCACAGAGTGATATGGGCTCTGAAGCTCAAGGGTGTGAAATTCGATTACATAGAGGAAGACCTTCCCAATAAGAAGAGTCAATTGCTACTGCAATACAACCCAGTTCACAAGAAAATCCCTGTTCTACTTCACGGTGGCAAACCGATCGCCGAGTCCCTTGTCATCCTTGAATACATTGAAGAAATATGGCTGGAGAATCCATTGCTGCCAAAAGATGCTTATGAAAGAGCCTTGGCTCGATTCTGGATACAGTTTGGATTGCACAAGGTACTCTGTTCTACTACTCTGTTTTTCTTTTCTTTTCTTTTGAAGTAACTTCTTTCAGGTTTTGGTTGTTTTCCTGATTCTCTATTTCTAGGCCCCCATTATTCACGCATTTTTCCAAAGCAGTGGAGAAGAACAAGAAAAGGCAACAAAAGAGGCCCTGGAAGTTCTGAAGATCTTGGAAGAGAAAGCCCTCGGAGACAAGAAGTTTTTTAGCGGGCAGAGCATAGGAATGGTAGACATTGCATATGGATGGCTGGCTTATTGGTTTTCAGGCATGGAAGAAGCAGTGGGCGTGAAAGTGGTAAATCCGAGCGCTTTGCCTCGCTTGTATGCTTGGATTCAGGTCTTTAAGGAAGTTCCTGTGATCAAAGAGAACCTTCCTGACTATGGAAAAATGTTGGCCTATATGAAATGCATGAGGGCCAAATTCATTTCAGACCTTCCATGTCACAATCACTAGCTTCTTGCGTGCATGGATCCAGACTCCAGTGATATGTATGCTGATTTTCCTCATATTAAAATAAAAAAATTGCAATGTACCATTTTTGTCATAAAAAAGACAAAAATATTCCTTAAAATAACACTATTTTAAACAAAAAGTATGATTGCGAATGTCCGAAATCACCATTTTATAGAAAATTAATGTTATTTAGTAGATTGTTATACAACTTGGATGACGTGGTAGTGAAAATCAATCTTTATTTTTATTTTTTGCTCTGACCTATGTGACACGGACACCATTAGCATGTGTCTACCTAAAAGCCAATTTAGACTCGGTGAAAAACAGTCTTTTATGAAGTAACAAAAGTTGTTCTAACTTTTTAATGTGAGACAAAATAAAATACTCAAATTGAAGGAAAGTTGAAAAATTCAAATAAGGGGGAAGACTTATTAAATGAAATAATCTAACATTTTGATGGAATTAGGCTAGCTTTTGTTTCTTGTAGGAATGATTATAAATCTGACTAGCTGAGCTTCACTCCATATTTTGTCCATTTGCTTTTGATGTTTTTGTATATTAGAATGTGAATTACAAATTGAGATCAAACACTGATGAATGATGTATATATAGTCCATCATAATATTATAGCATATTTTGTGGATAATTGTAAGATGGTGTGGTTGGACCTGTTATGGATTTTGTGAACAACTCTAATGAGTGTGTGTATATATATATATATATATATTTGTTTATAGTATGACCAATTGATTCAATATATTACAACTATGTCAATGGTTTTTCATAGTTTTTCAAAGAGTAGCTAAAGAGGCAGTTTATTATTTAGTGAAAGCAGCTCATCACCGATCTTTTAGATAAAGTGTAGATAGAGAGTAGTCTTGTTTTGTTTTTATTAAAAGTATTGTAGTTGCTGAGCAAGATATTTCTTTTGGAGTTATTAAAAGTTCAAAATTTTTGTTCAAAATAAAAATATTTGTCTTCTTTTTTTTTTTCCCGGTTAAGAATAAAAGATGTTTATACAATGGCATGATTATAATTACGTGAAAATCGTATGGGCATATTTGTCAATTACTATATTTCAATTGCTCATTTCCCTTCAAAAGTGCGGTTGACAGAATGCTTCATTTTTAAGCTTTTAACAAAATTCACCAAATGGATTTTTTTTTTTTTTTTTTTTGAAACGGGCTTTTTGAGTGTTAGACGCGCTTTTACCCTCCTCATATGCATGCCCGAGCCAGCTCTAATGCTTGAGTTAGTGAAGTTGTTTGGCAAAGACATGTATATAACATAGTAATAAATTGTTAATTTTGAAATTAGTAAAAATTGATAATGTGATATAAAGTGAAAAGAATTTGTATGAAAAAGTGAAAAAGTTTTGTATTATAGTGAATTTTTTTTATTTAAATGATAATAAAAAATTATTGGTGTGATATAAAAAATGAAAAAAGTGAGAATATTTTGATGTTGATTGTTATTGAAAAATGTAAAAAAGTGAGAAAAATAATGAGAATAGTGATATGCACTACTCTGTACCGTTCATGTCCTTAGCAAACAAGGCCAGTATTAATGTTTATTGAGCGGAGTTTGAACAACCAAAAGTCGACTCACTCCTTTCAATTATGGGCTTGTTTGGATTTATTTATAACTATTTTCTTTTATTTTTTGATTGGCAACTTTTTGTATCCAATTCAAAATTTTTGAACCCAACTCAAAAACAATTTTATTTTATTTTATTTTTAAAAAAAGGACGAAAAAAAGCAATCAAAAGGGTTAAAAAAAGAAGAAAGAGAAAAAGTTCAGTCCCAAGAATTATTCGGCCACCTCCAGATATCTGGTGACGGCTTTGCCACCCCTTCTATTTTTATTTATTATTATTAATATTTTTAGTTTTAGGTTTTTGAGTTTGAATTTTATTTTTTTATTTTCTTTGAGTTTTAGTTTTACTTTTCCTAATTATATTAAATTTAATTTACATTCCCAAACATATATATTCAATTTTATTTTTTATTATCTAAACTATTCAAATATAATTAGTATTTTTTTTTTTTAATCTTTTTTGAATTCATAATTTTAAAAACAATACCAAAAAAAAAAAGTTGGAACACGTAAACGAGTACATCTCCAAATTAAAGATCATCGGATGCCTTGGTGCGTTTGGGTATTGAATATTTCGAATATGAATAATATTCTGAATCTGTTTGTAAATTTCGAGGTAATGAAAATGTGTTTGGATGTTGAATAAAATTCAGATTCTTTTTGAATATGTGTTTGGGTGTTGAATTTTGAGATTGGAAAAAAATATTTTTTAATGATAGAAAGTGATTGGAAATGATTGGATTGTATGAAAAGTTGTGTATAATGATTGGTGTTATGAAAATAAGTGTTAAATTTTTTAGATTGAAAAAAAAAAATTTTTTGAAAAATTGTAAATAATGATTGGTATGATGAAAATTAATCTTGGAAAAAATATCATTTTAGCCCCACAAACTACAAAAACCTTTAGAAAATGTCATATTTGACGAAATATTCTCATATTACTCATGCCACGTGTCACTTTTCAATTAAAAAATTAAACTAATAATAAAAAAAATTAAAAAAAAGGATTAAAAATTAAAAATTAAAAACTCAGAAAACTAAAATTTTATTTTTATTTTTATTTTTGACAAAAGGAAAAAAAAAAAAAAAAAGGTTTGGGTTAATAGCAAAAATTTGGGTTAATCAAAAAAAAAAAAAAACTGCTACACTCACGAGAACAATTCGTCCCCCACAATTCACAAATCATTTCTGCTACACTCACACCCAAAAGCTTATTCCCATATTTATTTCTTGAGTTTTTTGGTTACACTCACGAGAACAATTCGTCCCCCACAATTCACAAATCATTTCTGCTACACTCACACCCAAAAGCTTATTCCCATCTTTATTTCTTGAGTTTTTTGGTTACACTCACGAGAACAATTCGTCCCCCACAATTCACAAATCATTTCTGCTACACTCACACCCAAAAGCTTATTCCCATCTTTATTTCTTGAGTTTTTTGGTTTTCTTCTCAAGCACACAAGGAAGATCGGTGCCCCCGAACCACCCACCCAAACCACCCGGCACCACCACCCTGGAACACGTCGACATCGCCACCTCCAAGACAGTCGCCGCCGAGCGTCCATTTCCGAAGGCCATGGACGGGCGGCGACTGAGCTCGGGAAAGATCCGGCAGGAACCCACGCACACCGGCGTGGGTTTGAGAGATCCAACCGGAAACCCAGATCCGGCTAGAAAACCATGCCGTCCAGAGCCCAGATCCGTCCATGCGTCCCGATCCAAACCCAGATCCGACCAGAAAACCACCTAGATCCGGCCGAGCGTCCCGACCCGTCATACCGATCCCGCCGGCCTTCCAAATCCTGTCGTCCCGAGCTTCTACGCCGGTCGGAGAGAGAGAGAGAGAGAGAGAGAGAGAGAGAGAGTTTTGTTTTTAAAAAGAAGAAAAAGTTGGTTTGATTGTTGCAATCAATGCTACCAGTCTGAAAAGCAGTCGAGCATGTCATCATTTCACAGTTTTCGCCTCCAAATTCAAACCATATTCAAGCATCATTCGGGTTTTACTCGGGTTGGTTCCGGGTTCCGGGTTTTTGAAAATAAAACCCGGTTCGAATGTTGAAAAACATTCGAACCAAACACAAAATCGAACAATACCAAAATAATTGATTCGCTTAATCCCAGCCGCCCAAGCATCCCACACATCCCAGCCGTCCATTCCAAACACATTTTTACGCCAAAACGGCAAAACCCTAGAGCTTCTCCAATCCACATAGACCAAACCCATTTCTCTCTAACACCAAATCTGTGCTTCGAAGCATAATTCTCTGTTTGGTTCCGAGAAACTCCAAGAAAATCTCTAGCAAGGGGAAGATGCCAAGTACGCAGAGAAGCTGAGGAAGAAGACTCTCGAAGCAGAGAGAAAGTAGAGATTGCCTTTCCGAAAAGCTTTAGCTTGACACAGATTCTTCTAGCCCCAGCCTTCTTCTTCCTTGCCCACAATGAAGCTCGTCAGGTCTCTCTCTCTCTCTCTCTCACTCTCTCAAACTTTATTGTCTTTTTTTTTTTTTTTTTTTGGTGTTTGTGTACAAATCTGATTTTGAAAATAAACAGGTTTTTGATGAAGCTGAACAACGAGACCGTGTCGATCGAGCTCAAAAATGGCACCGTTGTTCACGGCACTATCACAGGTTTCTCTATTTGCCTTTTATTAGTATTAGTTCTTGTATATTTAGGGTTTTTGTTAAACCCTAGGTTTTGGGTTACAGATTCTTCTATGGCTTATAATGGGAAAATTTGTTGCTCGATCGTGTGAATCTTGGAGCCTCATTATTTGGCATTTGAAATGTTGGGTATAAATTTAGCCGTTTGGTACTTGCTTGGTTTTGCAGGGATCTTAGATTAATGGTGCGTAAACTAGAATTAGGCGTGTTAAGAACTGGATTTAATTGTACTTCTCTGATATATTTCTGATTTAGGCTCTGTGAGGTCTCGATGGCTTAAACTAGAGGGGGCTCTTTGGTTATAGTAAGAACAGTCACTCCAACAATTGACTTAGCTTTTTATAAGGTTGAGGTTAGATGTTCTCTCACAGCACCTAAAATCAGTATGTATTAGAATTTCAAGAAATTATGCCAATAGAGCTTGAGCGTTCTCTCAATAGTCAATACTACTCGAAGTTCTCATGGAGTTGTCACATGATGCAATTTTTGTGTAAATACTGTTTAAAAGTTTGGTGGAAAATGAGACAGACTTTTGCAACTCTATGAGCAGTATATAGCCAAAGTTCAAAGTTTTTTAGGGTGGCATTGGGGAAAAAGCTGATTTGAATGGAAGGTGGGAAGCTCTAGTTGGTTGCGTTCTCCTGTTTGGGTTAGTTATTTCAGTGGCAATGTTTGTCTATCCTTAATTCTATTAGCATACCGTCTAGAAGCATCAACTATGTGACTTAGCATATAGCTTAGCATACAATTGACTTCAAAATGGTTGCATATTTGAGTTTCCTACAAAACGCTTGCTGAAGAGCTTGTTTTTGTATTTGATTAGACAATGATCCTTCACACATTTTACCTTTTTACTCTTCACTTATTCCTTTCAAAATGGCAAGACAATTACTATTTAGAATTTGATGGGAAGTGGGATTTTTTTAGAAGAAATGGATGAGTAGTTGGAAAAGCTTTTTTTTTATACTTTAAGATTTCCTACTGTCTCATAACACCTTGAATTAAAAAAAGAAAAAAAAATGGGAAAAAAAAAGCCTGAGGCGTTGGTGAGGTAATATTGGGGCTGTACAAAAATGCAGGTTTCATTTTCTTGATACTTGATAGTATAAACCTATGACTATGTACTGAATGCTTATTGGAGACAAATTTGATATCCTGGATGATAGCCAAACTTGATAGGAGTTCATTGTGGTGTCTAAGTTTTTGAGTGGCCCAGTCAAGTCTAACGGGTAACTGGTAAGGCGAGAGTCTTACTCAGATAACAAAAATCCGCTCTTTAATGCTTATTTCTTTTCTGAGGTTGTGTCGTCATGCTTTTTAGATACCAGTAGTATGGTTTTGCCTATACCTTCGCCAGGATCTCCAAGTCCTTGTCATATAATAGTATTTTGCCTTCTTTGAGGTGTTCATAACTTCTATCATGTTTCATATTATACATGTCTTATAGCAGATACTTATATCCATCCAGTATGTTAAGGGTAGCTAAGCTAAATATTTTTCTTTTCACGAATATGTATGTATCTCTCTGGATACTGTTTCATGTTGGATTGATGTATGTAATGTCTTGGAACTTGGAATTTCATGATAGTGTTTTGAAATATCTATTTATCCTTGCATGATTAGACAAGAAGACAATAGGATGCTTTGTTTATTTCTAATTTCCTTATTTAGTTGGGAACTTGGGACACATTTTTGAGAGATGTTTTGTCCCCAAGAGTTAGAATGTTCACTTTCTCATTATATTGCTCCTCTCTTTCTCTCGCTCCTTTGCCCTAGCGTCGGCGCGAGAGCATGTCAAGCTAGGGGTTCGTCTCCTGTCCACCTATTCGTTCTCTTTCAGCCTCTTGCTTCTTGTTTTGGGGTTCTAGATCTGTTTTCGTCGGTTCCTTGGGTTGCGCTTCTCGTAGGGGCGTAAGCCTATATCTCTCTGGTTGGGTGGTTTTTATTCAGGTGATGTGAATCATTCAGCTTGGCCATCTGAGACTTGGGTCTGTCGTGAGATGGATAAGAGATTTACAGTGGAGTCGAAGGATTTTGCCTTCTCGGCTTTGGATGGGGGTTCGGTGCTGTGGGTGATGGAGAAGAGAAAAAAAAAATTTCGGCGAGGTCTTCATGAGTACCTAGTGCTTTGAGTGGCTTGCGTCGACGTTGGAAGTGCTGTTGGGTGTACCAAATGAGCAAGATTTTATCAAGTTTTTTCGGAAAGGATCGGAAGGTTTGATTGCGCGAAGGGGTGGGAACAAGGTTGGTCATTTCTAGAGGCGGCAACTTTCGAGATGGGCGGCCGAAAGGGTTCATTCTTATCCTTGAGGGCCGTGGAGGGTGGGGATGGCACAAATTCTCTGGCGAGCTGAGAAAGGCCATAGAATTCCTCTCTAGCGCGGTGGATGGGAAGGCAGAAGGGTCGGTTTTGGGTTTGGCTCCAAAGTGGACGGGGCCTTCTTTTGTGGAGGTTTTGAGGTCGGGTTCGGTCACTACTGCGAAGGAGGTGCCTTTCATGGGGGGTCGTCGTTCCAGTCTGAGGGATCCGTTGGTGGAGCCGTGTGCTCTTGACCTCATTTCGGCAATGAGGCTTGCAAAGGAAGACCAAAGGTCAGCGGTGGATTGCTCCTCTTTGTGTAGTCTCTGCTTGATCTGCTAGACAAATATCAGTCTCGTAGTCCGTTGGCTAAGAAGATTCTCACATGTCCAAATTCGAAATTCAAAATTTCGAACTCGCGCACGTGGAACAAGTTGGTCTTCAGTTTTAGCTTGGACGTGGGCCGGGCTTTTAGGAGTTTTTTGGGTCGGCTTGCCAGGTCTGGGCTGGGCCGGAAATGATCAGGTCTTCGTCTGGGCTGTCTCAAGCCAAAGGCCATAGCATCCCCTCTGGCGAGAATCCTGTTAGAGAAGACGCCGTTAAATTCTTCTGGGGTCTTTCTGGGTCTTCCTCCTCATGGGGAAGGGTCGTCTATCCTTTTGAAGACGGCTTCAGCTTTTGCTCTAGTTGACAGTCCGTTGAGCATCTAGTCGGGGAGATTTCTACTGGGGGTGGATCGTCTTGTCTTCTAGAGTCCGCTTCAGCCCTTCTCCAGTCAAGCCGACTCCCACTATCTTCTTCCCCCCTTTGCCAGATCTAGAGATGCCGCCTACGGTGTCTCAGGTTGATCCTCCTGCTTCGGCTAGTCTGGCAGTGCTCCCATTGAAGAAGGTTACAGAGCCTCCAGCGAAAGACTTTCTTAGGAAAGGTTTTCTCAACTCTCGTCAAAGTGCTTCGCCTGTGGATTTTGACCACAATTGGGGGAGAGATGTTTGGGAGAAGCTGTCTGTTGAGTGGGTGGTGGACGAGGGTCAGACCAAGGAGTTCAAGACTATCGTGGGCGAGATGATTGGGTGCTAGAAAACCAAAGGAAAGAGGGAGCTTCAAAATCTGCAAAGTTCCGTCAATTATGGTGATGTTAAAGCTTCTTCTAGGTGTAGGAAAGGCAAGGCCCACATGTTGTAGGGTTGTATGCCTCGGTAGTTTTTTATGGGTTGTTTCACGGGTAATCTTTCGGTTTCTTGGTGGGCTGTTTCTTGGGTGATCTTTTGTGGGTTGTTTTTTTGGTGTTCTTTTGGTTTCTAGGGTTTAGTTTATGTGGTTTTTGTTGGGTTTTCGCGGGTTAGCTTTGGCTCTCTTGTGTATACTACCTGTGTACTTAGGGTCCTTTAGTTAAAGATTATTGAGTCCTTAGTTAAACATAAGGAATGAAGTACATTAATGGAACCTTATATTCTCTGTTACTGATAATATTCATAGATGTCATTTTTCATACAATAATTTGCAAGAGCATCATGGTCAATTGCTTTCGACCCTTGATTAGGAGTATGTTAAGAGAAATGCTACATGTACTCCCAAGTGCTTATTTCCTGATGTGGTAATGAAAATCATCATTGATATGAAATATAAAGATTAACCTGTCTAAAATTCAATGATGATTTTCATTGTGGGAGTAAGCACTTTGAGGTATATATAGCATTTCTCGTATGTTGTTGGAACTTTAAATTCTCTCTCTGTGGATCAGTAAGCACCTTTCATATAGCAAGCTAGATGCAGGTAACTTCTGCTTTTTAAAAAGCGAAGCACTGCCAACAAGTCCCGCATAACAGGGACTTAGATATGTGTATTTTCAGCTCCCTCCCCCCCCAAAAGAAAAAAAACTAGTTCTTTTAGGGTGTTGACCACTTTATATATCTTAAATATAATATTGCCAACTTCTTACAAGCATTCAGAGGATGCGCATTCTGTAGGATACTCTGAACTTTGGAATTTCATTGGTCGTTTATTTGGTAAATATGTCCTTTTACCCTAGATTTCCATCTTTATTTAGCAGAAGTACAACTTCACAAATCTTGTCTTTGGAGGACATCTTACATGGGACACTTCCAATTTTAAGCACATCAGTTAATGAGCTTCTCAAGGCGTTTTGATTGATTTGGATGAATCAAGCACTTTTTGCAGCACTAACGTGCTACTGTTGCAATGTGTATTTGCTTCCAATATATGAGTACCTGCAATATCTTGACCTTTAAAAATATGAAGTTTTTTTGTTATTTCTCATTTCAATTAATTCAGTTTTCCTTCAGTTGTGAAACTTTTAAGTTAGGCAGAGTTCCATTGTTTCATTAAGTGTATTTATAGTGAAAATAAAGTGTATGGGGACTTCTTGGTTATGGTCGCATATTCCTTATTGAAGTGAATGATTGCTTTACTTGAAGCACAGACACTCGCATGGAAGCTATAGCTGTTTTGACTGGTGGATTGACTTGATGATACAGGTGTGGATATTAGTATGAATACACACTTGAAGACTGTGAAACTTACATTGAAGGGAAAAAATCCAGTGACTCTGGATCATCTCAGCGTGAGGGGTAACAATATTCGATATTATATCCTTCCTGACAGCTTGAATCTTGAGACTTTGCTGGTTGAAGAGACACCTAGGGTCAAGCCCAAGAAGCCAACTGCTGGTATTTTTTTCTGACTTCAATGCCATTCATGTTGATATTCTTTTGTTATTCTTTGTCAGCATCTGGTGAATTTCTTCTAGTAGTCTTTCTAAACCCATTCTAAATTTCAGGGAAGCCTTTGGGACGGGGCCGAGGACGTGGTCGTGGGCGCGGACGTGGTCGTGGCCGTTAAGTCATGTCGCACTGGTTTCAATTTTTGTGGCTCCTGGTTATGTAAAAACCTAAGTTGTAGGGAGGATTTATCGGTGATCTTAGGGACATGAAAAGACTGGTATTGCTATTGAATCGTGTATTTTGAGTTTGTCTATGCTTGGTATTTTCTTAAAATGCCCATCAAAGAAGTTGGTATTGATAAACCTTAAACCTTTTATTTTGTGTGCTGCGGCGATCAGTATAATCTCGTAACCTCTCGTCCAATTTGTTGGGAGTATCAGATCAGCCTGACTAGTTTTGGGCCATCAGTTTTGACCCAGCTGGTTTAATGATTATATGCTTGTAGATGTTTCTTAGTGCTAGTATTACCCTGTAGTTTGTAATTATTGTTCCGAACTCTAGGATAGAATATCCCTTTTAATTTTTCATGATAGATTTTCACGGAACTTTTCTATGAGATAGATGTTTCAAGTGAAGTCCAGCACCGATTGTGTGGATGATTGGTCTCCCCCTCCTTTTGGTTCTATCAAGGTGAATTTTGACGTGGCTATTAGACCTTAGTTTGCTGCTGCTGCAATCCTCAGGGACCCCCGGGGTGATTTCCTTGCTACCTGCACTAAGCGTCTCCCCATGTAAAGCTCATGCTGCCCTCTTGCGGTACAACTTGCCTCTACTTTTGGAAGCCCTCCGCTCATTCTTGAAGGCTTGAAGCGGACTCCTTGACAAATATTCTAGCCAGTAGCCATCAACTCCCCCCACTTACCTTCGGAATGGGCCACCGCTCATGCTCTTGCTGACGTCAACAAGTAGCTCATTCACTTTTCTTGATGGGTTATATTGAAGACTTCTAGATGTGTACTAATTTATGTACACACCATAGCGCCAAATGGGCCGCTTCAAGTCTTGTGTTTGAAACCATTCATAGTCGCTCCCCATCCTCTCCTCATGTTTTGAAGTGGAAAGGATCCCATTGTGACCTATTTCCCCCTTTGAATTAAAAAAAAAGAAAGAAGAAACCCCCTAACTATCAACATTATAAAATGATTATGAGATAAAAATATAGTTTGTATCATTTTTCAGACTCAACGCTTATTGACTAGGGGAGAAACTAAATACAATAATTGCTAAAAGTTGATTTATTCTGTTGGTACTAGAGTGCTAGATCTCCAACCTTGGTGACTTGGTCTCATATCAACAATGGAACAAAGTGAAGCTTCTGGGATTTAGGGCTATACCCTATAGCCACAGAGTGATATGGGCTCTGAAGCTGAAGGGTGTGAAATATGAGTACATAGAAGAAGACCTTCGCAACAAGAGTGATATGCTACTGCAGTTCAACCCGGTTCACAAGAAGATTCCAGTGCTTGTTCATCCTTGAATGCATCGAAGAAACGTGGCCTGAGAGCCCTTTGCTGCCAAAGGATCCTTACGAGAAGGCCTTTAGCTCGCTTCTGGATTAAATTTGCAAAAGATAAGGTCATTTCAACCTGTCCTCCACAATTCATTCTGTCATGCATCTCTGTTAAGATTGCTTATATTTATGAGCACACTTTTATTTTATTTTTTTAAGATAATTTCCTTATTGATAACTTATAGAAATTCTTTTATGATAAATGAGGATTTGGTTACCTTAAATTATGAGATTTTGATTATATTTGAAATTATTCAAATCACTGGTACAATGCTATAAAAATACTACAACATATCTATCGTAGTTTTTTCAATTGTCAAGATTTAACTTCACTCTCTCTTTCTTATTAAAAAAATTAGAATTATTAAATCTTAATTGTTAAAAAAACTACAGCACCTATTCAAATTCCTATAAATAGAGTCTTTTACATATTCAAATCGAGCAATAAGAGCAAAATATAGTTCTTAGAGCAATTACTTAATGGTGGACGTAAGTGATACAACGCCAACGCCTTGCCTCGCTTGTATGCATGGGTTGAGAATCTCTAGCAAGTTCTTGTGATCAAAGAGAACCTTCCTGACTACACGAAATTGTTGGCACATCTAAAATCCTGGGGATAAAATTATTGTTTCAACCTAATGATGATGTTCACTAGCTGTGTGAATCCTATATATGTATGCATATTTTATTATGAAAGTTAACGGTTTGTTATCTGTTACGTGTGTTTTCTTGGGACATGTTAGTACCCAATGCAATGTCACGTTAGCTAGTACCAAGTCATTAATAAAACAAAAATGAAACTTAGTTACGAGAAACAAAAATCAAATCGATCTTTTCCATTTAAGAGAAACAACACTTTGACGCATGAAAAAAACAGAGAATAAACCTTAAAAAATCACAAAACATCATGTCCATATTTCGCATCCCCTCTTACTCATAGAAAACCAAACTGAGGTTCCCGCTTACCAAACCCAAATCCAAGCCCAACCCCAACTCATCCCACCCATGGTCTTTGTTCCAAAAGTTGAAAAGCCAATCCTACTATTACAGCATTCACTTTTAGCTCTTTAAATTTATTTTTTTATTTTTAAAAAAAAATATGTTTTCTTATTTTTGTTACCTACTTTTTAAAACACTTACATCCGGCTGAACAAACTTAGAATTCACTTTTATTGTTCTATTTAAATATTACTTCTAAATGATTTTTTTTTATTCTTTTTCCAACATTCATATATTTGAAAATTTACATTTTTTTTTTCTAATGGTTATATTTTTGAAAATTTGTCTTCATTTTTTTTTTTTTTTTTGTAAATGTTCATATTTTTCAAAATTTGTCTCTTCCTAACTGTCACATGCATTCAATATAAATAAGACAATTTCTTCTCCAATTTTCATTCACCTCAACCAAAGTTTTTTTTTGGAGAGGAAAGGAGAAATGAAAAAAAAAAAAAAAAAAAAACTATACAAGAATAATTGAGAAAACTGTAACCAAAAAAAAAAAAAAAAAAACCAATAATCGCCAACTCTTCCCCCTCTTTCTTTCTCCAGCTTTGCAATAACAACCCAAAATGAATAGACAATGCTAATACCAACTGTTGTTGCATCTCGGAATTTGTGAACCAATGAACAATACTTGCCAAAAAAAGAAAAAAGAAAAAAAAGAATTAATAAATAGTTACAGTGCTGATTAATACTAATTGTTGTTCATATCAAAAAAAAAAAAAAAAAAAAAAATACTAATTGTTGTTGGAGTTATACGATCGAGTTTAGTCCGGTTGTTGTAAGAACAACTAAAAGTTCCATTATTTATATATGTCCGTTCCAATCGATCAATAATATGTAATTAATTACTTTAAATTTAGCTACTTCAGAAAATGGAAATCATCACTAAATTTTGTTTTGAAATTTTATTAACTTTTGTGATGGTAGCATTTCATGAAAAAAACAAAAAAAAAAAAAGTGTTGCGATTGGTTATATATATATATATATATATATATATATATATATATATATATAGATATATATTGCATGTATATCTCTTATACATCTTTTGTAGGTCACTTTTTTAAATCAACTATCGTATCGGTAAGACTTACATGTGGATTCTTATGGGTCCTATAAATCTAATGGTTGATTTAAAAAAGTGATGTACAAGTCATATATATATATACCTGTTAAGACAAACTAGACATTTGTTAGTTAGGAATCTCTAGGCATAAACTAAAAAAATAGTTATTGCACTATATAAAACAAAAGAATACATATTCAATACAACCAAATTAAAGAACGAGAATATCTATTCAATTCCAACTTTTTTTATTTTTTGTAATAGCTATTAATTATTTTAAGGGAATATGATTCTGCCTACCAATACATGACCTTATGGTTGGTTGATATATATATATTTTTTCTAACTTTATAAAAAAATGAGTAATTTACCTTACAACTTTTTTATAATTTATTGGCGCATGTTAGTACGTGATTAGAATTACAAGTCACCTCTAAAAAATTTTGTACACACTCTAATTACATAATGACACTGACACGTGTAATCAAGTTGTAAAAGAGATTTAGGTCTAATATTTTTCTGAAAATATATTTAAAAAAAAATTAGTATATAATGGGTTTTCTTTTTGTTCAAATGTCAAAAAACCGACATTTAAATGCTGCCCATCGTTGACTTATGTTTATCACACAGTCGGTGGCACTAATACGCAACCACCATAAATTACCTAATGACACGTATACTGTATACGAAGAGAACTAACAAACAAAACGTAATTACGCTTTGCACTCAAATCAAATCCCCTACACGTCACTTGCATGTACCTCCAGGTGACGTTATCACCCACCGAAAATATACCAAAAAAGTGTAAAATTGAAAAACAAGCACAAAGAGGGAGAGAGAGGGGCAAGGAGATCTGCGAGAACCCAAAGATTTTCACACACAGCTCTCCTCCTCTCCGACCAGATCGGGCACTAGCGTTTTAAACCTCGCAATATTTTCTTTCTTGTTTTGGAAATTTCAAATAATATTGCCCGACCGTTGATCACTTCGAATTTTGTACGATTTCCGAAATTGATTGATCTATAGGGTTTGTTTCTTAGGGTTTTGATGAGAGAGATGGTGGTGGGGATGAGAATTGTGGGTTAATTGTATGCGACTTTTCGGCGTTTTCGTGGGCTTTTGGGTCTGAATGGCTTCGGCTCAGGTGCTGCGGAAACAGGAGCATTTGGAAGCTGGAAAGCGCCGGGTAGTTTTCCGTTTTCATTTTTCTCTTTGAATTGTTCATGTATATTTTCAAATGGGGTTTGGAATTTCATCAATGTGTCAATCGCTGTATATGTTTGTGTATGCATGCGTTGGTGGGTGATCCTATGTACATGTCTTTGTCATGCACAACAAGAATTCTTGTATATGAATCCGAAGAAATCATTTGTCACCGGTATGGGTTAAAATTTCGACGATCAAGCTGCCCCATTGCATTACCTTTTGCTTGATTGTTTAGTTGAAAAGAAAAGTGCTTTATTATACAACCTGTGGAGTTCATGATGACTTCAATTATTCGTACAGTAATGACTGTCTGATTGAGCATTGGATTTACATTGTTTAACGAGTGCGTCATGCATAGAAGCAAAGCTTAAGGTCTCACTTTAGACTCAATCAACTGTGTCTGTCTGTCTGTCTGTCTGTCTGTCTCTCTAGTTCTTCAGCTTTTAATATGCTCTATAAACTGGATTGGAACATGCGACTTCACTGTTGCATGTGTTATGGTTTATTAGAATGGGGTTTTTTAGTTGTTCCGTAGTATTTGTTATCATCTCGTTGGATTTGACCTTGCAACTTCACTATCATGTCATTGGATTCAAAACATGCGCTGTGGTGCATAAAATTTGTCGTTCGGCTTAAGATTGACTAGGACTAAGATTGATGCCGACTACTCTCTTACAAACAGTTTCAGTGTTGGAAGGCTATCTCTGTTTGACTAGGACTTAGAGTGATGTCATTCGGCTGAAGTATTGTGTTACTTCTAAATAATGAGCATGGAGATTTAATCTTTGAAGTAATAGACTGCCTCATTAGTTATAACAAATTAATCATAAATATCCCTCTTGACCTCTTTTTAATGGTTTGTCCTACATACAAAAAGATATATATAGAGACTTGGAATATACAAATTAAAAGAGTTGAACTATAGCGTTCTGTACTGGTTCATGGAGCCCTTTTTTGAGTTATCACATTCGGTTTGGGTTAGGGTGGATGGCTATTTGGTGATCAACGACATCTCATAAAGTTGCATTTTGTAATTGGACGGTGGCAGACAAAGAAATTCTTACGATGGATAGTTTGATTAAGACGAGAAACATTACTATGAATTGGCGTTGTATGTACAAGAAGAGTGGCTAAATGGCATAATTGTTTGCTTCTTGCCCTGTTGCATGCAGCATCTTGTCACTAGTATTTACGCTTGTTTTTTTGTTTTTGTTAAATAGGTTATGATGAATAGGGTAAATTGATTTAGTGTACTTTTGGAGGTGGAAGCTTGGGCATTGTGGGGATAGCAAGCTTTGCAATGCTTTTCCCTTGTTGTGTCTTGTGTGGTGGTCATGGTATGACAGGAATAGGAGGATTTTTGAGGGAGATGAGCTGCCCTTTGTAGGATTAAGCACGTGTTTTTGAGTTCGTTGTTTCGGTGGATGCCTTCGGATGACAGCTTGTCTTTGTTTGTTTTAGATTTTTTTTTATTATCAATGTCATTTTGGAGGGGGTACTGCAGTACACTGCCTGCACTGTTTACCCTTCTTTTTTTTCCTCAATAAATAGCTAATTATTAAAAAATGAAAAAACAAAAGGTGCAACCAGGTGTCTGCTTTGCTTAGTCAAACCATCATAACATGGTTCTCTCATTGTTTCACCTGAGAGGCAGAACTGTGAGGTAGAGGAATAACGCTGCATGCCAGAGCTAGGTAGTTAATTGTCTTTTTTCCTTGAATATGGTTTAATCTATTGCACAAATTAATCAAAGGAGCAGATTCCACAGCTGGAAAGATAAGGCCATTGACTACGTCAGACCTTGCTTGCAAAGACTATCCACCTTCAGCATTTGGTACTGAGAAGTGCCAGCCATTAAGCGCAGACCCAGACTAAACTTAAGATCCTAAAATACTGGCCTTGTTTGGTAAGGGAGTGTGAGTTGGGGGTAGTAGTAAGAAGTGATAGATGTGATATAAAGTAAAAAAAAATTGTATGGAAAAATGAAAAAGTTTTGTATTGTAGTGAATTTTTTTATTTATTTAAATAGTAACAAAAAATTATTGATGTGATATAAAGTTAGAATGTTTTGAAGTTAATTGTTTTTGGGAAAAGTGAAGAGGGGGAGGGAGAATTTTCTCTCCCTTGCCAAACAAGCCCACTATTAACTTCATATTTATACATTCAAAGAGAAAAATAATTACAATGTTTTTAAGAATTTTAACATTTCTCTTGGAGTCTGTGTCCAGATATTTTATAGAAAATAGCCATGTTGACTCTTTTGACTAGGAGTTTAACCTTAACAAGTAGATGAACAAACAAAACCAGAACATATGTAGAAGTGATACCTGTAACATACAAATCCATACTTTGGATAATCTTAGGAGATGGCATGTTATTGTCATGGATAGATGTTGCATGTGTAAGAGATGGGGGTTCGTGGACCATTTTCTTCTTCATTGTGATGTGGCTTCTGCTTTGTGTAGTGCTCTCTTTAGCCGTTTTGGAATGTCTTTGGGTTATCGGCTTGTTTGCGTGTTGGTGGTCCTTTGGAAGGCCGAGCAGTGCTGCGGTGTGGAAAATGGTGCCCATTTGCCTATTTTGGACTCTTTGGAGGGAGAGGAACAACAGGATCTTTGGGGATTTGGAGAGGTCTTTGGAGGATATTATATCCTCTTTCTTCCATACTTGTACCTTAGGAGTGTAGCCTTTGTGTCCATTTTGTCGATTAGTTATGATGATTTCTTGATTGTTTTTCTCTTTCTAGTTAGGTGCTTCCTTTTGTATACTCTGGTGTACTTGGGCGCTTTACGCTTTTAATAAGATTGGTTTATTTCTTATCAAAAAAAAAAAAAAAATTCTGAGATGGAGCAATAGATTCCAAGATATATCTTGGCCTATATTCAAAGGTTTTGAATGTAAATTTTTATATTGTAATTTCAACTACAAATTAGAGGTGGTTTGATGTTTAATTTGAGACCTATTTTGAACAATCTACCCTTTCATGGGGCATGTTAGTGCATCAGAACAAGATTAGTCTTATATGGGGAGGATGGATGATGACTTTGCAATATCATTTGATAAACCTTATAACTTCTGTTGTTATCTAGAAACTTCTCATGGAATGTACCTTAGATTATGTGGTATCCTGTTATTGCTTTTGCGCTTGTGCTTTATTTTTGAAGCTTAATGTCAGGTTTTCATGGTCCTGGTTGTTAAAATAAGAGATTTATTTATTTCCAATTTTCTGCAACATGTAAACCAGTAATTTTTTTTAGTACACGTGCATTTGCATCTGCATGTAACCTGAGGGATTTTTTTTTTTTTTTTTTTTTAAATAGATAGATGAAAGTTTTATATGGTTAAGGTATTTTATTTATTATAAATTTATTCAGGAATTTCTGTCGATCATTTCCTTTTAATTTGAGTTACAATCCCAAATATATTACCAGGAACTTTTTTTTTTTTTTTTTTTTTTGTTATTTGTCAAAATTCACATTTTGTCTTCACTTATCTTGCAGTTGGAGGAGTTCCGTAAGAAAAAAGCAGCAGAACAAGTGAAGAAGGCTGCATCTGTCAGCCAAAATCATACTTCTGACATTAGACCCCATCAGAAACAGCCTTTAGAAACTGAACCTGTACGACGTACAGATTCAGATGGAGCTGGCACATCTGATGAACCTGGCAAAGCTGTTATGGGACCCTCAGCTGCAGTAACTGCCAATGAAAACAAAGCAATCGGTTTTCCCTTTAAAAGTGAACAAGATTCTTTAAATGACACACTTGCTAGTCCTCCGTTGTCAGTGAAATATTCTAATGCACATTATGCAGATAGTGCACAGACAGATGCAGGTGATAAAAAGTTTAAGACATATGGTGCTTCAGGATTTGCTAGATCAATGGATGTTAACCATAGCCATGAGACTGAAGGGCTGAATAATGATGTGGGAATATATACTGGAGTGCAAGGTAAACTTCCATTCGAGACTGCAACTGATCAGTCTAGGTTTTTTGGAAGGGATGGATCCCAGTCAACAGAAAATAGAAGTTCTTTGATGCAATCTAATGTTACAAATCCTGGTTATTCTCATGATTCTACTGCAAAAGCCTCACCTCAGAATTCTGTTGGAACTCTACGACAAGCTAACCCCAGTAATGCCAGCATGCTGATCAGTGCCCATACATCCTCCTCATTTTATGAAGGTAATTTGCATGTTTGAATTTCTTTTACTAGTGTTTTCACCTATTAAGATGAACTTACACTAGACAATATATTTATATATTGTTCTTTGGGGTAAGGAACTGACCACGCTAATGTGTCTTGGGGTTTTGTGGTAGACTCTATTCAAGCTACCTCTAATGCAAGAGGGTCTGCTCATGAAACTGGGCAACACATGAATGGTATCTCCCACATCGGTGATTCTATGGTTTCTGATTATGAGGAAAGAAAACTTAGTAGCTATGCCAGCAGTTTGCCTAGTGTCAACAATGCAGCTCCACTAACATTTGAAGCCACAGGTTTTAGTTCTGATGTCAGAAGTTCCTCCAATCATATACCACTATTTTCAGGCACAACTGAAACTAATTCCTGGAGATCTCGTCCATCTTTTCTTGATTCTCTTAATGTGCCTAGAGATTTTTCAGGGACTCTCTTTCAACATACTGATCCTGAGAAGGGCTCATTTATGTCCAATAGTTCAAATACGAACAACATGGATCTTTTTGGATCATCTGCTTTTAAGAAGCCATCAGTGGAGAGTGAAAGCATGGGGACTTTTCCGAAGCTGAAAACTCCTAATGGGCCTAGTGTATTTGATCAATCCAGGAATTCTTCAGTTTATTCTGGCAGTGGGGAAGACCCGGTGAGATGGAGTATTAATGAGAATAACTTGGATATAAAACAAGAGTTTTATTCAGCTAAACAAAATGAAGATTTTGCTGCTTTGGAACAGGTACCTGTATTTTATGTTGCTGCATTTTCATAACCGTTTTGGTGTTGCAATTTTGTGTTTACTTATATTATCTGACTCAGCCATTGAAAATAGGGTTGGCAAAACGGGTTAACGTGTTGGGTTCGGGTTGACTTGGTTGACCCGCCAGCACGAACCTGATACGATTAGCTAAATGGGTTGAGATATGAAACTTGAACACGACACGGTTATATAATTCAGGTAACACGACACAACACGATTGACCCGTTTAGCTAACGGGTCATGTTGTGTTGACACGACCCCATTATTATTATTATTATTTTTTTATGGAGCATTCTCTTATTTTTGATGGAGCATTCTCCTCTTCATTTTTGATGGAGCATTCTTCTCTCATGGTTCTTACCTGTGGAGATTCCACAACTGAGAAGAGACGAGCATGACAAGAGGAAAGACTTGAGAGACTGACACTGACGAGTGAAGTGACGACGACGGCGTGTTAGAAGAGACGAGTGGTGTTTTCACTTTTCGGACGACCGGCGTTGGAGAGGAGAGTGGACATTGGACAGTCGAGCGGTGCCTGGAGTGAAAGAAAAGTGAGAAATGTGAAAAATTGAAAATAAGTTTATGTCTGATGGCTAGGGTTTTCGGTTTCTTTTTTTTTTTTAATAAATAAATGTGTTGACGGGTCAACACGCAGGTTGACCCGCTTATAAATGGGTCAACACGCAGGTTGACCCGCTTATAAACGGGTCAACCTGTATTTTTACCCGAACTCGTTTAGCCTAATTCCAAACCCTATAACTTCGTTTCGGATTCGCGGGTCGTGTCTAAAATTGTCAACCCTAAGTGAAAGTACAATATTGAAATTTCTGAAGTTAATTACGCTGATTGGACTATTTAAGTTCCATAATCAATCAAAACTCTGATACATGTGAAAAGGTCCAAAGGAAGTGATTGCTCTCTCTATTTTAAAATCCTAGTTAACTGGATAAGGCTGTAAGATATCTTAGGATAACATAAGCACTAAGGGACAAAAAACAACATAATTGTCTAAACACGGGGGCCGAGGGGGGGGGGATGTCGACAACCTAGATCGTGTTGGAACGTGGAATGAATATATGTATGTAATCATGTTATCTTTTGGGATCCAAATTTTTTTTTCTTGGTTTATTTTTCAAGTAATTGATTATCATATTTGATTACAAGAAGAGGGATACCGGTATGTGTATTAAAAGAAAGTCTAGAGGAATCTTGGAGTTTCTGATGCAATAAAAAAAAAAAAAGGAACAAAAGAAAAGGATATGGGCTAGTTTGAGAGAGCCGTGATCTTCAATGGCTACTTCAAGGGAGCCATGACCTCTAAGATACCAACAAAGTTTTTAGGTTTTCATAATCTTCAATGGCTAGTCTCTGCAGTTTTTTTTTTCCCTGCATTTTTGGGTTTTCTTTTGTATTTTGGGCCTGTTTTTCTGCTGCTGTTGGCTCGGGTTTGGGTGTCTCTCTTGGGTTTTGGGGAGGGTTTGTTGGGCGCTTTTTTTGTTTTTTTGGGTTGGGTGTTTTTTGGGGGCTTTTATAGTAGTTGGGTTTTGGGTTTCATCAAGGTTTTGTTGTTGTCTGGGTGTTTATTGGGGGCTTTTACTGTTTTGGGTGTTTAGATTTTAGAGGATCTTGTTGGGTTCTGCTTTATGGGCTAGCTGGGTTGTTTCTTTGTATACTCCCTGTGTAACTAGGGGTACCTTATGTTTTTTTAATGAAATTTCTATTACTTATAAAAAAAAAAGACATTACCATTAGGTCTAACCGTCATTACATCATACAGGAAAATAATTAGGAAGGAAATAAACTAATGAAAAATGCATTCCTTATTAGCTAAAACACTTTGGCAAATAATATATGGAGATTATACTTCTTATTCTTTGCCGGCTTGGGCTTTAGGATTGCCACGTGTGCTGCCACATAAGCCCTGAAAATCTGAATGTATCATCCCTCTCCCCTAACATCTTCCTTGTCCCCAAGGAAGAACTCTAGTTTTCCAAAAATTAATCCCTGCCCTTCCACCCTTTTCACTGCAGCTTCATTGATCAGAGGACCGTGGACCACACCCACAGTAAAGCCATCCCCAACTTGGAGATTTTGGACAGCTTTAAAAAAAACATTTACAGATTTCTCGTAGATACCTTCTTGCACACAAACTCCATTTGCACAAACACATGTCTGTCCACTGTTACGGAACTTTGCTGCAAGAGTTCCTTTTACTGCCACATCCAGGTCTGCATCATAAAAAATTATGTAGGTTGCATTGCCACCAAATTCCAGAGATACCATTTTAACAGTCCCAGCAGCACCTGCCATCAACTTCTTTCCAACTGCTATTGAGCCCGTGAATGTGATCTTTCTTACCTGTTTACTCGTAAGTAAAGAATCCCCTATATCAGAAACGTTTCCCATACCACGTTGACAACGCCCGGGGGTATTCCAGCCTGAAGAGAGGGCTCAGCTGCTGCCAAAGCTGTGAGAGGCGCAATTTCAGAGGGTTTTATGACTACCGTACTACCACATACGAGTGCAGGACCAACATTCCGAGTAATCATAGCCAAGGGAAAGTTCCGGGGTGCAATTGCACCAACAACACCTACAGGCTACTAAACAAACAACCGGCGATCAGCAAAAGGCGATGGAATTATATTACCATATACACGTTCGGCTTCTTCCTTTTGTTCCTTCTTTCTCTTCCTGAACCAAGCAAAAATCACCCCCTGCTCTTCCTTCTCCTTCTCATTTTGTTTCAGTTCTGGTTTTGTAAAACTTG
Source organism: Alnus glutinosa (assembly GCF_958979055.1). Lineage (NCBI taxonomy): Eukaryota > Viridiplantae > Streptophyta > Magnoliopsida > Fagales > Betulaceae > Alnus > Alnus glutinosa. The sequence goes on from NC_084886.1 coordinate 12,211,418, forward strand.
CTCCATGCTCTTCCAACCCGTGCTTCCATTCTTCTTCTTTCTTCTTCATATTCTGCTGCAGCACGCCCTTGATATTTTCAGCCCCTTCTGGATAGAGAGACAGGAACTCTCTTGGCCTGTCAGACCCATTCTTCAGCTTCTTTGGTTTCGGCTCAAGCTGGTTGCTAGGTAGAAAACTACCGACGATAACCTGCACTGGACTAGCCGCTACGAGAATTCCAGCGACTCCTCCCCCGACAACGCGACCATCAGGGCTCAAAATACCCACAGAAGAATCAGGTTGCATTGGGACGTCATTTCCAGCATTGACATGGATTATATGGGGCATAAAATTCGTACCAACAGAACCTGCATTGAACTCTTCCGTTATGGGCAAGGATTGGCTTGCTGGAGAGGTGCGTGGTAGAAAAAAACATTCAATTTTTTTCCTGATCTCCTCTATCTGTTTGCTAGATTCCTCTTTCCACGCAAGGAATTGTGATCACATCTTATCTAGCTTTGCTCGTTCCTCTTTATTCCAGAAAGACATGGTAATGGTGTGGATCGGAGATTGTTGTAGAAAACAATCAACGTTTACTCTGATACCACTTGATGCAATCAAATAAAAAAAGGAACAAAAGAAAAGGATATAGGCTACTTCGAGAGAGCCGTGATCTCTAATGGTTACTTTGAGGAGCCGTGACCTCCAAGATACCAACAAAGGTTCTAGGTTTTCATACTATTCAACATGATATTTTATTGGTTAGGGTTACACTTATATAGAAAACGGCTAAGGCATAAGACATAACCATTAGGTCTAACCGTCATTACATCATGCAGGAAAATAACTAGGGAGGAAATAAACTAATGGAAAATACATTCCTTATTAGCTAAAACACTTAGAGAAATAATGTATGGAGATTATACTCTTTATTCTCTGCCGATTTGGGTTTTAGGATTGCCCCGTGTGCTGCCACATAAGCTCTGGAAATCTGAATGTATCGGTTTCTATTCCTTTTTGCTGGAAATGGATGCTTGGTCATTGAGTAGCTTATTAGCTAAAACACTTAGGGAAATAATGTATGGAGATTATACTCCTTATTCTTTGCCGACTTGGGCTTTAGGATTGCCACGTGTGCTGCCACATAAGCCCTGGAAATCTGAATGTATCAGTTTCTATTCCTTTTTGCTGGAAATGGATGCTTGGTCATGCGTTTGGTTCGTAGTGATATTCAATATTCGAACTGGGTTTTTATTCAAAAACCCATACCCGGATCCAAGTTGAATAAAACCCATGGGTCATTTAAATAAAGTATGAATAGTTTGAATAAACCTATTATATAATTTTTTTAATTATTTTTTACCATACCAATCATTATACACAACTTTTCATACAATCCAATCATTTCCAATCATTTTATACTATTATAAAACACTTTTTTAAAACCCATCATATATTTTTTATTATTATTTTTTACCATACCAATCATTATACACAACTTTTCATACAATCCAATCATTTCCAATCACTTTATACTATTATAAAACACTTTTTTTCAATCTTCTAAATTCAACACCCAAACACATATTCAAAAGAATCTAAATTATATTCAACATCCAAACACATTTTCATTGCCTTGAAATCCGTGATCAGATTCTGAATATTATTCATATTCGAAATATTCGATACCCAAACGCACCACTACTTGGAAGATTGGATGACTGCTTATAGTATCCATTTTTCTTCTTCTTTTGATTTTTATGATTAATTAAACTTCAGATTCTAAAAAATTTCTAGGAGGAGGGTACCTATTTCTTTCAGAATACATTTGTTACTTTTTTCTTTTTCTGATGTAGAAAATCTGAAGGAACAGTGCAAGTTTCACTGACTAATAAATTAGATTACAAAAAAAGATAGGGGAACCAGGCAAGTTTCACAAAACCAAGACATTGTCATTTAATGCTTCTTTCTATAATTATTTGTTTGGCAGTCCCCTCATTCTATAAGTTGGCTACTTCTGTTTCCCTTTAACAGAAAGATGAGACACCTAGCTCAATGGTCTTTGGACCAAATGGTATCTCCTACCCCCTAAACAAGTGGTGGGGGGGGTGAGTTCACAGGTTTAATCAAGTAAGGGTCAGCAAGTTGAATTTGGGGGGGGGGGGGGGGGGGGGGAAGATGACACACTAAGGAGATAGTAGCTGCCACTCCTTTGTTCTCCTCCTTTCAAAGTCTTTCTTGTTATTCAAAACATGGAGAATGATTTTTCACCACCAAATGGCATACCTCTAAGGCAGCAGGTTTTGAACGGTCTACTTGGTTTAAGTAGATGTGTGTATTAGCCCTGAGCAAGTTGTAATGATTTGGTGAGATTTGATCTGAGAATCTCGCATATGCGAAAGTGATCGAGTAATTTTATATTTAAATATGTGATGTACTGCATATTCTTAATTTTAAAAGCATTAGCTGGATGGAAACTGATTGATAAGTATGGACTTCAGACTCTTTGAACTTTTGAATAAAGCCTTTGTGATGAATATTACTTCAGTTTCCTTGAAACATTTTAAAAAAATAATCCCCTAGTATTTTTTAACTGTTCAATTAATAATCTAATCCTTGTATATGTCGAATGATGCACTAATGTTGCCTTCTGAGCTTGTTGCCATGGAATAATTACTTTAGTGACATCCTTTTTTGTGCCATGCAGCATATTGAAGATTTGACACAAGAAAAATTCTCTTTGCAACGAGCTCTTGAGGCTTCGCAAGCTTTAGCGGAGTCCTTAGCTTCTGAGAATTCATCTGCGACTGATAGTTACAATCAACAGGTTGGCTTTTGAATTTATTATACTTGTTAAAACTATGTTACTTTTGACAGCTTGTTAATATTATGTTTCAACATGATCTCTACTATGATTGTGAATCTCTGTTCTATATTTCTGTTTTACTTCCTATTTTCATAACATAAATAAAAGGCATGTGCTATCAGAATTGTATGACGATACTCCATGATGGAAAAATGAAGCTAATGGTACTTCCTTATTTTTCTTTTTTCCCCATTTGATTTGATTTGATTTAAGTTCTTACTTGATATGGATAATGACATTGGGGTATTGGATTTTACGAGTTTCTGTGCATTAAGGGTTGTTTTCAGAAATTTTATCCTGCCTCTATTGTTAGATAGCAGGGATTGTATTTGGAGAAGATGCATGTGCGCAACTTGTGCACAAAAGTTCAAAATCTTATCCAGAACCACATGGTTGATAGTACATTTTCAACGTTTGATGTATATGTCAGGTGGTGATTTAAAAGAAAATTAAAAATCTCAAAACAAGGTTTTTAGTTCTGTAACAGCATTGTAATATGAACTTGAATCTTGTAACAGTCCCTGGATTATAGTACCAATTTTTTGTCTAATCTCCCCTTGTTTTATGTATATTTTCTACAGAGAAGTGTTGTCAACCAACTCAAATCTGACATGGAAAAGTTACAGGAGGAAATCAAGGCCCAGCTGGTTAGTATCAATTATTCTTTAATTGCTGCTTATCTACCAACTCAAATCTCACGTGGAAAAGTTATTCAATTGTATTATTGGATATAAGTTTCGTTGTTTCCTGCTTTGTGATGTTTGCATGACTAGTATGTTTTCAAGTTCTTGAGAAGTTGTTAATTATCATTCTAGTTTATTTTTATTTTTATTTTTTGTTGCTATAAGTGTGCCCTTTGATGTCTGCAGGTGGAACTTGAGTCTGTCAAGATTGAATATTCAAATGCGCAGCTAGAATGTAATGCAGCTGATGAGCGTGCCAAGTTACTAGCTGCGGAAGTCATCGGTTTAGAGGAGAAGGTAGTAAAATTTATTGGTATGTTTAAGTTTTTGTGTTACATTTCGTGAAGAAAATACCAGTCCATACGATACTTATTAAAGGAAAAAATGTAGTTTCTGTTATACCCTTGAAATGTGTATTTCATACAAATAGTAATAAACAATTGTAATCATGCCTTTTAAAAGTCTGCTTTCCATTGAATTGTCTGTCTGTTATTTGCAGACTGTCGTAATGTGGATAGATAGGCTGGTTAGACAAGCAAGGAATAGGTTCAAGCCCAGTCAATCTTAGTGGCTTGAAAGATTTGGTTAGTACAATAATTAGGTTTGGCATAAGGGTTAATGTATTCATTAGGTTGGGCAGTACACTTAATCAACTGTCTTTGATCAGAAAAAGATCATGGTTTATAAGATAGAAGTTTTGATATCGCTGAGATGTTTGTTTGGGCCTTTTTATCTTTTATTTTCTTAATTCTTTTGTTAGTTTTAGAGTTTGTCCACGTGAGAATATGTTTAATTTAAGCTTGTTGATATTTTGTGGCATGGGATATTTGGTTAGTATACTATCTACATTAGGTGGTTCAGTTAAGATCAACCATTTTCTAATTGTCTTTAGAAGAAACTGAAATAAGATGAAAGATTATGCACAATATAATTTTTTTGAGGAAATTGTATTTTTGAACCATATTGTTGCTTTGTGGGAAAGCATTTCTTCATATCATGTTGTGGAAACGTTTTAGCTAAATTTAACCGAATTTAGTTTCAGTAAACATCCATGATTTACCAGAAAGTGAAGTGTATCAACTAGACCCTTTCCACAAAAACTAGTAAGTGTGGATAAGGATAAAGGCATAATGGATAAACCAATGTGTAAAAGTTCAACTACCACTTCTATGAATCTAGTGGTGATGATAGACTAGTCTAACCTTCATGTTGCTTTCTTCACGCTTCTGTGACTGTGACCTGCCATATAGGTTATACCTGTACTAAGATGTATACTGGAATTTTCACATTAACCATTCACTGCTATATTTCTTTGAAATCATTCTGTAATTATATTATGTAGGCACTCAGACTAAGATCTAGTGAGCTAAAGCTGGAGAGGCAATTGGAGAAATCACAAGCTGAAATATCTTCATACAGGTATGCTTTACTTTTAATTTGCCTGTGGACAGGGATGTCAGAAAATAATGATCATGTTGGATAATTTTGCAGAAAGAAAATGTCTAGCTTAGAGAAAGAGCGTCAGGATTTGCAGTCAACTATTGATGCTCTTCAAGAAGGTAAGGTTGCTTATATGTTTTTCTTTACGGATTTTTGTTGTTTATGTTTTACTTATCAATTTTTCTTCTAATTTCAATATACAGTCTATTTATCAGAAGGGTAGGGTTTGAGCAGCCTTCATTAATATAAAATTGATTATTTTTGTCTTTTTTTTTGGGGGGGATGAGGAGGCTGGGGGGAGATGGGGGAAGCTAGTTTGGGGATGATAAGGAAGTAATTGGATCATTCCAGTAATCCACAATTTCTATGTCTGAACTTCCATTTTTAACTCACTACTAAGACCCTACTGAGAATTTGTGCTTTAGCTTGTTTGTCAGTTATGAAAAATATGAAACTTTTCTTCAATTTTTATTGTTTCTTTCTTTGCAGACTTGATCTGAAGAATAGAAAATTCCAAAAATGTTCTAATTTTTGGTCCAAAAACTCCAGCAATGCTCTGGGTTTCATTTTTTTAACTTCCAGAAGTCATGACACTGAAACATGACTAAATTGATGAAGTTTCTATTGTTTCTTCGTCTTCAATTTGCAATGGACTAAAGTGACTTTGTCACACAGTACATGTCTGAGTATATCAAATATGCTTGCAATGTTTGTCCCTAATCCGTTTTTCTGACACAGAGAAGAAGCTGTTGCAGTCTAAGCTGCGGAAAGCTTCCACAAGCAACACTTCTCTTAATAAGAGAGATACATCTACATCTACAGAAGATTTAGGTAAGATCACTTTTTTGTCGCTGGCAAAAATTTAAATAATTGACCTAATAGAAATTCATGGTAAATAGTGGAATTAGGTTGAGTTGCCACATCATTATGGTCCTTGATGCAGCTCATGTTTCAAAACAAGAGTTCTTAATGATTGCATTTAAAAATTTGTTTATAATTTTGATTATTAGCTGCCAAGTCATTACTTCGTTTCCTTACTAATAACAAAGTTCAACGGCTGAAAATAGGTCCTGTGCTGATATTATGTATTTGTACTTTTGTGGTTACTGGGTACTGTACAGGATTTTTTTTTTTTTTTTTTTTTTTAATGATATTCAGTTTTCTCTTTCTGGGTTGTCCACTGATTAATTCAATTCAATGCCATCCCAGAGCCTTCCATCCATGAAACACATCAAACAGCATCTTCTCTTGGAAGTGATGCCTCCAGTGTTTCCTTGCTGCCTGAAAATGGCCAATCAACTCTTGAAGTTTCATCTGTGAATATTCCTTCTGATCAGATGAGAATGATTCAGAATATTAATGCAATAATTTCTGAGGTATTATCCAACCCTCATTTCTATACATTGTCCATTTCTTGCTAGTTTATTTGTGATACCGGGGGGAAAAGCTGCATGCAGTACTGGACCAATTATTTCGATTATATGTCCCAGGTTTTTTTTTTTTTTTTTTTCCATCTGCTGGAACCGCAGGACCAGGAGTGGGAGGATTTATTCTCGTAATAAAATATAATATCTCAAATTTTTTGTGAGTAAATTATTAAAATCCAAGACAACAAAATAAATACTCGATGGCAAAGCAAGTTGATCAGTTAATTCAATAAGAAATGAAATGGGCTTAGCACTGCACTAGATTTCATGGGGACCTACCTAATTTTTTTTTAGATGTCTTTGACCAATGGTTGGACCATGCAAACTATAAATTCCATTTTTTCCCTGGATAAGGAAGAGATTACTCTATCATTTCCATGTCGTTCATGATATATATAATACCTTTTTCTTTTTTTCTTTTTTCTTTTTTTAATTTTTTATAAGTATATATAATAACTATTATGTTTTGAAATTCAGTTGTTTCATTGGATTTTGTCAATCTCCTTTTAATCATCTGATGATGTAGTTGAAGTAGATAGCTGTTTAGACCTAACAAGAGCACTGACCTTTTCTTGCTGCAGTTAGCATTGGAGAAAGAAGAGTTGATGCAAGCTTTGGTATCTGAGTCATCTCATTGTTCCAAGCTGAAGGTAAGTTTGAATCTGAACTGGGCTTTATATACTGCTCTTAGCAATTAAATCATAAATGGAAGGTACTGAATCTTGCTTTAATCGCTTCAGAAAGAGTTCTTTTAGAATGTTCTAGATGATGGTCATATTGTTCGATACTCGGTAAAGAAAATGTAACATTAATGCTAGAACAACTCCGACATATCTGGATTAAATGTCTTGACTTATTCTGAAATTGGTAATGGAAATCATGTTTAGTTTAATATTCAAACATCTCAGTAGGGTCCCTTCATACAAGTTTGTTGCTACAGTCCCTGTACTCTAATCGATAATCAATGAAAGTCTGGTAGAGGTTTAGTTGCTTTGTTATGGACATAGAACACGGGGGCAGATTTAAACATGATCCTGGGCATAGTAGGCATGGAAAAGTTTCAAGAAAAAAGGACATGAGGGAGCACATTAATTCATTTAACATACATGTAAGACGTTACATAACTTGTATGCATGTGCATGTATCTCACATGCATACTGTTTGTGTCTGATTTTTCCTTTGATGACTTTAACCCTTTTCTTTTTTGAACTGTATGAAGAATCTTTATGGTACTATGTCCTTAGATCAGAATTATACATATTGTTTTTCTAATAATTATATTTAATCAAACATTTTGTCATTTGCTTGGTATTGGCTAAGCTTGCTTATCCTTCTTTGTTATTCAAACTTCACTAAGGGTTTAAGGGCCTTATTCTTAATTGAAATCAAGGGTTTGTCTACCCTTCAGCATTTTCTGCATAAAGCGGCTGCTCTTAAGACTAGAAATCACACACCTGTGTTTGTCTGCCTAAGATTTTACCTTTGCACTAGTCCCTTTTATTTTCAACTTTTAGTATGTGTCGTAATTTCTTAATTAATCTGTCACCTGATTGTGGGTTGCTGTGGTACGCTAAATAGGAATGGTAAAGTGGTACACCATTGAGCCTGGATTGTGATAAGTGTGGTAAAGCTTGTACCTTGTCTATATAAATTTCTTAGCTTGAAGTGAACAATATCGCATAGCTGTCTTAAGCTAGATTCATAAAGGTTGTAGCCTCTCCTTTTTCATGCCAATAATTCACATTAATGTTTCAAGTGATTATTTTTCAAAACTACTTTTAAAATGGCAAATAAAGAAAAAAAATATGTTTGAGTTTTGGATTTCTGAATCTTTTTCTCTCTCCTTGAAGTAGAAGTGTACCATGTATTGTGAATAGCAATTAGGCGGTGAACTGTGGTAATTATGCTAAACTCTTTCCTTGACTTTCTTAATCTTGTCGTTATGTTCTTGCTATCTGTTGAACTTGTATCGATCCACCATGAGCAGATTTGTTTCGCACCTTCTTTTCAAAAATATTATTGGTTTTCTTGTTGGTTTTATTTGCAAATTTCTAAATTAGATTTTTGTTGCCTTTATTCTTTCATATGATGTGTTAGAAGTCATGTCTTGTGTGGCTTTTATATGCATTCTCAAGCCACAGCAATGTCTTACTCTTGTCTGGTAGAAAACTTGGTTTAAAGCTATATTATTGAATAAGTAATCATTTAGTTTTTCATACGTACACCTAAATGCAATGCCTCGTTCGGGTATTAATCTTAATCTTGTCTATTGCAAGCTTGACTGTTCTGTTTTTCATGAATGAAGGAGTTGAACAAGGATTTGTCCCATAAACTTGAATCTCAAACTCAAAGACTAGAGCTTTTGACTGCTCAAAGTATGGCCAATGAGAGTATTCAAGCTAGACAACCTGATTCTCATACTATGCAGGAGAATACCCCGTATGCAGATGAGGGCGATGAGGTATCACCTATCCTTATATGTTATCGTATCTATGTTGGGTGTGTGTGTGTGTTTGTTATTGTACACTTCTCAAATTTATGAATTGGAAGCTAAAAATTTCATGCTTTCTCCTTTTATTTTTCTATTAAATTTATTTCTTGCTTTGTTAGGTGGTGGAAAGGGTCTTAGGATGGATCATGAAGCTCTTTCCTGGAGGGCCATCAAGACGAAGAACCAGCAAGCTGCTGTAATATGCAAGTCAGAAAAGCTGTTGGCAAAGGTCTACTTTGAGATCTGTTTTTGTCATCCCTCACCAGCAGATCATCCCTTGTTTTGGCGATACAACAGAGGTCGTAATCTGTATATTTTGAGTCAATTATACAGCCATTCTTTATAAACGGAAATGAGTAATGTTTTGAGAGGTCTTCCCATTGATTGGTAAATTCAATTTGTCATTTATTTGACCGATGACAATAAATGATGTCCCTTGTTGCTATCAAAGTTTAATTGGACATTTGTTGGATAAGAGACGAATGTAAGAGGTTGTAGTTGTAACGTGCCTCTCAGGTTTTGCAGTTCTTTATTGCCTATATCATCTTTTGTATTTGATTATAACAGTTCGGGGCTCAAGCCCATAAAGTGAAACAAATAGTTTTTGGCATTTCAGGTGTTCTTGTTCTGCTTTATTTATGCCGCACATCGCATTTACCAACATGGTTAAGGGGTAGCCTCCTGTGTATCATTTTCCTACACTTGTATTACCCTTAAAAACTGAGGGACTCTTATGAGTTATGATTGATGGTGATTATACATCTGTAATTTTATTCCTTTTTTTTTTTTTTTTTGTTGTTGTTATTCCTTTGTTTAAAATTTCCCTTACAATCTAGCTGAAGAATTTTAAAGAAAAAAAAAAGCATAAAAACTTCATTTGGTATAATTTCTTGGAGCAAAAAAAAAAAGGCTTAAAAGTGCGTAAGATTGTGTCTTGTTTCAGATTGCAGCAAGCAGTCTCTGCCCTAGCTGAAAGAAACTGGAGAGGAATCGGTTCTTTATACATAAAGGTATTTTTATAATTTTACATTGTGTAAACTTACAAAAAAGCTTCTTTGTATATAAAAGACCGGCTCCTCCTCCGATTTGAAAGCAAGCACGCGAAGCCTTTATTGTTGGACACAAATCTATAAAGCTCGGTTCCGCACAATTCTAGAACCGGTCTAAAACTAATCAATTATGTACAAAGGAAACCAAAAAAAAAAACTATCCTTTCTCTCTGTTCTCTCTCCTGACTCAGCCTCTGAACCAAACGCCATGGGAGGGAAGCTCTGTGTTTCCCTCCCCGTTCTCTTCCTTTTTTCTCTCCTCTCCCCCCCTCACTTCCCATGCTTCCGCCTCTGATGAGGCCCTTATCTTGCTAGAGCTTGCTCCAGCCTTTATCTTGCTGAAACTAGCTCCAGCCTTTAACATGTTGGAGCTTGCCCCAGCCTTATCTTTTGTTCTCTGTCTCTCAACACAGATCTCCTAGATCTCCTTCAATATCTACCGTGCTACCCATCGTGTTCATGGCCGAGTTTTGTGTAGTTTAAAGGTCGAAGTCGTTACACTTAGATCTACTATTCTCCACCCGATCACGGCCTACATGCTCCTCCCCACCGAGACCACCGTCGTCCTCCGGTCACGCCGACACCATCCGCTCCGCCTCCGGACCACTCCTCACTTTAGCGTGGCTTGCACGTGCCAGCAACGGTTCCACGTCTGCCGGCGCGTGCTAGCCCTGCTTCCCCTCTCCGCCTTCATCCACTTCCGCTGTTGGTGGTTACTGGTCGACTTTACTGCTCTTGTCCATGGAGAGGCCTTCCTGTGTTGGCGCGTGGACTACACGCGCCATCACAGACGGCTCCCATCCTTGCCGATCCACTGTGTTGTGGTTTTTTCTTGCTTTTGTGTAGTTTTTCTGTTGATTTCCCACACTGTTATGGGTGCTTTTTTGTTTTTGTTATGTGGTTTGGGTTATAGCATCGTGGGCAGATTTCCCACATCCAGATCAGTCTGGTTTGCCTCCTCCCGCTCATGACTGTGGATCCACCGGTATCTTGAAGTTTTTAGATATGATGTTTTTCAACTTAAATCTATCAACTTCAGGAGGTCTCTCCACCATACGTTGCATACCATCGGATTCCCAGCTCTTTCTCCTTCAACCCACCGTCAGCCGCTTCGTCGCCCGGCACTCTCACGCCGGAGCATGCAACCCACGCGCCAGATCTGGACGTCGTGCGTGCTGACTCCCCCTGTTATTTTCCACCTGCGATGCTTTTTGATTCATTTATGCTTTTTGTTTTTTCTTTTCTGTAATTTTTTTTCTTGGGTTCTGGTCTCTGTTGGAGACCCATTCATTGGATATTTTGTTCTGATATTTGTGGTGCCAATTCTCTTTCATATCCAGATCAGTGCCCACCCATCCCTCTTAAAGAGGTTGTTTTGGACCGGGTTGAAGGCCTCTGCATGGGTCATGCCCCTATTCACCACTGATTTGGTCTCTAATCCGCTTTATGCGGACCAAGTTTTGGCTTTGTTCAAGGTAGATAGGGCCGTAACCTTTTTAGTTCTTCTAGAACTGAAAATTCACCATTCCCTCATTGGTTACCATGTTACCTCTACTTTTGGCATTACTTTTTTAGATTTGGGTTTATTGTTGGGGAGCCTACCCCTCTGCTTTTATGTTTGTAACCCATCTTGTTGAATGAAATTCGTACTTAAAAAAAAAAATTATGTACAAAGATTCACGATGGGTCGTTTTAGTTGAATAACATCTGTTTAACGAGATACCAATATGATCGTCTTTTTACTACGAGAAGAATACGACCGTCGTTTGTAGCTCTGACTGCCTGACTGGCTCGATTAAAAAGGCAAGAAAAGACCCAACGACGTCGTAGTTGGTGTATCTAATTTACTGGGAGAATGACGCATGTAGTGTAGAATTTCTTGATCCGACCAAATCCCATATAGCGTGTGGTGCAGAGCCACTCTCACTCTCGGTAGTTCCAGCTCTCTCTCCCCGCAACTATGTCTTCCTTCGTTTCCAACCTCTCTTCGCTTCCTCTGTCAGCCTCCATTGTTTCTTCATCTTCCTCTCCCTCTAAAGGTACCCAAAAGCATCTCTCTCTCTCTGCTCTGTGCGTGTGTATGTTCCTAAGCGTGGGTGCTATATCGGATTTTATCGCATAACTACATGTTTCTTTTGCGGAACAGATGGGAACTCAAAGTCTTCAAAATCAGTGAAGCTCAGAGAGGACTGGAGGAACCGCTCCAAACCCATTCCTCCAGGAGGCACCTACCCGGCCAAAGATCATTGCAGGTTCAACCCCCCCACCCTCCTTGCAAACTTTTTTCTTTCTTTCCTTTTCTTCCCTCCACTACCCTTTTTTTTTTTCATGAGTATATTTTTATCTTAAAGATTATATATATGAGAAACTTTGCTTTGATTAATTTTTGTGCAGTCGTTGCGGGTTGTGTGATACGTATTACATTGCGCATGTGAAGAATGCATGCGCTTTCTTGGGAGATGGAATGTCTAAAATTGAAGTAAGTTTCTTACTTCTTTTTATATCTTCTCTCTTTCTGTCATTTTGCGGCACCACCAAGGAATGGTAATAAGTATTAAGTAGCTGCGTGCCCCTGGAATTCTCGGACTATTTTTGGCTTTAAGGACCTTCACTTTAGACACAATAATTACTAAACGGGTTATGATTTTAGGCTGATGCTATGCCTATTATGACGCAGCCATATGCCTGTTACTTATTTCTTCTTTGATTATCATTTTGGTACTATTTTGATCTCATGCGCCTAAAGCACCATCTTCACTTGCTCTGCGACAATCTTGATACTTAGTAGAATAGTCTTGTCGGTTAATTCTATTGAAATCGAGTTGTTGCTTTATACGCTTGCTTTAGATGTAATAAATACTGCATACCTGCTAATCAAATAAATGCCATATATGTGTGGATGTAGATGTATATAGGAATATTTATCCATTTTTTCTTTTCACTTATTCCCTGTATTGATCTGTTTTCCCCCATTCAGGCCTTGGAACCCATAGTTCATGGTAGAGGGAGGAAATCAAGTTCCTTAGATGAAACTTACTTTGGGGTCTATGAGGAGCTGTTATATGCTCGTAAAGTAGAGCCTGTAAAAGGTAAGTTTTTTTCTGATTCCCTACAATTCTTTTGTCCGTCTTATATTGGGTTTTTCTTGATGGTCTAATAGCTTGCTTGAGACTTCAAGTGTAATGGTTATGACAACTGGTGTACACTAGCTCGTTTGGGGTTTGAATTAATCTGTTATTGTAATTTATATTATACAATAATTGGTATCCATTGCACTTGGAGAATTATTTCTTTCCTATCTTTTAATTTGAAAAGGCAGCATTTCTTTTGCCACCTTTCTCCATTGGTGGTGTCTAGTGACAACCATCTGATAAAAAATAGGGTATCTGTCTATAATTCAAGTAGTTGGTGAAAGATATGTAGTGCTCTAATGAGATCAGCTAGCAGGGATGAAAATTGTGTTGACTTTATGGTTTTTTATCTTTCATGTGGAACGACTGGAACCATATGTTTATTTTATCTATTTATTCCGGTTTCTTTGACCACCCAACATATTTCATTCAAATCTTCTCTAAAATTAAGCCCTTTTTTTTTTCGTTCTTTCTTTCTTTCCTCATTTTTATTTGAATAGTATTAAATTATGAATTTTTAGGGAACTGCACTTTTAGTTCTTGGAATAACAGTAGCCATTCTGTAAGTTTTGCACTTAATCTTTTCGAAGTATCCAAATGATACATCATACATATTTTGTCTCTTTGCAATCTGATGCTATCAAACTAATATCAGCATCATTAACTAGCTTTTATGTTGACACTATTAACATCATTTTCAACCTTTGCTTATGAGGTGCTTACTGTCATCTTTCTGCGACTTGAAAAGATGGAGGGGAGGTGTGTTAGATGGTAAAAGTTTACGAGTGGTCGGACTAATTTAGTATAGTGTCAAGGGTGACTAGTGTTGGTTTCTGTAACCTCATTGGAGGTTTTTGTAATTCACCCTATAAACATAATGCCATCAATTGTTCAAAAAGATATGGATTTTTATGTCAAATATCTTTAATGTTCTGGATCCACTTTAATGCTTCCATAGACTGAGGTATAGGTTTGCCCTTTCTTTGCTTTCTTTTTTTGGTTGAAATTATTGAGACCAACATATCTGCAAATAAAACTATTATCTATAAGTTCCATTTCGGTTTGAGGTAAATTCAGTGGAAATTTTGGAGCCAAATAGTTTATGGTTTAAACTTAAATTTTTGTTTAACTTTCTATAATTGTAGGAGCTCAATGGACAGGGATAGTAACAACTATTGCAATTGAAATGCTTAAATCAGGCATGGTAGAAGCTGTTGTTTGTGTACAGAGGTAGTGCCACAAATTTAATATGATATATGGTAGAATTAATGTAACTTTTTATTGATTGTCAATGCCCTTTTTTAATATGTATTTTTTTTTTATGAACTTCTGTGGTCATGTTATTTTGTTAATCACAGTGATCCAGACGACAGATTCATGCCTAGGCCTGTCCTAGCAAGGTCTGCATCTACTTCTTTTTACTTATACTTGATCTAAGATACTCTCAGTCACTGAATAAATTCAATTGAGAGCTTTTATTTTGCTTGTTTACTTATCTTTTCATCCATAATGTAATGCTTATATTTTGTTTTGGTTTGCAATAGGACACCGGATGAAGTTCTAGCTGCTAAAGGTGTTAAGCCAACATTATCTCCTAATCTGAATACTCTTGCCCTTATTGAGGTGCCTGGTATTTTCTTTAATTAGTGACATAGAAATGCCTCTTTTACTATTTCGTGGTGCTTTTGATTCCCTATGCTTGGTTTCTGCTGCATCTTTGTTAAGAGCACATTGCATTAGATCTTTCTGCGGAAGGAAAGGTTTTAAATCTAAAAAAGCAAATCTTGACTATGACTGGACAATTTTTGTTGACATGCTTAGGTGCACTCTGTATTGACTTGTTTGGGAAAAGACAGGAATCAAAAGAAGGCAAAATTAAACAGGTGGCATTTTAAAAGAACATAGCAGGAAACCAGTTCACGTTCTCTTCCATCCAGTTGGATATAGAGATGCAGTTGAAGTTGAAGATCTTGCTCTTTTAGATGGCTTCAAGGAGCTTCTCTTATAAGATCAGATAACATGTGCATTGAGATGGCACTTCTTCAATCATTAGGCAGCTAGAGCTAACAGCCCTGGCCTTTATAGATAAAATCTCTGTGCCTCTGGCTCTTGGAGATTTGGAACTCCTATTCTCTCTTAGATGGCTAGGACTATCCATGAGGAAGGAGTTGGTGAATACCAATCTGCAAGGCTAAATTCTAATTTCCTTACTTGTCTCTCAAATTGCGGTGCTATGCAAGCATGTGATTCATAAATTGCTTAGGCAACTAGTTGAATGTGATTTAGAAAATGAGATATTATGATCATTTATGTCAATATACATAAGCACATGAGAGATCTGATTGAAAATCTGATGGTGCGTTTGGGTATTGAATTTTTAGAATTAGAATTGAATTCTAATTCTATTTACAAATATCGAGGTAAAGAATTGTGTTTGGGTGTTGAATTTTGAGATTGAAAAATATTATATTTTAATAGTAAGAAATGATTGGAAGTTTAAAAAGTTGTGTATAATGATTGGTATTTTGAAAAGTTGTGTGAAATAATAATTTAAATAATAATAATTTATTATATATTGATTATTTAATTTAAAAAAATAAATAATATTTTTTTAAAAAAATAATTGAAATCAAAATTAAAAATTAAAAAAAAAAAAAAAAAAAAATGAAGGAAGGGGTGGCTGCCGGTTGGCAGCCACCCTTTTGGGGGTGGCTGGGCCACCCCCAGTGGTCGGGGGAGGCCGCGCGGCCACCCCCAAGGGTCGGGGGTGGCCGCGCGGCCACCCCCAGTACTCGGGGGAGGCCGCGCGGCCTTCCCCAAGGGTCGGGGGTGGCCGCGCGGCCACCCCCAGTACTCGGGGGAGGCCGCGCGGCCTTCCCCAAGGGTCGGGGGTGGCCGCGCGGCCACCCCCAGTACTCGAGGGAGGCCGCGCGGCCTCCCCCAAGGGTCGGGGGTGGCCGCGCGGCCACCCCCAGTACTCGAGGGAGGCCGCGCGGCCTCCCCCAAGGGTCGGGGCGCGCGGCCACCCCTTGTACTCGGGGGAGGCCGCGCGGCCTTCCCCAAGGGTCGGGGGTGGCCGCGCGGCCTCCCCCAAGGGGGGTGGCTGCCAGCCGGCAGCCACCCCTCTGTTTTTTTTTTAATTTCTTTTTTTTTTTTTTTTAATTTAAATTATTGATATTTTATTATTTAAATGTGGGACCCACGCGCTTTTTTAGTCAACTTTTCCTGCGCGTGGGTCCCACCATTAATCTGAAAAACAGCATTAAATTTTCTCAAAATTCGGGTCAAATCCGGGTCAAAATCCGGGTTTTATGCGGGTGGGTGGGTTTTTTCTAAAACCCGAGTGGAATAATTATTCCACTCGGTTGCCAAACAGTTCATCAGAAACTTCTAGTTTTCTAAGATTTGATGAACATGACATTTTTGCCTCTATCATACATTCCTTTTGGAAACAAGCATGATGATGAGTGTTAAGCTTGGAATAAGGCAGGAGTTCTCATGAACTTTTGTTTTGACAAGGCTTAAGATCATGCTGACTGTGGTTTTTTTTTTTTTTAAAAAAAAAAAATTAAAAAAATCTACTGTTTTACTACCATATATAGGGGTACTAAGAGCATTCCTAGCAGCTTCCCTTCCCTTCCCAACTATTTTCCCTATGTATAGGGAACAAAAGCACTTTTTGCTTCCCAATCAAAAAAATTCTCACAGCAGCTTCCTTTTACTTTTCCCTATATCAATTAAATATTATTTTTTAATTTTTATTTATTCTTTTTTTTTTCTTCTCTCTTGTTGTCTTCTCGCACAAGATGCAGAGTCCACACCCATGGAATCGACGAAAAATCCCACTCTTCAACTTCTTCAAGCACTTCGGTTCTTTTTTTTCCCCACCACCATCAGCACCTGGTTTTAACTCTATCTCTATCACCGTCGGTTTGTCACTTCCCGTCCGATTGCCCGAAGATCAAATCTCAGTCTAGATCAAAAACCTTGATTTCTCGTTTGATTCGGCCGTGAACTCGAACACGTGATGGTTGCACCGTTGATTCGTGCACCGGCGGGTTCTGGAGCCGTCAGTGAGGGGTCGTGCCTGTGAGGGAATTTCGATCTTGGATTGGGGTTTCAGGTGGCAGTGGAGATCGAAGGTGGGGGTGGTGGATGCCGGATGCGTGTTGTAGAGCGCCAGAGGCGATCGGAGAGACAGAGGAGCAGTGATGCCGTGCGCAGAGAGGAGATAGAAATGGAGAGATGCACAAGGAAATGAGGAGTAGAGATGAGAGATGGCGATGAGAGAGATGAGCAGTGACGGCAGAGAGAGAGAGGAAGAAATGCGCAGAGAGGAGAGAGGAGAGAGGCCTATTTTTTATTATTAAACAATAGAGAGGGAGATGAACAGTTCTTCCCAATGCACTTCTTAGGGAATGGAAAAGGGAAGGGAAGCTGCTGTGATGTGGTTTTTATGACTTTTTTAAAATTTTCCCTAAAATGTAGGGAAGGGAACCCATGTAGAGAAGCTGCTAGTAATGCTCTAAGAGGGTGATTGGGCTTTCATTTCATGTGAGGACTTGCTTCTGCTTAATTTAGATAGTCATTTTAGTGTAGTTTAGACTTTCATTTGTAAAAATTGACTTATTTCATTCCCTTTTGGCAAGACTGATGTTCCTTTTTATTCTTGTGTACGTGTTGGTTAGAGGGTGGATATTGGCTTAATTAATTCCTTTTTGAGAATATTGAAGTTACCTTTTATTTGTGTGTGTGCATGTGCACGCGTCTGACTTGTTTATGATTAGCTTATTATCTAGATGGCAGCTCTTATAAATCTAATTTGTATATTGCTTCAAAAATATATTGACATGAGTATTCATTTTCTACTTATAACAGGCTGCAAGTGTGAAGCGTCTTCTTTTCTGCGGTGTGGGTTGCCAAGTGCAAGGTATGGCTTATACAATGATCTGGAAATTTCTATTTTCAGTTATTTTCTCTGTTGTGACTTGTACCATTGTAATGCAGAGTAATTTCTTAAACTGCAGCGCTAAGATCTGTGGAGCACCACTTGAATTTGGACAAGCTCTATGTATTAGGCACTAATTGTGGTAATTAAAAGCTTTATATTCAGTTTGCTATTTTTTATCTAGCCATAGATTTGAAATACTGGTACTCTTGGCCCCACTAATAATGTAGATATTGCAATGGATATGATATCATGTTATATGCGGTTCAGCTAATTTCAAAGTTCATACATGAGAACACTCTGATAGTCTTTTTTTTTTTTTTTTTTTGGGTCAAATTTGTGTGGTAGAATAGTCAAAATATTATTCTCTTGTACCTTGAAACTAGGTGGTGGAGCACATTTCACTTTTTTTTGGTAAGTAGTTTCACACTTGGATTCTACCATTCCTTAGAATTCCACATCCCTCCTTACACCAACTGGTTTATGTGGGTGACATAAGAAATAATATTTTATGCATGAATTGTAGTTTATAATATTATGTTGTGTGAGTAATTGGAAGTACTTGAACATAATTTGGATTAGTACTAAAAGTTTTATCCAACAGTTGATAATGGAACTCGAGAAGGACTGGATAAGTTTCTAAAGGCCGCAAGTAGTGAACCAGAAACAGTTCTCCATTACGAGTTTATGCAAGACTACAAGGTTTGTGCTGAGAATCCTTTCTGATTTTTTTTTTTTTTTTTTTTTTTTTTTGAGGAGAAGAATCCTTTCTGAATTGAAGATATAATCAAGAATCACTTAGTTACCAGAGGGGCGCATACTTCGCTCACTAGGAGAGACTCAGAGTGTGAGGCAAAGGCCTAATAGGTGTGAGCTTTGGGATATTTGTCTCAAGTTAGTACCTTGAGGCAGTTTCTTTAGGCTTCAAGGCAAGCCCCAAGGTGTATGCCTCAAAAGCTTTTGACATATTCTTGCTATTAATTTTTTACTGTTCGCGGGCTTATTACATACTTCACTCACTAGGAGAGACTCAGAGTGTGAGGCAAAGGCCTAATAGGTGTGAGCACTTTGGGTTATTTGTCTCAAGGTAGTTCCTTGAGGCAGTTTCTTTAGGCTTCAAGGGAAGCCTCAAAATCTTTTAACATATTCTTGCTATTAATTGTTGACCGTACGCGGGTTTATTACTATGTGATTATTTTAGTTTGTAATTATTCTGATAGTTTAATTCAATGGTAATTTTTCCATTTAAAGAGACTGTTACAAATTTAAGTAGGAGATATTTTCTGTTTGATAAGCACTTGATGTTGCTTATGTCTCAAGCGAGATATTGTTACTATTTAAAAATATTAGTATTGAAGTTACTGATTATTTAATCTCCCGTATTGGTAATATTTCACCAATTTGGGTATTTCTTATTGAGTTATCATTGACTGCTGTATTCCCGACGCTTTTTCTTGTACTTTAATAGGTTCATTTGAAGCATTTGGACGGTCATATTGAAGAGGTAAAACAGTCCCTCTATTTCCCATTTGGCCTGAAGTATCACAACCATGCTGCTTCACCCAGTTTTAAATTTTAACTAAAGCAGGTTCCTTATTTCTCTCTACCAGCAAATGATTTGGTTGATGTTATTGCTCCCTCATGCTATAGGTAAATTCCTATTCTTTGTTTCTGTTTTATTTAGAATTCCTTGAAAGTATTAGGCAGAGTTCAATGCAAAAGATAAGTAAATATCCGGAGACCCATGGAAATCATTTGTTTGGAAATGCATATATAAATTTTTTCATCGTTATTTTTGTGAAGGTTGAATTGAATTAGAAAGTGTTAAGTAGCATCCAGGCAATATCAATTATTTAACTGATTCATGATGAATGTCTACTCAAGACAAGCCTACCCTGCAATTCCTAATGGAAAATTTAGTTATTTACACCATTTTCTTATGATAAAAAGATAAATGGAATAATGAACAAAAACAATGATGGTGGACAATCACCGACATAACACATATCTAGGTAGTGCCCGTAGTAAACTTGGATGCTTGCATACGCATAAATTTTCCCAGGCAAGAATATTATTGCCTTAAACTTCTGGTACACCAGGTGTTGGAATTGTTAATCTTGTGGACTCCCCAGAAATTGGTTCAGCCAATAAATTTTGTATTTCTAAGATGTATTTGACAGCTTACAATTATCACAGTTATGTTTACTAATCAAATACATGTTTATTTGACCATTAAAGATTGTTCTTACGAGTCAAATGTTGTTGTGTCTGCAGTTGTTTTGACTACACCAATGCCTTAGCGGTGAGTTTTGTTACTCTTCTTAACAAGTATTCTGTCTCAAGATGCATTATCTCTTGTAACTTTAGAATGCCTGTGACGATTCTTGTGTCTTATTTGTTACTTATACTAACAAAGTGGTCCATAAAGTTTAGAATTTAGCCATCTCCTATTTTGCTTCATATTTGTCTAACTTGCTCTTTGTTAGATTAGAGCAATGTGAGAGGTTTTTAGACATTTTACCGGCTTCAATAAAGACAATGGTCTATTACTATGGCATCTGGGGTGTATTGTTGGTGTTTCGAGTCCTATCATGCCTAGTTCAGTATCCATTTTTTTGCCAAAGTCTTAATCAAATTATGGTGTTTGAAATCATAAATAGATCTCAAATTTTATTTAGGAGAATTCTGAAAACCTTGCTTGCGTGAACAATAAAATAAATGGTCCAAATGGATGTTGGTGATAGTGTGAGACCAATTGGACAGTGTTGGATGATGCAAGCATAGTTTAGATGCTCTTCTACACGTAAAAAGCAAATCATTGTTCATGGTTGTGCACGCCAAATTCCAATGATAATGAATTCAACACAATAAGGTCTTCCTACCCTTTATTGTTCTATTTGTGTTTTACACAATTCCACATCTGTAAATACCTTCCCCTCCGTTCTGTTGAATGTATAATGATGTGAACTCTTACTTTTCCGCCCTCTACTAACACAGCAACATTCTTTAGATGCCTTATAACCTTGTGATAATTAATTAGATTTGCCGGCCTGTCTCGAGAGTCATGGTTACGTGCATGTACTTACAATCAACCTTGGATCTGAACTTTTGTCCTGCAAAGAAGCCACAAAAAAGAACTGTTGTAATTCATTGGTACTATAATGTAGTCTTTCCAACTACAGGATCTGGTGGTTGGCTACATGGGTGTGCCAAAATATTCTGAAATCAGCATGACACAGCATCCACAGTATGTTACAGTAAGGTAATATCATTGCTTTGATTCTCTCCTCTTCTATCTCTGTCTCCATCTCTGTGTGTGTACGCTTGCCCACGTGCATATGTGCATTCTTTTTTTTCATCATTTTGTTCTAGTACAACTTCTAATTCATGATAATTCTACTATATCATTATTTCTATGACAAACTAAGTTCTATATCTGTGTAAAATTCAAATGTTAGAAATGAACGTGGAAGGGAAATGCTCAGTCTGGTGGAAAACCTTCTGGAAATTACTCCTACAATTAGTAGTGTAAAACCCTTTGCTTTGCTCTTTCTGGTTGACTTTAAATACATTGTAGAATAGATAATTTTACTAACATGAAGAGACTACTTCAGGGTGACCGGCGATCATTTGTTACGGAGACTGTTAAGGCAGATGATAATGCTAAGTTAGGTATGTGTTGCATATCTTTGTTATTTCTTTTATTGGTATCTGTAGCACTTGAACCTCAGAGGTATAAGCTCCCTAACTGAGCAAGTTACACATGTTTGGAGGTGCAGGGATGAACTTAGTGCTAGAATGAAAATAATATTGGATTCTGTTCCGAACAAATGCACATTTCATTTATCTAGAAACTGTCCCACTCTCTTTCTAGGAATCACGTTTAAACTCAACTCTGGGGCCCAATTCAGCATAATGTTAATGCCTTGTGGGGTGTATTATGTTAATGGGTTTTTTTTTTTTTTTTCCCACCTTTTGGATAAAAACTACACAAAGGAAATCAAATGTCTGCAACATTCTGAATGTTCTCAAATAAGCTTTTCCTTTTCTCTCTGTACATAAAGAATGGAGCTGATTAAGTTCCTGAGTGAAATGTGCCACTTACTAATATTTTATTGAGCTAATTTCTCTCTTGTTTTTCTCAGGGAGAGGTCCTTCTAAGCCAGCGCCAAAGTTTATTGGAAATTTGATAGCTTTTATCCTAAACTTGGTGAAGTATTTTTCTTTGTGGTTCATTAGGCAAGAAAAGTATCTATATAAAAGTCTCTATTCTTACTTGGTTCTTTTGGTTCAGATTGGCCCCAAGGGCCTGGAATTTGCACGTTACTCACTTGATTACCATACCATCCGGAACTATTTGCACGTAAACCGCGCATGGGGAAAAGAAAGGTAAATTATAATGAACAATGAGCTTTTAGTAGGGCATACTGTGTCATATATTATGTTTGAAGTTTTGAGTACATGCAGAGCTGATAGGCACATGCCTTCTTACGCAAAGAAGATCGTGGGAATGTACAACAAGAACGGTGAAATCAAACAGATGTTGTCCAACAAGTGAATGTATTGGACGGTGAAGGTGGTGAAATCAGGGTGCTTCATGCATGTGAAATCATCTTTTTTCCTTTCTGTAAAGAAGGGACTAATGCCATGTATGATCATGAATTTTTGGCAATGTTCTCTTGGTAACCTAATGTAGATTGATGATCAATGCTTCTTGTCCTCGCAAATTGCGTTTGTCTGTGACAATAACCAGCTGAAAGATTTTGTGTCTGAAATTAGCTTGTTCACAAACCCATCATTTTCCCATATTAGAAAGTTCACCTAAAGGGCAGAAACAGGTGATTATCAGGATAAAAAGAAGGGGGAAGCTTTACTTACCCCTGTTTTTATACGCTTTTGTAATTGTATTATTAAAACTTTCGAAAGTGTCAATGCCAAGTCGCCATGCTTTGAAAGTTTGCAATGTCATATCTTCGTTAAGATGCAATCAGCCATGGAAATAGATTTAACAGATAATGTCAAAATTTTAAAAAATACTCGGTTTTTTTTTTGTTCTTTAGTTTTGTTTAGTTTAGTTTTTATTTTTGTTTTTGTCTTTTTTGTGTTTTTTAAATACCCATGCCGTGGGTCACTAGACCCAGGCCAGTCACGTATAGCTTTTCTATTCTTTCTTCTTTTCTTTTCTTTTTTTCTTTTGGTTTTTATTTTTTAGTCTCTAAGTTTTTAATGAAGGGCAATTTTATATTTTTATTAGTGTTACAAGGGTATAAGGGACATTTTACCTGCATACTGTCTGATTTAACATTAAACTCTAATAATAGGAGTGACTTTGCAAATTTTTAAAAGACGGTAACACGACATTGACATTTATTAAAGTTTAAGAGTATGATTACAAAAGTGCTTAAACATTCGGGGTTAAGTGAAGTTATTCCTAATTTATACAGTTAGGATCAACCAACACATTAAGCATGGGGTTTAACACATGCTTACATGACTTTCTCAAACAAATCTAATCAGCATCATCAAGGATATCGCTATGGATATATATACATACATATTTGAGTGTGTTCATTCACGCTTACCGTCTTTTATGGTGGTCTCAATTCTCCAAATGGGTCAGGTTATTTATTTGACCAATTCCTAGCTCCTTTATGTTAGAATAGTCTTATTTGTTTTTTTTTTTAATTTTCTAGTAATCTCCCATTTCCCCCTTCCCCTCTTTGAATATTAAAAAAAAAAAAAAAAAAGTTGTATATAAGGTAACATTCCAACCTTAGTGTTAGTGAATAGTGAGCGGTAGAGGAATGAATGAAGCTAGGAATGGGGTTTTGGTGAGTTGCAAGGAAAAGATGTGGGTGGCGGCCACCCCATGTGTTTCCTTCTCTTGGTAACAGTGCAGGATTTTATGAGAATTTCAGCACTACTTGAGTGAGCATTGACAATTACAAAGGTACAGTTGTAGAATTCATGTTGCAGACTGGACGACGTCGTACAAAATTCAATCAGTCAATCTTTGCTTCTTTGCTTCAGATTCAAGACACATTGAAGAAAGAGAGCCGCAGAATAGAATGCCCCTATGTAGGACTGAGACCGACTCCATTAACTTTTTGCCTCATTTTCTTCAATTTTTTTATATGAGTTTGTGGCTGTGAACAAATTTTATATGGACCATCAAGTTAGAGCTTTTCTGCATGTTTGAATGAGAGGAATGGGTTCTCATGTGGGTTGTCTTTCACTTCTAAATTTCTTTTCTGTAAGAGGACAAAAGTCTCTGTTCATTTTAGTAGAACATTGGAAAACTATTTCCTGCCAAATCTGATTGGCAAAGGAAATAAATTACGTAAAACTATTTCCTGTCATTATATATGTTTGGATGGGAGAGAGGGATTTGGTTATATGATAGCATGACAGTCGAACACTTTCCTTCAAATACAAGTCATCTCTCTGCTGCGTATCTTCACAAAAATTTGTTCTTTTTATATCAAGTTGTGTTCTTGGAACACCGAATTCACAATTTCCCATATGACTCTCATGTTCAACAAATGAAGCTGTTTTCAAATGCTGTGTTAAAATAATTATTGGATTTGGCAAATTGGAGATTTGAACTTCTTCAATGAAAACAAATGCTGGTATATTTTGAACCCCTAAAAAGCACAAGCAGGTAGTATGCAGCAGTTTTCTTATAACCTCTCACATTTCTTTGAATATAGGGAAAGTCTAAAAAAAAAATCACAAAAAATTACTTGGAGCAACTTACCTATTTCACATCTAAACATTGAGAATGTTGTAGTTCCATTCAATTTATTGGGTAACTCTTTAGCTTTCATATACATTATTTTAACATAAAACATTTTTCTTAACTCTTTTTTTTTTTGTTTTTTATTTAAAATTGTGTTAAAATTTTGTAAAAAATACGAAGGTAAGTAAAAAATTATTATTTTGTAAAGAAATAATATTTTTACTTTTATGGGAAAAGATTATAAACTACTTTAACTTTTATTTAACTTTTATATCGCATCACGAAAAAAAAAAGAAAGTAAAAAACATGTTCTGAAAAACATTGTCAGATGAATTAATGACTGCGTGGACTGAGAGAGGGATTTCCCATTTGAATCGGACTATTAAAATGTGAAACAAATATCTTTAGAATCTGAAAAACAATGCGCCTCATTTTCCTTTTTACAAAAAAGAAACCCAATTATTTTCACATTTTGGGATTTGCTTAGGAAAGGGCTGAAATTTCTGTGCTATATCTTCCTTCCTCTTGTGTTCTAAATTATTTTCTACGCAAACAGATCGCTTTCCAAACCAAAAAGAGACGTACAGAACTGCCCAAAAATCAGTCTTATTTTAGTAATAAGTCCAGGACTTCAGAAATGTGAAATGCATCTCCTATGGAGAGTCCCATTAATATTAATAGATCTCTTTTTCTGCTTTGTTTCTTCTTTCCAGCTCTTGGCAATGTCATGTGCTACACTAATGGCATCCAAAGATGCACCAGACAGGCCTTTCCTTGTGAACCCAACTGCATACAGCCCAGCCTTGCCTTTCCACCCATTTGGAAATGGGTTTTTTGGAATCCCATCTTTGGAAAAGAACTCATTTTCCTGTCCAATACAAACATTCCCAACAACATTAGATTCTGCTCATAAGTTAGACAATGAAGCCACCAAACAAATCCAATAGAGACTAATATGGGAACTATTTAGTGTTCAATTCCCTTACCTTTAGCCAGGAAGGAACATTGCTGCGATACCCAGTCGCCAGAATAACAGAATCAATCTTCAAATGCTCTCCATTAGGAAGTTCAACTCTGCCGGGGTAGAACCTTTTGATTCCACCGACAACCTTTATCTCACCAGATCTAATTTTCTGCAACGCGCCAATGTCCAGCACAGGAGTCTTTCCTGTGGTGTTCTTGAGCTGTAAAGGACCCATCGACGGCCTTCTCAGACCATATTTTTCAACATTTCCGAGACTCAACCGCGCAAGAATCAGCAATATCTTATCGACAAGCCAAAGTGGCAGCCATTTCATTAAGAAAAATGCTACTTCAAAAGTTGATTTTCCAAGAACTTCCCTTGGCAAGATATGAACCTGTGGGCCAAAATAAAATTAACCCAATTATAATCGATCTGAACAAAAGAAAATAGGAGTGGTTGTAGAATAACCATATTTAATGGAAGATTAATGCTATTTTGTATATATACTGCTATACGACAGTCATGTAATTGAGACGATGTGACAGTAAAAATCAAATACATTTGGATCAACAAGTTGAACTTGTAAAAAAAGAAAAAACAATGACTAATTTTTACTATTACATCATCATTTTATTGTACGGTAATCATATAACAATTAATTATTAAATATCATAAATCTTAATGAAATTTCTTTTCGAGTAATACTACATGCTCCATTTCCCATCCCATTGGGCTTAGTGCTTACATCAGCCTTTATTAAAAAGCAAAAAGAAATTTAACGACCGACGAGTACTACCATATTAATTCAATAAATTAATAGTGAGATGAGAGTTAGAGTATTTAGAATTACTGGTTTCTTTTACTTACCGGGCCTCGAGCAACCATTGATGGTTCTGCATTGTAGTTGCAAAGATCAAGGGAGACTTCCATGCCTGAATTCCCACAACCAACAACTAATACACGCTTCCCACTATAACTCTCGCCGGATTTGTAGTCACAAGCATGCATGACGTCGCCACCAAACTCTTCCAAGCCTTCAAACTCCGGCACCACTTTCTCTGCATTCTCACCGGTGGCCACCACGAGCCACCGGCAAATGTACTCAACTTGATCGCCAGGGTTTGAACTGCTTTCTCTAGTGGTTTGGACCCTCCACAAACCAAAAGTTTCGTCATACTTAGCTGACTGCACTGTCTCATTGAAACATGGGCTTATGTCGAAGTGTTCCGCGTAGGATTCCAGGTAGTCGATAAACTGATATTTTGTGGGATATTCCGGGAACTCCTCCGGGAATGGAAAGTTGGGTAGTTGACAAAATTGCTTGGGGAGATGAAGCTTGAGGCGATCATACGTGCGGTTTTGCCATAGAGAGGCAATGCAGTTGGCTCGTTCGAGGATAATGAACGGCACGCCTTGTTCTTTAAGGCAAGCACCAACGGCTAAACCTGATGGGCCGGCCCCGACTATGACCGGTCCGTTCACCCATATGCATCGACGGGAAACAAAGTCGCCGTGATCAGAAGCCTGAACCATTGGTAGCATATTAATGAGACAAGTGCTCGGCATCATGCAGTACTATATATGTAATTTATGTGGGTTTTGGGATCGGAGAGATCGATGGTTGGTGAAAGTTAATGGTATAGCTAGCTAGGCTAAGTAGTAATAGAAAAGAAGACAAGAGACTCTGTTTACCAAATGAAGGAAATAGTTTGATCTATGTGGAAAGCTATAGAGATGCGACAAAGAGGAGTGGAGAAGGGGAATAAAATGTAATTTGTTTGAAGTTATGTGTGGAGGGGGAAAGAGGGATGGAGAGATTTAAATAGGGAGGGGTCATAGCCATGAGAGCAGCATGTGATTGGGATTTGAAAATGATATAAGTCCTTCTCAAATGATAAGCTTGTGGCCGCCTTCTTTTGTTTACTACATTCAACTTTACCTAAACTACTAATTCATTCTTTTTTAAAAATAAATAAAAAAAATTTCCCAATCATGTCATTTAAGGGTCCTCCAAATTTTGGAAGCTATATTCATACCCATGAACCTTAATTAGAGGGTCTTGTTTTGGTCAACCCCGGCCAATTTAGCTTATTGTGACCACCAAACCTACTATCAATATATATATCCTACTTGATCATCTGTGTCCTATTTGGTACAGTGGCTTCCAGTGAGCACATGGTTGAGCAGCTTCTTTTCAAGGGTTGGTTCCTTCAAAGATAAAAGCCCCTATAATCCTAGCTAGCTCCAGAAATCCAAGCCTGCCTTTGTCCAACCATTTTGTCTGCCCCAGTTTGAATAATACAATTGTCAAAATTCAATTTGAATACGTACGTTGCCACATCCAACCAACTTAATTTGATTGCATGCAACTTTTCAATGTCCTGAAATTCAAAAAGAAAAACAGGGACTAAGTTTTCGTTTATCACTATAGGAGAGTTTACCCATATATATATATATATGTTTAATTTATTGCTATATATTCGATCCTATTTGACAAATATAGAGTTAAAAGACTAAAATAGGAACCATGACCAGCCGTAAAAATGATACTCTAGCTAGCATTTTCTTTTGTTGAGTATGACTCTAGAGGGTAGAGGGAGGTCGAAATTATTGACCTCCTATGAGACGTACCCGATTTTACTATTTTTCATTTAGATTTGATTACGATTTTTGTAATCTCTATATTAAGGGTTTTTTTTATAAGTTTATTATATTTTTTACTTAATCTAAGTTTACTTGTTCACCGCTCTTAGTTTCTTTAGCTATAAATAGAGAGTATTGTAATACATTTAATGTAGTCTTGAGGGTCAATGTTAGTTTCTTTCTCTCTCCACTTCCGCTCTTCTCTCTTTTTCTTTCGTGTACGTTATTTTTTCACCGCTTCCGCGCGCGCTCTTCTCTTTTCTATATTTTATATTATATGAAACTCTACAGCTGACATTCAATTATTCCCATCTGGTCATCTTTCAAGTCTCGTATTGATAAAGATTGGTCATGCAGATCGACTGTGGTCTATATGAGAAACATCGAGTATTTACGAGTGATTGTAATCTATATATAGACAAACTTCTTCTTTGTGTACAAATTAAATTGCCCAATCGCTTTCGATAAACTGTATTCCATTAAGATTTTCAGGTCAGAACGTACAACTGAACAAGCTAAGAGCCTAAGAGGTTCATCAGGTTCACTACATTCTGAATATGGTGATCTCACTGTCTCACAGAAGGATACCATGCATTAATGGTGCACCAATAAAAGTACTAACAGCAAAAACTTGTCGATCATTTCTTGGGGCCAAGTGGTAGCTAGGCAGATCGAAGACATAGCTAACACAAACTTTGTAATTTGAAAAGATCTTTCCGAAAAGAGCTAGTAAACACTGTGTCATGATCATTGACAATTGTGGAAGGTAATCCATGTAGCTTAAACACATGCTATTGTTGCTGTTGGGCAAAAATCTGCCCATACCCGCGGCCTCTAATAAACTTTCGGTAGTACCCACTCAACCCTTAAAAACAACTAAAGGAATTGCACATAATTTAATGTGATAATAGCTAATATGGCTTAACAGAATAGGATTCTCATCATTTCAAGTGAATTAGAAATGATTCATTTTATTGTCTAAATTAATTAGATTTTACGAATCTAATAATGTATATGTTGCTACGTACTGAGTATGTTGTCACATCATTTAAAATTTTTAAATGATGTGACACCATGCATGCATACTATTAAATGTAATAAAATAAAATCTTGATCGTAAAATGGAGATGACATATATTATATATATCCTTCATCCAGATGGAACACGATTGTTGATCGACAATATTATATATGGAGACATGGTACATATATGACAAAAACAATTTGTAGATGATAGAAAAATAGTTGGTTTTTTTTTTTTTTTTTTTTTTTTTTTTTTTTTTTTTTTTTTAAATGAGAAAACGAAATATTTGACCCGAAGGCTAATAGAAATGTCTTATATTTTTGTGTTTGGCTGGACAAAGGTGAAAAGTTCAACTTAAGTTCGTTAATTAACTCTAGAAAATTAAATTGATTAATTGGACACAACGATTTTGGGCAATGGAAACAACAAAGGTCTTTAATTATGTTCTCTTTCTTTTTAAATAAGGCTTGTAGAACCGAAAATTGAAATATTAATTAGGGGTTAAGTGAAGTCTCTCCTAATTTGAATTATATAAGAAAACCTTGCTACAAATCATATAAGCATAAATAGATTTGGGATGTGATGATGCGGTTGATCACATGGTCAACCTTGAACAATAGGTGTTTGTAAGAGCATCTCCAGTAATAATAGCCAAAATAGGTATTGAAAAAGTACAAATCTCTACTTTAATTACTATTTTTTTTTATACTCTCTCCAACACATTATCTATTCTACTCTTTATTTTCTTTAAATATTATTTTGTATGGAAGAGAGTGTGAAAGAAGAAAAGGAAGAGAGAGAAAATAATAAAAAACTGTTTGTAGTGTATGTGAATAGTGAATAGGCTCTTCTACCTATTTACTATTCACACTAGAAGAAAAAATTATATTTTGCCTATTCTATTGGAGACGAAAAATGACTAATAATAGTCAAAATTAACTATTATGAGTTATTTACCTATTATGTAGTTGGAGATGCTCTTAAGAGTGAGCAACAAAAGGCTAGCTAGAGACTTGCCAAGGGTCCCAATGAGAAATATCTCCGATACTTAAGTTAGGAAGAACAATTAATGGATTTCTTAGAGAGAGTGTGAGAGCTAGAAGAGAGTATAATGTGATTTGCATGCAGTGCATGTGTATGTACCTGGATGGGTTGCATGCCCCCTCTCATGTGAAGTGCCTACGAACAATGTATGACTTTCGCCAAGTGTCATTTGTTGGCGTTAAATTAGTGCCTCTAAGCAAGATATGCCCTTGGTATCGTTTGCTGATGGGGTGTGATCACCTTGGTCGATTATGGTGCCGAATTCCTTGCATGTTGCCAGGCTGCAGCTATTATCAAGTTTCATGCCGGATTGCATGCTCACGGGTAGGCTAAGGGTGTTTGGTTTCTCACATAGAATAATGGGACAGTTAAGACAAAGTAGTACGGAGAGTTATCCTCTACATCACATCCTCAGTCGATATCTACGTAACCGGAACATTAGCTCCTATGGCCTGATCGGGGCCGTTGTTTGGACCTAACCTCCCGAGCCAAAACTGTAGCCCTGGCCCGCATTCTCAACCTGGGCTAACTGGATGGATATATATGGGATAACACGATGCACCCAGTAAATAAATTATATATATATTGAGCGTTTAAAGGACCTAGATTTTGTTTCATTATTACGAAAACAAACGTCGTGAAAGACAGGATATGGAAAGCACGTACAGCAGGATTAAATCTCGGGAAACGAGTTTAAGCAACCATGCTCTTGTCCCTACTCCAAGACCTATGGTTCAGATTGGATTCAAAAAGAGCCACTTGAAATTAAAAACATCAATCTTTTAAATTCAACGTTTCCAATAGATGCAACGCTGACGAGAATAGGCATGCATGCACGGTGCACCCACGTGGAGAAGGTGATTTTGCATTAATCCTTGATTTGCAGCTGCACCTCATGTAGCCTATAAATTGGAATTTGGAACCATGTTCATATATAATCTACACCTAATTACCTTAAGTTCTTGCCTTGGCCCTTGGAACAAATTGTTTCTGGGCCACGAAAGTCAATTTTCTCCCCCACCGAATTCTACCCTAACTATATGGTGTGAGATGACAAGGATAGAGATATGTATCATGGGGGAAAAAGAGGTGCCTCACGTGCTTGCAACCCTGGTTTCACGAATTGAACTAAATAAATTATTTTTGTGCAAAAATGAGGAGGTACGTGGTTTGGGATCTAGTCTTTGGAATGTGTAAGAATTATCATTTCAAAATCGTTATGGGCTCTCCAAGACAATTGACAACCCACTCATCATCTATATGCATATATATTTGTATGGAATTAAGCACACCCACGAATCCACGATTGTGTGTGTGTGTGTGAGAGAGAGAGAGCTTTAAAGAAATCCTACTTTTAATTAATGATATATCATCACAAAACTAAATAATTCATTATCTTCCAAAAAAGAGTGATATAAGATTCCATTTTAACTATATATATGGATTTCACTTTTTTTTTTTTTTTTTAAAAAAAAAGAAAAGATACTAATGGAAGCATTGCTTATCTAACATGCATGATTGATCATATATATGGAGTTCTTTAAAAAAAAAAAAAAAAACATACAAAATTCTTTTTCAAATGGTTATGATTTTTTTCCCGCATGTATTGTTATTAATAATTATATCTAGAACTAGAACAATTGCATCTTCAAGTAAATATTTTGATGTTTATTAATTATTAATTTTTTTTTAAAAAAAGAAAATCTCATTTAGACTTTTCACTTTTATTTATATCAAGCCGGCCATAGAGAGGAAAGAGAGATCTGTCCATATTCCATTCAGGGTCAAACAGGGATGTGTACATGTAGCTTATATTTATCTAGCTTGCCAGCCTGGCAAAGGCACTTTTGAGGCAGCTTATGATGAGAGGCCCTAGGCTTCAGCTTGGAGTCAAACAACATTCCTTATAGCTACCAATGGATAATACAGCTCTCTCTCTTTTTTCCTCCTCATTTCTTTCAAAATTAGAGGTTCAAGAAATATATACTTTTTGTGGAGGGATGTGCTTCAGATTGAGCAAGCATGCTCGTCAACCGAAGACCACTAGCAGATCCAATTCTGCATGCAAACAAGTTGCAACAAGATGGCTGCTTTCCTGAGGATATCAGTGGCTTCCAAGAAATTCTCTGGATAATATTCTTCGATTAGCTATACTAAGTTGAAGCTAAATGATATCTTGAATCTTGATGGCCAGTTAATTATGATATAGCTGGCCGGAACGTCTCATTAATTAATTAAGGTATAAGGACCTTCCAAGAAGCTCGATCACTGGACAATGTGTTCTTAGAAAGTGAGCCTTAATTAATAGTAAGTTTTATTATAATAATAACCAGAACCTTAGTATAATGAAAGCAACAATGCTTTGACATCATGACCATACATGTGGAATTGGTTCTGTTTTCACATCTTTAACATTACTTTTATATAAAAATTATAGGAGTAATGTCACTCTTCACACCCAATTTCTATCAACTTATGTGATGTGTATTAATTAAGTAGTTTTTCTTTTGTTTTTCTTAAGTGACTGATTGATATGAGAAGCCACTTAAAATACATAACGTCGATCAGCTGATATGAATGAGTGTGAAGATCGAGTAGTTCAAAATGGAGAGATCGAGATGAGCAAATTAAAATAAAATTTATATAGAAAAGGGTTTAAATAATAACTACAAGGAATCCTTTTTGCCCTATGTCCCTGGCCTACTTTCCCTATTTTGATTGAGATTTTCAATATATTTAAACGAGTAGTCTTATAATTCCCACTTGCTCATGGTGGGCTGCACAATCCTTTTGGATCGTTTTGCCCTTGCAAGGCAATAAAAGAAAGGAAAAGTAACAAACGGCTGATCATGATCAATACATGCAGGTTTCCAAAGTAAAATAAGCTTAATTATACAAATGGTGATCGAAGGGAAAGGGATGGTATATCTACCATTAGATTTATTAATCAAAAGTAAAATAATGTCCCTTTTAGCAAAAACAAGGGACAACAGTAACATGAGGAATCATACATAATATAGGATATTCGATCGATCACCATGGTGCTAATAATTAATTAAAAAAGCATTACTAGTGATAAGCAAGTAATCAAGTTTTGGATGAAATCCACTAATCGAGGAAACTACAAGACATACACAAAACCATATATAAAATCTTCTATGCTTGATGATCGTAGCTAGCAAGAACAAATTTTAATAATATCAATTAACCTAATTCGATCTCCTTGATCAGAACTCAATTCATGAAGTTCTCATTGGACCATTTTTATGCTGTAAAAGTTGTAAGTATATATATATATATATATATATATATATATATACCATCGTCAATATCACTACAAACACCATTCACAAACAGGCTAGGGAAATATATAATAATGCTTATTATTCCTATATCAATCCTTTTTTCAGCCATTGTACAGGCTCTAGCTTAAAGGGTTGATATATATGTGGACAGGACACACTTTTTAATTCTAAAGCTGATTATGCTGTGGCAGTGGCACAAAAGTAAATAATTACCCTTCCACCAAGGGCACGGCCAGCTTGTTTAATTAGGAAAAGATTTGTATAATTAATATCACTTCCTCTTTTGTGGCTGATAATGACTATATATCACGTACAAATGAATGTACGTATGGTAAACTTACTACGGCAAATGTATTCTCATGGACCCCATCTCAAGAATACCCCCTCCCAAAAAA
Organism: Alnus glutinosa; assembly: GCF_958979055.1. Taxonomy (NCBI): domain Eukaryota; kingdom Viridiplantae; phylum Streptophyta; class Magnoliopsida; order Fagales; family Betulaceae; genus Alnus; species Alnus glutinosa. The sequence continues at coordinate 12,245,547 of NC_084886.1, forward strand.
AAAAAAAAAAAAAAAGCAGAAGTCAAGCTGCCGATCGAGCTTCATCACCTATTAAAACAAATTACAAGAGCAAATTCAAAAAAATCAGAAACAAATCACAAATATAAACACCTTAAGCTAGCATGCAAACTTACATAATCAGTGAGTTAGTGACCATAAAACACTTAACAATCAACAATAATCAAGTCAATAATCAATAACATGGTAACCGGCCTATTAAAAAGACAACAAATCCTTAATTCAGTTCATATATATCGAATAATATAAGCATCATAAGCACAAAACTTACATATCCAGTGATCCTTAGTAAGCATAAAGCGCGCACTTCAAAACCAACAAATCACCAAAGTAAATAACCAATATATAGCAAGTTAACCTATATATTACAAAATAGCAATAACAATGAATTAATATCACAAAGTAGCATCATAAGTACAGAAATATTTAATTAGCATAAACACTTACAGAATCAGTGACTTAATTAGTGGGCATAAAAAACTTCAAAATCAACAATCACGAAGTCAATAAGCAATAACAAGTTAACCTATTAAAAAAAAAAAAAAAAAACCCGAGCAATTCTAACAATCAGATCATATCACATTTTTACCATCATAAGCATGATAACTTACAGAATCAGTGACTGAGTAAGCACACCAAAAAATACTCCACGTACAGCACAACAAAAGCAAAATACCAACAATGAGCATATAATATACCAAGTACCAACAGAAAGTAAATACCAATAGAGGGGGATCACAGTTCATATACAATAAGAAAGCAACCTGTTAAAAGACAAAGCAAATAAAAGTTAGTCTCCCGGCCCTCTTCAGCAGATCGAAGTAATAAATTAGAGAAACTAATCATAAAGAAGAGTCAGATCCCAATAACTATGTACGTACAAAAAATGGTTATTGAGAGTAACTACGTACACAAGTAACTAGGGTAACACAACCTCTACAAAAAAATGGTTATTGGGAGTAACTACGTACACAAGTAACTAGGACGACACAATCTCCACAAAAAATGGTTCCTCTTACAAAAACACTAGATATTTTTTTGGAAAAAATACACTTAGCCTACTAAACTATCACAACATTTTCAACTATGCTTTTGTATGTTCAACTCGTATAATAAATGAGCTTGAAAATATATTCAAGCTTTATTTGTTTAATTAGTAAAACAATTCCAAGTCAAGCTAATATAATCCGAGCCGAGCCCAAACTTATTCGGGAACGACTTTGTTCATTTACCGCCTTAATTGGCATTATGTTCTAATTAAGTTTAAGTAGGAAGTACTCATTTTTGTTTGAAATATATATTTTATAAAGACAAACTAGGTGTTTGGCTTTCCTAGTACTACAACATATCCGTGAACTTTTCCTATGAGTAATGTTACTATTTGCACTCATTTATTAAATAAATTTGACATTGGATGACATAGCATATTTTAAGTAACTTTTCATGTCAATTATTTAAAGAAAAATATTACTTAAAATATGTCATATCAACCGGTATAAAGTAAGTGCATGTGAAGAGTAGTATTATTATTCCCTATAAATTTTGCTTTGATCTAACTAATAAAAGTTCTGAATTAATTACCCCATTAACAATAAAATTAATTATACTAAATGCATGTGATCCCATTTAAGCTTATGGCAAGTGTTATCAAAATTTGGCGGTGCCAAAGCAAATCAATCATTGGGATTTATTTTTTGGCACACATAAGAACTTCCGGACAATCATTTGCCTTCATCAATAATGAAGGTTTTTAACTCCTTTTTATATATATTTTTTTCTCATTATTTATTCATTTGTAGAGTCTGGTTAGAATGAATCTCTTATTGCCAAAAAAAAAAACAGAAGAAAAAGAAGTGATGTTAAAGATTAAAGAAAGGATATCAAGTAATTAAAGGACAAATGAAAAAGGGGCCGGCCGGGATATCTGAAATCATTCATTTGACTACGTAGCCTCATTCTCTTGCTATATATATATATATATATATATATATATATATATATATATATTCCCCAATTTATATAACACAGTTTTCGATAATTAGATTCTGCTAATGAGGTCGGTTAAGAAGTTGGAATGAATGAAGTCAATTTCTATGTAGTCATCCAAGTACTATGGCAGGGATAGGTAGCACTAGGCACAACCAAAATCTTTCTTGCGGCACCAACCAGCTGATCTAGATTTTGTTTTCTTTTCTTATGCATTTATTTTGTCTGCCCAACCTAATCTAGTGCCTTGACTGCCTTCGATCTCCCCCACGGGGAGAGACACGATTTGTGCTCTTAATTAACTAATTAATTGGTTTGTTTTTCTTAATGTTTTCCATTGGAAGGGGAGCGGGGGGACGAACATCGTTCTGGAACGGTAACATGTATCAAATGGTGGTTCTACCGACCAATTCAATGAATCTCAGTATTTAAATAAATAAAAAAGAAAAAAGATATATATGATTCAAAAAGATACTGTTATAGAAGGATCGAGGACCATGCCATCTTGCATGCATGCTCAAATCCCCGGCCTAGAAACATGCATGAGGCATACAGTTACTAATTTATTTATTTTATTTTCTGATTAATATTTAGCCAGTTACTATAATTTATTAATTTGCTCAATATATAATATTTAAAAGACATTAATTTTGATATATGTACGAAAGCAACTAACTCCATAACTGTAATAACTGAATGGCATGCCTAGCTAGCTTCATATAATAAAGTAATTAATATATATAAATATATATAGTCAAACTGTTCCCCCAATTGTGCGAGAGAATAATCAGGTGTGAAACATGGGAAGCCATGTGATCACATGAATGTTGGAAGAGTTGGGTAAGACCGTTGGTGAGAGTTGGAAACGGTCAACAAACGCATTTAATGAAAATTTTCCAAATAGAAGACCAGCAGCATGTGCTTCCAAGCTAAATGATTAACTCTGTAGGAATTATTGACCAAACCGGCCTCACCTCTGCATGCTTTTGCAGAAATGCATGTTAATATAAATCTTTCTATTCTGATTTTGGATTGGATTCCGCTTCCTTTATATATATATAGGATTGGGTTCAACTCTTTATTAATATTACACATAACTTTGGGTTAGCTAAATAGCTAGATGAGCATTTTGACAGACCCATCGTTTGATTACCTGCCCTTCATAGTTCGTATATACCCTTTATTGAGTATACATGTATGAGTGTAAAAAAGATTGAGTCTAATATTAGAAAGATGGAAGAAGTGTGAGTGGATAATATAACATAGTTGATCGAGCTCAAACTTATAGGCTTAAGCTTTAGGTTGTGTGGTGTCTCAACATGCTATATTATGGGCTCACTAATTAAAAAGACTCTCAATGTGCATGTCAATCTTTCTAGCACCTTCATCTATGAAATCTTCTTGGTGACATTTTGATTAATACGCTAGCCACGCCTAATTGGCTCAATGGAGCAACATGTCGTTGTCGCCTTCTAAGGCCTTGCTTTCTCAGTGTTACCTCAACTTTTGACAACCCCATTAATTATAGCTACTAGAACATCTAATTCTTTTCTTCTAAATAAGAGTAGAAAAATTAGATGAGAGAGCGTAAAAACGTTGACTTCGGGGATGCCGGATGGAGGGCTTGGTTACCGACAAGCCTTAAAGGCCTCTATTTAAATTCTCATGGATCCATTGGCACACCAATCATCCAAAGAAATTTGGGGCCTATTGGAGGGCTTGGATTACCAATAGGCCTCAAAGGCCCGGAGAACCCAATAGACCTCCAGTACCATCAAGACCCATGGGTCACCGCAGGTCCAACTATCCACAATCCGACTAACTGCCAAGATTCGAATGCACATTAACCCAAGTATAGCGCCTAGCAGCCGATTCTCCCTCTACCAGCTCAGCTAACTACCTGTAATGCCATGCCATGCATCCCTTCCCGATATTCTAGGGAGGGAATTTCCTCGTCAATAATAACTTATTGGCGGAAATCCTTAAAACGACAGCCTATATAATGGAGGAAATGACACTCACCCACGTATGCAATTTTGACCCTAGCAAAATGCTACCTAAATTCTCCCTTAGCTTATATTCACTGACTTGAGTATCGAAGTGGCTTCACCGAATCCCACCGGTGAACCCCTCTAACTATATTTCTCTCTCGAATATCTCCTCGATCTCTAATGGGTGGCGTGAGGTCACTATAGGTCATAGCATCAACACGGGGAAAGAGAGAGGTTGTGTATAATATTGCCTTGCAGATCTAGTTTGGATGAACACTAATCTGTCATAAATGAACCCAAATATGTTATAGGTGAACACAAATTTGTGAAGGTAGTCCAAGCACTACTTCATCATGATTGAACCCCATTTTGTCCGCCACAGCTGAAAGTAAATAACGTAAAAGACTTGCTTTTTATAAACTTTCATGCATAGGTAATACTGAAAATACTGATATGAATACTAAAATATTGAGCTACTGGACTTTACTGCCTAACTGTTACTAGTTCTTCCCTTTGGCCTAACACAACAACAAAAAACCATTATCATCTACTCAACAACATAATCAGAACCTCAAATCTACCAAACCAGCTCACAATTAAAATATTTAACAACCACCAAAACCCTAAATATCAAATCACAACGATATATATCAAACTCCTTCAAAAACTTCACCCCACAACTTCAAATTAACAAAACAATCACATATAAGGTCAACAAAACGTTAACAACCATCATCTAACAAAATCTCAACAACAATACTTCAAAAACCAATAATCGCTCGAGCGGAGAAAATCGGTTCGAAAACTACCTCTTGAAATTTCCTTCACTCCAAGCTTGCTCTTCTTTTTCTTCGTCTTCTTCTTCTTCTTCTCTCTCTCTCTCTCTCTCTCTCTCTCTCTCTCTCTCTCTCTCTCTCTCATCTGGAGGAAATAAAGGAAATGTTTTCCTTATAATCTCGGTCGTCAGTTCTTTTCCTGCTCGTGGATAAAACTTAAACTTGGAGATTCCCTTTCGTTTAAAGGACTTCCAATCCCATTCGTACAAGATGCCACAGATTTTAATTATTAAAGACTTAACTGAAAATCTTAACGTTTTTTCAACCAAACGCGCCTACGAGCTTTACCTTACTCCATGTGTTTACATCATAATATGCTTTTATTTATGAATAATATGCTTTTATTTATTCATGTATTTACATCATAGTATTTTCTTACATGGAATGCTACAACATCCAAGTCTTTGCGCATGGCCTGGGTGGTATAGAATGGGCAGCCAACCACCCCTTAAAAATTGTCTACAAGGAGTTGTTAGATGATAAGAATCTAAAAAAATATTTTCTCCATTTGAAGCCCCCTCGTGATGGATTTTCAGCTGAGAGAGGTAATTACACGTTTCTATTTTTATCTTAGACGTTGCATTGATCGATTTTCCATTTTCTAATGTCTTTCCCATCCTTAGCAGGAGTGCTTTCACATGATCCTCGAGTCGTAGTCAGGAAAATGAAGTTTGTGGCTTGAGGTTTAGAGGAGACTGAAGTTAATTTAATGCCCCGAATTTATAATTCCTATAAAATAAAAATGGGTACACTACTCTGATGTATGAGATATGAGATAGGATGTACATTAGGTTTATATTTTAAAGGAAATCATGATGGTATCTTTAAACCGCATCCTTAAAGGTAAGAAGATTATTCTCGTAGAATTTTTATTATGTGAAATTCCGATGACAAAAATTTATAAGGCCGGGGAGGATGTAATACCCCAGGTTGTAACAATCTAATAGGAGGATTTATCAGTGGCCTTAATAAGTGGATTTTCAGTCATTTAAAATTTGATTATATCTCCGTCTCTCAATTCGACAAAGTGTCATTCAAATTGCTCCCTCGATCTCTGACTGAGGATTCAAAGCATAAGAAACAGTGCAACTCCGCAATTATTCTCTAAGTCGTGTGGATCACAAAATGGATCTATGATTTCAAGTCCACTGTCTTGGCTAAGGAATTACTTTTCTTGTTCTTGACCGTCTTCAATCTTCAGCGAAAAGCTTCATGTGATTTCAACACCGATGCACTGTGCACTGGCCGACAGGCCTCTTGACAATTCCAGTTCCTAAGACCAAATAAAAAAAACCACAGAGGATCTAGTCTTTCATATGCAAAGTAATTAGTAAGTTTTGACTCTCTCAAACGGTTTTCTCTTTTTCTTTTTCCTGGGTGAGATTGAAAGAGATTAATTTGAGCATTGTTGAGGAAAAAAAACACCGCTTGCCCCTTCCCTTGTGCAGTGTGAAGATTTTACAAATCAAATCAATAACTCTATTGTCAGCATTGTACTTGGTTTTTGTAAAAACTATAACCTTTACTTAACAAATAGCATGACAGCATGTTGAAGAGTCCACAGCGTGTTGGTGAGTCCATGTTTAAAATTTTTAAAATATTTGACAAGAGTCCTAAGGTCATCTCCAGCATAGGCTACTTTAGCTGAAATGGATAAATTTAACTTTTTTGCTCTTTTCTCCTCTCTAGCAGAATGGCCAAAGTAAACTTTTTCATCTAACATTGAACAGTGAATAGGTAGAGTTGCCTATTAACTGTTCACCCAAGTCAAAATTTTTTATTAATATTTTCTCTCTCCCCCCTCTCCCTCTTCGTCCCTCTCCATCGATCTCTCTCCGTCATCCCCATCTCTCGGCGATCGGAGATCCAGATGTTAGACTTCTTGCCGAGGTAGGAGCTTATTGCGGAAGCGACGGAAAACGACGGTGTCGAGGACATTGATGTTGTCAGGGGGAGGCGAGCGACGCATCTGGGCGTTGGCCAGGTGGAGCACCAGGTGCTCCCGCTGGTTCCGCACGGCTCTGATTCCGATGGGTATGATGTTGTACTGCTCCGATTCCGCCAGTGCAGTCCGCGACTGGGCCGGAGAAGGCCGCTGCCGATGGCTCATGGCATAGGGGAGATCTAAAAAAAGATGGGGTTGGCCGGTTGTTAGGGATGGGGACGGATTAGACGGAAGAGATAGAAAGAAAATAAAACAATTAAAAAATATGACAAAATAATATTTTAAGGAAATGAAGAGTAGAATAAAGTATATTGTTTGAGTGTTTTTAACTGTTGGAATAGCTAAAATAAATATTTGTAATTTTTGAATCGCTACTTTAACTTTATCTGCTGGAGATGGCCTAAGAGTAGAAAGCTATATCCATTAGGGGTGGGGTGAAAAGTTAACGTTGTCGGAGCCATGATATTGAAAATAGTGTTTTTATAAGGATGGTAGAAAAAACATTGGGGTTGCCAAAGACCCTCCCGTAGGTCCGCCCCTGCCGACAGGGGTCTGTATGACTCTGTCTATCGGTACGACAAAGCATCAATCAAATTGCTCCCTCAAAGCATAAGCAACAATGCAACACCAATATTCTCTAAGTCGCGTGGATATTGAAATGGATCTTTGATTTCAAGTCCAATGTCTAGGCTAAGGAATTACTTTTCTTGTTCTTGGCGACTTGGCATTCTTCAATCTTCTATGAAAAGCTCCATATAATTTCAACACCAGTGCACTATGCACTGGCCGACAAGCCTCTTGACAGTTTCAGTTCCTAGACCAAAAAAAAAAACACAGGATCTAGTCTTTCAGATGCAAAGTAATTAGTAAGCAATCTCTGACTCTCTCAAACGGTTTTCTCTTTTTCATTCTCCTGGCTGAGATTTGGCAAATCAAATTAGTAACTCTATAGTCATCACTGTACTTGGTTCTTGTAACCTTTGCTTAACAATCCACTTTTATTTTTTTTAAAAAAAAAAAAAACAAAAAAAAAAGAAGTAGAAAGCTGAAACCATTAGGGGGTGTGAAAAGTTAACGATGTCGAGGCCATGGAATTTATAGAAATTAATATTTGGAGTTGCCAAAACCCCCCCCCCCCCCAACTAACACGTAGGTCCAATCTTCTTCTTCTTCTCTTCAAATGGCAAACATTTTGCATACTGGCTTCAAGTAGGGCTCGTTGCGACCTCCACCCTATCCTCGCCCAAATAGATGAAGGTTTGGATTTTTCTGTCCAAGGCCAACCTAAGCTTTAAATGCAATCCAACCTTGTTAGGTCCAGAAACCTACTTTAAGCAAGAAGGTCCCATCTTTCTTTCTTTCTTTTTTATTTTTTATTTTTTTTAATATATCCTGCAAGGACCCTGCTAAATAATTTGGTATTTCTAGAAATTAATAATCCCGATTAGACACAAAAGAATGTTTCATCAATATTAGTTTCATATACAGTATTGAAGTATAGATCTTAGCCTATCCCTGCTACCAAAATATTTCATCCTTTAATGGAAATAGCTTTACATTGCTGTTCGGCTGTGGAAAACTTACAAAGCATACAAAACTCCTTGTTCAGACCTGTCTCACAAATGAAGAAAACAAACCAACTACACTATCTCGACATATTCTGTTGCTTTGTACATTATGTGGGGGACTGGAACAGCACTTAAGATCAGCTCCTCCCACCTCACTATTGATAATTTTCTTCCCTCTACCATCCCTACAAAGAATGCTGGCCCCGGCCAAGTGACCCATTACTAAGAAAAAAAAATGAAAGGAAAATGCAGAAGAAAACAAAGTGCACTCAAGAGTAAAACCTATCCCTGCCCCTTTAACTATCTGAACCAGCCTAATGAACTTTTACATTTCTATTTTGAATAATATTGAACTCCAGGGCAGCGGATGTCACAATGAAGGGGGAAAAATATAAAAAAAGGATAAAAAAAACAAAAATGGGGGGTGAATTTACAGTGTGGCATTGACCAGAGTCGAATCTTCAGTCAAATCTTTGACAAAATGCTAAAAGAACCACGGCCTTAATCCTGTAAAAATTGGAAGGCTGGATTCTTCAAGAGTTCTGCAGGAGGCCTTATATCAGAAAAATGCTTCTCTTGAAGGGAACAGGAAATGTCGTCAACTGAGAAAGGATTGCTGCATTCAAAAACCATAATTACTGGGAGTTTGGACATCAGTTTCTACAAATTTTCTTTTTCCCTCGACCAATTGATTCATTCTAATAATATAAAATGGAAACACGGGAGTACTGTCATTTTCAAATATGTGCGTGTGGCCGTGTGGGTGTGGGTGTGGGTGTGGGTGTTTTGTCTGTCTGTGCGCATGAGTGTCTCTATCTTTATTGTTTTAACCAAAAAAAAAAAATCTACAGTTAGAATTGTTTGTATGTAAACCTGGAATTATCATCCAACAAAAAAGAGTTGCTATGATCATTATTGGAGTCCTCTGTCATTAGAATCTTCATGCTGGAAATGACCTGCACAAATAACAGGTACGGCACCACTTTAATAAGTATATATAAAGTGGTTATTTTCTCTAACCTACACATGCGTGTGCACGCACATATATATACATACTCACAAACACCACATTAATAACTATGGAAAAGGAAATAAAATATCTTGGAGCAATTGGAAAACAATATTTTTATCAATTTGTTTTTCTTGACTTACATCTGGTGATACACTTCGAGTGTTGTAATTGTCATCCCAGTATTGTGTACATATTCTGTAAAGCTGGTGAACACTCAGGATCTGAAGACAGCAACCAATAATGTGTGAGGGAAACATGTCCAAAATATTTCTAAAACTGCAGCCTCGGTCTATCATTTTAAACTCCAAAAATTTACAATTCCTTTACAAAAGTAAAACACTCCACTATTATTCAAGAAGCTTCATTATTATATTAACTTCAAAAGACATGCTTTACTCCTTTTCTTTTCTGTTCCTCTTGTTAACTTCAAGTATAAACAAAACATGCTGGTTTCACGCTCAGTTTAGTATTTGGCTTTTCTTCGGACCAAATCTCAATGAAGCCAATAATATCCTGTGACTGTGTGCACAAGAGAGACTTACAGGACAGAGGTCATTTGCAATTTCGTCGTAGGAAATTCTAGACTTTTGGTGTATAACCTGCAGACAAAATGTTACCCAAATTAAGTTAGCGTTGACATATCCATTTCAGTGAAAGTAGTTAGTAGTTAATGCATAATGTTCATATTTGATACCACCAACAAAAGCAAACCTTTTGTTAAGGAAAAAGGCTCATAACCATGTGAAATTGCATTAATAAATGTATTCCCTTACAATGCCAAATACAACTTAAGATCATGCCTACTAAAATATTTAATATGAGAGTTATAGATGGTCATAGTGAGAATGTAAACATGACAAGAGACTCCACTTTTTTGTCTCGATCTACCAATTATACAGGAAGTTCCAGACAAGGTTCCGAAGTGCTGGGAACAGTAGCAACGTAAAGTCATACCCATTATATTAAGGTGATTAACCTCCCTTAGTTTTGGATTTGCAACTTTTGATGAATGCTTCACAATACAGATGTCAACAATCCAGTCCAGGCTTTAAGACATCCTAAACTGATCCAAAACACTAACCTCTTCATCTAAGTTCTAAATGAAGACTACAAACAATGAAATGACAGATTAACCAAAGCAGACTACGATGACCTATTTTCTTATAAGTAGCAGATGACAACTTCTCCACATTCAATGTAAATTTTGAACATGTATTCTCCCCTAGAATAATGAATGCAGCAGTTGATAAGCCAGCACGCTCTTATGACAACAACTCAACAACATCAGTTCCACACCTCTGTCATAATAGTTGCATGCTTGACATCATCTTTTCCTTTGTTTTCAAAAAAACAAAATCCTTGAGAGACGGGGAGAGAGTGAGATCCACATGATGATTATCGATGTGTTAAAAGCTCTAGATGGAAATCAAAACATTTAGGAATAGCTTCACGCCAAAAATGTATCAAAACATACAAGGAGTTGGCAATTCAAGAGAAAAATCCTTCTGAAGAAGGATGAACTTTCTTTGGACCATATGTGGAAAAAGTCAATTGCAAAGCATTTTTTAGGAGATTATCCTCAAAACAAAACAGAGGAAAATTTTAGATTAAATGTTAAAAAGAATATTAGACAGTGGTAACACACAAAGAAGAACAGAAGATAGATTCGTATTTGGGAATTTATAACTAGCAATTGAAAAATCAATTACACCAATTTCAGAATGTTACTGAAAAGACTTCCAGTATAGGAACACACCAAGAATCCCACTGCCTGCCTTGCATGTTTGAGTTCATCCCATGATGAGCCAGCATACTGCAACAACAGGAACATCAAACAAACAATAAGAAATACAATTTTTCTTTTTTTGGAAAGTTAGACACCCACTCAATGGGTCTTGAACCCATGACCTCACTCTACAACCCATGAGGAATGAAGTGTTACTTAAGCTACAGCTCATTCAATGCTATTACCAAGATCTGCCAAAGAGGAAGACGGAGGTTTAAAAAAGTGTCAAAATGCAGCCTTTTACTGGTCACAATACTGAAATAGTACCTCTTCTGTTGCTTGGCAACACCATAGTTCTAATTCAGCCAACCCAGACTTCACATATTCCCCATTGCTGAATGTGCAGCGCTCTCGACGAAGGAGAAGGCTGCAGCAGCAAACAAGAATGCATCCACAAGTTATACTGACAGCTTATAACTTAAAAGATATCCACACACACACAGAACATGAACTTACCTATTAAAGATCTGTACATTGATAAATGAGAAAATCTGAGAGAATATCTTCTGAACAAAAACTGGAGGCACCTGAAACAAAGTTGACTATAAGTTCATGATGCATCAAAATTCAAAAATAGGATAATAATTCACTTTGTTGTCAAAAGTAATTCCCTACACAATTTTCTTTTAATGTACAAAGAAGGTCATCAAGGCTCTCAATGATTCTGTGCCAGGGACTAGCTGGGCCACTATTGCTATTAGACCGTCCAGATGATTTTGAAACACTTCCTCTTGATGTTCTGGGTGCCTGGAATGTCAGATAACAGAAAACTGGTGTTAGAAAATCGCTAGTCCAAGATGTAACTAACCAAACTAAAAAGCATATAGAACTATAGGCAAGTAATACTCAACACTAAAATGCCAATCAGTGATACGTCAATACAGCAAGGGTAGCTGGCATGTTCACCATCTTATGTACCAAAAATATACAGAAAACTAGAACAGACCTAGCACAAAAGTCATGCCATGTTTATGGCCAGGCATAATGTTTTAAAAAAATAAGCTAAGACAAGCAATCCAGATTCAGGGAAAAAAAAATATGATGATCATGTGATGTGAACACAAATAAACTTTGAATTCACACTAAAATCATGTACAAATACAGCATTAATTGTCTCAAAACGTTTAAACCTAAAAAGCCATAGCAACTGAAAGAATATGAAAAATCATTATACAAGTCATTGTACAGCTGTGGAACTGTGGTGTTGGAAAATTGAGTTTGTCATACCTGGATACAAGAAGGAACTATTTGTAACATGTCCTTCTTCATGTTCTCTCGGATAATTCCATATATCTTTTCCACATATGCTATAAGCTGCTGCTTAAAAAGCAAAGCTGGATATTTCGCCTCGACATGACGCACAATATCCATTGGACCAACAGAAAGATTGGCTGAAGAACGGAAACCCTGGGTAACAACATTAACGTCACATAATATTTTTGCATGACCATTAAACTGTCATCTTGTGTGTGTGTGTGTATATATATATATATATATAAGTAATGAAATGCATATCAAAGAGCGCAGCGAGGCACAACCCTAGCACATATAGAAAGTATACAAGAGAACGCCCAAGTAGAAGATGAAAAAAGTATAAGAAAATCATTAAAACTAATCACTAAAGGAGCTAAAAATGCAGCTGTCCAAATAAAAAGAGAGTAAAAGAAGAAAGAATGTATATATATGTTAATGTGTGCAAACATGCATAAACACAAAGGTACACAAAAACACATGCACACAAAAACCAAAAAAAAAAAAAAAAAACAATATTATAAATAAATAATCATTTAAGTACTTGGGTCATCCTCCCAAATAATGATGTCCGAGCAGAAGGCTTCCGCATTGCAGTTCCATTGCTGGCTGTTAAACTCCGTTGGAGCAAGAACAACAATGTAGATGTGTTGGTTAACCAATAAGCCATAAGATTGTTGTTATCCTGGTTCTGCAAGAAACATTAAAGGCAAGCTCCATGTTATATTTCAGTTGACAAAATCATTAAATTTAATCTTGGGCAAACTACATTTACCCCCTCCTACAATCATATCAATTGCAATGTACCCCCCAAACTTAAAAAGTTCCAATTGACCCCTCAAACAATTAGCCCCTTTCACCTAACTCCCTGCCGTTAGGACTTTTGGTTAAGTTGAACGGAAAACGCGCAAAATGTCTATTATGGTGAGATGTGTAAAAATACCAAAATACCCCTGAAATGTATGAAATACAAAAATGTCTTTAAACTTTTTAAAATATATATATATTTGGAGGAGGTCGTGGGTCTCCTCCACATGGATCTCCACTGCCATGGAGGCCCACAGCGCAGCAGGGCCATTGTAAAGCCCCCGCTGTTTTATTGATTCACTACTCTCTTTAAACTTTTGAAAGAAAGAAAAAAGAAAGAGGGAGAAGAGTGTTTCTGTCTCAAGCTAATAAATTGAAAGTTTTAGCAATCGAGAATCATTCCAAACCACAGATTTCTAGGTTGAATGTTCTCCTGATTACCCTCCCACAGTTTGCCACACTCAATACTCGTCTGATCTCTACATGTCCAAGAAAAGAACAACAATTTTTCTAATGCATATCAACTCACCTCTATTGCAGAGCCAATCAACTGAATAAGGCGATCAAATACACTAGTTCTTTCTGCTTCAAATGACCTCCAGTGAAGAAGACATTTGTATACGGTAAATGCCCCAACTGGTTTTCCTTCACTAAACCCAAGATCTTGTGTAACACATTTGATAAGAGCATCTATACTCTCCTGCCCCAGACACCAATAACAGAAATGCATTTAATCTCGACACTAATTAATTTAAAAACTAATTAATTAATTTTGTAGTCAACAAGAAATCACTTTTTTTTTATCAAGTTCATACATGCTGCCTTTCTATTTGCGATCTCCTCAAAGACTCTGTACCAATTTTTATTGCTGGTGGAGCACTCTGTGGTTCCTGTAGAAAGTAGACTCCTTCAGGAATATATAACAAGGGTAGATAACAATAGTTAAACAGTATATAGAAGTAACTCTCACTGGCTTTATTTTCATCACTTACATGATAACCATTTTGCAGAGGTGTTGTAATTGCTAAATGTTCTGACATTTTTCTAACAGGTGAATTTAATAATGCTTGTTGATGCAGCATTTGGTCCTCAATTTCCATGTCAGAAAGTCTTTCTTCAAGTCTGAGAAAAGAGTTAAGCAATCATTAAAATTAAAATAATCTTTTAACCATGAATCACAATTCAGAGCATAATAGCTAAACCCAAGCCAATCAAGAAAATATCCAATTGATCCAGCTCCAAAATAATTCACACTTGAAACCAACTGATAGAGGTAGAAAACTCGGAGTAAGAACCTTTGCATGGCAGTCTTCAATTCAATTATCTTTGACTCTGCCTCCAAAGCTTGCTTCAACCGCTCTTCACTAATCTTGTTTGTTTCTTCGTACTTCCTCTCTGTTTCATCAATTTTCTTTTCCAGAGAGTTTACCAGAACCTACAAAGTGCCACCGCCAGGAAAATATCATCAAATGTGAAAAATCCTAACACATCCACATCCATAATTACTCATTTCAGTGCCTCCAATCAAAACCCAAGGTCATTTTCCAGAAGCAACATAAACATACTATAGTTTCAGAAACCTTACCTTGAGCTCTTCATTTTCAGCAGCAAGCTTATTGAACATTTCATGGTCAATAACAGGAACCTCAAATACAACTGGAACCTGTTCAGCAGTTGTCTTGGCAACCTCAAGTTCCTTCATAAGTAGTTCTTTAGTTTCTTGAAATTGATGTTGCGTCTCTTCTAAAGCAGACTGCAATTTTCTATTTTCCTGTGTTTTGGATTCTTCAAGGTCAGCCTGCATTAATAGATACATCAATTAGAAACAAGCAAAACAAAATAGTTTAGAGTTTACAAGGTCACTGTAAAAAACACCACATTTCTAAGTATCATTGTGATTCTTTTGACACTATTTCCTTAGTAAAAGGTCAAAATAGAGGTAGAAGAGAACCATTTGGAGAGGTAAATAATGCGTCATTATTGACAGAAACAAAATGTACAAAACATAGAAACATTTTTAGAAGGCCGAAACCATTATGTTGTTTTTACAACAAATACAAATTGTATGCAACACAGACAGTAGCCTAAGTTCATATTAGAAGTGCACCCCTTTTCACACTTAATTGAAAACAGAAGGTTAGAGGATGCATCCGAAAAGCTTCAGTGGTACATCATTTTTTTTTTTTTTGAGAAGTAATTGGAGTGTGCATCAATATTTTTTTTATAAATAAATTTAATCTTATTGAAAGCGTAAGGCGTCCCTAAGTACACTGAAAGTATACAAAAGGAAACACCTAACTAAGAATAGAAAAACGAACAAGGAAATCAGCAAAGCTAATTGATAGTGGTGACAAAAAAGCCACCGTCCAAAGATACAGCGTATGAAAAAACGAAGCTAAAATATCCTCCATAGAACTCTCCAAATCTTCGAAACACCTAAGATTTTTTTCCTTCCAAATACACCAAAAAATGCAGATTGGCACCATCTTCCAAATCGCAGCACTCCTTTGCCTTCCAGACTTTCACCAACAGACAAATAAATCGGTAACTCGGCATAACCCAAGAATACCAAACCGAGTAAATATGTTATTCCATGAAGCAATAGCCACATCAGAGTGAAAAAGAAGGTGGTCCACATATTCCTCATCTCTCTTGCACAAGCAACATCTGTCCACAATGATGATATGCCTCTTCCTGAGATTGTCCACGATAAGGATCTTGCGTAGGGCTGCTGACCATGCAAAAAAAGCCACCCTCGAAGGAGCCTGAGTCCGCCACACACTCTTCCAAGGGAAGTGTCTACCTTCAGAGCCAGCCAAGGAGCTGAAGAAGGACTTGACTTTGAACAAACCTTTCTTGAAAGAGACCCACCAGAGCCTATCTACACGATCTCTACTCACCATGGCTGAGTGCAACACTTGGAAGAAGGAAGCAAAGACACCAACTCTCAATCATGACCCTCTCTAACAAAGCTCACGTTCCATTGAGTAGAACCGCCCAAAACCTCCATATTATCCGCAACTGAGGCATCCTTCACCCGAGCAATACCAAAGAGATCAAGAAAAACTTCCTTCAGAACTGTATCCCCGCACCACAGATTGTATCAAAATTTTGTCCTAACCCCATCCCCACCTCAAATCTAGCAAAACCAGAGAAAGTCTCCCACCCTTTCCTGATGTTCTTCCACAACCCCACTCCAAAGGCACCTACAGGCTCACAACAAGGCTCTAACACCATGTTAAAGCCATCCCTTCACTCTTTGGCCTACAGCATCTTTTGAACATAGAGGCAACTTATCATTGACAAAGAAGCATAAAAATGAATCCAGTGACACTTAAAATTGAAAGGGGAAGCCAAAGCATTGACTGGGGAAAAAAAAAAGCATTCACAGCAAAACCAAAAACTCATATCCAAATTAATTCTCCAGGTGTTCATCATTATGCTAAATTAAAATATTGTGGATTGATCTAATATATGAAAATTATTACCCTCATTCTTTTCTCCAGCTGCAGACGCCAGGTCAGCTCTTCAACTTGCTTTTCCAGCTTATTTTTGGCAGCTTGGAGAGCACCAGTTTCCTTAGCAGCCTGTGGACAGACATTTAGAATAAAAAATGTTTCCACATATGACCACTGAATGCAAGGTGAGCACAAGGCACCAGAGGAACTGAGTTTTAAAAATACAAACTTGTCATTCAAGACCAATTATAATATATGAACTTGTCAAAATTAATGGTAAATAGAACCAATATTCATATAGAGACAAATATCTTAGAAAACATCACCACGTGAAAAGAGTTTTGAAAATATTACAAACAAGCTTGCTCTCACCAAACAAAGAAACAAAGAAAAAGTTCATCACCATTTTAAGCTTCCGAAATTCTCTACGTGCAACCCTTGCTCTCCAGGCACATTGTGTGGCAATTGCTGCTTTCTTTATCCTTAAATAATGAAGGCGGGTCAAATATCTTCGGCATTGACTCTGAGATAGACATGAACACACATAGAATCAGGGAGCAAAATATACCTAAAAGACAGGAGAGGACTCAAACCAAGTCATACAATTATAAACAGCATAACAAATTACTCAGCGCTCCAGTTTTTCCACTTTTTTTCCAGCATTTAGGCTTCTCTGAATTCTTGGATGTTTTGGGCTTTGGGAATTAGTATATATTGTTTTCATTTTCTTTTTAATTTAGCGGTTTCTTCTGTATAATTGTGTCCTTGGATAGAGCCCCAATGCAATGTAATGGATCTCTTAGTTATCCAGAGTAGAAAAAATAAATGCCTCAGCATGACCAGGACAGTAACTCAATGGAAAAAAGTAGACCTTTTTAAAAGAGGTGAATCACACCAGATGTAAAGTGAAATAAAGATACTTTGGATGATAAACTTTCTTATATGTGATTTGAATGAATGTACACTGTTACTGCCAGTACATGTCAAGATACAGCGTTAAAAACAATGATATTAAATGTGGCTATAATCATAGTGTTTAAAGAGTGAATCTTGTATTTTGCCCCTACCAAAAGAGAAGAGGGCATGACTTGCAATCATTACATGAAAATTTGAAGATTGCACATCTAACACTTCCATACAAAACAAAAATACGGAATATTTCCTTTCATTTCATATGAAACCCCAGCAATAATTGTGTGATCCTTCCTTCCTTACTCTATCTTCCTTAGTTTGATAGGTATGAGATTTTTTTCTTTTCTTTTCTTTTTTATGACGTAATACAAATTCGTTAAAACCGCAGAAGGTTGTAACCTTAGTACACAGGAAGTATACAAGAGAACCCCTAAGATATAGAAAGAAAGAAAAAATCCAAAAACTCAAAAAAAATTAGAAACAGTCACACTATTCAATGCTATTCTTCATGTATAAAGGGATTGTAACATCAACTTTAGCTCTAACTTCACAGTCTCACTTTTATGCCTAGTAGTGTCGTGGATTTATTGAGGGGTTGGGGCACCTTGTTGGGTCGTGGTCCTGTTTTCCGTATTTGGAAGCAAGTTCCTTTATATGTTTTGTGGGGCTTGTGGCGTGAGAGAAATTCTAGGCTTTTTGAGGATGTGGAGGTTTCGGTTGGGGCTCTTTGTAGAAATGTGCTTAATATGTTATATCTTTGGATGTCGGCACATAGCCCGGGTAGTTTGTTGTTCGTCAACTTTTTACTTTCTTGTTCTTTTCTTTCCTCTGTTTAGGGGTTTTTTTGTATATTTCTTGTGTACTAGGATTGCGCCCCTCTGTGCTTTTTAATGAATTCTTACTTATCAAAAAAAAAAAAAAAATCACAGTCTCACGATCCTCAAAGCTTATTACATTCCGCTCTCTCCAAAGACACTATATTAAGCACAAAGGACCAAACTTCCACATTTTCAAAGCATTATAGTTTCCTAATTGTCCCCTCTAACTCACCAACAACTCACTCACCCTTCGAGACATAACCCCATGCAACACCAACCAACTGAAAAGGCGCACTCCACAATTCTATTGCAACCTTACAATGAGGAAGAAGGTGATCAATAGACTCCCCACATTTCTTACACATACAGCACCACTTCCACCACAATAACATTCATCTTTCATAAATTATTTAAAGTTAAAATTTTCCCTGAAGTTATTGTCCACACAAAGAATGTCACTCACGAGGCAGCCTTAACATTCTAAATACTCTTCCAAGGAAAAGGGGAACTTACTAGAGTATGTAACACCTGACAATAAGACTTAACTTCAAACAATTTTCTTTTAAAAGGAATCCAACAAATTTTATCCCCACCTCCTTGCCTTACTCTAAGAATACAACTCAAAGAAAACAAAGACCACTTCAACCTCCCAATCATACACGGGTCTTGTATAGAAAATATTCCAATGAAAGAAAGCCCTTATGTACTGAGGATATGCAAAAGATTAACCCAAAATAATCAAAACATCTAGAAGTTCAAAAAAGGATAAATCTCGTAAACAAAACAAAAAAAAAATTGACACCCCCATATGAGACAAGAAAGAGATGAAATTAATTAACATCAATAGGCATCCTGCTGACATCATTCCAAATATAGAAACAAAACAAAAAACTAAACATATAGAACATTCAGATAATAATTCTCCTACGGTTGGATAAAAATTTATATTTACCTGGATAACAATTGCAGCTCTTGTCCGCTTCCTCAACCTAAGCTCATTACAAGCAGCCATCCCACGCATACCAGTCTGTAAACAAACAGCTGAAGAGCACAAATTCTTATAAGCATGCCTAGAAAGATACATGCGACAATGTCTCTGGATTTTCAAAGAAGCGCCTTCCCTTCTCAAGCTTTCATACTTCTGGCATGCAACTTGTCCTGCATCAGCTCAAAGAAAACATATTATTAATTCATACAAAAATCTCAATTGTTAGGCAACAAAACCTGAAAAGTTAATACTCTCTTGAATCACATAGTACCTCTACACAAGGCTTGGATTTGTATGGCAGACAGCCGCAACAAGATGAATCTTTTGTGACACAAATATGAACGAACTTTTCTCTGGATGATGCTTGCCGATCTCCCTAAGACCTCACTTCGGTAACCATCTAGTTCTGCCATTTGACCTGCTCTAAGAAACACTTTCGTCTTGCCAATCTGCAAAAGAAAGGGATCAAAAAATTGTCAGTCTGACTCCTGTGAGCTTAGATATGATGGGATCCTGTGAGACACAGCAGTCCACAACAGCATGAATGCATGTAGTTGCAATATAATAATGCAACAAGAACAAAAAACCTAGGCAATGATGGTCTGCCAGGCATTTTCTGCATAGGCAATCCCCAAACCACATGCAGAAAAGGAAAATCTAAAATTTGTTAATATTGAAATGTTCGAGCAGCACAAAGAGCACTGAAATTATGATCTTATACCTGATAGCCTTTAAGATTCACCTTCTCAAGAAGCCTCTTGCAAGCAATAACTTCATCATAGCTGAAATGAATAAGAATTTAGAGTTTGTGGAGTAAGAATATGTGACACCCCAAAGAGTTAGTCCCACATTGAGAAGATAAATTGCACACATGGACAGGGTGGATTATAAAGAACCTTATGAGTGCTAAGTCTCACATTAGTTCCTTACAAGGTGAGATTGGGTTAAGTGATTTTAGGGAGCTTCAATTGCAACTTGACTAGTCTTTTTTGAGTTATAGCGCAAATATGACTAGCACTTTCCTGGGGTTGTTACAGAATTTAACGCCAAATCTAGTTAATAAAATGACCAGAAAGTACCTTCCATCTAAAACATCAGGTGCCAAGATGCCAAAACGACGTAAAAAATCATCAAAAGTCTTCCTAGTGGGATATCCAGCACAACTGATCCTAATTGCCTCCATGACTCCCTGAAATACGACATTTGTTAATCCAATAATGCAAGTAAATGTTGGGGAAAAAAATACTAGTGAGCCAAAATACATGAGATGAAGAAAAGATTGAACTTACCCCACAGAGGAGTTGCTGTAAAATGTTACTATTCTCAAATATGGCTGGCTTGAGAAGATTATTTGGCTTTACACAACGAATGTAGTGTGGCTCAGTGGCACTCAGTATCTCAAGCAAAGCTTGCAATTGTTGCTATATAAAATACACAATGGTTATGATAACTGAAAATAATACGGGAAAGATTTATACTGCATTGCACTTGTCAGCAGGGGCGGAACTAGGATTTGTTATGTGGGAGGACAAACTTACGTGGACGTGGCGGCAGTAATGACGAAGGGTTGAACTTTCTTATCAAAAGTGTGTTAAAATATTAGCTAAATGATTAAATTTTTTATTTTTTATAGCTTTAAACTTTTAGAATAATTGATAATTTAATGTGAACTCTCCCTAATCCTGGAAAATTGAAGGTATTTCTTACTTATCACCTTCAAGTTTTTAAGACAAATGGTAATTTGATCGACTTCCCCCTATCCTTGAAAAAATAATGGTATTTTTTGTACATGAGCCATGTATAATTTCATCCCAATCCCATTAATGTTAGATTACAAATAAAATAAGATAATAAGTGTGAAAATTAATAATCATGAAATGATAGTGAGTTTGTGCACTACTTGTTTGCAAATACTACTTTTCTTATTAAAAAAATCACGGAAATCAGGTTCAAAATTATGAAGTTAAAGAACATTTTGTTTTTTTTTTCTTTTATAATATTAAGTCTATCTTCTTCTTTCTTTTTCTTTTTCTTTTTTGAGTTTCCCTAGGTTTTGCATATACCCAATAACCTATGAGTAATACCTTATGAGTTATGGGAATAGGAGAATAGAGGAGAAGGTAGGAGAAAAGACGTGGCAGGGGAGAAAAGACATTAGCAGACTCCCAAAAGTAATTCTTAGGTGGTAGGCCTGCGAGTGCTGAGAGACAGGAGACAAAAGACAGAACTATTCACTCCAAAAGAGAAGAAAAGACATGCCGGGGGGACAAATATTAAATATTGGAGGGACGCTCCTCAATAAAACCCCCTAATAACAGGGGTTTAAAAAACTTTTGGGGGGACATTCGTCCCCTCAATGCTGAACGTGGGTCCGCCCCTGCTTGTGAATACAACAGAAACATACCTTAAACCGAGAACCCATTGATGAGAACTTTGATGATTTGGAAGATTCTTCAGCTAAAGGTGGGAACAAGCCTGAAACAAAGGAGCACTTGGAATAGCTCAGGAGTGCTTGATGCTCCGCAATGACATAGTCTTTGTTCTTATCGAGGAAGAGCTCAGTTTGATACGTGACCTTTTGAAAAAAGTTTACAAAATCAAAAAAATATATATGTTACACAGTTATTAAGCATGTTATTGAGAAAGCCTAAATGAATTTCAGATACTTACATCACCAGCATAATGACAAATGGTGAAGCTACTACGTGACAACTTTGGCTTGCTAAAGCGTTTATGGTCTTTAAAAGTTTGGTAGAGTTTTTCTGCAAATGTCTCATGTGTTGATCTGGGAAACATACTACAAAGAAAAAACAAGGGCTACATCACATGCCACAAAAAAAAAAAAAAAAATATATATATATATATATATATATATATATATATATAGGAGGAGTGCTTTAACAAGGGCAGTGAAAGTGGGAGGTTGGGTAAGCTCGGACTGGTTTCTGGTTTGAGTGGAGAGGCAGGAGACGGCAGGGAGGTAGGGGAGCAAGGGTTAGAAAGTCCGAAACAGGCAGAATTTGAGTTTGGATTGGGAGAGATGGCAGTACAGTGCAGGGGCCTAGAAATGATTGAAGTGAGTGGTAAGGTGGATGAGGTTATGAGTGATCTTGATTGTCGGGAGAAGGGTGATGGGGTTAACAGTTTAGCCTTGATGACTAGCACAGAGGAGAATCTGGGGGATATTGAGTTGCTGGAGGTTATGCCTTTGGTAGTCTTGGAGAAGGATTTAGGAGTGGAGTCATCGGATTGGGTGCTTGAGAGAATTAGTGGTTTTTGCAAAGTTGTTGGAATTTCTTGTCCAGGCCTTGAGGAGAAGATGATGGAATTGTTTAATGGTATTGAGGCACAACGGTTTTCTGATAGAGTGAGGCAAAACAATAATAGTAGTACTATGGGGAACCGAGGACACCGTGAAGTGAAGAGGTTAGAGTGTTCGGTGAATTATGATGGGAAAGGAGGTCAATCGTCCAGGTTGACTAGGAAGGGGAGGGTAGGCAATTGCTTATGCTGAAGCCAAAAATAATTTCTTGGAATGTGCGGGGCATGAATGAGTTTGAGAAAAGAACGAAGATTAGGGGGTTGTTGAGGGAATGGAAAGCAGACATTGTATGTTTACAAGAAACAAAATTGGAGTTTATTACCAGGGAGTTGGTTTATAGTGTTTGGGGCTGTGCTTATGTGGATTGGGTGTATTTGGGCTCTAGAGGGGCTTCGGGAGGTATTTTGTTGATGTGGGATAGAAGAGTTGTTGAGAAGTTTGAAGAGTATGTTGGGAGATACGTGGTAGCCTGTGCCTTTCGGAATGTGTCAGACTTTTTTGAGTGGGGTTTTGCGGGTGTTTATGGGCCTAATGATGATTGTGATAGAAGAGGCCTTTGGGATGAATTGGCGGGTGTGAGGAATATTTGGGAGATGCCGTGGTGTATGGAGGGGGATTTTAACGCTGTCCGGTATCCGAGCGAAAGAGGGGGGGAAGGGAGATCTACCCATGCTATGGTTGAGTTTTCTGAGTTCATTTTTTATCAGGCTCTCATTGATCTTCCCTTGGTTGGGGGGAGATCCACCTGGTCTAATTGCCGTTCGTGGTCCAGAATAGATCGTTTTTTGTTGTCTCCAGATTGGGAGGAGTATTTTCCTGAGGTTTCTCAAAGGCGTTTGCCTCGGGTTCTATCGGATCATTATCCTTTGCTCTTGGATTGCGGCATCGGTAGACGAGGCAGGGGGTCTTTTAAGTTTGAGAATATGTGGTTGCAAGTTGATGGTTTTGAGGAGTTGGTAAAGGGTTGGTGGAGATCTTATGGGTTCGAAGGGTCGCCTAGCTATGTGTTTGCTCGGAAATTAAAAGCTTTGAAATTTGACCTTAGAAAATGGAACGAGGAGGTATTTGGAAATGTAGGGGCTAATAAGAAGAAACTTGAGACTGAACTGTGCGAGTTGGATTTGATTGCAGAGGAGAGGCCGTTATCTGATGAAGAAAAAGAAAAGAGGGTAGAATTTTCCAGAAAGTTAGAGCAGCATGTCTTTCTTGAAGAGGTCAGTTGGAGACAGAAGTCCAGGGCTCTGTGGTTAAAAGAGGGGGACAGCAACACAAAATTTTTTCACCGTGTGGCTAACTCTCATAGAAGGCATAACATGATTGAGGCACTGGTGGTGGATGGTCAATTGACTGAGGATCGTGCAGTTATCAAAGATCACATTGTAGACTTCTACGCGAAGCTTTATAGTGAGCAGTATCAGTGGAGACCAAAGGTAGATGACTTATCGTTCTCTTCCATTGATGATATAGATAGAATTTGGTTGGAACGTGAGTTTGAGGAAGATGAGATTTGGGCGGTTATTCAGAACTTCAAAGGGGATAAGGCTCCTGGGCCTGATGGTTTCTCTATGGCTTTCTTTCAGAAGTGTTGGGAGATATTGAAGAATGATATTTTTGCGGTGCTGAAGGAGTTTTACTCGACCGGTAAATTTGAAAAGAGCCTTAATGCTACTTTTGTGTCGTTGATTCCAAAGAAGGCCGGAGCGGTGGATATCAAGGATTTTCGTCCTATCAGCTTAATAGGTGGTATGTATAAAATCATCTCTAAGATTCTGGCTAATAGGTTGAAGGTGGTTTTGGGGAAGGTTGTTTCTCAGTCTCAGAATGCTTTTGTAGAGGGGAGGCAAATTCTGGATTCAGTGTTGGTGGCTAACGAATGTGTGGATAGTAGGATTCGTTCTGGAACTCCGGGCATAATTTGCAAATTGGATCTGGAGAAGGCCTATGATCATGTCAATTGGGAATTTCTGCTTTACGTTCTAAAAAGATGTGGTTTTGGGGAGAAATGGGTTGGTTGGATTGCTCATGCTATTTCTACTGTTTCTTTTTCCATCAATATTAATGGGTCGCCTTCAGGGTTTTTTCGTAGTTCTCGGGGTCTTCGACAAGGGGATCCTTTGTCTCCGCTCTTGTTCGTGATGGTGATGGAGGTTTTCAGTCAGATGACATATGCAGCAGTGGATAGTGGGCGGCTATCGGGTTTCTCAGTGGGATCGAGTTCCCAGGTTGCCATGAAGGTTTCCCATTTATTATTTGCGGATGATACGTTGATTTTCTGTGATCCGGTTGTTGATCAGGTCCGAGATCTGAGGTGTTTGTTGCTTTGTTTTGAAGCAGTTTCTGGCTTGAGAATCAATTTATCCAAATCTGAGATGGTCCCGGTGGGAGAGGTAGAGGATGTCGAAGAGTTGGCTAGTATCCTTGGGTGTGGTGTGGCTTCGCTTCCGATTAAGTATTTGGGCCTTCCGTTGGGTGCTAAATATAAAGATTCTAATATATGGAACAATGTTATTGAGAAGATGGAAGCTAGACTAGCAGGGTGGAAGAAGGTGTGTTTATCTAGAGGGGGGAGGCTTACTTTGATTAATAGCACTCTCTCTAGCCTTCCTACGTCTCTTTTCCCTATTCCTGTGGGTATGGCTAATCGGATGGAGAAACTTCAGAGAGATTTCCTATGGGGTGGTGTTGGTGATGAATTCAAAATTCATTTGGTTAATTGGCGTACGATTTGCTCTTCAAAAGCTTCGGGAGGGTTGGGAGTGAGAAGTTTGGTTAGATTCAACAAAGCATTGATGGGTAAATGGTTATGGAGATTCGCTATGGAGAGAGATGCTTTTTGGAGAAAGGTGGTGGAGGTTAAATATGGTAGTTCGAGGGGTGGTTGGTGTTCTAAGGAGGTTGGGGGTTCTTATGGGTTTGGTGTGTGGAAAAGCATTAGGAGGGGATGGGATGACTTCGTTGCGCATGTGAAATATGAGATCGGGGATGGCTCGAAAGTCTTGTTTTGGCATGATGTTTGGTGTGGGGATATTCCTTTGAAGATCCTCTTTCCTGAGTTGTTTCTTATTGCTACAAGAAAGGATGCTTGGGTGGAGGATATTATGCAGAGACAAAATGGCACCATCTCATGGAATATTTTGTTTGCTCGTCCGGTTCATGATTGGGAGGTCGATGCGGTTAGTAGGTTCTTTGGGATTTTGTACAACTTCAAAGTTAGTAGCGAGGGAGAGGATAAGTTGTATTGGGTGCCAGCCCGTAAGAAATCCTTTGAGGTAAAGTCCTATTATCATTTGTTGTCGAGTCATTCTCAGTTCTCCTTCCCATGGAAAAGTATTTGGAAAGTTAATGTTCCCCCGAGAGTGGCTTTCTTTGTTTGGACGGCAACTCTAGAGAAATCTTTAACTCTGGATAATCTTCATAAGAGAAACTTTATCGTAATGGATTGGTGCTATATGTGTAAATCCGCTGGAGAATCCATCGATCATTTATTTCTGCATTGTATGATGGCTTCTGAATTATGGAGGGTTCTCTTGCAACTGTTTGGGGTGGAATGGGTAATGCCGAAGTCGGTGAAAGATATGTTGGGGAGTTGGAGGGGCCAGAAGGGTAATCGGACCTCGTTACAGATTTGGCGCATGGCTCCGCTGTGTTTGATGTGGTGCATCTGGAGGGAACGGAATGATCGCTGCTTTGAAGATTGTGAGACGGGTTTGTCTAATCTGAAGAGAAAGATGTTGCAAGTGTTGTATATGTGGAGGGATAGAATTAAGACTATACATGATTGTTCCTATTTTGATTTCTTAGACAGTTGTTCTCTTTCCCCTGTTCCTTAGGGGTTCCTTGTATACATCCTGTGTACTTTGGGTTGCGCCCCTTTGCGCCTTTTCAATAATTTTTACTTATCAAAAAAAAAAAATATATATATATATATATATATATATATAAAGGACAAGTTGAAAAACAGTATTGTTGTTTTATCTCTTAAAACATACCAAGCCTCATCCAGAAGAGCAATGATGCCACCCGGTTTCTGAATTACAACAATACATGTTAGAAAAACAAGACACGTATGTCATTCATCAAAGCAAGTCCCCTTAATCTGACCATGAAAGAGAATTGAACTGGGCCACTGAGGAAACAAGCAAAAAAGAGGCACAAGACCAAGAACAAGAAAACTAGATGGACAAGTATGACAAAATTGCACAAAAGCAACTAACGTAAAGCCAACTAATATAGCCAACATAGTGTCTACACACACCCACACACACACAAATATGACTTCATATTGGCTGGACTAATATGCAGCCATATACATGCATGTGTGTGTGTATTATGTATGCACTCTCACAGAGGCAACCAGACAGACACCATAAGTCAAATACATGGAAGTAACATAGTACTATAAAATATAAATAAACATTCCAGCATACAAAATGATCATTTCCACAAAAACAACTCAAACCATCAGATGTCCAATTTCTTGTGGAAAGAAAATGAAGATAATAGAAAGGAAATCTTTAGACCTGAACGTAGGAGGAGAACCATGGATATTAGAAATAAGTGCAGCATGCTAGTATCAAGTACTGGTACCTACTGCATTACCAAAAATTCCTTCAACCATTGGGCAGGCAAGGGCTTAACTAAGACTCAAAATAAGAAAAGGAAAAAATGCTAAATTGGTCCTTGTGGTTTGGGGAAACAAATAGCTCCCTCAAGTTTAAAAAGTGACTAAACACTCTCTGGGGTATGCAAAAATACAAGTCCGTCCTTGCCGCTAGAAAAGTTGATAGAATCCATTAATGAGTCATATCAGCACCAATTATATTGTGACACGTGTCACTTACAATAAAACTAGAAAATAAAAACAAATATAAAATACTTTTTTTTTAAAAAAAAAAAAAAAGGAGAGGGTGATGTGGTCAGCATATCAGCTCAAGCTGTGCAAGCAGCAGAAGCAGGAATTCGTCAAATTGGTGCACTTGCTCGCCAGCAAACCATGTGTATCTTGGAATCTGCAACTCTGTTCTTCTACCTCAAACCAGCTCCCCCCACCCCGCGTTTGCTTCCAACTCTCTTTTTCCATCTTGTTTCTTTTTCTTTTTCTTTTTCTAAGCATCATTGGGTTTTGTTTCTGGTGGTTGTTCAGTTTTCTTATATTGGGACCATACTTCTTCGTATGATACAGCAATGATTCAAGAGAGAGCTAGCCTGCCCATCATCTCTTTGCAACCTGGAGCTGCAAAGAAACTTCTTGACCACCCCTCTCTGTTTTCTCTTCTTCTTTTCTTTTTCTTTATATATATATATTTTATATTTGGTTTTTTAATATTTTTTAAAATAATTGGTTTTATTGTAAGTGACACGTCACAATATGATTGGTGTAAATGTGGCACATTAATGGATTCTGTCAACTTTTCTAGCGGCAAGGACGGACTAGTTTTTTTGCATACTCCAAAGAGTGTTTAGTCACTTTTTAAACTTGAGGGAGCTATTTGTTTCCCCAAACCCTAGGGAAACTCCAAGGAGCCATTTGTCACAACCCCAAACCACAGGGACCAATTTAGCATTTATCCCAAAAATAAATAAACCATATGGGAAGATTTTGAAGAAGGAAAGAAAGTGGGAAACTACTACACTTTGTCACCAAATAAATATCGTACAGATAAGTAACAGTTTCATCACGAAGGACAAAGAGCATACAGTTCAAGTATGCGGGAGGTACACAAAGGACCCTCAAGATCTAAAACCTAAAATCTGAAAAAATAAAAGAATCCTGAAGCCGATATCAAACAAAGAGCCAATCTCAAAAGCCAAAGATTAAACTCATAGCATTAGAGCTCAAAACCATTAAAACGTGGGCTTTCATCAAACACACAACTGCAGCAAATACACTGCTATTACAACAAAATGATACACTTATGAAAACCAAAATCATAAAGAATCCAATATATTTCAACATTGGATGGCAAGCAGAAGCAACATTTATAACATTTGGCAGCGGAGAGACTAACATACCTTTTCAATGAGATCAAGCACATCCTGGTTATCAATGAACTCTATATAACTCCAGTCGATTTCTTCTTTTGTATACTCTTCTTGCTCCATCTTGAAAACATGCTGTCAAACAAAATTGATGTTAAATTAAGTTATAAGTAATTTAGAAGATCCAGGAATACTAAAGCTAAAGAACACTTGGCATATGTTTCATCCTCAAACCTGGTTGAAATGTTGCTGCAGTTTTTCATTTGTCAAATTGATACAAAATTGCTCAAAGCTGCACAGAGCCAATTAACATTTACACACTGCCAAACTCAAAAGATGACAAACATCACATGATAAAACTGTAACTACATATCTATACAACAAAACATAAGCAAATCATTCATAATAACACATTCATGCCACTAGCCGCCATCCAAACAACTGCCACACATATAGTGGTTGTTTAAATGAACAAGAAATATGATGAGTCACCAAATTAACATACAAATGGCATCAATGCCACAAAGTTTAACTTTCCTAGTTAGGAATCCCCATCAGATCATCACTGGGATTTCAAGCTGTTGCTTTGCAACAAATTAACATCGGTGAATAACAAAAACAAAAGCGTACCGGTTAAGCACCTGTTTGTCTTGAAACTCTCAAATCCATAAATATCGAGAACCCCAATCAAGTTTTTTGAATCAGGATCTTGACCGATAGAATTATTAATCTTGTTCACGAGCCTGGGTCAAAAAGTGCTCAAAACATTTAATCAAAAAGAAAAAAGGAAGATAA
Organism: Alnus glutinosa; assembly: GCF_958979055.1. Classification (NCBI taxonomy): domain Eukaryota; kingdom Viridiplantae; phylum Streptophyta; class Magnoliopsida; order Fagales; family Betulaceae; genus Alnus; species Alnus glutinosa. Next base: position 12,275,019 of record NC_084886.1, read on the forward strand.
ACTAACTGATACAATAGATCATCCATGATGAAGCTGTGAAGTATATTGAAACCTACCAATCAAATAACCTTGAATAAACAATTTTTGCCAAAGCATCTCTACTGAGTGCTGCAGACTCTGGATCGATCCATTTTGTTATGGTCTCATCACGCGTCACAATCACACGTTTGCATAATGAGTCTTCAAGAGACTTCTCATCACACCTATACAAAAAATGCAGATTAAGGATTAGCATTTCACATTCCAGACATTACTGTAAACAATTATCCCCTGAAATTACCAAGCACTTCATTGCCACTAGTGATGAAGAATCACATACATGAAAAGTTCAGCTGCTGTTTTGAGATGGAACCAAGATTTATCATCTTTGGGTTCAGAAGAATCTATTTCTTTCCCCTTTGCAAACTCAACGTTGCCCAAATGGAGTATTGCAGCAACAACTCGGAATATTGCATCCTGAGAACAAGAAATTCTAGTAGAGTTTCCCATATAAATATTTCCTGTTAAAAAACTAATAAGAAATAGTACCTGCTCATCAGAACTGATCCCAACAACATCCATAGCTTTTCTAGTTGCAAGGTACTCCTTAGAATCATCCACTCCATCCAGCTCATAGCAATTTGATTGATTTAGATAATGGAATGCTCTTGGGTTGCCCAATTTGAACTTCTCAACATCCTGATGGCAGAGACACAATGAAATGTGAGAAATTCAAATTAATTTTGATTATGTCATTTAGAGTTAAACAGAAACTAAGCAGGTAACCAACTTGACATAAAATTTAAAGTTAGTGCATCATAGTTTCTAATAACAAAAGATGTAAATGCCACAGAGAAACTCTTTTTCTATGTAGGAAATGGAATCAAAGGGAACTTAGGGTCCAACCAATCCAACAGAGAACGAATTATAGCATGATAAGAAAATCTACAAGAATTCAGAAATTTTATAGCTATGCCACGTATTTCACTTTTTCCATTTCCCTGCCTCTTGAGAATTAGATAACCCTTCATTTGAGGAATGTTCGATATGCAAACTCCAAATTTATACAGACAACAAGCATGCTTGATCAATCAAATGGTGATAAATATAGCCTTTTATCATTTCTCAGATCTGTTAGGGAAGCTTATTCTAATGAGACTAAAACTCGCACTCTGGAGGGGATTAAAAAGGCTTGACATGAGTAATGCAACCTCTGAAGGAAATTTATAACACAGACAAGTAAGAAGACCTAAAGGGCCTTCAGAAGTGCTGCTCAACTCAAAATATCAGATAGATGAGCAACCAATGCAAAAAAAGAAGAAGAAGAAGAAAGAAAAGCAAACTTAGAACTAAAGAATATTGATTAAGATTAATTTCGATTTGTAAGGCCAAATACAAGATCTCCATAGGCTATTCTTAGTTTTAAGCTTGGTTCTAGAACTTCCTGTACTAGTCTTAAATCCTACTAGATCAGGAGTACAAGAAGTCTATATATATTTAACTCTTCCAAATGAGGGAAATCTTTATAACGAAGTTTCAGCATGTTTTGCTCTCCTTTTAATAATGAAACTCCATGAAAATTTTCTAGATGACTCCTAGAAGACCTTGGTGAGATTCAGAGGTTTCCTATATCTTCTTCTCATTTTCCTTCAATTTAATCAACAAGCAGAACTCGTCTTGAACCTATATCAAGCATAATTTCTCCCACTAAACCTATTCTATAAACCCCCAATATAGCCACAATAAATTAGCTAAAGAAACCCAGAAAAGATCAAGTTACTATTCACGGGAACTGTTTATAACCCCCAGACAGCACCTCTGATGCTTATTTTTCTTATATTATTCAATTCCAAACCCTCCTTAATACTTCTGCAATCAACAAACCTGAAAATCTAAAACCTTGTAGCTCACCTATATTGATCGCAAGAAAAACTAATATCCAAATTAAAGGGGGTATCAGAACAGGTTATGACACTATCTCAAAACATGGGAGATCTTACATGCCTAGAATAGTAGAATGAATTGGGAGGAATTTAGTGCTTCTCAAATAAGAAATCCCTCTAGAAGATACTCAAGATGATCTTTTCCTGATCGTTTCAACAAATCAGTCTGACTGATTATGAATCTGTCTATGGCTGATTACATCTGTCTCTGACTGATTGCCCAAGAAAGTTCATGAGTTAAATATTACTGTGGTTTGGGGACTCTTCATAAGCTAGCACAGTGATCATTGTTTTGATTTTAACCTGAATAAAAAGTTTTCACTCAAAGAAGAATTAGTTATACAACATCCAATACAGATCATGGCAGCATACTTTAATTTCTCCAAGAACAGAATTTCATACACATGCAAGAGACCAATCTACCTCTGGTGGTGCAGCACAAAGCATATAAAAGCAATGATAATTTCGTTCAGGATCAGACACTTGACAAACACGAGATCGTTCTAGTAAATAAGTTCTGATGGCAGCTCCAGAAATTTTCCCCCTTTGGTTGAACTGAATCTCCACGAACTTACCGAATCGACTGCAAATGTGTTACACTTAATTTTAGGGCAGAATTTAACCAATCAAACAGAAGATATAACAGATCATAAAAGTAGAAGGAATAAAAAATGCATCAATGAGTTGAGCAATAGATTTCCCACCTTGAATTATTGTTTCTGACCGTCTTTGCATTACCAAATGCTTCTAGAACAGGGTTGGACTGCCAAACAAAAAAGAAGAAAAACAGAAAACACACTAGAATTTATCACTCAAAGATCCCTTTCAAAGGAAAAGTCGTGGCACCTCAAAATGCAACATCAGAAGTATCACCTTTGACACACCTATTTGGATAAGTAAATATTTTTTTACCTCTAGGACTTGCTGCTCAACTGACCGCCGTCCCTCAGCTGCAGCTTTACCTCCCATATAGGCTAGATAACGCATAAGCATTTTTGTACTTTCTGTTTTACCAGCTCCACTTTCCCCACTAACCAAAATTGACTGGCTTATTCCCTCATTCATCATCAATCTGCATTTACAATTATTTTATTTTATAGGCACATTAAATACCATCAAGAACTCCAACAATTTTTCACACCTGTACAGGACAGATACCTGTATGCAGCATCTGCAATAGCAAAAGGATGTGGGCTCAGCTCACCTATAGCTGCCCCTTTATACTGTTCCATCATATGCTTATCATATAAATGAGGTAGCCTTTGAAATGGGTTGACAGCTATCAATATATTTCCTGTGTAAGTCTGCAAACACCATCAGAAAAGAAAAAATAAGTAGACAGATATGATGTGAACAGCAAATAAGTATACACAACCACACTTCTTAGACACAATATAAAGTTTTTGACCAAGGAATGCAATATTATGGAAACAACTTGAAGCAGCTGATCTCAATAAACAACCATCCACTTCAACATGAATATAGTCAAAATAAAAGCAGAATGAGAAGAGTGGGGAACATGAAACTATGATTAACACTCACATATATTTCATTTATATCATAGCGACATCTTAAATTCTGCAGAACCCCTGGTTCATGCAGATAAGCCAGCCTCGTCATGTCATCAACACCACATGGAGGAAATTCAGGATCCTTTGGATAGACATTGGATGCTTTAGCCACAACCTACAACATAAATAAATAGTAACGCTAAAGACTTGATCTCAATCTTTTATATAGGGTGACTACGGAAAAAAAAAAAAAAAACCCAAACCTACAAAATACAAAATATAAAGATGCAGGCACTATATTACATAAACATACAATGAAGCCCTGTTAATATCACTGAGAGATGAACTTCAAATGAACCTTAACCATCATAATTGTGATGCAGATATGCTCATTCTAAAATACTTGGGCAAAATAAGAAGAATAAGAAGTGGGCAACAAGAATATTTCCAGGACCGTGGCCTCCCAAGAGAAGAATAATTCTCTTCATTTGAACCTTTTTTACAGTCCTAGATACAATAATTAAGATTCTTAGGAACCACTTCCATATCCTCATCCTGTATGGCTATTTTTTTATAAGTAATTCAATTTTATTAGAAAGAGCAAAGGGCACAACCAAAGTACACAAGAAGTATACAAGAGAGAACTCACTTAGGGAGAAGAAGAACAACAACAAAAATCCAAAAATTGTAGAAAATTAAAAAAGAGAGAACTATTGGTAGCAACCATCCACCCATAAAGGGTTTTAAACAATATAACTTTTAACTCTACCACCGTTCTCTCACAATCTTCAAAATTTCGGGAATTGTGTTCTCTCCAAATTAACACGTTTAACTTTACTTGCAATTTCTATTAAAAGAATACTTGTTAAATGTTGTTTCCATCTAATCTCTGCATTATATTCCAATAAATTTGTTGTCAATAAAAAATTACAATTAATGAACGTTTTATCAAAAAAACAATTTTGCATACAAAAGATGTTTGCGTTATAACAATTAGAAGACCATTATGAAATATCACCTTGGCATTTTCTTCCTTTTTTTATAAGCAATTGAGATATCCTTAAAAAAGTAAGGCGCCTCCATGTACACAGTAAGTATACAAGAGAAGCCACCTAACTAGTAAGGGCAAAAAGAACAAGAAAATCATGATAATTGACCACCACATAAGAAGCATAAGCAAATGTCCAAAGATATAACGTGTTTAAAAATAAAGACTTAATCTCCTTTAAAGTTCTTTCGCAGTCCTCAAAACTTCAATCATTCATTTCCCTTCATAGACACCATAAAATGCACAAAGGCACCATCTTCCACACAACAGCTACTCTGACTAATACCGATAGTCCACCAAAATGCACAAAGGCACCATCGTCTAGGCATAACCCAAGACAACCCAACTCAACAGAGGAAAACATTCCAAATGGCACAAGCAACCTCAAAATGAAGAAGAAGATGATCCACGGATTCCCCATCCCTTTTGCACACACAACACCTATCAACCATAATGACGCGCCGCTTCCGGAGATTGTTCATGGTAAGGATCTTTCCTAGAGCCGCCTACCACACAAAAAAGGACACCCTCAACAGAATCCTAGTCCGCCAAACACTCTTCCAAGGGAAACGGAAACCATCATGACAACCCATAACACTGTAGAAGGATTTAACACCATACAACCCTCTTTTTGGAAGCGACCCACCACAACTTGTCTTCTCCCTCCCATCTCATTCTCGCTAAATGCAACATCCTTAAGCAAAGGCATCCACCTCCCAATCATGAGCCACTCTAGCAAAGCTCACGTTCCACCAAATGGCATCTCCAGAAAATTTCACATAAGCCGCAACAGAAGCGTCCTTTGCGAAAGCAATACCAAATAAAATTGAAAAGGCATCCTTAAGGTATCCCCACACGAAAGATCATGCCAAAATCTAACCTTGGAACCATATCCCACCTCAAATCTAGTATTTCTCACCTTGGCATTTTGAAAACTATCAATTAATTTTTCTAACCTCAATAGTTTTGGTTGAGTATAAATGCTACCCCTAACATTTCTTAAACTTCAAGTAACGGTTTCCCCGGAATGTGTCTTATACCACTCAGTTGGTACTAAACCAGTAAATGCACAAATAAATCAACGTCAATTATTACTTATCAAAAAAAAAAATCAACGTCAATTATCCCATGCAGATTTTAAACATGTGGAAGATAGCAACAACAAAAACTACAAGTTAATGAAATCAAAATTTCTTTACCGATAAAAAAAAATCCCACAGTTCTAAGACTAAATTTATAAATTATGAGAAGCAGCACTCACCGTCCTCCCTGATGTACAGTTTGTTTTTAAATCTTCACCATTAACTTCCACAACTTCACCATCTATCCAAGATACCTCAGGATCCTCCACCCAAACAAGAGATCCAACCACTAAATTGGCTTGAGTAACCTGTGTTGTCAAAATTACATCATCAGCACATCAATCAAAAAGAGAAAACTGTGAAGATAGCAAATTTCCAAGATGAACATAGGCATCAAATATGAGTTGCATGCAAGCAAGCAATATGTGATGATAGCAGCAAGAAAGCAGCCACTAATGTATAGGAATCCAAATACATACAAAACTGGAGAGTCCCTTTGCCTCCCTCAGCAAAATTAACAAAAACACCTAACATAATTCCACTGACGGTTAATCATTACCAAATGAGACTTTTAGCAAGATAAAATAATTTCAAAGCAGCCTATTAAAGGTTTGCTTTTCTAAACATCTCATTACATAATCTGCTAAAGTAAATAGAAAAATAGAATCTGAGTCCTGAAGTAGTTTCTCACTTGACTTTTGCCCCTTATGGCAAAGTAGATGAAATCATTATACATTATAAAAAAATTAAAAAATCCATGTAGTTCCCATTCAAAGGAAATCGTCTTAAACCAGGTAAACCAAAGTCTGATGCAGCTTGCCATGGAGCACTTCAGCACCTTCAATGCTAATACTGTTAATAAATCACTTTGTCAGTTGTTCTTAGTATTTAAGTTTATAGCAAAGTCCAAAGATGGCTAGCCACTTCAAGGAAACACCTTTTTTTTTTGTAAGTAATAAGCCAATATTGATCTTAAGCGAATTTTGATAAGTAATAAGCCAATATTTGGGTTTGGTAAAAACTAGTGCAATACACTCTTGCCACATTGATCTAAGGTTTACCAAATCCAAATATCTGCAGCAACAACAACAATGGAGATTCTATTTACACAACTCCACTCAACAAGAACCATACAATCACACCAAATGCTACGCAATGCGATTGAACAAGACATATCATCAAACCCAACATATGCCAGAACTAAATAGCATTATTTGTCACAACAAGAAAGGGGGAAAACAGCACTGTTTGATACTGAGTAGACATTTAGCTCTCCAACTACTGTCTGATAATTTTACAACTGGGTAATTCTTTTTCTGTAATGGAAAAAAAAAAAAAAAAAAAAAAAAAAAAAAAAAAAAAAAAAAAATCATTTTTCAATACTTCATATGTCTTAATTTTGTAAGCATACAGATATATCAGAAATTTCTACACAGAAACCATATTTCTTTAAAAAAACAAAAACAAAAAATAAGCATACAGATATATCAGCTTTCTCAATGCCTGTCAAAGTTATGAACTTGGTCGTCATTTCTGCCAACTAATCACAGAAACAATCCAAACTTAAAAGCATGGACTGGTCATTCTAAGCTAAGACAAATAACACAAATTAATGCAAACAAATAAAAGGTGTGTAAAATTAAATTTCAACAAAAATATGAGACAAATTCAAAACTTGGAAAGGAAGATAATGCCAAGAAGCTAGGGAGACGAATACCATTTGCGAACGAAAATTTGACGAGACTGAGATCCGAGGCTCAGCTAATAAACCCTAAATTCCCTCAACCACAACCACCACCCAATGCGACCAAACCATAAATCCCTCCAATCCAATATCGGTCTCAATTGCCCGAAACCTTCCTTGAACTCGGATTTGAACCAGGCACGAGTGCTATTGCTCCGCTTTCGCGCTCTAACTGTACGGACTTCCGCGCGCCCTCTCACCGTAGGAGAAAATCTTGTTTTGGAGGCTAATGAATGAGGGAATGAGGTCACATGGTAAAATGTGGTTGCAGAGGATTAAGCAATGGCGGGAAGAAGATCGTGAACGACACCAACCCTTCCTCTGCAACAATTTTCCCCCTCAGTTTCTCGCACTTTCTCAAGTTTCTCTCCCTCGGTTTCTCTCTCTGTCTCTCTGTACGTACGTTTTGGCTTCCCTATCAAGAGCACGCAACAAGAACATGAACGCGTAGCCTCAATTTTTTTTTGTCCTTCCGGATTTCCCCACGACTTTTTGTTTTATTTTCAGGTACTGCCATCCTTTGAGCTTCTGTTAACCTTTGGACTAAACTTTAACTGCGGGTGTGGGCTACGGAAGTTTATTAATGCATGAGAAGGTGCTCGGATTCGGCGCAGCACGTGACCATTTTCCTCGGTCTGCCCGCGCTATCGTTGTAACTCTTCGACGTCGTGACATGAAATCCGGTCCGGTCTGTATGTCGTTGGTTGAAGCGTCCGGTTCATGGTGTTATCTTAGGCTGTCCCCTTTTTTTGTCCATCTTAGATTGTGTTTGAAAACAAGATAACATAGTTTAATTTTTAAAAGTATTTTTGGCTCGTTAAGCAGCTTTTTTTTATTTTTAAGATACATCACGAGAAAACAAACTAATTAACACAATGTTTGCATTAAATATGTTTATCTCACTATTGTGTTAAATGTTACTTCATTTTCGTATAAGAGTGTGTTTAGGAATGTAATTTCGTAAATAAAAAGTACGATTTGATTGTATAAGAGTATATTTGGAATTGTGATTTCGTAGATAAAAAGTGCGATTTTAAATCAAATTGCAGAAAATTAACTGTTTAGGAATTACGTTTTAAAAAAATTACCATTTGAAAACTTAGAAAACTATTTTTTTAAATTGTAGGCAACAAAATGTTTTTTTGAAAACATAGAATTTTAAAATGCTAACCTGCAATTTTAAAGGACAAACTGCGATTTTGCCAAACGCTTAACTGCATTTTTAAAAATTATTTTTTAAATCGCACATTTTAAATCACACTTTTTGAAATTGCAAACCCAAACGAACTCTAAGACTCTATGTTTTGCGTAATTTTGATATTAAAACCCGAGTTTTAAATTTTATAAATTTAATACCTTAGTTTAAGAAGATTTTAGATCTAAAACTCTCCCTATTTTTTTTTCAAATAGATCACAAAAATGGCATAAAATATAAAAATATGCCATTCTTATAAAGGTAATGCCCCACGAGCTCTAGCTGGGTGACTAGGGTCCATTGGTCCAACCATGAATCTTTAGAGTGCAACTTCTATCCAGTCTTGGCATAAAATGGCTATTTTTTGCCTTCCAATAATAACATGCCATGTCGGTTTACCACATCAAAACACACCAAAACACAATAGGCTGCAGACACCCGATCACACCAAATTCATGAAAAAAAAAATGAACAATAAAAAAACTCAAGCTCCCCAACTCCACCATGGCAAGACATGTACCGATCGCGGTTTAACATTCATGGCATTATGGGCAATCTTAGGTCTAGGTTCTACACGGAAAAATGGGGAAATCTAGAGAGAAAGATTTCCTCAACATCCCTGCTTTGTCTGTTTTTTTTTTTTTCATGGAATTTCCTTTGTCCCCTCTAAGGTTCTCTGTTTACCTTGTCGGAATATATCCCCTAAATCCCCAAATCCCCCTTCACTTCCTTACCATATTAAACCTCTATTTCTCTCTCGAACAAATCTTTCATATCTGATCCACAATCATCCAATTTTTTATGATTTTTCTGACAACACCCAAACGGTGCTACAATGCAGGAACCGTCGTGTCTGAGAGAAGGGGCCGTCGGTGGTGGGTTGAGTGGTGATTTTCCTTCTGGTATGCGAGAGGTGGGTCCGGAGGTGTGGTGTGTGGTCGTTGGAGTCGGTCGTTGCGTGGTGCTGTTCTATAGTGGTAAAACAGGTGGGAGGAGAGGAGAGCCACTTGAGGACGAGAGGGTGGGGGCGGAGGGTGGAGAGCGTGCGGTGGAGGTGGTCGGAGGCGGCGGCAACTTGCTAGAAGAAAACGCCCATCTCTCTCCCTCTCTTCATTTCACTGCAAATTTGGCTTTGCTAATTTTTAATGATTTTGTTCTTCTTCTTTTTTTTTTCATGAATTTGATATGATCAAGTGTTTTTGGCCTATAGTGTTTTGTTGTGCTAAACTGACGTGGCATGTTATTATTAGAGGGCAAAAAATAGCCCTTTTTTGCCAAGACCTGATTGAAGTTATACTCGAATATTTAAAGGTGAAATGTCCCTATACCACACCAACACCAGGGCCTTGTCTTTCTCTCCCAAAAAGCATTAATTCATGTGAAATCTTTTTCTTTTTCGCCCATCACGTACTGTATTGTCTAAAGTGAGACCCCCATCCATGTCCTCACTATTGAAAAGTTGAGAGTTAAGATTTTTTTTAGCTAAAGTTGAATTTACCAAAAAGCTACATGACATCAAATAAAATGATGATTCACACGTACGTACGCACGCACAAATTTACAGTAAACTTGTTTTGTTCACAACTAATAAACAAAAATGTTATTGTCATAGGACATTCTCTTTTTAGATGAATATCAAAGAGGGATTCAATTCTTTCACAGATTTTATATATGATTATTGCATGATATCCTTTTAAGTGCAAGACAATTAATAATACATCCCTTTTGCCAAGTAAAATAAGAAAAAAAAATATACACATGCAAGTAAATACTCAACACAATATAGAAGAACAAATTTTGTCTTTCCCACACAGTTGCAGATTATATAGGAGCTTGGGTTTACACACAACTTGGTAAGTGGTTTAATTTGGTGGATCTCTTGATTGTTGGGTGAGCTTGCTACATATGGGATTTCAATGACCATTAATTGGTGATGCATATGGGATGTGGGGGAACGTTGGAGATGCATGGCTCTTGATTAATTTGTTTTTCATATCAGAAACAGCTGGATGTGAAGTCCAGGTTGATCCCCACATGTTTAGTACGGGCATTAAACACCATATCGCAGGAAATACATGTGGCTTCAATATATATAATGAAAAATAATAATTAATATATATCTAAATAGACTCGAGCCCATTAGCCTATCTATCCAAATATGTATATTAATGTACTCGTGGTAAAACTCTCTGACCGTTTATTTCTCTAACAATTGGTATTAGAGCCATGGTTAGCATTTCAGATTTGAAGGTGTGCTAGGGTGCTCGGGACAACTTTTCTGCGCATGAGACTCTTAAAAATGTAAAAAGACTCGCAAGTAATTATGAGTGCAATTTGTGAGTGTTAGAGTGCCACATTTAAAAAAATAAATAAATAAAATAAAAAGTAGTTAATATACTTAAGTGAATCCAAGCCTATTAACTTGAGCTTTCAGACTAAAATAATGTTCAAATATATATACAAATATATAGAAATACTTTGTTGTAAACTTTGATCACAATCTTATTCTACTTTTGTTTACGTGGATCAATAAATGTGAGAGACAGTAAAAAGAGTGTAGTGGGACTCTAATTTTTAAACAATATTTATTAATCCGCTTAGACAAAGATGAAAAATAAGTATAATAAGAATGTATAACTAAACATTTTTCATATATATATATTAATGTACTAGCAAAAGTCTCTAACTGTTTATCAACCCCAAGAAGAGCCAGACCCATCGTGGCTCGATCGTGCACAGCTCGTGAAATGATGGCATTCTCGTTATTTCTCTCACATAACACAAGCATTTGCGGAACCCAAAGCAACACCGTCTGCTGAGGTCTCTCCACCTGTAGGGACACAACTCCTGCCCCCGTTGGTGAAGCTGACCATCGAACCCCCACTCCTGAAACTGAAGGCCAAGATACTTTCTTCTTATGCGGGCCCCACAAACTCCGTTAGATCCGGAAGGCCTTTTGATTTGTCGGGGAAATACTTCAAGATCATTTTGTCATGCGCTTTTGACACATCGTCAATTTGTCGCCTAGTGACGACGTGTAGCGCCGACCACCGCAATCGACGGCTGTTATTCGATGTGGGATTCGGTGCGTTTTTGGCGGTTGGATTGGAAGAAAAGCGATGCGGGAGAAGGTTTAGATAGGGTTGACCACCGTTGCGGACGCGGTTAGATATATTTGGTTGTAGGGTTTACGTTAGTGTGCAACTGCTTCACGCGTTGATGTAATAAGGTCAGAAAATTGGGGAATATTGTAAAAGGTTTATATAAAAGACCCATAAAAGAAAAAGAAGGCAGGCAAAAAAACAAACATGTTTGTGGGTTATGATCACTCTAATATTTACCATTTCTCTCTTCTTCTTTTTATATCAAAAGTCTTTTCATGTATATCAATTTTTGAAAAAAAAAAATTTCTCACAAATAAAGTTTACAAAATTGTCGAAACTAATGATATGAAAGTTCTATTATGATTTATGAAAGTATGTGATGAGCATAGGATTTTATTTTTCTTGTCTTTTTCTATTTTGTATATTTTCATATTAATTTTAGATAAATATTTAGGATATTATGCTAATTTTGTTTATTTTTTTAGATTATGTTTTTTGTTTGAAAAAAATGTTATAATGTGACATAAAAATGAAAATTGTTTTTATATTTTTTAGGAGTATTTTGTGTTTAGGTCGTTATGTTTTTGTTTTCAAAAGATATAACAAAAGACAAAACAACATTTTAACAAAGAAAGCCTACAACTTTTATTACAAAATATTAATATAATATCAATCATATGATATTTATTAAGGGTGCATTTGAGATTGCGATTTCGTAAACAATAAGTGAGATTTTAAATCAAATTACAGAACATAAATCGTTTAAAAATTGGGTTTTTATAAATTGCGATTTGAAAACGCAAAAAATCTACTTTTTCAAATCATAAGTAAGATGGTGTTTTTTTGAAAACTCAAAATTTTAAAGACTAATTTGTAATTTTAAAGGATAAACTGCGATTTTGCCAAATGCTTAATACATTTTTAAAAATTACTTTTTTTAACATATTTTAAATCGCACTTTTTAAAATTACAAACCTAAACAGACTTTAATTTGTTAAGCTATACATATCATACTCAGCAATTCTTGTGAATTTGATAAACAAAACGTGCAACAGATAAATATCATATGCAATACATGACATTATCACAAATTAGGGGTGGACATCGGTTTGATAGGCGGTTAAGTCGGATGCAGTCGGTAAATTTATTTTGGTTAAGCGGTTAATAGACGGTCAGTTAAATCGATTAATAGGCAATCGGTTAAGTTAGTTAAATCGGTTAATATTGGTAATGAAACGAGTCGTTTTATTTTTTAAAAGGAAAAGGAAAAAAAAAAAAAAAAAAATCTTGTGTGAAGGTTCAAAATCTGATCAATAAAGCAAGATGGACTAGCTGTAACTTATTAGCAAAATGACGTGAAGGTTCAAAATCTTGTGTGGCCCAAAAGTCCACCAGCATTGAGTATTCTATGGCCATCATATTTTTTCCACGCCCACCAATGCCACCATTTATTGTTTGCTAAGGCAGAGGGTGCAAGTCTTACTTATAAAAAAAGGCTAAAGAATTTCTCCAAGAAATAACCAAAACGTACAGCACTTTATTTTTGTCTCCTAAAGTAAGAAAGCACACTTGTGGCATTCATTCTACGGAATGTTCAAAGAGACTCGTGACTCGTGAGGACAACAGGTGCGGGGACTAGTAAATAAGAGTAAAAAATGCGAGGAAATAATAATCGTTTTCATTTGTTATTTGTATTTATTCGCTATTTGTATATGTAGATGCAAATTTGGTTTGAAAAAATTACCATCCGTATATGCGGATTTTCGCATTCCCCTTTATATACAATATAAATTATATATTTTTAATTACGACGTCGTTTTGAATTTGATAAGTTTATGAAATTTAGGTTATATATTTTCACTATCATCTCAAAATCACGTCTCACTACATTTACTTTTTTCTTTTCTTTTCTTTTCTTTTTTTGGGTATTCTAAATCCATATTACTCTATGAAACAATGACCCTCTATGGTTAATAATTGTGATTTGTGTAATAATTGAAATCTTAATTTATTTAAGTTTGCATATAATAATAACCGTATTATTTAATCTTGCATATAGATTTAAATAGTAATTCAAAATGTCCATTGCCTCATATGTAAATAGCGGATAATAACCGCATTTAATAACATCAATAAACAAGCGGATGCGGGTAGTAATCATATGCTGCGGATGCGAATACCTAAAAATGATAATCACATTATACGTATGCAAATATTGCTAATAATCGCATCTGCATCCAAATTTTTACCTGTACTAGTAAGCTTGACAAAGGTCCATGGAAGGTAATTAAGCCACTAGGCCATGAGTCCCGCTGATTGAGATAAGAAAAGTAGGACTTGGTTTAGGTGATGTAAAAAAAATTATAATATATGTGTTGTAGTTTTTTAAAGGGTAAATGTTTAATAAATTTCAGAATCAACGTGCTATTTGAAATCAGTATTTCACTATTTAAAAATTAAATTTTGCTGCTTAAGTTTGTTGCGGATTTGAAATGAGCCATTACTTGATTTTTTCCGTCCATTTTCCCAACGTTAATTAGGGTGAGTCACCGTTTATTCACGTAGGCATTAACACATCAGGTAAACGATGTTGCTATATATATATATATACACAATTTTGAATGACATGTTCTTTACAGCAAAATTGTTTTTATGAGTTTCAATATTGCAACAGTTTTATCATTAGTTACGACAAGTAGATGTTTTTACACCCAATCTCTGATAGCGGCGGTCTACCTGTGGCTGGAAAATAAAAAAGAAAAGAAAGATGTTAGAGGCATTAGCTAATAATTGTAATTAAGTGCAATGATTTTATATATGAAAAGCATAGTCTATATTACTTACAGTCCGATTGTTAGCCTTCGTGTGGTGGATTTGTTCGAACGTTGTCCAAGTAAAAGACGTATCTCTTTCCTTCTTTGGAGCTAAAGGCAGTAATGATTTGGGAGACTTTGGGATTTTGAATGGGAGAGGGGGGAGAGAAGGGTGGGCGAGCATATCAGCTGTAAATGATAAATCACAGTTTCTTTAAGGCTGGAGAGCCTTTCACCTCCAATCATATTGTAAACATTGTATTTGAAAAGGAAAAATAAAAATATTGTAAATATTCTGAATCTTCTACAACTTTTTATGATAGTGCTTTTGGGTCTTAAAATCTTTTTTATAACAAAAAGAAATGATACATATACTCTAAAATATTCATTTTCTGAATTGTGAATACTTTTATTTATTATTTCATCTAATGGTAATTTTTATTATCATGTCAGAGAGTGAACAATTTAGAATAGGTGTAACATTTCTCTATAACGAGTACCACTTTTGGACTAAATGTTGGTATTAAGTTCGTCCCAAATACTTCTAATTCGACAAGTAAACCCTTAAACTGTACCACAAATTGATCATTCTATCAAAATAATATGTTGAAGTCTCACAATCATGTTATCAATCACTTTTAAACAACACTATTACTTTTCGTGTCAAACGAATTTGATATAGGCGTAGATGCTGTAAACAAAAATTACAAGAAATCTTCGGTAGTTTTTTTTTTTTTTTTAATGGTTTAAATCTAATTTTAATTTCTATTTTTTATGAAAAAGTTAAAAATAAATCTGAACCGATAAAAAAACTATTAAAAAAAAAAAAAAATCTATATTTTTTTCTTTACAGCACCTATATAAAATAATTATGAAATAAAAAATAAAAAATAAAAATGTAGTGACACCCCTGACCCTGCTACCAGGGCCCAGGCCTAAGGACTGAGAAAGTCTGAGGAATATTTGTCCAATATGTTACCTGTGGGCTATCTTTTGAAATAGGCTTACGCAACGGAGTAAAAAAGTTAAGGTGTTTAATTGTTGAGAAATATGGTCCTATAATTTGCTAGCAAAAGCCTCTCTAACTAGGTTCGGTCTGAGGAATAATCATGTCAAGAAAAACCCATTGAGATTAGCACAAAAAGAGCTTTGGAATGACTAATTTTATTAGTACATTAAATGTTTAAACAATAATTTTAAAAATTAATTTTTTTTAATGGACACTTAATATACTAATAGAATGAAATCAGAATGGAATCAAATTGTTCCTTTGAAAAATAAAAAAAATGAAAGGATTAGATGCTTAACAAACTGGCTAATAGATGCTTAAAAATGAGGTGGCTAAATACAAGCAAACATGAATGAAAATGCTAATTTATGATTTTTTTTTTTTAATGACAATGGACCAGCTGGATACATAACTGTAAAATTAGATTCCAAGACATTAACTGCAAGTTGTTCACGGGCAGGGAATCCAAGGATTTATAACCATAAATGGATTTGTACAAACTTAACAATTCTGTATGGGTTGGCAATGGAAATTTCCTAACATATATAACATCAACAGTTTGTTGTTTTCCAACAATAACAAATATCATCTCCCAAGACTAGAGAGGATAATATTTATATTCTCACGTGTAAACGTCTCATATATATATATATATATATACTCTGAGACTTGTTGTGTTTCCCAAGGCTCTGGTTGGTCTTGTCCGCCATCATGGCATGCACCAGATGTGGACCAGCAAGAATTTAGAGTACAGACAACTAGACAGAGATAACTACTGACTAGTCCATGCCTAGATAATTTTAAAATAGAATAAAAGAAAATGCATTTCATTCTAATAAAATTGGAATGAAAATGTGAGAATATTTATAGCATTACTCAATAAAATATCGATTGGATTAATATGTACAAAGAAAAAAGGGGAATGCAATTTTTTTTTTTTAATTAGTTATATTCATGTTTTCTTTTCTTTCAATTTTTGTCTCTTAGCAACTATCTTTTTTAGTATGTCTTGCCTTATTTTTTGGGCCCGCATTTCATATGCAAACATAGACTTAGAGATGAAATAACTATTCTATTATTTGGTTGCGTCATTGATACAGTAAAAATAGTTATTTTCCACCCCACAATGATGGATAACTTTTCATGTTTAGATGGCCTAAAAACCTATGGGGTAGTCTACCCTGGATGGCCAACCACTCCGACTAAACCTTCAAAGGTGGTACTATTCTCATGTGCGGCGATCCTTGCACATGCAATCTAGCGGTCGCAATCACCATCCTCACGCGCTAGTTGGGGTAATGCGAACTAGGAGGAGGGGATGCTATTTCTGTGTTATTTTTATAAGTATTTTAGAAAATTTAGTTGCAATCTTATTCTATTCCGGTTATGAATTTAATCATTTATGTGTTGTCACTAAATGAATAAATAAAAATTGTTATTCCATTCCAACTTTTTGTATTTCTAGTAAATCTCATTTCTATTCCCGTAATCATCAATTTAGTGTACCAAACATGCCCTTAGATTTTCTATGAATATCACACAATGTAATATAACTTTATATATATATATATATATGATTCAATATAATTAATATATAACCCTTAGGGTGCGCACTTTCTAGTGGTGGATCCAGGCCTATCCCCCCCAAATATATCTCTTGTTTCCTACTACAATAGTAAAGCAATTTCCACAAGATTGGAGAATTGCTACCATATATCATTTTCACTATTCACTCCATTATTCCATCACCTACTAGCTGGACAACTTGTAAAGTTAATTGAAATACAAACTTCTATACCTATTATGTGGCAATTTAGGCAGCAACCAGAATATTTTCTGGCTGCATTCCCATCCTCTCCCCTTATTTATTTCTTTTCCCTCTTGTATTAGAAAAAGATTCCCCTTCTTCTTTCTTTGTTCCTTAGTTTTGTTCTTCTATTGTATTACAGTATGATTAGATACCAGCATTGTACACATACAAACCGATAGGCGAGGGTATAATTAAGTTTGTGCAAATTATGATTGCTCATTCGAAACGAGTAGGTGAGAATTAATGAAACCTTATTGGGGGGTAAACAAATCTAATTATGAATATTTATTGGTCCATCAACAAGTATGGACGGTGGAAGGATGCTTTTAAGTACAATTCAGCATAATGTAATTGCGAAGAAAGTAATATAGGGTCCCATTGGAAATTTGGAAGCTGGCAATAAATTGGCTAATAATTGGACGTGATCTACCCCACGCTCCTTGACAAAAATCGCATGTGACTTGGCATGTCTCCATTTATGTTAGCTTTTGCAGGCCATGTGTGTCAAATCTCTATGTAAAATCATTACAAGCTGCCCTTCACGAGCCTCTTTGAGACTTCCATTAATGATTGATTTAGTCTTGTGATCGATGAGGCCTAATAGTCGTTAATAAATCCAGACCAACTTCTATTAATGGAGGAGCTAGAGCTTTCCTTTGGGAGGAATTTGTTTCATCCATGCTAGCTCGATATATGGGTGTATATGCTAGCAAGAACAAGAGCAAAGGGATGGTGGAGAAGACTGTGTTTCTCCACAAGGAGATGAAGGAGATGGTGTATGAGAGGGAGAAAGAGAGCAAGGCTTACGAGCGAGACATGATGGTTTTTGCATTCAAGGAGGCGGAGTGGAAGCAAGAGAGGAAGAGGCTGAGAGAGGAGGTGAAGAGGTTGAGGAAGATGGTGGAAGAGAAAGAAGATGAGATTAGAGGGATGGGGCAGAAGAGTGAGAAAGAGGTGGGATTGTTGGGCACTAGCAGCTTCATGGTGGAGCGAATGAGAGAGGAGAGAGCACGGCGTGATCAGGCCGTGGACAAGTGGAAGCAGCTTTATCTTGCCATTAAGACTGAGCTTGATGATCTCATTCAGAGGACAGATCGTGGTACCATCACTCTCTCTCTCTCTCTCTCGTGCATGCACAGGCTGCCACATGATCAATGTTTAGTACTTCTGAATTCTGATTAATATATATGCTTCATTTCTCTCTTGATAGAATTAATAGATAAATGTAATTTTTACAGATGAAGTACACTTAATTATGATAGTGCAATACCCAATTGGTTCTTGAAGTAGAGAAGGGAAGGAAAAGAAAGTCTTCTTTTCTATAAAACAGCAAGCTATATGTCTATCACATAGCTTAAATATTAAACACAACAGAAACTAAAAGTTTCAATAATTCTCAATAATTCATGATTCAAAGTCGTTGTCCTTTCATTACATTCAAGTTTCAACCCTCTTTTTATAATAGAAAACACAAAGCTTCAAAGGAAAAGAGCTAAATTGCTACCATTTATCTAATTATTGATAATTCTGCAACTAATGCTAGTAATATTGGTGGATTTAAAACCTAAAAAGAAACGAAATCCCCTAAATGAGGAAACTCAACTTAAAAAATAACAATGCCTTGTCTATCATGGAAATTAATAATGCAAAACATGGAGGTTGTTGTTCTAATGTATAGCCAGTATTCTAGATGTAATCTTCATCTTGCCCATATATATCTTAAGTCAAATTAATGAAATCACATATCAATGTTTTAGTCATGAAAACTGTATAATTGAGTGGATATGCATGCATATCTTTTGTTCTTCATAGTATGAGCAGCTAGCTTAACAGGGACCTAGATAAGCAGTACTTTAGTGACAGTCTTGGTGGACGTAGGACAATTTTTCCTCGAGAAAGGAAGGTGGGACGTACATTTGATGAGACTGATAGCCATATAATCCTCCCTTGTAATTGTTATATTCCGCAATTTCATATTTCTTAGCTGGATCTGTCAAAACATGGGTCCCAATCTTTTGTGGCACAAACAAGATACAAGGGAGGATCGATGAGAACAAAAACAGTGTCTTGAATCACTTGATGGGAAGGCATTTCTTCCTTAAAAGTCTGAATAAAACAAACTATAACATCGTACAGTAATACCAATAATTTGTGTTAATAATAATGGAGGCACTTTTTTTTTTTTTTTTTTTTTTACTGCAGGGGAGGTACAGTATTGGAGAGCGGAGGAAGAAGACATGATAGAGGAGTTACAGAAAGCAATGGTTGCAAAGGAAGAGACCATCAGAGGCTTAAAAGCGCAACTAGCTTCCATAGAGCATGAGGACTACAAGAAGGAACGGGAGATTGACATATTGAGGCAAAGCTTACGAATCATGAGCAGTAAGAAGACCAAGAATCTTCCCTGAATTGTTCGTACCTTTGACTACTTAAAAAAATCTCAACATTGTCGGTGCACAGAAAATCACTGCGGTAAAAATAGAATAATGCATAATTGGCGTACTCGAAACAATTACAGTGTAAAAGCACAGTTGAACGAGGTAGTGGGTAATTGTCGTGAACATATATATATGGGAACAAATTCTCCTTCAACCAAAGTCTGGATTTTTTATTTATTTTTTTTGTGTGCATTATTCGATGCTGTTTGGATACTATTTTTTAAGAATGGATTTTTGTTTCTAAAAACAAAAAATACGTTTATGTAGCTATATTTCTTTATATATTTTAACGAAATTACAAGCCAAATGGAAAAAACCCTTGTGAACTCATTTATTATTATTATTATTTTAAAAAAATATATATCTCGGTAAGAGGGAAGTAGTAGCTTCTCCAATATTTGCAAAAAGAGAAGCAAAACAGCTCAATAACGGTGACGTCTGTGCGATTTTTTTTCTTTTAAAAAAAAAAAAAAAATTCGAATACCGATAAAAGAAAAGAGAAGAAATTATGGGTCGAAAAGAAATTAGAAAATGAGCCAAACATGATTTCACAAAAAAAAAAAAAAAAAAGGAGTAGAGTTGGGAATGGTTACAAACATCCCAACGTTTTTCAAAATATTCACCTATTTGTCCCAAAAATTGTAAAAGCTAAAATTAAGAATTCAACACATTGTAATACCAAACTCAATCGATTAACTACCCTATTGTACTACTGTTACAAGTTTTGCCCAAACCATTAAAGTCGTTATGACGTAGTAATTGATCATGAGATCGAAGAGAAGTAATACTACATATATAAATGTCTATCAAGTGTTCATCAAATAATAAGATAGCTTTTAAAATTACCATTTGATAAAATTGATGATTTCATCAATCACATACCCAATGATAATTTTAAAAGCCACCTCATTATTTGATGGACACTTATATGACAGGTAGAATTACTCTTAGAAGAGCCATAAACTCATCCGCAAGTTTTGTTTTTAGTCAATAATTTAAATGGAAAATATATTTTGACCCCAAAAACTATCACATTATTTTTATTTACGCCATCAAACTTCAAAAATTGGCGTATGAATATGTCAAACTACTATCAATTGTCAAAAAGGCTGCTCCTGTCACCCCCAATTTTTGCATCTAGCTTTTTAAATTTTCTTTTTTTTAAAAAAAATATTAAGTTTACATAATTTTTTTATTATTTTCGGCATCTGACGTGGCATAAATACCACAAGTATCGCATGTGATATAATGGCACGCCATAGAATATGTTGAATTGTCTCCCATATGTGGCACACGGGACATGTGACGACCATTTTTTTTTTTTTTTTGAAAACATGTATAAAGCATAAAATGGATCCTCACAGTTGCACGACTATTTGTCGCTCAGCCAACATAATGTGCACGTTCCATAACCTGTACTTGATATTCAGAGTAACATCTAACACAACGGAATATATCATGATACCAATCAGTCTTAATGGAAAGCACATCTACGAGTAGTTTGTGATCCATACAAAAGAGCCAATTACCCATGTCTATCTGTTTAAGGCTTACAACATATACCACAATTACAAAAGAATGGCTATACAAAAAATACGTGACACATGCGTCACAAGCCATATACAAAAGATAACCAAAAGACAAAAGACTCTGTAGTCCAACACATTACAATTGTCGCTGTGGCCTTCAATCGTAATACCCCAAATATAAGGCCACTGGGTCATCATCTAGCTTAGGAGTACTTGCAGTCACAGCATCAGAATCTGCACGGTTGCAGGGGTTGCCGCATCTGCACAAGTGAATTATGAGCCCATCGTTTTTGTATAAATAAATACAGTAAGACCTCATAGGTATACTATTCACTAAGTTTTCGCAAAGAACCAATTTTTTCTTTTTAGTCATGCGTACACTATAATAGCCACCAACTTTATAAACTTTTGTTTGAAAACCTCATAACTGATAAAGCAATCACCGACCATTTGAAAACATTTAAAGCATACTATATAGCCGTTAATATATATAGAAGTTCCAGTCATCCCTTCTTGAAAGCCTTTATATAACCCATCTACAATATATTACTTTAGTACTAAGACATCCACATTACCAGAAATAGACAACATTAAGCCTAAACCTCTAAGCCAATTGCTTTGAACGTCAGTGTGATTATGCGAGTACTAGAGTTAGACTCCATTATATAAGCACGTCTTAACCGAAGAACGACAACTCGCGAGGCCTTACATAGATGTTAGCATCCAATAATACCAGGCCTAAATCTCTTAGCAAATTGCCTTTGAACGTCAATGTGAACATACGAGTACTAGAATTAGACTCCAATATATAAGCACGTCTTAGTTGAAGAACAACGAAAACTCACGAGGCCTTACATGGACGCAGGCATCTCTAATTCTAGGCAATGCAATCATCTATACACTCTCAAACTTAATGCTTCTTAAATCATGCAACTAATACATTAAACAAAACTATAATATATAAGACATACAACACATTCCATCACATCACAATATATGTATGCATATGCAAGTAACATGGTTGTGCTCGTAGGCACGCAAGTAACAGGGTTGTGCTCGTAGGCACGCAAGTAACTAGGTTGTGCTTATAGGCACGCAATGCATCATATTCCTAATTTTTTTATAACTCACTCAAAATCACATTCATTTACAATGCAATCATAGTCTACAAAATTCCCAACCACATCATGCAATCACACAATTCATTCCAACTCCATATATCATATTCATACTTCAAAACATCATCATGTTTTCAATATACTCAAAAGTACTCAAATCATCCAAAACAGTTATAATCAACATACAGCTGGTTCGAGTTTTATAGAATAACATATATATTTTACAAATCCATAATATATAAAAATAGTAATTTCTCAGTGGGTAGAATACTCACCTTAGATTGCTCGTACTCCCAATTCCAACAATCCTAGGTTGACCCATAATGTGCCGCTATAATCACAACACAATGCACCATTTAGCTATTTAACCAACAACTTTATCAATTAACACTTTGAATCGCTCGAAGACTATAACACGAAGTTACCCATTAATTAATTAAACCCATACATATAAATCTTCCTAAGTTTACAATTAAAATCTTCAATTTATGCAAATTACTATTTTTAGGACCTAATCCCATAATTACAAAAACACTATCTCAATCACAACATTGTTAACAAACATGGGAAAATTTCCATTAGTAACCCACATTGCCTAGTTACTAGATGAAACTGAACTTTTATGGGATTCTAGAAAAATTTCAAATTGACTAGTCATTTTGAAATGATAGCCCAGATGTGGCTATCACTTTTTCCTAAGTCGTTACAAGTTACAACCTTTTAAATTTGGAAATTCATGCCAATTATAGTGATATATGGCTTAAGCTACTTTCAGCTGGCATTACGTATGAATTAAATAGTTATATATATATATATATATATATATATATATATATATATATATATAGTACCAAATATTGTAGATTTGGACCCCCTTGATTCACATCAGTTAGACCTTTAGCCTTGTTATTTTCTGATGTTTTTGTTAGTTTTTGTGTTTTGTAGGTCAATAAGAGAGGAATGGCAAATCTCATGTGGAAATGCTTAGAAATTCAGAAGTCCTGGAAAGTCAATCGATCGAATTTACCCAGAACTGACATTCGCAGAAACGCTTCAGAACGCCCAATCAGGGGCTTTTCCATGACAAAAAGCAACTCTCCTTCTGATTTTCGGAGCAGAACTTGCTGATTTGCTGAGCTTGGTTGTCTATAGCTTGAGAAGAACCCTAGAGAAGGGTAGAGATGTCTTTTTGCTTGGGATCCAACCCTAATTTCGTTCTATAAAGCCATAGCCATGCCTCCATGTTGAAAAGCAATTCTCAGAGCAGTAGCTAGGTTTAATTTCGTTCATTTTGTAGTTTATTTAAGTAGCTCTTTTCTTTAGACATTTGTCTTTGTAAAGCTTTTCTTCTATTTTTATGTTTGTTCTTCAAGTTTTTGTGGTGTTCTTAGTTATGGGAGGCTAGAACTCTCAACTAAGGTTGAGGATGAAACCTCTCCATTGATGACACTCACACTTCTGTAGTGCTACTTACACATTTAATGCTATATCATTATGTTGTTCAAGTTTCATTCATTTAATGCTTTATCTTTTGCAATGAATGTGGTTGGTGGTAGAAATAGGACATTTAATGTGTTTCAACCGATAGATACATTGTTTTATCGGTTTGAAAGATGATGTCTTTATGATTTATTATTTGAATGGATACAATGGATGATTTGATTTAAAATGGGTACTCTTTGTGATTTATCTTTGAGTTGGATTCATTTAATGGTTCTAAGGTTTATGGTTGAGAAACTTAAATGACACCCTAAGCTTAATGTTCTTTGGGTGTTCAAGTGGAAACCAAGAGTGTGAGTTGTTGGATTTGGTTTGGTGAATTCCTTAGCCTTAGTCCCTTTTTACATATTTCATTTCTTCCTCTTTAACTTAGCATTTTTTGTGCATGTTTAACCCTCAAACTCTTGGAACTAGGTTAAAATGAGGTTGATTAAGCAAAACACTAACTTTTGACTATTTCCCAGTGGATTCGACCTCGCACTTGCACACACTATATTGCAAACGATTCGTGCGCTTACGAGTACTCTTTTAAACTCACAACATATATATATATATATATATATATATATATATATATATATATATATATATATATATATATATATATATATATATATATATATATTTTGTAGATTATTAAATAGTTGTATTTCTTTTGCCTATCAACATTCTTGGCATCCATAATGGTTGGTGTTAGAGAGAGAGAGAGAGAGAGAGAGAGAGAGAGAGAGAGAGAGAGAGAGAGAGAGAGAGAGAGAGAGAGAGAGAGAGAGAGAGAGAGAGAGAGAGAGAGAGAGAGAGAGAGAGAGAGAGAGAGAGAGAGAGAGAGAGAGAGAGAGAGAGAGAGAGCCCCTGTGAGTATGGTTTTCACCGGGAAGGAGGTGGCCTCACGCCTCCCTTCTCCCGATGGTGATTTTCCCTTTGGCTCTTTGTGAGTCAGGGTGGTTTTTTTGTTCCCCCAGGCTTGTTCCAGTGAGGATAGATTTCTCCCAACCACTAAGGTTGTGGAGCTTTTGTTCCCTCCAGCTAGATCTAGTGGTGGCTGTGATTCTCCTAGCTTTATAGCTATGGAGTTTGTTTATTTGCTTTGTTTTTGCTTGTTTTTCCTCTTGTTTTAGCATATTGGAAGGCTAGAGATGGTTTTGAGGAGTAACCTTAGCTTGTGTCTCTGACTCCTTTCGAGCTAGATCTACAACGTTTCGCCGGAGACCTTGCGACACAACCTACTCAGCCGTGTTCGCCGTCCACTTCTGAAGCTGCCACCTCAACCACTGGCGGTGTCGGGCCTCCACGTGCGGAGCATGGTCCTCACACACCGAGGGTGGCCTGCGCGTGGAGAGCCACGCTCCACTCTTCTGGCCGGGTTTTGGGGGTGTTTCAAGTTGGAGGGGTGTCTGACGGCAGCAGGGGAGGTCCAGGGGTGGCTCATGTTTTACATGCGCCGGTGACCGAGCGATTTTCTTCTTCTGGCAGTATCTGGGCTTCTGTGATATGTGTTTTTTTTTTTTTTTGGTCATTTTTGTACATTCTTGTCTTGTTCACAGTTTACCTTTGTAATGGGCTGTAAATTACTTGGGCATTTTAGGTGGCTTATAAGCTATATCAGGCCCTCTCATTTAAGTTGGGTTGTACTTTATTGTAAAAAGATGACCAAATTGTTTGTTCATGTAATTTTAGTTTGTTGCTTAGGTATCTGCTTTAAGCTGGGTTTGTTTATAGCTTAGTGGTTAGGGATTCTGTATCTCTATTCACTACCTTGACCTACGGGCTTGCGTTTATAGCTTTCAGGCTGGTTGTTTGTCTTCATACTATTGTATTTGCCTTCGAACAGTCGGACTTGTTATTAATGGAAGTTCCACTTCACGTTCAAAAAACATTCTTGGCATCCACCATTCAGGGTCCACTAATTCATAAAAGAAGAGAGACAATGATCTAGTCGACCAAATTAAAGTGATGGTCAAATCCTCAAAGGGCTTCGTCTCTCTCTTTTCCTCTGGTTTTTCAACACCAAACTCCAAACTTGCAAAAACCACATTGTCTTTGCCGTTTGGAGAGGAGGAAGGAGCTCTCCCCCTCCTCCTCCTTTTTCATCTTTTTTGCCTTTCATTTTTCTCTACTTTTTTCCTTCAACTTAGGAGCCCACTCTGCCGTGTTTCGCCCTTCTCCTCCATGCACGCTCCCACCAAACCATTCTCCGACATCCTTCGCTTCTCTTCAATTCCTTCTCCGGGGCGCGTGTCAGCCATGCGCCACCACCATTCACGCGTCCAGTCTTTGGCTCCCCGCTCTTTCCC
Organism: Alnus glutinosa; assembly: GCF_958979055.1. Taxonomy (NCBI): domain Eukaryota; kingdom Viridiplantae; phylum Streptophyta; class Magnoliopsida; order Fagales; family Betulaceae; genus Alnus; species Alnus glutinosa. Next base: position 12,301,136 of record NC_084886.1, read on the forward strand.
ACGTCAGATCTCCATAGTTGGGTTACTTTTTTGCCTATGGTGATCTTCATAAATGGTTGCAAATGGTTTTGAGGTGTCTTTCAAACATCGGGCTAGTGTCTTCCGCCAGTGGTCTTGATCTGACCTCAATCAATGCCTTTCTCGTTGATGCAGTTCTTCTTCATATGTGTTGTGGCAGTGGCTTCACTATGGAGTTTCGAGATGGGACTGTTTGCGGTTTGTGCACCTTATCGTGCCTCTTGGAAGGGTTGAGGGGCCGTTTGCAGTTCGTGCCCCTTCTTTTGCCTCAAACTGCCAATTAAAGCAGCCAATTTTCTTGGTGTTTGCACTAAGAATTTTTAAGGACTTGTCATTCATTTGGAACAATCTTTTCTTTTTAATTGATTTAAGAAAAAAGTTCCATGGAGAATTCTTACCACTCCTGATCGTATGCTTAAATGCACTAATATGGTTGTATCAAGGCTTTTATTTTTCTCAATCCAACCAGATTGGGTTACCTGAATTCAAAAAGGAAAATGATTCTTCCACAACAGTTGTGTAATTATTGTGTAAGGTCTTAGAGACATGAGATGAGTCGCATATGGTGGGTTCCATCATATGGGTCTCATGTGAGACCCATCCCATGTCTCTAGAGTGGTGCACAACAGTTACACAACTGTTGTGCACCAATCACTCATCATTCAAAAATCACAACCTGAATTAAGAAAATGATAGATTTACAACATCACCACAACAATTACACAACACCCCCTCTCACATGGGGTGGGGCTCAGTGTGTATGGTCCACTCCCATGTGAGGGGGTATTGTGCAATTATTGTACCGATAAAGTGTAGGAATCAAAACCTCCTGAATTAAGACTTTTTTGAAATGGTCCAAGTCAATTGACGAGACGCGTTGTATAATACTCTCTCGCACAACAAAACACAATAGAGATATAAACACCGAAGGGTGCGGCTGACGAGAGGAAGCCCGACAAAGGTGGCTCGGTGGGTCAATGGATTGGTGCCAGTGGTGGACCCAGACTTGGCAATTTGGAGGGGATATTAAAAATTAAAAAATAAAAACATATATATATATATATATATATAGCGGAGGTAAAACTAAAAAAAAAATTAGGGATAAATTTTTATTATTATTTAATTTACACGTTTGGGACCATCCAAGTGGGAATCAACTACCCCATTCATTTCCTTTTGACTAAATACTAAAATATATTCCATTTTTTCAAAATAGAATTCATTTTCCTAAACATGTTTCCCAATTTTGTTTTCAGTTTTCTAAACCACCAAAACATAATTTCAAAACTTTTTGCTTTTGATATTCACAATTTTAAAAACAATACCAAAAAAAAATCACACTCAAATGAAAGGTGATGGTCACGAATTTCTTTAGGAGGTCACACCACACGGTTGGAAATAAGTTTTTACCCCTCAATTTCAAAAGTTGTCTCAAGCCTCAATAATCTCTCAATGGAGATCAACCCGGCGCGCGCACAGCCGCAGGCAAACAAAGACTTGCTGTAGTTTTACAAGCTTATAGAATCCATGGAAACTTGTTACAAAAGATCAGCCCGCAATCAAGCCAACAGAATTGATGCATTTTTCTATATCAACCACTTTAGCAACATTGTTGAATCAGAGATACCTTTCTTTCTGACAATCTTCATTTGATGGGAAACAAACAAATACAACTATATTTTTGACAGATTGGGGCAAGGCAACATCGGCCATTTTCATGTTAGACCAAATTCCTAATGTTACAGACAAGATTCTTGTAACAATACATAAAAAAGAAAAAGAAAAAATTAGCATGAAAGGGGGCATCATTTGGCAAGCATTGAGGGGGGGAAAAAATAGTGTGGTTTAAGAGTTTACTATCATGGGTAAACAAAGATTGCCATCCTCGAACAAGTACCCGTATAAATACATGGGTATGTTGACTCACCTGGAAGCAGAGTAACACAATCAACAATTACTCATAAAAAGTCAAGAAGGTAGACCAGTATCCATACTAACCAAAATGAACAAAAGACATGTCTTACGATTGTAAGAATAAAAATGAATAGAAGACGTATCTTAAAATTGTTAGGTTATTTCAACAACACAAACATAAGTGGAAAGTAGCCATGCACGCAAATGCAATAAAGTGCGAAATCCCTGCTGAGCAACCCGTGAACTCTCTCTCTCCCTTCACCTTTGCTCCGCCTGAGGAGGCACCACTCCTACCCCTCCTCTTTCACCCTTTTCCCTCTAGTGGAGCACTGCCCCCTACCCCTCCTCTTTCTCCCTTTTCCTCTCCTTCCCCTTTCTCCTTTCCTTCCTCCTCGGCCCATCCCAACCATTGTCACCACCCTCCGCCCTCTGATCTGGACTTTCTTCCCCCAAATCTAGTCATCCCTCAACCAGATCTATCCCCCCTTTCCCTTCCCGCTGCCCTCCACACTTCCTCCTCCCCTCTCAGCCACGTCCCGTCCTTCTCCCCCAAATTTTGCTTCCCTACCCCAGATCTAGCCCCTTTTCATGCCTCGCCACCATCCCCTCAATCAACTGCGGTTTTGGGGAAATCACCACCCTCTCTGGGTGGTGAAAAATAAATTGATTTTTATTTTATGTATGTTTTTCTTTTATTTTGTTCTCTCCTTTAAGGTGTTAGGGTTTTTAATTCCAGACGCCACAACCACCAGCTCAAGATCCTCAATGCATTAGGACACATTCTATTCGCAACACCTCAATAAGGGTAGTCTCCCCTCGCTACAGCTCAAGACCAACTAGCCGGATCCATTGCAGTGAACAAGTTCATCTTGCTCGCTTATGTGATGACCATCTTTGTTTCTAGTAATCCAATCAGCTACTGCTTTCTCGAATCACCAAGTTCTACCACGACCCTTCTATCAGACTGGGCCCATTTCCAGTTAAATGTATGCCACTGACATGGTTTCTTGTTAGTCTAACCTTGTACTTAATGTTTCTACCTTTGTTGTCATTATTTTAATAAATATTTTCTCAAGGAATAAAAAGGAATGAAGGGCACCCCCCCCCCCCCCAAAGAACCCTAGCCTCAACAATGAATTTGCCAAACAGGCTTACAGAGATCTCTAATTCTCCAGAGGAAGTTTCTTTTTGGATAGATTTATCAGAGGCTACATTACAATGCATTGCACTAGGGTGTACACCACATTACTCGATTGTGATTAATCACATTTGAACCAAGTCAATTAGGCCCTAGTCCCATCACTTGGTCGGGGCTCCAAATATCCCATTATGCCATTCAACTCCATATTGTGCCATATCTTCCAGTAAAACCTTGGCAATGTTCTGATGCCTCCACCATTTTCTTTATGATTGTCCATTGAGATAAGTTCCATTAATTTCCATGGCGTGTTGCAGGTTTTAATTCTTACGTTTGTTTCACTGTGCTTTACTTAAACTGATATTTCAGCTAGCCTCTATGCAACTAACATATTGCAATACTTGTAGAGTGCTTTATTTTAATTTTTAAAGTTAGCATCAGAGCAAGATAAAGTCTTGTTAGATATGCTCCTAGTGCTGGATGGGAACTGTCAGGCTTCTTGTCACTGTCTGCCCCACAAGTCTATCTGCAGCAACCCCAAGTTTCTTTTAACTTTGCAAAGTGTTAGAGAGAGAGAGAGAGAGCTCAACCAAGTACCATAGTGGGTATGCAAGATAGAAAAATGGCATTGAATTTACAAAAAGGGATAGAAAACAACAAGAGGGTGCTGAAGACAGAAACTATGCATGTTCTGTTTCTATTTTATGTTTGGTATGAGAAAATTACTTAATCAAAATTGTCCAGTTATCATTATATATATGATCATCATCAGCAGAGAACTAAGGAAATCATGAGATTCCAATAATTCTCATGAATTTATTTTTCGAATACCTTAGTACAAAAACTGTAAACTTTTTGGATTTGAAGTATAAAGCAAAACACTAAACGCGGAGCTTCGATTTTTTTTTTTGATAAGTAAACGCGGAGCTTCGATTTTTCTAGTCCTTACAGTAGCAATCATAGACTTTGGTGGACTCCAGCTTTGTGGCACAGATAGAGCCAGCCAGAAACCAGCAGATCAAGCAAGAGCTGGCAATAGGAGAAGACAGATAGGAGGCAGGATGAGAATGCTCTTATTTTATAACCTAGTCCCCAAGCTTCTAGAGGTTGTTTAAGTGATAAAACAAGTCCCTTGCAAAATATTGAAGATAAAATCCTTCATGATACCAGCAGGGGTTTCTTTATTACATATGTAATCCTTTCAGCTACAACTAAATAAGAAACATGCTGGAAGTGACCTCAATTTCAGATCAAGCTATGATTCACTCATATAACTACCAGCATTATTATGTTTATGAATTAAAAAAACTACTATACTTTTTTAATGACTAATTCCCACCAAAGAAAGCAAATCCAAAATGAAAAGAAAAAAACAAGTCAATAAATGAAGTGCTAGCAGTTCAAACCAGGTGAATTTGGAAAGAGAATGATACCATTCAAGAGGAGTTGTACAGATCATACGTGGGAAGTGATCTCTAACTATTAGCATTCTAAAGCATATGTTGGGACCTACAACAAAAAGTAAAATCCAAATTACAGACTTGTTTGATCCGTGATAAGCAAAGCAAATTCATCGAGCACAGTCAACAAATCCAACACACAAGCAACTGCCTTGGCATGCCTATGCAACTAGAGAGCTTACAAAATTTTGCATAGTATGTACCAGGTAAACACAATAATTAGGAATTCTCAGCTGATCTGGGCTCCTGTCTCTACCAATTAATAACATGTTAATATTATTTGAAAACTAGGAAAATGACTTGACTAATCATGAATTAAGATTACATTAAAAAAAAAAAAAAAAAAAAAAAAAAAAAAAAAAAAGTCATATATGACTCCAAGAGTGTGTAATTACTTTATCTTATTTATCTATGTTTCAAAGCCCATTCTCATTCTTTCCCTTTTTGTTAATGAAAAATACGACATACTCCAGCTTTTGAGTCTACAAGCTGTAAAAGTAATATAAAGAATACCTTCATTACATCAAGCTTCACTCAAAAGCCACCAGAAAACGTTTGACTCTTTTCAGAATTCGCCCCAAGGAAAAAAGAAATAGACTGATCAACAAAGCCACTTTTTCTTTTCTTTTCTTTCCTTTTTTTTTGGTTACTTATTACCTTAGCAGCTAGGACTGGAACTGCTTCTGCATCTTGCATTCCCCAATCTTTGTAATTCGGGTTTCGGGTTTTTTCTTTGTTCGGGTTGTTGTGTGGGTTTTGGGGGTTTCCTTGGGCTTAGGGAGTTTTCTTGTTTGGGGGTTTTATTGTATTAGGGGGGGTCTTGGGTTTTATAGTATTATGGGGTCCTATTGTATCTTGGGGGTTTTATTGTATTAGGAGGGGTCTTGTGTTTTATTGTATTAGGGGGGGTTCTATTGTATCTTGGGTGTTTGTTGGGGGGTTTCTATTGTATTTTGGGTGTTTGATGGGATTTGTTGGGGGCTTCTTTTGTATTTTGGGTCTCTTGTGGGTTTTGGGAGTTGTGAGTTTGTAGTTTTCTGTGGGTTTTCTTGGGTTTTTTATGTGGGCTAGCTTAGTTGTCCCTGTGTATACTTCATGTGTACTTAGGGGCACCTTTCGCTTTTTTAATGAAATTTTCGTACTTAAAAAATAATAAAAAATAATTTTTTTTTTAAGTGATAGAATCTCATTGAAAAGCGCGGAGGGGGTGCAACCCTATTATATATGAAGTATACAAAAGAACTCCCCTATTTAGGAGAAAAAGAAAAACAGTTCAAAAAATCAGAAAAACTAGAAAAAAGCAAACTCTTATGTGATGCTTTCCACGTGTAATTGGAATCGAATGTAATCTTTTTTAGCTCCACTACCGAAGTCTCTCTATCTTCTAAACTTCGTGCATTCCGCTCTCTCCATATACACTACATTAAACACAAAGGAGCTAACCTCTAAACTTTCAAAATGTTACGACACCCCTCTTGACCTCCCCAACTCACCAACAACTCTCTCACCCTTCTAGGCATAACCCAAACGACACCAAACAACTTAGAAGGCAAGTTCCATGAATCTCTTGTTACTTCCCAATGAAGAAGAAGATGATCGATGGATTAAAAAAAGAGTCCCCAGTAATGAGTGAAAAGTGCCCATCAGTGTTTCGAACATTATTTTAAGGAAAAAAATTTAACATGCAACTGGAACAAGCAGTAGTATTCAGGCTGCAAAACCTATGTTTCAGACCAATAATATTTATCTATTAAGCACATCATCATACTTAAAGCCAAATCTTATGGAAAGCCAAATTTCATTACTAAGTCCATAAAATTTGATGATTGTAAAACATATAAAAGCTTAGAAGCATATAAATAAAAATAATCATAGCGAAACTCCAAAAATGGTAAACGATCAATCAGCTTTCTCATCACATGAAAAAAGAAAGTTCAAATCACATGCTAAAAGCAAAAAATCCAGTTTTCCTGCCAAAGAATTCCAGATCTACGTCTGAAAACACTTAACTTCATTAGAAGAACCAGAAGTAGGAAAAACTATGTCAGGCCTAGTTATACCTCAAGCATGTTTTCATCAAGAAAGCGAGATGGTGCACAATTCATGGCATGAGAACCATCACATTGGAGGAGCCTAAGTCTCCCTTCCTGCATTTGACAGCAAAACAACATTTAAAAAATGAAAATATCAGGCTCTACATACTCATATACAAAGATGCAAATACCAAATCCTGTTTACCTTAGTCCCATAGACAAGGCCACCTCCAACTGAAGGATGAAAGCAGGCTACATTGACCTCATCCTCAGCACTAGGAATAACTCTCACAAGTTCCATATCAGACACTCTGTAAACCTGAGTAAAAGAAGTTTTTAAATAAAGGACACTTCATAAACCTAAGTAATGTACATACCAGACAAGAAACAAGTCAACAACTGTGCTTTCATTATCTTTCTACGCATCATATTCTTCGGGGAAGAATTTCTATAAACATAGGGGGCAAGAGTACAAAAAGAAAGATATGAACTCATTACCTCTAGAATCGTGTAAATGGGTGCTGTTGTCTCTCCGTCAATGACAACACTCTTAAGAAGTGAACTATGGCGACGACCATAGGCAAGTAACAAGTGCTCTGATGTGGGAGAGAACTGGGGATATGAAATAATATAGATATTTAATACAAGAATAAGAAGCAAAGTTCCTGTTAACAGATACATATAATAAATTTTCTTTAATGTATATATAAATATGACATTATTCTTTCACTACATCAATTGAAATTGTAGTATTACCATCATACAACTCAGACAAATTAATCTTTAGTTGGAGCAATGAATGAACAAAAAGTTGAAAAAAACTTCCGGGATGTATAATGCTTCTCTTTCATGGCCCTTTGATTGTGAAGAAAAACTGCCCCCAAGATATGCATTTACAAAATTTAAAAAGAAAAACAAAATTCAAGTTGGTATAGCAGAGTATGATTTTTCTGCACTTTCACATATAACTACTTTTGCAAAATAAGCAAGACTATTTCTTACAATTGAATTTACCAAACTCATAAAAGAACAACGCTTTTCAATAAACAATGAGTTATTTTTTGAGTATTCTTTTGAATACGAAATTTTGAAGGGGAAAGGCCATTAATTGAAATTGATATTAAAAAAATAAGAAAACATGCATTTATTTGTTAGAGAAGAAGGGTAACCAACATCATACAAGACACAAATGAAACTCTATTCAAACATTATAGGTTCTTGAATCTTCAAAAAGCACACGCCCAAAAAAAGTACTAGAGAGCAACTGACCTGAATTGAAGTTAAACAATGGGCAGCCCGTATTGCCCGAGAAGTCAGCACGGAGCCAAATCTAGATAAAAAAAATATATAGAGAATATCAGGAAGAAGTACATGGAAAGGATGGATCAAAATAAGAAAATAATTTGACTACATATATAGGTTTAAGCTTTACGTTGCCTCCTCAAGGGAATATATCCGAAGCTCATACAGAACTCGGTGAGCTGAAATTGGGTGTCGAGTCGGGGAAGTAGCAGCCCCTGTGATGTCATGGTGGAGCTGGCTTTGCGATCCTAGATCAGCTTCCAGATGAGGCAGCATGCATGCAACACAGGCTGCTAAAAATCTCCCGCAGGGTGAAAAATGAGCACCCATTTCACTGCAATCAAATCCTTACATGTAAACATCCATCAAAATTTGGTTAATGATATTACATAGTCTACACATTACCATGGTAGAAACAAGAAAGGCAGAGCAGTTAACAATTTTTCTGAAATGGTAAAAAAAAATGAAGAAAATTAAAATAATTCCAATATCTCTATCTTGAAGCTAAATGTTGCTCCCATGAAGAGCTATTTCAGATAAGTAGTACCAACAAGTACTACTTCCCATTATAGGTTTTTGGATGTTCACCAGAGATAGTAATAAGCTAAAAGACAATTCAAAAGGTTGGCATAGCAGAAGAATGCTATTATTTAACATTATCAAATGGTTATACCTACAAAGTACAGCATGTGGTATGATTAAGCGGCACTTTTCTGCATCTAGAGGAGCACATGGATCTTTTGCATCATGCGGCCATATTCTTAGCTTCACAGTGCAAGGTAACTCTGCAGCAGCAGCTGCAGCCAGTGAGGTTGCAAGTTCAGATTGGATTCTGCTAACAGCAAGTTGAGGATCACCTTCATCACGTGACATGTGATTAAAGCCAGCACCTTCACCAGATCCAGTCGTGGCCATCAGGCGGGAACGTGAAGAATGCTGCCGTGAACTAGATCTTCCAGTAACCCTAGATTGGCTAACACCAGTGGGCATAACCGAAGAAGTTACAAGATTTTCCATTTCACTAAATGCTGATAAATTCTCATGAGCTGAAGCATTGACTGAACCCATGGTTCGTTGCCCAGCTTGGCTCTGGCCAATTAACCACCCTTGCAAGAAAGGTAGTTCCCAATACATTGGGTCACCAAAACGGAAGAAGCGATTATTTCTCTCTTCAGGCTGCACTTCCATAGTCTCCATGGCATCTATAGCAGATTGAGAAATTGCATTATCTGTTTCACTCATTAGAGAATCGTTTCCCATATCTTCTGGCACAGCAGATGAGCTATTAGGATCTATAGGAGACAGAAGAAGTTCATACTGCCCTGATGGAGTAGAATATGTCAGAAGTCGCACTGAAGCAGAAGGATCCGCTCTCTGTTGCACACCACTTGAACCAACATCCCCATAAGTATGCTGCAAAGATATTCTACCATCATCTCTAGCAAATGAAGACAACATCAACAAGGGCAAAGGCATTATAGGAAGTTCATCCGCCAAACAAGGAAGATCATTGGAATGAGCATCAGCCAAGTACACTGTGGGTGGAGGATAGTGCAAGTAACCTGGAGAAGTTGCAAGCGTCATCGAGGAATCTGATGAGTCAAGGTCATTGACCTGCAAATCAGTACAATATTAGAAGCAACACGGAAGAATGAGAAAGGCTGAGAGACACATAGTAATATGATACCATTGAAAAGGTTACCTCAGCAGTTAGAAGAAAAGGGGCTGCATGTGGGTGAAAATGCACAGCCCGAAGAGACCGGCGTGTTTTCAGTACAATGGTTGGTGAGGATGTCTCCCCTCCCCGGTTGTAATGCCATATATACAGCTAATACCGAAATTACCATCCAAAGACATTAAAGAACAAGTCAACCTAAAACAACAGTAAAATTCAAAGGTGAAAAATCCTCACCTTGTGACCTGAAGCCACAGCAAGGAGCTCCCCCTGAGCATGGAAGGCAATAGAAGCGATAGGACGATCTGCATGGAGGAAAGGGAAAGAGCTATCATATCCACCATACAGATTATATAATTTCAGCATGATATTATTCTTCATTTTCTAGATACATAAATACATAGAGGTTATTACAAAAATCACGTGATCCTATACACTCTGCAGTGTTTGCATCCCACAAACGAACTTCATGATCTAAACTTCCACTTGCAAGTATTTCAGGATATAATGGATGAAACCTAACCTGCAAAAGTTCCACAAGCACATGAGAAGAAAATATGCGTGGCAGACATAACACGTTCATAGAATAGGTGTATGTTAATATTACCCACGTCATATCTAACCATGCATGCAATTTAATAATGGGAATGAAAAGGAGTTCCTTTGGCAAAGAATTCCCTTCTAACAGGCAATCACCATATGATACACTCCCATATGGTGCACATTACAGAAATGCCTGTTATAGCAATAATTTTCTTCTTCAAAAGGCCAATACAATATCACAGCAGCAAAACTGTAAACTTTAGCAAGTTTCTTGGAATAGATTATACAACATATTCTGTCAGCAGAAAAATGAAAAATGTCTTTTTCTTTTCTTTTATCTGCTAAGTAAAATAAAAAAATATGGACAGAGCATATAACATAAACCTACCACCCAAGGGGTTCTCCGGTGACCATTCAAAACCTTTAAGCAGCTCCCAGTTTGGAAATCAATAATCTTCACGGTATGGTCTCCACTGCAAGAACAGAAACACAATGCTATTTGAAAAATGAAGCATCACTAGGTAAATCATTGATCCAACCGTTGGCATAAGCTTAAAGACAGACAAGAAATGGAAACTCACTGTGTAGAAGCAAGCGTCCTCCCATCAGGGCTGAAGGCTGCCGCTATAGTTGACCTAGGAGGTGGCAACAGTGGACAATATTTGGCTGATAGATGCCGCAATGTTTCTGCCTCCACCCTGAAATAATGACAACAGCTCAGAAGAATAAACACATATCCTTATAGAAACAAATAGCATAACCAATAACACGTTTAATATGTGTATACACATATTACCGTGTTTGTGCACATGATCTTTACCAAAAGCATTCTTCCAAGCTTGCTGGGATGTTTTAAAAAGTGGATATCATGAAGGTTTTTCGTGACTTCCATGTGGAGGTAAGTTTGCGATGAGCCTTAATGCTTTGCTTATCACTGTCACTTCAAATATTCCAAGGGTTGTTGACCTCAAGGACTTTCACCCAATTAGTCTTGTGGGGGGCATTTACAAAATTATTGCTAAGATTCTAGCAAACATGCTTAAGTTGGTATTAGAGAAGATTATTTCTAAGTCACATCATGCTTTCATTAGAGGTAGGCAAATCCTAGATCCTATTCTTATTGCCAATGAATGCCTTGATAGTAGATTAAGATCTGGTGAGCCGGGTGTTATATGCAAAATGGATCTAGAAAAAGCTTATAATTATGCCAACTAGGACTTTTTGTTGTATATGCTGAGGATGTGTGGTTTTGGGGAGAAATTGTGCTCTTGGATAGCTCATTGCATTTCTCAATTTTGGTGAACGGCACTCCACCAGGTTTTTTCAGTAGCTCCCGTGGATTGCGACAAGGGGATCCATTGTCCCCTTGTTGTTTGTCCTTGTGATGGAGGCGTTGGGTATAAGATTTCTGCTGCTATGAGTGGGGGGTCGTTGTTTGGTTTCTTTGTGGGTGACGTTGGTGGGTATGTTTTCTCTCACCTTTTGTTTGTTGATGATACATTGATTTTTTGTGATGCTAATCCAGTTCATCTTTGTCATATGCGTTGCTTATTCCTTTTCTTTGAAGCTACTTCAGGCTTGAAGATTAACTTGGCTAAGTCATAATTGGTTCCTGTGGGAAATGTTGAGCATGTGGAAAGACTGGCCGGTCTTCTAGGTTGTGGGGTTTCCTCTTTGCCAGTGAAGTATCTCGGCTTACTGTTAGGGAGCTCCTATAATGCCAAGCATATTTGGGACGGTGTTATTGAGAAGATAGAGCGTCGATTGGCTAGTTAAAAAATAATGTACTTGTCAAAGGGTGGTAGAGTTACCCTTATCAAGAGCAGCCTTGCCAACTTGCCTATGTATTTCATGTCCCTCTTTCCTCTCCCAGCGAGTATTGCAAACCATATTGAGAAGCTTCAACATGATTTCTTATGGGATGGGCAAGGTGAAGAGTTCAAATATCATTTGGATAGTTGGTCCAAGGTTTGTTCGCCACTTTCTGGGAGAGGGTTGGGAATTCAAAACTTGTTGGTGGACTACCGGCAATATGCAAAGTGCTGCTGTGTGGAAGATAGTACCTACATGCCTTTTATGGTGTTTATGGAAGGAAGAGAATAATAGAAGTTTTAATGACCGAGAGAGGACTTTGGAGGAGATTTAAATCTTTATTCTTCAAAACTTTGTATCTTTGGACAGCTGCTTACGTTTCTCATGTGACGCTTAGTTATAGTGATTTCCTTGTTCTTTTTGCTTATTCTAATTAGGTACTTCATGTGTACTTAGGAGCGCCTTAGCTTTTAATGATATGTGTCGATTATTATAAAAATAAAAATAAAAAACTTAACCAACAAAAAAAAAAGTTTCTTGCCTACCAAAAAATTGTGTGCATGTGTGTGCACTTGAACATAACAGAAGAACAATGAAGAACCCAGACCATACCATGAGACAAGACCTCCTCTTGCATCTCGCATTGCTTCACACCTTGACCCAAAAAAATCAACTTGCGAGTTAAAAGCTTCTCTCCAAAATCGTTTTGATGAGTGCTTTGTTCGAGGAGAAACCTCTCTTCGTGCCAAGAGTCGAAACACATTGCCACCACTGGCAAAACCGCAAAAACAATACAGACTTAGCAGAAAAAACATCAAACACACTCAAATTCATTTTGATTGATACTAGTCCCATCGGATAAGAAATGAAAAAACGTCCACCGCCTCAATCAATCAGCCAACATTATTGAACTACACCAGAATAGCAAAGCGCTATACTACATTGTTCAGAATTCAATGAGTTTTATGCAGAAATTTGAGCAATACAAAGAATAATTGTAAAGATTTATAACTATCAGTGTATCGGTTTAGGAAAATTCACCCAGACTAAATTAAAAATGCAGAAAAAAAAAAAAAATAGCATCGGCAACTAATTTATATTTTATATTTATGAAATTCAGGTTAATTTGGCCGAAATTGCACGAAGAGGATGAATAATTCACAATTATAGCACTAAATACTAGAAATTATAAAAATAGTAAAGATCATCATAAGGCTGAATTACAAAACTCGTGAATTTCACCAAAATCTCCAAAATTGCATCGAAATAAGAACTTCGAATCTGATAGAAATTAGAGGAAAAAACGGTAATCATAAGAGACGAAGTGAGCACAAATTCGTGATCTCTTCACCTGTGCTTGGAATTCGGGTGGGTCGGCGCAGCCTGAGGGGCGCGAGGCGGTGGACCTGAGGTTGACGGGGCGTTCGCGTTGTCTACATACATAGATCCCCTCATTTTTGCTTCCGACGAGCTCATGCTTGAGAATTTCACAGCATTTTCCCGGGAAACCGATGCGAGGGAGAGAAACTTTCCGAGAAAGTTCAAAAGGATGCGATTAAGAGAGGTGGGAGACAGCGGCAAGGAGGGGCATCGGACTTCTGAAATGATACGTTGTTTTTTCTTTGTTTTTCATTCTCTAAAATTCTGTGTATGCTTCCCCATTTGACTGAAATGCCCTGGCATAAAGTAAGAAATTCTCCAAGCCACGCGTCTGCTCCTGAAGAGACTGGCCGTTCTGGCATAAAGTCTTATAGGACGGCCACTATTCATATATATATATATATATATATATATAGAGTAATGCTACACATCATCCCCTTGTCCTCTTTTTGTCCCCCCAAAATTGATGTGGCTCTTAAAATTACCATTAGATTTATGATAGATTACCATTGGATTTTGATCCAATTGCGATTTTAAGAGCCACATCAATTTTAGGGTGACAAAAAGAGGACAAGGGGATGATGTGTAGCATTACTCTATATATATATATATAGGAGTAGTGCTTGGGAGAGGGAAAATTTCCGGATTTCATCCGGAAATTTGGCCTTGCAGTGGCATATTTGTAATTATAATTAATTATAAATATGCCACTGCAAGGCCAAATTTCCGGATGAAATCCGGAAATTTTCCCACTCCCAAGCATTACCCATATATATATATAGATATAAAAGTGGGATAATTGCATTACTGGTCCTTGGAATTTGCCTAAATTACAAATTACTCAATGTGGTACAAAAAGTTCATGGAGGGTCCCTGTAGTAAATTATAATTACGAATCATTCTCTTAATTCGTTTTCTGTTCACTAAGTTAACAGATTATGTTAATTTGTCATATCATACGTAATAGGAAATCAATACGTGGCCACCCTAAGCCTAGGGAGGTCGTGCATCACCCCCCAGACGTGGCCGGTTACCACCCATTTGCTATTTTATATTTTTTTTAAAAAAAAATAATTTTTAAGTTTTATTTATTTATATATTTTTTCTTGTAATGGACACATGTTGATTTCTTATTGGGGTATGACATGGCAAACTAACGGAATCTGTTAACTTTGTTGACGAAAATGAGTCATATAATTTGGGATAACGTGACACTGAACTAAGCAATCAATTTTTTTTTGTTTACAAGTATTGATCAAAATGGGTGATTTTCACAGCCACATCATCCAATTGTATGACAATTATATAATAGTCTACTAAATATCACTACTCTTTTTTCTTTCCGATTGTTTTTTATAATATTGTAGCATACCAACCTAATCATCGAATCAAATTTATTAATTTCTAATAATGCATATTATATTGTTATGATACGATTTGTTCTTTTTAATTTTTTTATACTTTTTTAAAAAAAAAAAAAAAAAAATACCTCACTTAACCTTCTTGACTATTCATCACTTTTGCAATTAACCCTCAAAGTTAAAAAAAATAAAATTAAATAAAATTAAAATTTTTTTTTAAAAAAAAAAAAAAAACTCTCAATTTAGTGTATCAAACTTTAAGGAAATGTCAATATCAACCCTATTTTAGGATTTTTCTGTTAAATCCTAATGGATGCTGTTGAAATTCCTAAAATATCTTTGTTTTTTTTTTTTTTAAATAATAATAATAATAATAATTGTAATTTAAGGGTAATTTTATAAAGTTCACATGGTTATAAGGGTCATTTTACCCTTTGACTGTTTGATTTAACCATAAACCTTAGTGGGAGGGTGAAATTGCAAACAAAAAAAAAAAATTGAGAGCTTGATACATTAAATTGAGAGTTTTTGAACTTTGCAAGATAATTGCAAAAGTGATGGAAGTTAGGGGGTTAAGTGATGTTTCACCCCGCCCCTTTTTTTATGACTCTATGTGTAACGACCCACCCTCAACGACACAATATTGTCCGCTTTTGGCTCCCCCGAACTAGATTTTTCAGGAGGTCACCTATCCTAATACTACTTTCGTAGAAGCATGTTTAACTGCGAAGTTTTAATATGTTCATGGTCATCACGGCTTTAAAACGCGTTGTTTCAAGAAGAATGCGAATATACATATAAGAAAATACTCATTCACATACACAGGCGATGTGGGACGTCACAATTACCTCCTCTTGGGACCCAACGTCCCCGCTGGCGACCCTCATGGGATCACCTCATTCTTGGCGTCCCAGCAAGTGCCCGCTAGCAACCCTCATGGGCTTGTGCACTCTTTCTCATCTCAAGCTAGGCAATAGCTTTGATACCATATGTAACGACCCACCCTCAACGACACAATATTGTTCGTTGGCGACTCTCATGGGGCTTGTGCATGCTTCTCCATGTCAAGTTAGCCAATGCCTCTGATACCATTTGTAACGACCTAAGGAAAAGCGCTAGCCACATCTGCGCTATTACCGCAAAAGAACTAGTCAATTTTGAGTTTATTTAAAATTATTTATAAAGCTCATTTTCACCTAATAATTATGTAGACTTAACACTCATGACTATTTTTATAAACCGTACATTCTTTGTGGGCTACTCGTCTTCCCACTATGGACTAGGGTGTTACAAACTCTCCCTTAAACCTCTAACATCCTCATCAGGGTCACGTCATGCTGTGCTCCAGTACCACATGGTCTGGCGTTATTAGGTGGCTATGATACCATTTATAACGACCTAAGGAAAAGTGCTAACCACATCTGCACTATCACCCCAAAAGGACTAGCCAATTTGGAATTTCCTTATAAAGCACAATTTCACCTAATAACTAGCTAATGTGTAACTTAGCACTCATAAGTATCTTTATAAATCACTCACTCACTCTATGTGAGCTATTCATCTCTTCCCAATATGGGACTGGGGTGTTACACTATGAATGCATCTTAAATGTAGGCATATTACACATTATAGCATGCGTATTGTAACACCCTCAGTTCATAAGGGTTGAGTTCGTTAATTTTATAATCTTAAAACATGTTTGAGACTGCGGTAAGGAGTTTAAAAAAGTAGTTTTTAGTACATAAAAAGTTATGCCAATAAAAAATGGGTGCGTTTTGTAAAAAAACTTAAAAAGTTATTTTGCTCTAAATATAGCGTTTTGGAGGAAGCTTTAAAATGAGGGTTTTTTTTTTTTTTTTTTTTTTTTTTTTTTTTTTTTTTTACTGAAAATCTCTTTTCTCTATAAACAAATGCTCTATTTTCCAATGCAATCCAAAACTGACTATTATAGATGTAATAATTATAAGATAACCTGCCCCAGAGAGAGAGTCTTCCAGAAAGTTTTGCCTTGCCGAGGAGGGAGGCTCCATGCTTTCCTCCCTCGGTAGTGAATTTGTCTCTCCTTGGTGTTAACCAGCGAAGGTTAGTTTTCTCTCAATCATTAGGGTTGTTGTGCTTTTGTTTCCCCCGGTAGGGTGATGGTTGTTCTTCCCCTAGCCCTTTGGGCTATGGTGGCTTGTGTCTTTGTGTTTTTTTTTTTTTGTTTTCTTTCTTTTGGTTTAGGTAGGAAGGCTCAACTCAAGAAGCCCAGTTTGGGGGAGTGGCCGGCTTTTTGTGTCGTCGTCGGAGTGCTTTGGCCGTTTTTTTCATTGTTTTTTAATTGGATTTTTGAAGCCAAATCTACGCACGTTCGCCGACTTTTGCTCGACACGCGCTCCCCGTCGTCGTCCGCACCTGCTGCCGGAAGCACAGGTCACATCAATCGTCGGAGCTCGGCGCGTGGTCTTCACGGGCCAAAGAGCCTTTTGCTCTTTGGCACGAGTGACGGCCACGATCCGCCTTTTCTGGCCGTGCACGGTGGGGATGGGGTCTACGGTGTCTGATCTGCGGTGGGGTGCTACCGGTTACGGCGCGTGTCCTCCACACGCCGCCGTCTCCAGCAAAGTCAGCCCTGTCTCCACTACCAACGACTTGTTTTGGGTGTTTTTCTGCTTTGTGTGTTGTGTATTCCTCATGTTTATCCAATACAGTCTGTCTATGTATTGTTCAAATTTCATTGGAATTTTTGTTGACTTGATGCTAGATCGGCCCTCCTTTATTTTAGAGTGAGCATTAATGTAAGAAATACTCAAATGTAATGCTGGTAAGATTTGTTGTTTCTGCTTAGGCAGCTGTTTTTTTAGTCAGATCCATCTGGCTTAGAGTGTGAGGGGTTCTATCCCTCTATTCTCAAATTGTAAACCTTAGGGCTTTTTCAATATTTATAATAGCACATGCTATTTGTTCATATATATATATATATATATATATAAGATAACCTAAAGCACATCACAATAATGAATCAATGATAAAACCTTTTAATAAATGAAACCAAAGCCAAATATCATTACTAAAAACTCCTCACAAATGATTTGCATACAAATTTTCCTTTTTGTGTGCCAAACATCACTTATTCAAACATTAAACAATAGAAATAAAGTCTTGTTAAAATGACTCTCCTTCCTAACATTACATATTTTGGTTGCTTATTTTGTTCGCGTCGACATCTGTAAAGGGAAAAAACAAAACGTGACTGAAAACTTAATAAGTAATATACCCAAGATGATTAAGTTAAAACAATTGAAAATTAAATTACAACTTCACAAATTTTCATGAAATAAGTTTCATTTCTTAAGACATAATATAATAATTGAAAACTTCTTGAACTCGTAAAGTTTTCTTTCACTTATTAATTGTGTCCTATAATACAATTGTTCCCCATATGTTTGAGGTTGCATCTAATCTCAAAGGACCTAGCGTTACCTGTCACCTGTGGTCGCATTGGTGCCATACATCGTCACCTGATTAACTATATTGTACTAAGTATGGCTAAACATTGATGATGGACCATATGTAGTGGTTGCACTCCATCCCAGCCCTAGTACCGTGCTTCCTTATCTCTTATGCTAAATAGTTTAAAACTTGGATTTAAATTACATGTTGTTATAAAAATAACATCACATATCCTGTAAAAAGATTTATACGATCAAGATTCAATAATGCCAAATGACGTTGTGAGTGAGATGACTTTTCACACTTATAACTAAGCCAAAACAAATGTCGTTTATTTTAGAAGAAAAAACCATTGGTTTTGCATCTTTTAGCCACCATGTACCAGGGGAAGCTGAGCGTTGAATCTTAGCAGCGTCGAGCTTAGTGATGCTGAGGTCGTAGGAAAGTAATGAGTATTTCCCAACCACGTGTGCTTTGAGGAAAACCCAACTAAATAGATAACCCATAAAACATAGCACTCAGAATTCTAAGACACCCAACGTAAAAATTTAAATCAAAACAGAGAAAGAAAGAATTAGATCACCCAAAAATCCATGTGATTGTCACTGTAAACGCCATAGATTTCTAAGTGATTCTCTCTAATAGGCACAAGAACAAGGTGAAATTTGTTTTGATGAAAAGCTAAGTGAAGAGGTACCATATCATGGAAGAGTTATCTAAAATAGTGAACTCGGACCTAGACCCGTTTCAATTAGAGATGAAAATTGGTAAATGTGTGTGTGTATGGTACTGAATGGGGCAATGATAATCGAAAAATGTCCATCAATCACCTGATTGATTAGGAACACCCATCTTCCCCTTTAGGCTATACTCCCTCCTCCACATTTCAAAATGACTGCACCCTTGCTCTCAAACTATTCTAAAGCCTTAATCATAACTTTAATCCTAATAAGCCCTCAGCAACTCCCTCATTTCCTACAACCTCATCATCGCCAAGCCCGACCCTGCCAATATTCAAAGCCCAGCCTCACCTTGAAGGTGGTACACTTTGGTATAAAAAGTAAGATGCAAAATCAAAGGTTTTTTTTTTAAAAAAAGAAAAAGAAAAAAGAAAAAAGAAAACAAAAGAAAGAAAGAAAGACAAACAAACTTTGTTTGTTTTTGGTTAGTGACAAGTGTGAAAAGTCATCTCACCCACAACGTTGTTTGGCCTTAATGAATCTCAACTGTAGATATATTTTACAGGAGATGTATTGTTATTTTTATAATAACATGTAAGCCGGATCTCTAAAAATTTACTTACCTCAATACATGCTCATTCTTTTTTAACTTCATTTAAACTTTCATTAATCATGGTATAGCATGTGACTAGGTAAATTTTATTTCCTTAAATAAACGCTCCTTATGTACGGCACATTGACCCAAAACCGTTTAGTGTATCTTTCATGATTAAAACTTACTTTATCACAATGTCATTCCAAATCACAATGTCATTCCAAATCACAAAACCATAAGTAAAACATTTAATGATGTAATTAAATGTAACAACTTAGTGAAAACACTAGCTATATCTACACAGACTACACTATCACTCTAAAGTATCTAGTCAAGTTACAATTTGAGTTCCTTAAACTCACTTATAAAGCTAGTGAATAACCAATATAAGACTTAGTAGCCATGACTGTATTTATAATTTACTCACTCTATGCTGATTATTTATCTTTGTAATATGAGATTAGAGTGTTACATAAAACATTTAAGAAAAATTAACATATTTCATCATAAAACATTTATAGAAATAAGAGACTTAAATTAAAACATTTAATGGAAGGGGCAGGGTATAACACTTACATTGGTCCATGGGTAATGAAGTTGACCGTGTAACACATCGCTTAAGAAAAATACAAAAAATGAAATAAAATTTAGATGAAAAAGTGAGGGTGTGAGGTATTTATAGGCTAAAATCATAGTGGATAAGGTTGAAGTGTTATTTTTCAATACTGTTAGCCACTGAACATTTTGGGTGTACTATCGAACATTCGGTAAAGGCTACATTTGAACATTTGGCTGAGACAAAAGTCTAAAATTCAACATTTTAACAAACCCTAACATTCCTATTAGTTCAATTAAAGTTCACTTAACCCTAATTAGTACTTGAGGGTATTACATAAGTATTCCTCGAATATCCTCCACAAGTTGTCCATATTTGCTCAAATTTCATCTTCTTGACTTGACTGAATTAACTATTTGGAGCGCATAATCTTCCATAAAAAATTTCATGATCAGTCCCAGATCTCTGTCAAACCTTGCAGCATGTAGAGCTCCCAATGTTTCAGCTACAAACTTGTTCGAGATTCCTCAACTTGGTCAAACTCTTCGCAGCTGTCACATCTCCTATGATTCCAACTCCCATATGCCCATGAGTCTTGTCAATCGCAACATTCCAGTTAACTTTGTATATGTCAACTAAGGGAGCTTTCAATTTGAGGTGTGCTATGCCTCCATTATCTTGCCTCTGATCCCCCTCTGTCACTGTAACCTTCTTGTATTCATCAAAAGACTTCATCACCCCCTCATTATATGAGATATTGTAAAAAATTGTCCTTTGTTTTTTTTAATGTATATGTGTGTATTTTATGATACACCATACAATACGATAACAATATAAAATTATTAGTCCAACTTAATATTATGTGTTGTGATATTTCAATTTTAAAACGCATGCTTCATATGAAATTATAGGATTAATTCCCCTTTTTTCCCTTCTAAATTACCACTATTTATACACGCCTATGAACTACTATCTATCAGACTCAATCACCTTAAACTACTATTTTCTTTAAAAAAAAGTAATGTTGTTGGTTAAAATTGTTAAAATGACGTTAGTATCCTAAGTTTAGAAACTAAATTTACTTAAATACCCTTAAAGTTGAAAATTTTAAAAAAGAAAAGAAAAGAAAAAAAAGAAGAAGAAAAAAGCCACATTAGGGGTGGCCAAATTTAGGTTTAAATTTTTTGAATTTAGTATTTTTCATTCAAGTGTATTCTACATCTAAAAAACACATTTTCGTACTTAATGATTTTGACTAAGAGCATCTATATCAAAGTAGCTAATTTTTTTTTTTTTCAAATTTTAGCCAAACAATCTACTTTTTTGATTTTATCTCTCACTTTTAAAAAGCTGTTCATCTCAAACTCTCTAAATTTTTCTCTATTTTAACAATATATTGTTTTTTATTAGATTTGAGACCAACCACTTTTAACTAATTTCCTACATCAAACAATCCCAACATGAATACCCATATAGTGTTCTAAGTCAGAAAAAAGATCAAGCAATTGGCCTGCAACCTTTCCAAACCATAGTGATACACAACCTAGAACCCAGAACCTAGAAAACCTGCAACCTTTCTAAACCACAGCGATATACAACCGAAGTAAAGCATAAAAACCCAACAAATCAAAACCAAAATCCGAATAGCCAAAGGAAAAAACACACCGTCCTCCAATCATCAAACTGGGTCTCGCATCAATAGTCGGACGAGATTGAGCAATCGGAGGGGAGGTTACGGTCGTTGATTCTGCATCAGTGATTCTACCGAATCTTCCGCTACCCACCCAATCGTTCATCAATTTCACTTGAACGATTTGGGAAAAGTTTGTTGATAGACAGTGGGAGAGAAAAGTTTCAATTTCAAGCCCAAAATCAATTGAAAACAAAGAATGAAACTCACATTTTGAGAAGGGAAATTCGGGGTAAAATTCAGCTTCTTCTTGCCTATTTCATCGGTGAAATTAGGGTTTTTGAGGTTGGGATCTTCGTAGTTGAAGACAGTCGTCGACGGCGAGGCAGCCGGTTGCGTTGTCGGTGTTCGCGATGTTGTGTAGTCGAGAAATCCCTAGAGGAGCTCGATCTCGTCCTTGCCAATCCAAAGCCACTGGAATCGCCTGAGCGAGTTGGCCTAGTGCCTGGAAGTGGCAAGCTGGGTTTCAGTTCATGCAGAGGAAAGTGACGATCTTGCGGGTGACGGAGGATGTGGAGAATGGCGCGAGAATTAACAAAAATAATAAAGATCAAATGGGCGTTAAATCTGGAGAATGATTCTGACAAGAACTATTTTGGTGAAGGGATGGAGAGCTTGATGCATAAGTGATTTTGAGAAGTTTCACCAAAATTTGGTGAAATGTTTGAAATGCTGAATTCAATACAGATGCTCTAACGGCGTTGTTTTTTTTTCTTAAGAAAATGATAGTTGAAGGTGGTTGAGTTTGTTAGGTGGTAGGTCATGGGACAATGTGTAAAAGAATGATAGTTTGGAGGAGGAAAAGATAATTAACCCAAAATTATAACATGAATTCACAATTTGACAGCTATCTATAATATCATGACGATGATGGTCCATATTAATGCTATGATATTAAAATGGTTACAAAAAGTAACTAGAAAGGGTTTTGGATTTAAGAATACTCATAATGATAACAATTCTTCTTTACTTAATTCTTAATTTAACTTATTCTTATTCTATTCATTGAAAACAATAAGTATGTGAATATAAGTTTTTGTTCTTTTTTTATCTTTTTTTTTTTTTAACGCTATGTCATGTCGGTAATCTATGAATAAAATAAAAAGAATCTTTTTAATTTAAGAGAAAAGGAGCTCGACCCCAGTAGAAAGTCCTATATATATATATATTACTAATTTAATTATAGTTGTTAAAATTTCAAAAGTTTTCAAAAATCAAGCCTAGTAAGGCTCAAGATGCATTAAATTCTAAGCTAATTGAGACCGCGCAACAACAAATCTTGAGATTGTCCAAGAAGAGAAACTTTGTCTTGAAACAAAACCTTGATACTGTTGAGGAAGAAAAAAAAAATGTGTTAAGAGTCATGAATTTTTTTCCACATTTTGTATGTTCACTGAATAAAGATTAAAGCTCATTAATAATTCAAACAAAACAAGGGAAAGCTCGATTAATTCTGTGGAGATTAAAACTACTTGTTATCATGCATGCAGGTTGAAATTTCCCGATAATATGTATGAATGGAGAGACACAAAAATGTTACAAGTAATGTTATAAGCCACATTTTTATCTTACAATTATTTTACAATATTGCTAACGAGCTCGATCAACCATTAAATTAATCACTACTAAAAGGAAAATAAAATTCAAAAGTTAATTAAAAATACCACATTAATATTATAAAATAATAGTATAGACTGGTGTCTCTCTAATAAAAAAGGAAGCTGGCAACTACTGCGGAACAAACACAAAGTTCAAAATTTTGAAAGGGAAAACATGGCGGTTTATACACCGGCCACTTGTCCTTTGCGGTCCCCCATCCACCAGTTTTTTTTTCTTCCTAGAAATGCTCATTTTTTTTTTTAATACCAAACATGGCATAGAATCATAGATGATAGAACACACAAGTTTTGTTGTGCTAGGTGAATAAGAATACGATTGGTTCCTATCAAACATGTCTAAAATAGGAATATGATTGGTTCCATGTACCTTCAAACTTTCTCCTTATCCCACCTCACAATCAACTTGAAGTCTCATAAACACCTATACATAATCTGTTATGCGCATCAAGATCCTCTCTGGTCGAAAGCAATAGGAGAAGATCTTGGTCCATCCGTTATAAGCATGGTTGAGATTAAAGATGGGTTTGTCATTGCGATTTCGTATATAAAAAGCGCGATTTTAAATTTAGTCGCAGAAAATAGATCGTTTGGAATTGCATTTTAAAAAAAGTATGATTTGAAAATATAAAATATATGCGTCTTCGAATCACAGACAAATAGGAATTTGTTTTTATTAAAACGCATAATTTTAAAGACTAGACTGCGACTTTGTCAAATGCCTAACTGCATTTTTAAAAATCAAGTTTTCAAATAATACATTCTTTTTATGTATTTCTGGGCTTTGTTGTTATACTCCTCTCCTATTGTTTACCCATGTTTTTGTGTTTGGGTTCTCATGACTCAATATACTTGCCAAATCATCTTTATTGGTGACTTCAACTTTGTGGCATCCGTGCCTCGAGCTAATGGGTCCGCATCTTTGGAAGCATTGCCTCCGAGTAATTTCGTTCTTAGTTTTATTTTTGGTTGCCCAAGCCTTACTCTATTTTTTTATTTTTCATGTTGTAATTAGTTCTCACGTATCTTAAAAAAAAAAAAAAAAAAAAAAACGACCCTAAATACATTTATAGGTTGTAGAGCACAAACAATTGATTTAAAAGTTTTGGCCTCTGCAATTTGCTTATTATTTTTGTCTTGAATCAAGATTCACACAGCCACACTAGAATTGTGTGATTATGCGCCCAGCTATGAGCCACGTGATGAGTTACAAATGTCATGTCACGAAAAAATAGCTGACACAAGGACGGACTTAGGATTTATTATTATTATTATTTTTATGTGGAGGGGTCAATTTACATAAATAGGTGATCGATGCTGTAAGTTTTACCGAATTTCTTTTGAAAAAGAAAAAAAAGAAAAAAAAAAAAAACCAAAAATCCTAGGAGCGAAAAGAGAGATGTATTTGTCAATAGGGAGAGAATGCACGCTATTTGTTGACGCGTGAATGTACACAAGCCAAAAGAGAGAAGAAAAGAATAAAAAAGACGAGAACAAATCAATAGATTACTGGGCTTGGGAGCGAATTTAGA
This sequence comes from Alnus glutinosa, assembly GCF_958979055.1. Classification (NCBI taxonomy): domain Eukaryota; kingdom Viridiplantae; phylum Streptophyta; class Magnoliopsida; order Fagales; family Betulaceae; genus Alnus; species Alnus glutinosa. Next base: position 12,325,873 of record NC_084886.1, read on the forward strand.
GAGCCATGGTGCATGGTGTGGGAGGAGTGGTCGAACACCGGTGCGATGGGAGCCCGAAGTTGGCTTGATGGAGAGCTTGTGATGGTCCAAGATTTAAGGGGTACGAAAAAGGCGACATTTCCAAACAATCGTTCACAATTTGGACGTGTTACTGCGCGCATGTATTTTCCATTACTTGCTGGGTCGGAGCGTAGACGAGCGACTCCATTATTCAACGACCAACCACAATCTCATAAACCTGGTTCAGCAAATACGTAGACAAGACTCTAAAGCAACTTGAAAGTTGAAAGAGTTTATGTTGTGCGGAAGAAGAAGAGTTTTTTTATTTATTTATTTTGAGCATCGAAGAAGCTGGTTCAGCAAAATAAATGGTAAACTCATTTTTGAAGTAGTTACTTTTCTGAAGGGTTGGCTTTTCCGTTGTCACCCTTTTTTTCAAACAATTTTCTTGGCTTCGATTTTAGAAAGGGGAAAAGTGTCACTATATTGAGTGGCAGAGCTACTACCAAGTCTAGCCTCTCAAGCCATAAGGTTTTTCAAAAAATAAAAATTTACTTCTATTTATTTATTTATTTTTTTCAATTTAGTCCTCAAAATTGTAAAAGCTAGTTTCGCCCCTAACTAAATTGGCATTTTTTAGTCTCCATTTTCAGTCTCATGTGTCTTTTGGATTTTGCTGTCCAATAAGTCAGTTGTATTGAAAGCTTAGAGCTAATCATGAGCTTAATACCACAATCATAAGGGATAATATGATTCGAAGATGAGTGAGAGCACTATTAACAATTTTTTTAAATTTTATTTCATTTATTACATGTAGGGAAAATTCTTAAAACATCATTTAAATTAGATTTTTTTGTTGTTCCCTAAACTAAGAAAACTCCAAAGAAATCAAAAGTAGTACTTAACCTTTAAAAAAGCAAAAATAATTCCATTAGCATTGTCAATTTCACATCTTACTCACCCAAAGTCTGAAGATTTACAAAGAAAGCTTGAGCCTTTTTCGTGGTGGTGGCTTTTTCTTCCATCCTTTCAACAAAATCACGAAAATCAATTCCACGCACACAAAATTACTTTAATACTCCATTTGTTTCGGTATAAAATGGTTTCTAAAAAATGTTTTCGGTATTTTTTAATATTTGGTAGGGGTGAAAATAATAGTAAACCAGAAAATAATTTCTGTTTGACAAAAAATGCTTAGTTAATTTCAGAAAATGATTTACATTTCGAAAAATGATTTACGCTTTTTAGAAATGTAAATCATTTTCCCCCGACGACAGACGCAGTCGACCCTCTTTTAAACGACGCAGTTGACCATCACGGGAATCCGGCAACTGGTTGGTGCCGGAATTCGGCGACGTCCAGTCGCCGTTGCCGGATTCCGACCGGATCTGGCCAATCTAGCCAAACTTCGGATCTAGCCGAATTTCGGCTAGTAAATCCGGAGTCCGGCCATATTAGGCCAGATTGCCAATCTGGCAAGATTCCAGCCAGTACAGCAAGAATCTGGTCATATTAGGCCAGATTCCGGCGAATTTAGCCGGAATCTGGCTCGCCAAATTCCAGTGATGATGATCGGACGTTGCTGGATTCTAGCAACGGTTATCGGATTCAGTTTTTTGCTATTGGTGATTTTTTCATGCGAGCCAAACGCCATAAAATATTTTCGGATAAATCATTTTTCTTGAAAATTCGTTGAAAATATTTTACGACGGAAACCATTTTACGTTGAAACAAACGGAGTATAAAACTCTAATAAACTAAAGATAAAAGTGTTAAGATCTTACTGAAATTCGATCTACACCTCATTGCTCCAAGAACACTAAAGCTCTAACATTTCCTTCACTCTCTTGCTCTTTTTTTCTCTCTCTTTTATCCATTTATTCCCAATTTTTGAGGAGTGGGGTGGCACAAATGAGCCGCAAACCCTAAAACTTTTTATAGCTCATTACATGACTTTGTTCACTCCTCGTTTGAACGCAACTCGGGTCATTCTAACTGCCCCTATAACATTATGTAGTGCATGCCTGGTAAAATGGACACAACTTTTGTTACGAGTGTTGAAATTGCGCATATGACCACAATCCAGAAAGTTCTGTTCGAAACGCACATCATGAACACCTAGCAAATCTAGTGAATGTCATGCGTTGCGTGATATACTCATATTGCATCTAAAACGCATCGTTTGGACTCTGTTTAGACAGTTTAAACTTTAGTGAACAACAACTGTTAACACTAAACAGCTGTAAGTCATTATCTCTCCAACTTATCTCCATCAGCCACGTGGTCATTGAGATCCCACCCAACTACCTTGCTATCGCCACATGCATTTTTGGATTCTTCCATCCGCTGCAAGCTTTTAGCCTTTCATCGCTTCATTATTTCATTTCCTTTGTTATCTTCTTTTCACAACCCTAATCTCTCGGCTGCTATCCCTTGCTCAGACATAACCAACCAGCCTTTCTGCAGTAACAGCTCCGCTGGTTCCCTTCGTTGGCGCCATTGAACCCAGCCTCTACCTCAGCCTGCTATGCCATCAACGCCAAGTTTGGTTCTCTCTTTCTTCACTTTCTTTTCCTTTCCGCCAAAATCCAGTATCGATCAGATTAGGCTTCTTGAATTCTTCTCAAAGATTGATTATTTCAATGCTTGTATAATGGGATGCATCTTCTAAAGAGTGGAAAGGAGAGTGGGTTTCAAGCTTTTAGCGAAAGGGGCAGCAGTTTTTCAAGGCTTTCAATACCTGTTCTAGATAACAGGTACCACCGTGGGTAACTAGATAACCGCCAGTTAATCGGCTAACTAATTACAAGAGCCAATTAGTAATTTTTAATAATCGAGGACCTCGGAACTGGTTATTGGTTTTAGCCAATAACCAAGAATCGGCTGGGTTTACACACTTACTAAATCTTCAAACAAAACCACAAACTACCTTCAAGGTAACCCTCTCCTCATCTTTTTTATCAAGAAATTAAGGGATGAACTATGTTTATATCCATTTCTCGTTTTAATTTTAGACTTAGTTTATTGTCTATTTTTGGACCGTTGAGATCACACTCCTAAAATTTTATGTGGGTTTTGTTTTTAAATAATAATAAAAAGTGATTGATGTGATATAAAATATAAATAATTTGAATAAAAAAAATGTTTTATAATGAATATTTTTGTTTGAATAATAGTAATAAAATTTGATGTGATATTAAAAAAAAAAAAAAAAATTTGGAGTTTTTTGTTATTTTTTTTTTTAAAAAAAGAGCGAAGATGGTGGCAAAACTTTTGCCAAATAAGTAATAGTTATCTTACTTTTAAAAAAACAAAAAAAATCAGTTTGTAGTGATCCAGCGGTTCATCAATCAAGAATGCCAATCATCATAAAAATCATATCGACATGAACCTGCTAAGACTGACTGTGGCACTAATCACGAGCCCACTCCACCCACTCCCGCCACGTGTCAAATCTCACCCTTCCATCCTTGTCCTGACATCCAGACCTTTCGTGGACGTCAAAGCAGCCGTAGAAAATAAAGAGACAAAAACCCCTACGTGTCTTGAGCCGAAAGTGCCGGACACGTGATCAGTCCCTTTCTCACACGTGTCGCCAGCTTCCAACCTCTAACTCTTCGCTGGAAGCTTCACGCGCAATGAACATCTTTACCGTCCATCCTCACGTGAAACGAGTTATCGTAGCCGTCGCCTTCTAAACCGCCCTCTCTCCGCCACGTTGCCGAACAACACGTGGCGCAAGAGTGACGGTTGTAAAAAGATTATTTTAATCTTATCCGATCTGAGCCTATAAATCCTAGACCTCCTCCGACCTTTACTCTCGCACATTCAAAATCCAAAAGCTCCAACTACAAAGCAGAAATCAAACATCCAATTATTTCAAACAGCAAAAACAGATAACTTTCCCACACTTCCTTTCACGTTCTCGCGCTTTCTTTTTTCATTTTCTGTTACACGAATGGCGTTGAGCATGACGCACCAGATCGGAACCCGTGCAGGAACATCGATTCCGGTAGAGAACGTGACCACATCCGGCGAGTCAATAGCGAAAGTGAGCGCGTCGTCGGCGTGGAAGTCTCCGGCGTCGGCACTCAGGTGCAGCGTCCAGAAGCCAGATATCGTCGAGGGATTATCGCCGCCGGTGAGCCCTTGCCGGTCGCCGGTGCTTGGGGCGACCCGGCTGGATCTATCGATGGCGTGCCAAGCATTCGCGACGGAGGTGGAAGAGCCGGCGACGGAGAGGGAGTACAGGGAGGGGGTTGCCCAGGATAAGGGGAAGGGGGTACCGGTTTACGTGATGATGCCTCTGGACAGCGTGACGATGAACAACACTGTGAACCGGAGGAAGGCGATGAACGTGAGCTTGCAGGCACTGAAGAGCGCAGGGGTGGAGGGGGTGATGATGGACGTGTGGTGGGGGTTGGTGGAGAGGGACGCGCCGGGCACGTACAACTGGGGCGGCTACACCGAGCTCATCGAGATGGCCAAGAGGCACGGCCTCAAGGTCCAGGCCGTCATGTCCTTTCACCAATGTGGCGGAAACGTCGGCGACTCCGTCACGTGCGTATCGTTCCGTCCTTCTCTTTCTTTCCTTTTTTTCTCTCTCCTATTTTCGGTCTAACATTTTTATTTTACTCGGTTTTTGTGTGGGGCGCCTGGGGACTGGGGTACACCTGCACGCTCCCTGTAGGTGTACACGTGGATGGTGTACACCTGACGAGAGGTTTATGCGAAAAGTAGATTCGCTTTTTATTGTTGGGTGTTTTCATGCTTTTACTTGATCTGGTTGGCTTTCGTAGAGGACAACAGCAATGGGGAAATTGGAATAGGATCAAATTATCGGAACTCTAGAAATTTCCTACGTGCATGTTGCTTCAAAGTACTGAGAAATGAAAACCCCACATGAAATCTGATGGGTTTTTACATTTCTTTTTTGGTTGTAGAGGTTCCCTTCTGTAGGATTGCATCTTGGACTGACAATTACTGTTTATAGTGGTGATATTACATTACTTAGGTTACCTCTCTTCCTTCTACGATGTTGGTTGCATCCTCACTTGTGTGTACGAATTAAGGACATGTTAGGTGAATTAATTGATCTGAATGGTTTGTTTCCTTGTGCACAGTATTCCTTTGCCCAAGTGGGCTGCTGAAGAGATCGACAAAGATCCGGACCTTGCGTACACAGATCAATGGGGGAGGAGGAATCATGAATATCTATCACTTGGCTGTGATACCCTCCCAGTCCTTAAGGGCCGGACACCTGTCCAGTGTTATGCCGATTTCATGCGTGCCTTCAGAGACAACTTCAAGCACGCACTTGGTGACACCATCGTGGTAATTGTTCATCCCTATAAATTGTTTTGAGTTTAATTCGTTTTGTCGGGCGATGGTTCTGGGTTGTGATATGTTCATTGCTCCTGTGAGGTTTAATTGAATTAGAACTTCCTTTGATATGCTTTGAAACTAAGTATTCTACTAAATTGTTTGTAATTCGTTCCTTCCAGGAAATCCAAGTCGGGATGGGTCCAGCAGGGGAGCTCCGATACCCTTCATATCCAGAGCAGAATGGGACATGGAAATTTCCAGGAATCGGTGCCTTCCAGTGTTACGACAAGGTATTTACGGTCTCTTTTCTTTCTTCGCGCCAATAATAATGTGAAGATTTCTAGTTCTTCTCTAATATTAATTACATGATGCAGTATATGCTGAGTAGCTTAAAAGCTGCTGCTGAATCTTCCGGTAAGTCAGAATGGGGTAGCACAGGCCCCACAGATGCTGGCCACTACAACAACTGGCCGGAAGACACCCCATTTTTCAGAAAAGAAGGTGGTTGGAAAAGCGCTTATGGTGAATTCTTCCTTGGCTGGTACTCCCAGATGCTGATAGAGCATGGCGAAAGAATACTTACCTCAGCCAAGTCGATCTTTGAGAACACAGGTGTTAAGATTTCGGTCAAGGTTGCTGGCATCCACTGGCACTATGGGACTCGGTCCCATGCCCCTGAGCTCACAGCAGGGTACTACAACACTCGTTTACGAGATGGGTACCTTCCTATTGCCCAGATGTTGGCACGCCACGATGCTGTATTCAATTTCACTTGCATTGAGATGCGCGATCACGAGCAGCCACAGGATGCCCTTTGTGCACCAGAGAAGCTTGTCAAACAAGTGGCGTTGGCTACCCAGAAAGCACAAGTCCCACTTGCTGGGGAAAATGCATTGCCTCGATATGACGGATTTGCGCACGAGCAGATCTTACAAGCATCGTCGTTGAATATTGATGGGAATCCAGACAACAGAGAGATGTGTGCATTCACATACTTGCGGATGAACCCGCAGTTATTCCAGGCGGATAACTGGGGACGTTTTGTGGGATTTGTGAAGAAGATGAAGGAAGGAAAGGATGCTCACAAGTGTAGGGAGCAGGTGGAGCGGGAAACCGAGCATTTTGTGCATGTTACCCGGCCTTTGGTGCAGGAAGCTGCTGTTGCCCTTGTGCACTAAGAATTTAGATTAGGCTTTGGTGACTTGGGAAAAAGTTCATATTGTGTGGCAAATATTCAAATAATGGTCTACGCCATGTTCGTTTTTCTATAGCTCTTATTTTTATATGCCGCGGCTATGGAAATGTATAATGTTGTCTTGTAATGCGGGGATTATAGGGTTGGTTAATTGTTTCAATACCCAAATCCTCTTTCTTTCCTCTCGTCAGGATAATACAAAACATAATAAGCATATTTATACTTATAAAATGTATTATCATATACGTTGTTATAATCTCTCTCTCCCTCTCTGTATGTGTATGCATGCTAGCGCGACCAATGTGTGGACATTGTTCGTTTAATGTTAAGCATTTGTTTTGTGAAATTGTACTATGTAAAATGTAGAAGTGAATATTCCGAAAATACATACATATGCACAGATAGAGCTAGGGATATCTCTAGTGGTGGGTAGGAATGGAAAAATACGTTTGTCTCTCTCTACCTCCCCCCCTCTTGGAGAAAGCCGTCGTATTGTTTTCTGGAATCTGGATGAAACATGTTACTCAGCCCTTTGGCCATGGCGTGGGCAATGAAAGCCAAAATTTATTGATGATGACTACTTCGAGTGTCTCAGGACGTTTCTACACTCTTCTCGGTTCTTCTATTGTTGGATAAAGAGTGTACAAAGAATCATAATTGTTTCATGGTCCCCCCTGGAGTCTTCTATCAATTTTGTGGGGGCTTGTTGTTGAGGATATATTTGTGCTGTTCCAAGTTCTATTATTTTTTGGTTGAAAGACGCATCTAGAAGTCAAGCTCTCTTCTGCTTGACTTCTTCTGCCTTTGTACTCGAGGGACAATTTCCATCTGGCTTGAGGAAATTTTGCCGTTGTACTCGAGGGACAATTTCCGTCTGGCTTGAGGAAATTTTTGCACACCTCCATTACTAGCCACTTCTAAAGCTACTCTTTTTAAACCCAATACGCAAGTACTCTATTATGAGTAACGATAGAATGAAGATTTTTATCTTTTTTGTCTTTTTAAAATTAAATCAAAATTTGACAATTATCTATTACAAATATAATCATTGCATCAATTTTAAAAGAACACAAAAAAGGTACGGCTCCTAGTCTTACTCATCCATTATAGTCTCTCCGTGTGCCAACATATCTCAAGCTGCGGGCCCTAGATTTTAACATCTTCATATTTCAACATCAAATTGCATTTTTTTCTTAGTCGGCAAAGCGGTAATGAATAATGATGATGCTTTTCTGTGACATTTTTTTTAAAGTGAAACAACTACAAGAAGAAAAAGAAAAAACAAAAAAAAGAATGAAAATAAATACAAGCAATTCAACAGATAGACAGTTAGGTGAAAGTCAAGAATGCAACTAGAGAAATATGCGGTGTAATGTGATAGATATAACAATCAGGAGTAAGAGTAAGAGAACCCTAACAAACTCCATGAGGTTGCCACCAAGGAAGGATGCGGGAACACAACGAAAGCGGGATCTCCTTCAAGGACGGCGAGTCTGAAGCCTAATCAGAATGAGATAGTGAGAAGCTTCGATATGGATATATATGAGAAAACAACTTCAATACATAGAAAAAAGCAGAAATAAAACACCAAACTCATAAATCAACAGCATCAACAGAGGAGGTGTTGGGGACGTGAGGGTTAGGCAGGGGTGCGTGAGGGCCAGGTAGATGTGTGAGGGTGGACTGAATTAACATAGGATGACAGATCTAGTTTAGAAAAATCATATCTTAAAAAATAAGTCAGTATCAAGGGCAGCGGAGACAAAGCGAAACAATGGAGGAGATGAACGGTATGGTAGATCGGAGAAGGCAGTATGACAGTAGTGGATAGGATGAGTGTGATTTTAGGGATATAGTCTCAAAAAAGGTTAATAAAGCTTCAAAAGAGGCGGATAAGGCCTTAAAAGAGTCGAAAAGCTCTAAAAAGAAGGAAGAGGAGAGTAGAAAGGGAGAGGAAGGAGGAGAGAGACAGAGAAATGCATCCCTCTTCCCATGGCAGCAACTTGGAGAGGAAGTTGAGAGCGAGAGAAGACGCCCGTCTTTTTTTTCTGTTGACAGTAAGTTAGCAAATTCAACAATAATGCAATGGGCTTTTTAAAAAAAAAACACAATAATGGGAGCGACCATCGCTAAATTGAAATCTTTTTGAGGTAATAGAATTTAAGATGTTTTCGTTTTGAGTAATGTTAGAGAAAACTCATGTTCTTTTTTATCTCAAAATGCATGTGTTTTTTAAAATTTTAATTAGATTTATGATAAATTATTATTAAATTTTGATATGATAGTAATTTTAAAAGGCTAATTAATTTTAAAAGAAAAAAGTACACATAATCCCCTCAAATTATCACTTAATTGTTAATGTACCCCTTAAATTACCAATTGTTTCAATGTTCCCCCTAAACTACAAAAAAATGTTAATATCCCCCCTAAGATCAACAAAAAGATAAAAAAGACCCTAATTTTTTTTTTGAATAAGACAATAATGTCCTCATAAATTCAAAAAATTAATACTGAAACTAAAAAACTTAAAAAATAAAAAATAAAAAATAAAAAACTTAAAAAGAAATATTTTTAAAAAATTAAATAAAAAACGAAAATTTTATTTTTAAAAAAAGAACAAATTTTTTTAATTTTTTTTTTTAAAAAGTAAACAAAAAATAACTGATTTTTTTTTTTAAAATAAAAAATAAAACAAATGAAAAAAAGAAAAAAGAAAAACCAGTTTTTATTAAATTAAAAAAACTAAAAAGAACAATTTTTTTTAAAGAAAAAAAAACAAAAAAAAAAGGAAAAAACAAAAAATAACTGAAATTTATTTATTTTTTTAAAAAATAAAACAAATGAAAAAAAACCAGTTTTTATTAAATTAAAAAATGAAAAAGAAAATTTTTTTTAAAAGAAAAAAAACTGAAATTTATCTTTTTAAAATAAAACAAATGAGAAAAAAACCTGTTTTTATTAAATTAAAAAAACGAAAAAGAAATTTTTTTTAAAAGAAAAAAAAATGAAAATTATTATTATTTTTTTTTTAAAAAAAATAAAAAACAGTTTTAATTTTTATTTTTGGAATAAATTTTTGTTATTTTATATTTTTTAATAATTTTTTTTAGTTTTTATTTTTTTTTAATAATTTTATGAAGGCATTTTTGTTATTAGGGGGACATTGACATTTTTTGGTAGTTTAAAGGGGGAGATTGACACAAATGGTAGTTTTGGAAGTACATTGACAATAATGTAATAATTTGAGAGAATTATGTGTACTTTTTTTATTTTAAAAATAGATAAAAAGAATGTCTTGTAGCTTTACTCTTGATAGACTATTAAAGTTATCCATTCGATTTTATTTGATTAAGGTTTATTTTGTTTCATGTAAGTTTGGTATTGTCAATTGATTCTTGAAAATTCAATCAAGAATGAATTCCGATTTGTTTTGAATTTTCCCTCTTGAGTCTGTTCGATATGTAATAAATTACGTTGTTGACATCAAATGACACATCATTGGTGCAAATAATTATGGACAAATTTTTCTTTCAATCTTCTACCACATTCTATTCTATTAAACTTTGACATATGTACCTCAAAAAAAAAAAAATATCTTCATATGGACAGATGTACTTAAAGGAACAATTCTTTTGAAAGAGAAATCCACGAGGAAAAAGTTTGTAAAAGAAGAAGGCGATTGATTCTCAAGAGCCAAAAAAAAAAAAAAATTAAAAGAAATAGCAGAAAAAAAAAGACTGGCCGGATCAATCGATGGCGGGCCGAGCATTGGCGACGGAGGTGGAAGCGCCAGCGACGGGGAGGGTGTACAGGAAGGGGGTTGCCCAGGATAAGGGGAAGGGGGTGCCGGTTTACGTGATGATGCCTCTGGACAGCGTGGCGATGAACAACACGGTGAACCGGAAGGAGATGAACAAGAGCTTGCAGCAGCTGAAGAGCGCAGGGGTGGAGGGGGTGATGATGGACGTGTGGTGGGGGTTGGTGGAGAGGGACGCGCCGGGCACGTACAACTGGGGCGGCTACACGGAGCTCATCGAGATGGCCAAGAGCCACGGCCTCAAGGTCCAGGCCGTCATGTCCTTTCACCAATGTGGTGGAAACGTCGGCGACTCCATCACGTGCGTATCGTTTCGTCCTCTTCTCTTTTTCCTTTTCCGCTTTCTTATTTTCTTTTTTATGAATGAATTTTCATTAACACTAATCAAGGATTACACTACACTCTAGCACTAAAGCTAGATCACCAAAACTCAAAAATACACCCAGATTGCCAACACTACAACCAAAAACAAACAACAAAAACAAGAGCTGCCTAAACCAAACAACAATAATACAACCAACAAAAGTACAATACAAAAAATTCCACCAGATGCTCAACAATAGCAATATAGCATCTAAGCCAAAGCTGTCAAAACAGGAACAACTATACAACCCAAACTATCAATGCAAAACATCAAGAGCAATACCCCAATTTTTACAAATTTCTATTTTCGTAGGTATTCATTAGGTCCACCTTAATGGTACATCTTGGTTTTCCGCCTCTCTTATGATAGTTCTTAACTACCTCTTGAGCTAAAAGAACATTCTCAGCTATGCAACTATTGGGGATAAAGGGAATTTGATGAGGGCTGATAATCCCATCCAAGCCAACAAGCAATCTATCAGCTAATATTTTGGTGATGCGCTTGTAGATAACATTGCAGCATGATATTGGCCGAAAGGCACTCATAGTAGCTGGATGCAACTTCTTAGGTGCCAAAGTAAGAATGGTTGAATTAACCCCCTTTACCCGTAGCAAAGAAGGATTAAATAGCACAAACAACCTCATTTCCCACAATCGACCAAGCAGCCTTATAAACCCCTCAGAAAACCCATCGGGTCCAGGAGCTTCATTGCAAAAATAGTACTTCTTATTTCATCTTCTGTCACATCCTTCTGCATTGCATTAATACAATCCTCCGAGAGTTTCTTACTCATCAAACTGAATTATCGCGGCTTTACTATTATCAAAAACCTGGTTGGAAGTCCCAAGTAACTTCTGATAATAATCCACAGCAATACTTCTGATCTGCTCTACATCCTCTACCCTTCTCCCTTGTACATCCCATAAATGAGTAATCACATTCTTAGAATTTTGAACCTTAACAATCCAATGAAAATAGGAATTGTTTTGGTCACCCAAATTGAGCCATTGGTTTCGGGATTTCTGTTTAAGAAAAGCCTCATAAGCTTTGCTTATAGACAAGTACTCATGGTGGCACTCATTCTCCTTCCGGACAGCAGCAGCCTTCCTAAAAGTACTTAGCACCATCCTTTGAGCTTCGTCCAGCCTCTCCTTAGCTTGCATTACCCTTTGTTTAATACCCCCATAAACCTCCTTATTCTTAATTTTCAAGACTTTCTTCACTACCTTCAACTTCTGAACAATGGAGTACCTACAACCCCTATACACCGCCCTAGAAAGAAACCTATCGTTTTCAGTCCAAATCCCAAGCTTTGAAACTTTCCTATAGATATAATCACAGGAGAGTGATCCGAGGACCACCCCCCCCCCCCCCCCCCCTTCTTCTTCCCCCTCTCCTCAGCCAAAATTCATTAACTCGAACTCTATCTAGTTTCTTAGCGCAACAAAACTCCCCTCTTTCCTTTTATTATTCCACGTAAAATTACAACTAGTAGAAGCCAAATCCAGAACCTCAATTTGATTGAGACACTCCCCAACCTCAATCTCACAGTTGCTAAGCTTATCACAACCCCATTTTTCTTGCAAACTCTTCACCACATTAAAGTCCCCTGCCAATAACCAAGGAACCTTCCCAGTCTACTGCTTAAGACACACCAAATTTTGCCACAACCTTCTCCTTTCCACCTCTTTGTTAGCACCATAATCAAACATTTGGAACCATCTAGCCTAGATGATCTAGGTTACCTCTCTTCCTTCTTCGATGTTGGCTGCAGCCTCACTTGTGAGTTGTGAGTACAAATTAGGGACATGTTTGGTGAATTAATTGATGTCTTGATATTGTTATGTGATGGTTTATAAGTTTATACATAGATCTGAATGGTAAGTTTCCTTGTGTACAGTATTCCTCTGCCCAAGTGGGCTGTGGAAGAGATTGACAAAGATCCGGACCTTGCGTACACGGATCAATGGGGGAGGAGGAATTATGAGTATCTATCACTTGGCTGTGATACCCTCCCAGTCCTTAAAGGCCGGACACCTGTCCAGCATTATGCTGATTTCATGTCTGCCTTCAGAGACAACTTCAAGCACGCACTTGGTGACACCATCGTGGTAATTGCTCATCCCTATAAATTGTTTTGAGTTTAATTCATTTTGGTAGGCGATAGTTCTGGGTTGTGATATGTTCATTGTGAGGTTTAATTCAATTAGATTTTCCTTTGATATGCCATTAAACTAATGGTCAGTTAAGTTGTTTGTAATTCGTTCCTTCCAGGAAATCCAAGTCGGGATGGGTCCAGCAGGGGAGCTCCGATACCCTTCATATCCAGAGCAGAATGGGACATGGAAATTTCCAGGAATCGGTGCCTTCCAGTGTTATGACAAGGTATTTACAGTCTCTTTTCTTTCTTAGAGCCAATAATATGAAGATTTCTTGTTCTCTAATATTAATTACATGATGCAGTATTTGCTGGGTAGCTTAAAAGCTGCTGCTGAAGCTTCCGGTAAGCCAAGATGGGGTAGCACAGGCCCCACAGATGCTGGTCACTACAACAACTGGCCGGAAGACACCCGATTTTTCAGAAGAGAAGGTGGGGGTTGGAGTAGCCCTTATGGTGAATTCTTCCTTAGCTGGTACTCCCAGATGCTAATAGACCATGGCGAAAGAATACTTACCTCAGCCAAGTCGATCTTTGAGAACACAGGTGTTAAGATTTCGGTCAAGATTGCTGGCATCCACTGGCACTATGGGACTCGGTCCCATGCCCCTGAGCTCACAGCAGGGTACTACAACACTCGTTTACGAGATGGGTACCTTCCTATTGCCCAGATGTTGGCACGCCACAATGCTATATTCAATTTCACTTGCATTGAGATGCGCGATCATGAGCAGCCACAGGATGCTCGTTGTGCACCAGAGAAGCTTGTCAGACAAGTGGCGTTGGCTACCCTGAAAGCACAAGTCCCACTTGCTGGGGAAAATGCATTGCCTCGATATGATGAATATGCGTATGAGCAGATCTTACGAGCATCGTCGTTGAATATAGATGGTAATAAGGACAACAGAGGGATGTGTGCATTCACGTACTTGCGTATGAACCCGCAGTTATTCCAGGCGGATAACTGGGGACGTTTTGTTGCATTTGTCAAGAAGATGAAGGAAGGAAGGGGAGCTCACTAGTGTTGGGAGCAGGTGGAGCAGGAAGCCGAGGATTTTTTGCATGTTAGGCAGTCATTGGTGCAGGAAGCTGCTGTTACCCTTATGCACTAAGAATTTAGGTTAGGCTTTGGGGACTTGGGGAACAAGCTCACATCGTGGCAAATAATGGTCTCTCTGCCATGTTCTTTTTTCTGTAGCTATTTTTTATATGCCGTGTGATGCAGAATAAGGTAAGAAAAAAATATTCGGTCTTTAGGTTTATGAAGGACTAGAGTTTCACTGCTCTTGGTAGACTCTCACCACAAAAAATGAAGAGGAATCACGCTTCCATGAAATAAATATTATTTTTTCTTAAATCATATTCTGTCTCTATAGGAGTACAAAGAGTCTTTAAATACACTATAAAATAAACCTTAACTCTAATTAGATTGTCTTTGGGCTAAGCTCGTTTTTGAATTATAAAATAATTCCAACTTTATTTTGACCGACTTTAAGTGAAACTCATTATTGAATTGTAAAATACATACCTAAATAATCAATAAAACCTACATAAATCTAAAGTCTCCTTATTTGGTCTTGACAGGATTATACATAACATATTTATAGTTATAATTGTATTATCATATTATTCATATACGTTCTTATAATCTGTCTCTAGCTCCCTCTCTGTATGCCCGTTTGTGTACATATTTTTGACTCAGTGATGTCAAATTATATGATTACTCTCTTCCCTTTAACGTAAATCATTTGTTTTCTGGAGTTGTGCTATTTCAAAGATTTTTCGATATCTCTGAATAGATATTTATCATGAAATCAATTATCTTCATCATACTTTAACTTATGCACAGATAGTGCTGGTGATATCTATAAATCTAATGGTGGGGAGTAACGACGAAACATCTTACTCAGCCCTGATAAGTGATAGCTACAAATTTATTGATGATGACTACATGCAGTGTCTCGGGATCTTTCTACAGTCTTCTACGGTTCTTCTATTGTGAAAAATATCTTCAGTACCCCTGGAATCTTATCTCAAATTTGAGGGGGCTTGTCGGTAAAGATGTATTTGTCCCTTTCCAAGTTCTCCTATTCAGATTTTTCTGGTTGAAAGACGCTTCGAGAAGTTTAGTGCTAAGGGATAAGGGTCGGCTCGATAAATTTTAAGGCATAAAGCGGTGAGGTAATTTTTTATATTTAAAAATTAAAATTATTATTTTTATTTAATATGTCAATCATAGCACTTATTTTGTATTTCTAAAATGTATTTTAAAACTTTTCATTTTTTTTTTTAATTTTTTTCATAACTTATTAGATATAAAATGGCTTATCACTTTATTCAAAGACATAAAATAATAAGATTTAAAGAAAAATAAAAGAAAATTAAAAATAAGTTATATAACAACTGATTTGTAATAAAATATAATGCGGAAAAAATTGTTGGGATATTGAAAAAACTCAATGAGGGTGTGATTCTATCTATCATACACAATGTAAACAATGACAATTTATGCATTTTGAAAACTTTTTCATATTTTTTTAAACATTCAATTTAAATAAATGTTGGAGAAAAAATTATGCACGTTAGACTAATTTCTTGAATGTACAAATGAGACTTTTAAAAAGAGTAAATAAGGACTTTTCAAGAATTTATGAATTTTTTTGAGACTTTCAATTTGTAATTACTTTTACTATAATTAAAGACCTTAATTAGAAACTATTTATTAAATTTTTACTATATTAGAGTCTTAAAAAATTTGTTTTAAAAATAACCTTTATTGTACAATTATTAAGTGGGTGCCTTAACTTTTTACCATATTAGAGTTTTAAAATGTTTTTTTGAGTATTAATTTTTTTTTAAAAAAAATATTTATTATATAATTATTAATTGAAAGCTTTATTCAATTAGAGACTTTAATCGACAGCCTCGAGCAGCCCATGAGTTTTATATTAAAATGGTCAACAAAAGTAAATCACAGTATAAAACTTGCCGCGTCTCATTCGGTGCTAAGAATCGTGTATCCATTTAGACCAGACAAAAAGATCTTTTCAAAAGCTCCCTTTGAGATGCAATCCTCACAAGGTGTGGATAGTAGACACCAGGCTTTCTGTGGCCTATATCACAACACAAGTTTACCGTAGATCGTGGACACGTGTGTACTTAGTTCTCGTGAAGCCGAAAATTCAGTCACCCAATGCCCATTTCAAAGGCCGACATACACGCTCTGTACCTTCGATCAACCGACACGTGTGATAGCAGTATGGATGACTGACACGTGTCACTCCTCCAAGGACCCCTAGGGTGCTATAAATACTCCAAACAAACAACACTCTAAACAAACAGCGTAGAATAACATTGAGATCTAGAGATAAACTTGTTTAATATTTTTAGTTCGGGTATTATTGTATTACTTTTCTGAGCAAATATGTCTAACACGCAATCCCAAGTCCAGGTAGGAAATTAAGATTTTTCAATGAGGATGCATGGTAATCACCGTGTTTGCTAAGTATTGACTCTTTAGTTGTTGGTGAGTACAGGGCAAGGGTGAGGAGTTGTTGCAGTCCACAAAGGATGCAGCCGGTGCAGCTCAAAACAAGACCGCTGATGCAGCTCAAGCAGCTAAAAACAAGACGTGTGATGCGGCTCAATCAGCTAAAAACACGACGTCTGATGCAGCTCAATCAGCTGGCAAGTCTGCCCAACAAGGGAAGGAACAGAGTACCGGTTTCATCCAGCAGGTTGTCTGTTTTTCTCCCTTTAGATCGATGCTAATGTGATGGGTATTTGTCTATCTTTCATTGTGTATGTCTTTTAGTTTGGAGCTTCACAAATCACAGTGCAATATTTGTCTTGTTACAGACAGGAGAACAGGTGATGAGCATGGCTCAGGGCGCTGTGGGCACTGTGAAGAACACACTTGGAATGGGTGACAAGAAATGAACGAAAAACAGCTTTCTGTCTCTCATTATGATGTCTTCCTGCATTAATGCATGGATTTAGGTTTTTCTAGGTTCTAGCTCTTTCCCAATTCTGGGACAAGCAAAATTGTAATAAAGCCTTTTGTGGCTTAGTAATAATGCAAAACAAACTTATTTTGTTTGACCACCTTCATTCTCTAACTGCAAATGCTATATTATTTCCTTCTATATATAATGTGGCAAATGATAAATGCTAGAAATGCTACATTTTAAAAACCAACTAGACAGCGACAGAATTAAGAAACAGATACATGCAAAACATCAAAGGAAACAAGAGGAATAACAAAGTTTTGGTGGGGAAGAGTAGACCATGAAATATTCCTCAGCTAGGTTGCATCCCTTCTTAGCTAAAGCATCAGCACGCTTGGTAATATGCCTGAATGAGTGCTTGATTCTCTTATGTTAAACCTGCATACTCTTTAAAAGTAAAATTACTCCCGAGTGCAGCTGATTCCAAAAAAAATTATCCACTATAGAAAAACCAAATTACATATAGTATTTACTTAAGAAGCATTTATAGTGAAACCTTATGCGTACAGCAATAAATGACCCATTTGTCTTTTTATCGCAATAGCTTTAGAAGTTTGGCCATTCTTCTATCAAGCTTTCTCTGCAACCCGAAACTTCAATGGCTAAAGGTTTGATTTGTGTGGTTTAATGAAGTCTAAGAGAGAGGTTAGAGAACAAAGGTGTAAGAACCAAAAAGCTTTCTACAAGAACAAAATAATGGCTTTAGGGTCTATTGAAAATCATGCCTTATGATCGTTACATAGGCCTTGGAAAAAATAAAGGTTTGAGGTGTAATTAAGTCGGTTTAAGAAAAATATTGTCCAAAGAGGCAACGTTTGAACAAGAGTAAGTCGCGTACGAACGCGTGTTAATTAGGATTTCACCATTTATCGCATGCGGCATTCGAATGGAGTAGAAATGTCATTGCGATAGAGTGTCTCGAATCTAGCTTGATGACCTTTGCGTTCGAACCCCCATCGAACGATCTTGTAAAATACTTCTGTTCGAACTACTTGCGAACATTGCTTTCCGTGGTAGCTTGTAAAACAAATTGATTCAACCTTATCGCCCTTCTGATCGACCCTTTCTAGAGCTTAAAATTTTACTTCATGAAGTCTTTCGTTACAACAATTTGCAATCGGCACTGCGATAGGTCCATTTTTGAATTCAGTTCTTAAAATTCTTGAATATCTCGTTCGAATGCCTTCTAAATGGTCTTGCGACTAACATCTTGTGTTCTTCAATTTTAATTATGTTTTGAACCTCAACTTAACCACTAAACCTAGGCTTACAATCCAACAGGTTTTGATATTGAATTTTCCAATAATATATAACTTACGTAGAAAGATTGTAGGGTACTTAACAGGCTTTCCAAGCCCATAAAGCAAAAATAGAAGTAACATGGGTGGAGGTTAAATCTGACGTTAAAATATAAATATGAGATAATTTCTTTTTAAAAGAGTTTATAAATAATTAGTACGTTTGGTTTGCTTCTTTATAAAAGAAAGTACTTGAGTTTCAAAAGTGACAAAATTAATTTTTGTACTTGGCAAATTTCTTAATTTGATATTTCCTTCCATCTAAAAATCCTAACGGAATTTTTTTCCATAGGACCATTAGGTATAAAAAGCTGTGTAACCAATAAAATGTTGTCGTGTACAAAATTCCATCTGAGCTTGACACCTAATGTTAGAAATAATCAATGTTTTTAACCTGTCTTACTTCATAGCATGCGAATAAACAAAATATAAGCATACCTTTATTGTTTGATGATAAGTTTTCCATCTTTGATTTTGCGACCGTCGTCCTGTTTATAGTGTGTGTGGAGGAATCTAGTCTCTCAACCTTAATTTTCAGATGACCTAATGAAATCTAATGGGTCAACTCCATTTATTTATAGGGTGAGAGTACATGGCTTCCTCAAGTGCTTACATAATTGGTCCAGTCCATTATAGACCCAAAATAAAAAAGGACTATGCTAATCCACCCAACAGGATTAAATACAACAATCTCCCACTTGGACAACATAAGTCACTTAGACACAAAACAAACGCAAATATGCATTTCAAAACACCGTCTAATCCAAAAGTGTTTACAAGTGACAAGTTATAATACATCGAGAGGATGCATAACATACAACAAGTACTTAAAATCACATGATTAAGACATAAAATGCAAGTATAAAAATCAAATAGCACAATAGTGATCACTACATATTCATATGAAGCCAATCGAGACTCGTATACAATGTCTTGTAGCACAACACCAATGTCATAGTTCATACAAATGCGCGCAGAACAATACATGACAACACAAAATGAGTACTCACAAACCACAAAACGCACATAACTCCCACTAACTCAATAGAACAGAAGATTCTAATAAACCCATATGAGTTACATGCTCCTCAAACACTCTAGGAGACAATCCTTAGTTAGCAGATCCGCTAACATATGTTCTGTGGGAGTATGCACAACACATATGTGAGACTCAGCTACTTTCTCTCTAACAAACAAATGTCAATATGTTCAAATTGCGAAGAGCTTTCAGTGTTCCGAGAGAAAGAAACAACTGTAGAATTATCACAAAAATATCTTTAGCGGCTTCGCAATAGTATCCATAATAACCAGCCCTGAGATAAAATTTCGCAGCCACATAACCTGACATGAAGCTTGGTAACAAGCTATATACTCTACCTCCATAGTTGAGGAAGCTGTAAGCGTCTGTTTGACAATTTCCACAAAACAACTCCTCCTGCCATCATAAAAGTATATCTAGAAGTGGATCTCCTATCATCATAAAAGCCTCATCGGAATATCCCATTGCATTAAGAATATCGAATCGTCGATATGTCAGCATAAAATCTTTAATTAGTGCCCTTCAAGTATCTCAGTACTTTCTTTGCATTTGTCCAGTGACTTAAACCTGGATCACTCAAGTATCTCCCAAGTACACCTATAGCATAAGTAATATTAGGTCGTGTACACACTTGAGCATACATTAAAACTGCCCACAACTGATGCATATGGAATTGCTTGCATTTGAGTCATTTCATTATCACTCTGGAGACATTGAGACTTTGAAAATACATTACTTCTCACAATTGGTGCCTTTTTAGGAGAGTAGGACTGCATATGAAACTTACTCAAAACTTAGTCAATAAAGATTTTCTGAGACAGCTCAAGAACACCATTATTTCTGTCACGAAGAATCTGTATACCTGATACATAAGAGGCCTTATCAAGGTCTTTCATATCAAAATGGGAAGACAACACACACTTAGTTTCAAACAGGAGCTCATTATCATTTGCTGCAAGTAATATATCATCCACATAAAACACAAGAAAAATATATCTGCTCCCACTGACCTTTAAATATATATACATTGTTCAACAACATTTTCCTTGAAACCACAAGAGGTTACACTTCCATCAAATTTCAAATACCACTACCTTGAAACTTGTTTAATCTCATAAATTAACCTTTCAATTCTTGACCTAGAAATATGGTCCAAACGTCTGTACCACAACATAGAGAAAATGTCAATGTTCCTACTACACTAGGAAACAACCACATCATTCACAAAATAAGTACTAGAAGAGAAATGAGATAAAGAATGTATCAAGTCAATCATGTATAACCCACTACACAATATGCTAGAACCAACCACAACAAAATTATTATAAATGATAACCATTCAATTTCCAATCTCAAAAAAATGTATCCATATTTGTCCAAAATAGAAATAGAGATAAGGTTCATTCTAATAAAAGATACAAAAGCAGTTCATTTTAGATCCAAAAATGCCCAGAGGCGAGAACAAGCTTTGCGATGCCAATATATTCAACTTCAACCTCCATGCCGTTTCCCATGTTCACCTTCAACTCCTCATTACTCGGCTTTCTGGTGCTTTGTAATTCATTTCTTTTCTAACCAAGCCGTATATTTCTTGCAATTTGTCTTCTTGTGCCCATACACATGACAAAAGTTACATTTTCCTTTGAATTCTTCTATCTTAGGCTCCAAAGAGACACCTATGCTAGTTTGTTGAGAAAACTTTATAAATTTCTTACTTTATGTGTTTCGTTGCCACTATTGTTGTCCTTATAAAATTTTCTCTTAAAATGTCCACTATCATTTGTTATCATAAAAATAACATGAGATTTTTCCTTTTTTATCACCTCTTCTTCTTGAGTGACTATAGCAGTCATTTCACTCAAGCTACACTCATCTCTCTAAGCATTGTAGGCGGTTTTAAGGGCATCAAATTGAGATGGTAACACCATCATAAGTGGTAGTGGTAAGTAATTTCATGAAAGTTCCCTTCTCTGCTCTGTCGAACTTAGTAAACTTATCCCCAACAGCAGCCAAAAAATTCTTAACACTATCAGTACAAGTAATACTTTGCCTAATAGACTTGTCAATAGTGTACTTCATGATTATAAGACAAGTCCTATTGGAATGCCCCTATCGTTCATAGTAGGTCTTTTCTTCAGCAGAACTTTTCTCAGTAAGTGTAGTAGGTGCCTCAACCCTCAAAGCCAAATCAAGATTCATGATAGCTAAATTGATAGTGAGAGACTCATACCAATCTTCATAATTAGTCCCCGTCATAGTTTTGATGGAAGATAATGAGAGGGACAAACCTTGATTTCTCAAAACTGAGAACATCACAAGACTTTATTATACATGTAAAAAACAAAAACATGCACTCATATAGTCATCATATTTTTCATGCTAGAGTCACATGCACAATAGACTCTTGTGCAAATTGTTTTTCTTAACATTTTATATTAGAGTTCTACACACAATGAATTTATACACATGATAAAGCAAAATAATCAAACACAACGACTTGAGATGACCCGCTATCGAGAGGATAAGACTTAGTCATCAAGTGCAAAGTATTTAATAATTTCTTTACCGTCCTATTCATTCTACCAAAACCCTGATTTACCGATAGGGCAAATTAGTTATTCATATGGACTTTAGTAAAATTGTGGTTCACAAAATAATCACCCCAATTAATTTATCATGATTAGTCCCACAATAGGTGAGTATATAATCAATAAAACGGCTCAACGATTTATCATTATTAGTCTCATGATAGGTGAGTTTATATATAATCAATCCAAACCATTGGTCATATACATGAGAGCATAGTCCATATTGCACTAAAATTCCAATGAAAGTCAAACAAAACCTAGTTATTTGTCATGATTAGTAAATGATAGGCGGGTACATAACTGATCAAAACACTAAAATTATTCATAAACCCAAAAAAACCATTACAGTTTTGATGTACAATAATCCTTCATTGCAGTAAAGATTTTTAAGAGTGTTGCAAGCAAAACAAAATTAATTAAATAAAAAATGAAGAAATAAAAACAATTATTCACTTTTGGGATTTTAACCAACTTTGGGAAATAAGGCAAGTCATATAAAAATTTGCTCATAAAAGAAATATCTCATTTTTTTCCTTTTTATTTATTTATTTATTATTATTATAAGTCATGAGCAATATAGATCTATATATATTGTTTTTATTTCTTCATTTTTTATTTAATTAATTTTGTTTTGCTTGCAACACTCTTAAAAATCTTCGGTTTTTCTATATTGTTGTATATATAGATTATATATATAGATGAAATCTAATATTTTTCTCCAGAGGAAAAACCGAAGAAGGAAAAGCTTTGCGTTTGCTTGGTTTTCGCTCGGGGGTGGGGGCGGGGGGTGGGGCGGGGGGGAGCTTCACGCCTTCCCCTCCGGGTGCTGGTGTCTCCCCTTAGCCTTTATGGTTATGGTGGTTTTTTTGTTCCTCCTTGACTTGTTTTCAGGGGTGGATGGTCCGTTTCTTCAAGCTATAGGGCTGTTGGAAGTTTGTTTCTTCACGGTTGTTTTGAACCGGTGGAGGTTTTTTTGGTTTGTTGGTTCTTTGTTTTTCTGTTGTTCTTTGGTGCAAGTAGAGGTTTCAGGTGCTGGGGTTTTCCGGTGAGCTCCGTGAAGAGGATGGCGTGTGTTGTGTGTTTTTGGAAGATTTGTTTGGATCGAAATTTTCTGATCTAGATTTACGCTTCTCTCTCCATGATTGCGCAACACTGACCTCATGTTTGGGTTCCCCGGCGTTCTCCGAGTCCCTCGACGTTCGGCGTGTTCTCCACCGCCTCCTCCTCACCGGCGTGTGGCAATCACGCGCCAGAGACCTTCCTGGCATGTGATGGCTACGTGCTACTCTCCCAGCTTCCTTTCCCTCGTCGGATGGCGGTTCTCGGAAGATCGCTCCATCACTTCATTGAGCATCTGTTTGGGTTGTATTGGTTTTTGGTTTTCTTAGTTGCAGTGGTCCGGCCATCTTCGTTTGTGGGGGTGTTTGTCGGTTGCTGTATTTTTTAGTTAGATTTGCAAGCTACCTGTTAGATGCTTGGATTTTATTGGAGTTTTTCGTTTTTTAGAGTAGATCAACCATCTTTTTTTAGTAGTGGTGCTTATTTGGTTGGGGTGGCTTCCAATGTATGATCTTGTAATCTTTGGATGTTTTTTAGGTAGTTTGCTCCCAAATCAGAACTTAATTCTGATTTTCTGTTTAGGGAATCTTGGTATTCCTTAACATTGTAATGGAACCTTTGGGTCTTTGGTTTGTTTTAATGAAAGTAGTACCCTTTTATCAAAAAAAAAAGAAAAAAAAAAAGATTATATATATAGATATATATCTCATGTACAAAATATGAAATAGAAAATTCCAAGTAAAAGCAGCGGGTGGCATGAAACAGACAAAGCCACCATAAAATTCAATGAAATCCCACCAAATAACAAAAGAAAAAAAAAACAAAAAACAAAAATCAAAACCTCTCATTGCAGTTGGCACACATATTGTTAAAGTAAAAGCAAACAAACCCAATGCATTTGCCCACCGAAGTGCAATCAAACCCACTCTCCACAATTGCCGTGTATGAACGTTCACGGTGCTGTAGTGAACATTTATACACAGCGGATCGAGCGAACAGATCGACTCTGATACCAATTGTTAGAAATAATCAATGTTAATCTGTCTTACTTTATAGCACGTGAATAAACAAAATATAAGCGTACCTTCATTGTTTGATAATGAGTTTTCTATATCTGATTTTGCAGTTATCGTTTTGTTTATAATGTGTGTGGAGGAGTCTAGTCTCTCAACCCTAATTTTCAGATGACCTAATGAAGTTTAATGGGCCAACTCCATTTATTTATAGGGTGAGAGTACATGGCTTCCTCAAGTGCTTACATAATTGATCCAGCCCATTATGAACCTAAAATAAAAGGAGACTATGCTAGTCCACCTAACTGGAGTAAATACAACACCTAATTCTTAAAATAACAAAAAGACAAATGAAAACTAATAATTTTTTTTAAAAAGCTTGAAAAAAAAAATTGTGGCAAAGAGGATGACTCTCCATTTTTTGTTTACGTGCGGTGGCCCCCACCTGGAGGGGAGAAGGGGTCCAACCACCATTGAAGGAGGTTTTAGGGGTGGCCAAATCACTCCATAACTTGGGGTAGTGGCACAGCCACCTCTTTAAAGAGTTTTCGGGGGTGACATGAGTGATTTAGCCACTCCTTACAGGGTTGTAGGCGTCATCGCAAAAACTCTTTAAAATAGTGGTCCAACCATGTTCTAAAATGCATTTAGAGGTGGTTAGAACCTCCCACCTCCGGGTGAAGGGTGGTTTAGCCACCTCTGAGTGGCGGAAAGGAAAAAGCATTCCCTTCACAACTTTATTTTATTTTATGTCAAGTATTTTTTAGTTTTATTTTTTATATTTACTTTTTCATTATTTTAAAGTTTTTGGGTTTGGTGTCAAGTTGGATGACATTTCGTATATGTGACAATATGTTATCGGTCTTATTACTTATATGAGTTCTTATACACGCAACAAAAATACAAATAACTTTCATATGGACTCGCCATAAATCCATTTATTTGTGCCCTCTAATAGCAATAGACAACATTAACTTGGAACCCCAAAACAATTTAAGACGAAAACACTGTATTACACGTATAATCACCCAAAAGAACAAGAGATTTGAAAACCATCTTCCAGAGAACACCACCCACCACTTCCGTTCGTATGCCCTAAGCAACTCCGCCCAAAAAAGTTCATTTTCACTTCCTTGAGCAGCCATGGGAAAAAATTAACAAGGCCCGGCCCATATACTAAAAACTTTTCTTGGTAAACAATCACCCATAGAGGCAGAAAACTCATTCAATTTCACATATTAAACCATACGTGCCCAAGCCTTTCCAAATAGCAGTCCAAACTAAACACACCCGAATTCAAAGAACAATATTGCGAGGGATCATTATTCAATTGAACTCTTTCTGAGGTAATCCAGTGTAGGAGGTTTTCGTTTTTACCGTAGATAGTGCACACGGGTGGACTTGGTTCTCGTGAAGCTTTCCACTTCAATGAATTTGATCAACCGATTACCGAAAATTCAGTCACCCAATGCCCATTTCAAAGGACGAAATACACGCTCTGTACCTTCAATCAACCGACACGTGTGATACCAGAATGGATGACTTCCACGTGTCACTCCTCCAAGGACCCCTGGGGTGCTATAAATACTTTAAACAAACAACATAGATTGACATTGAGATCGATCAAGAGAAAAGCTTTGTTATACATATATACGTAGTTCGGGTATTGTACTACATTTCTGAGCAAAGATGTCGAACACGCCTCAAGTCCAGGTAGGAAATTAAGATTTTTCAATCTACTTCTAACCAATTTAGCACTGTGTTTACTAAATATTTGTTGGGTGAGTACAGGGCAAGGGTGAGGAGTTGATGCAATCCACAAAGGATACAGCCAATGCAGCCCAAAACAGGACAGCTGATGCAACTCAATCAGCTAAAAACATGACATGTGATGCTACTCAATCAGCTAACGAGTCTGCCCAACAAGGGAAGGAACAAAGTGCCGGTTTCATCCAGCAGGTTGTCTATTTTTCTCCCTTTAGATCGATGCTAATGTGATGGGTGTGTCTGTACATTTATTTATGTTTTATTTTGGCTTCCAAAATACTTGTGGAGGGGATATTTCATTTTGTATGCCTTTTGGTTAGGAGCTTCAGCAATCACAGTGCAATATTTGTCTTGTTACAGAAAGGAGAACAGGTGAGGAACTTGGCTCAGGGCGCTGTGGGCAATGTGAAGAACACACTTGGAATGGGTGACAAGAAATGAAAGAAAAACAGCTCTCTGTCTCTCATTATGATGTCGTCCTGCATTTATGGATTTAGTTTTTTCTAGGTTTTTGCTCTCTCCCAATTCTGGGACAAGCAAAATTGTAATAAAGCCTACTGTGGCTTAGCAATAATGCAAAACAAACTGATTTTGTTTCACCTTCTTCAATATCATTCTCTAAATGCATAGCCAATTGGCCTATGCAAAACCAATTTGTTCGATCGGCATATCCAAATGCTATATTATTTCGTTCTATTTTTAATGTGACAAATGAGAAATGTTAGATAATTCTATTTAATATTCATCTAACAATGATATTATTAAATTTCTTTTCAATTAACAAGGATTAATCCGATGTTAATTGAAAGGGTCACGTCAATATTATTCATTACCTAAAAATTAAGAGATCTGAAACTTAGCTTCAAGAGAACACTACGTATCGCATCCGTTCCTCCACCTTATGCAACTCCACCCAAAAAAAAGTTAATTTTCACCACACTCACAACTAGATCATCGAAACTAGTGCATTGAAATTTTTAAAAATTTATAATCTAATCATTTTGTTAATATTTTCTGTTAAATTTTAACATATGGGTGAAAAATTTTAAAAATAGTATTATTTTTTTTTAAAAGGTTAATAATTTAAAGTTAATTTTGTAATTTAATGAGTTTTTAAATTTTAGTAGAGAAATTGCAAAAAGGACGAAACTTCGTGAAGTTAAGCGCAGTTTCCAAATGAATATTATTTTCAAAAGAGAATGCACCAATCCAGTCAGATTTCGGCCACCCATAACCGTCAGCAGCCACGTAACGTCACAGAATCTAGAACGACCGTTGGCCACGTGGCTCTACGTCCTTCTCTGCGTTTCCTCTCCACTTACGTGGAAGTACACGATAAGCACACCATCTCCACACACAATTACGCAACTACCACTTCCGACATACACACTTCATTAAGCTCACCCATTCCCCACTGTCACTCGTTGTCTCGGCCATGGCCACGCACCACCAATTCCATCACTGCCTCGCCTCCATCTCCCCCAAGCTCCCCTATCTCCGAAACCCTAGCTTCTCTCGTCAGTTCCCTGCATCGTTTCCCGGGAAAGTGAGGGTTTTCACTTTCCGGGAAAAGTTCGAAGGCAGAGGGGGAGTGTACTCCGTTTGTTGTTTCTGTAAAACCGGGTCAGAAATCGAAAGGGTTTCGGTTCAGGAGGAGGAGAATGAGCGGCCTCTGTTCGATATCAATCTCGGTGTCATTCTTGCTGGTTTCGCATTCGAAGCGTATACAAGCCCCCCTGTAAATGATTCTTAAACTGCTTTCTTTCTTTCTTTCTTTTTTTTTTTTTTTTTTTTTTTTTTTTTTTTTTTAATAATATAGTTGAAGTTTTTGGGTGGGCTCTGTTTGTTTGCTGAGAATTTTATGGGAAAAGGGAAATAAATTGAGTGCTGATATTTTCTGCCGTTTAGTTCCAAGTGGACAAAGAAGAACCAAATTTATCAAGAAAAAGAAAAAGAAACAGAAATAAACTCTAGAAATTTAATCTAGGTTTTGAAGTTAATTGGATGGATATTGGACCGAGAAAAGAAAACAAGAAATGTTTTCGCTGATGAGCTAATTTAGCTCAATTCTTCACTTATCCTAAAAACTTAAACTAATGTAAATTGATGAATTTAATAATTTAATTAATACTTTAACACTCTCTTCATGTGTAGAAGGGATGAATTTAATTATATAATTAATATTTTAACACTCTTATTCACGTGTATGATCAAACTCCATTTTAATAGGTGAAGCCCAACACATATAAAATTTAATTGAAATAGGAGATAAATGATAGAGTCAACGTTCAAACTCATTACCT
The DNA here is from genome assembly GCF_958979055.1 of Alnus glutinosa. Taxonomy (NCBI): domain Eukaryota; kingdom Viridiplantae; phylum Streptophyta; class Magnoliopsida; order Fagales; family Betulaceae; genus Alnus; species Alnus glutinosa. Next base: position 12,353,806 of record NC_084886.1, read on the forward strand.
TTATTTCTGATATCATTTTAATCATTATTCATCCAAATGCTAAATATAAACTGAAAAAAAAAAAAAACACAAAAGCAAGACAACAAGCGTCGTTTTGCGTTTCAATGTCTTGGAAATCAGAGGAAAAGAAGACGAGATGGAATATGACTCCCTAGAGTTTCTATTGTTTGGTTATCAAACAGGAAACAGAAAGTTTAACTATTAAACCTTGTACAATAATATAAGTTGATCGCTTTTTTATTTTTTATTTTTTAAATTCATTCTTATGAATCAGATTGCAGAACACAAGACTCGGGTTGTTTTCTTTTTCTTTTTCACGTGGTTCTTGGGAAAAGGACAGATGATTATTCATTCACAAGAGAAAATAGCAGAAAATCACTTAAAAGTGTTTAGTTCTAATAAATTCTGATGTGTTATTATAAATCGGCTTCATTTTTCTCAGGAACATGTCGGAAGGTTTGAAGTTGATGCTGCAGATTGTAAGACAGTGTATCTCTCAGAGTATGTGATCATTTCTGTTTCAATAGTTAAAGACTTAAAAAATTAAGTTTTTATTTTTATTTTACTGCTATAAGCTTGATTAATCAAACATAAACAGTTCTTCACTTTTACAGAATCACATTTTAAATATTTGTCCATTTATTTATTCAAATTGAGTCATACTTATCCCATTCAATGAAGTGATTCCAAATGTAAAACTGGCAATTTGGGACTGATAAAAATTTGACTTTCATACATGCAGGTCATTTGTACGTGAGATATATGATGGCCAACTGTTCATAAAGTTAAAGAAGGGTTTGGATTTACCTGCCATGGATCCGTGGGTAGGTTATCTTCTTTAATCTTTCATGTATAGAGAATATTTGTATTTGTATTTTTTTTTTTTCACTTCCATGCATAGCGCTATCCATTTTTGTCACCTACATGGCTACACTTGATACATTTGGTGCTTTGAGTTGGTTTACGATCATAATAGTTGTAATTCCCACATTTGTATATTCCTTTTTTCTTTTTCTTTTTTTCTTCTTCTGTTTTTTCCCTACTGTTGCAACTTTTTATATGCTTTTTAGGGAACAAGCGATCCATATGTGGTCATGCAATTGGATGGACAGGTTGCCAAAAGCAAGGTCAAATGGGGGTATGTTATTAATGCTTTCATGAATTCTTGGAAAACTAGAAACTGTAGAAAATTCTTCATGGATCATGGCTGTTACTTGCTTAAAAAGCTTTGGTAATGTTGAAATGTTGTGCATTTGTATCTTTTGTATGTGTGTGATTTTACTGAGATTGCTTCTCACTTAACATAGTATCTAGAGTTTGACTAATTTAAGTTAGACAAATATCTATATAATGTTGGAAAATTCCATAGATGTGAGATTTAGAAAGTTAAGGATGATTCACACTTTAGGCTGCTTTGTGCAGAGTGTTGTATTTTTTTTTTTGTTGTTGATTTATTCTACTTTGATTCCTTTAATATCAGTGATTTCATACTGAAATTAAAGGGAGAGTGGGATTTAGCGGTTATATTCTCTCTTTTATGTGTGTTCATTTTTATATCTTTTGAAAACCCTCATTACACCTGATTGTACCTTATAATTCAGAAAAGCTTTCCTTCAATGCTATATGTTTTTAACCTCTCATTTGGTGATGTTGAAGGAACTGGAGGAATTTTGAAGCTTGTATAATTACTATATTTTACTCATTTGCTATTGCTTATCAGAATTTTTTGAGGGTGCTTGTGGCTTTGTAAAATCAACTTGTAGATGGGAGTACATTCTTAACTATTGACAGAAGAATCAAACTAGCTCTTCACATTTGTCACTCCTTTGAAAGTAAGAATATTGTAATAGTTAGAGCTTTGAGTTGAAATACATGTTTCATGAGTTGTAACTCATGGGACCTAAAAATCAAATTTAACAGATGTAGGAAAGTTGTGGAAGCTTACTTTGGATTGAACACTTACTTAAGTTTGATTGTATCTTCAATTACATGATTACAGGACAAAAGAGCCTACATGGAATGAAGACTTCACTTTTAATATCAAGCAGCCTCCAACAAAACTTCTCCAGGTTTGTATGCATACGCATTGATAATATTATTTTCCCATATAAAATGCACTTGACTACATGTCTAAAGCTCCACCATTTTATTTCTTCTTTTTTCTTATATTTTTTTCCCTTTCTTTTTAGCTATTGTCTTAAAACATGTGAAAATTAGAGGTGACAGACTAAGCACTCAAAAGAAGTGTAGTGTTTCTTTCTTTTAAGTGGAATCATCAAAGATTCTTCGTAAAGAGTAACAGTTCTTCATTTTTTAAGCCATTCTCTTGAAAAATAATGACATGATTACAGCAATTGATCATATAGGAACAAAATCTGAAGATTTTCCTTTATAAAAAATGATAGAAAACATGTCTTCTTTTAGCATTTCTTAATAATTGAATTGTTTTACATAATTCCTGTTTTTTCCTGATGAAAATCTCCCATATCATCCTTAATTTGATGCAATTGAGTTATTCATTTCATGCCATTGAGTTATTTTGTTTAAGTTCATCTCTGAATCTTCAGAGGGATGCAAGAAATGCCTTTCAGTATTTGTTATCCTCAGACAAAAGTTTTCGTGTTTATTCAGTGACCCATTCTTCATGTGTTCCCTAATAAAGCTTAAAACTAAGTTTCTATTTCATCTCTAGAAAATACTGTTTCAAAACTCAAAATTCTAGTGCTGCACCATTGTTTTTCCTGTGAAACCTATCAGATAATTTAAATGCCTTTCAGAATACTAATCTTGCAAACCGGGTTTGGCCTCTATTCAAAAGTAATTTACTAAATCACTTCTATTTTCTTGAACAAACACTGTTAGACCAACTGATTTGGCTAATGGCTGTCCCTATTATATAGCTTAGTAGAGCATTTTTTTTTTTTTCAAAAAATTTTGTTTAAAATGTTGGGTTAAATTATCTTGTCTGAATGTAATTTCCTCTTATCAGATTAGCATTATTTGTATGCATGTGTCTCTTGTACTAAGTTCTATATTGTTCACATAATATTAAGAAGTTTCAAGCTTAAACAGAGCAACTATTCTTGAGAAGTCATCTTTGAACAGAGACTTATGAGCCTGTTCATTACATCTGATCTCCAATATTTCATAACATCAAGAATGGGGGTCTTAATATCAGCTTCACTGCTCGCTTTATCTGCGTATGGGATGGTCAAACTAGAGGATCCTGCTTGGATGAAGTAATTTATAAGGTGCTGTAGAATTAAAATAGGAACTGCAAAATTGAGGAGGCAGAATTTTAGAAATAAAATTTTGAGGAGACAGTAATCAATGAATTTTGCTGCATTTGATCATATGAGTTACCTCTACCCATTACTTGTGTAAACAGCATCGATCTTTCTTTCTTTCTTTTCCTTTTTTTTTTTTTTTTTCCCACCTATTAATAGTTGCTAGCTTCATCCCATACTGTTTCTCCACTATTCCCCTTTGGAATGTCCTAAAATGTTGTCCACTTTGAAAATTTACTGAACACAATTCTACTTTTACCGATTATTTTGAAACCTAAATACTCGTTTCTATTTGCTTTAATTGAGTTCAAATTAAGGAGGGTAATTTTGGTAATCAATAACTTTTTTATTTTGAAGACTATGTATTAAGTAATGTCCCGTTAAAGAGTTGGATTTTCAAAGGTAGAAAAATAACTTGGGACAGGAGTACGTCTATGAATTAAAAATCTGCAATTTTGTAACTGTAATAATCACCATCATTATCATTATCATATTGTGGTTCTTGTTAGAGTAATATTTGATAAATCACCTTATAAATTTGATGAATACATGCGCAGGGAAACTATGTCATGTGTACATGAGTTATAAGTTTAGCCCTTGATTAAGTAGTCAAAGAATGTATTTTATGATTATATTGTTGTTGAAGTTTACTTGTGAAGTTACTTCACAACTTTGCTTCTTGCTTTCTAACTTCTGGTGTTAAAACTTTAGGTTGCAGCTTGGGATGCAAACCTTGTAACTCCACATAAGCGCATGGGTAATGCGGGCATTAGTCTGGATTGCCTCTGTGATGGTGAGAATCTAACCAAACACTGACTGGCATGTGTTGATGGTTAGAGCTAATATATTGTCAATCTCGCCCTATTGTTTTAAGTAATTTTGGATTTGTGCGTCCCAATATTTAGCAAATGTGTTATGTTCCTTATTGTAGTTCTGTAGGCACTTAAACAGCCAATTAAAAAATTGGGAAAATTTTACTTAACCCTTCAACTTTCATCGCTTTTGCAATCACTCCCCCCAAAGTTAAAAAACTCTCAATTTAGTGTAACAAACTTTTAAAAATAAAAGTTTGGGGTAGTTTTTAAAAATAAAGTCGGTGCATGCGCCACCGACTGTAGTTTTTTCTTTTTCTTTCGTATTTGGGGTTTGATTTGTATTTTGGGTTTGCTTATCAGATGTAATTTGGGCTTTTTTGTATTTTTGGGTTTGTATTTCTGTTGGGTTTGAGTGCTTTTGGGCAGATTTGGGTGATTGTTGGGGGGCTTTTTTGGTTTTTTGGGTTTCTTGTGGTTCTGGGTGTTGTGGGTGCTGCTTGCGGGTTTTAGGGTTGGTCTTTATGGGTTTGGTTGGGTTTTTCTTTTTATGGGTTAGCTTTGGCTGTTCCTGTGTATACTCTCGGTATACTTAGGGGTGCCTTACGCTCATATATAAACTTTTCTTACTTATCAAAAAAAAAAAAAAAGAAAAAGAAAAATAAAAACTACAATGTCACCCCTCCGTTAAGATTTTTTGTTGAATCCAAAATATCCTAATGGAGGCCTTTGAAATTCCCAAAATACCCGTCTTTTTATCTTAAAAATTTTATTTTTATAGGAAGAAATCACCAGACCCACCTTGTGACCCGTGGGTCACCCCCAAACTCAGCCATGGGTCACCATTGGGTCAAGTTAGACTCACAGTGTTTTTTTTTTTTCTTTTTTCTTTTTTCTTTTAATTAAGATAATTTTGTAATTTTACTAGGGTATTAAGGTCATTTCACCTATTTGCCATCTGATTTAACCCCAAACCCTAACGGGAGGGGTGACATTGCAAACTTTTTAAAGTTTGATACACTAAATTGAAAGTTTTTTATTTTTTTAGGATGATTGCAAAAGTGATGAAAGTTTAGAGGGGTTAAATGAAGTTTCTCCTAAAAAATATTATAGATATTTACACTTTCTTTTTTAGATGATTCAGATTTTTTTTCGAAAATTGTTGTACAATTGAAAAATGTTGTAGATATTTACACCCTTTTTTTTTTATTTTTTTTTTTATTTTCCTTTTGTTATGAAAACAAAACTACTTGATTTCTTTGATAACAAGCTTACCAATGTTCAGCAAGTTAGTTGGATGCAAGGCTGCAAAATTTTCTTCTAATACGATCTAATAACAAACATGTCCTTTGCTAGGCAATTCGCATGAAATAATAGTGGAGTTGGAAGGAATTGGTGGTGGTGGAAAGATACAGCTGGAGGTAAGTTTCTATGGTACACAAGAAAATTGACAGTAAGTTAGCAGTTCTAGGGGCCAAAAGGACTTTGAAATAACCCTTTCTTTTCTTTTTATTTATTTTTTATTTTTTATTTTTATTATTTTTTTAATTTTTAATTTTTTAATTTTTTAATATATAATAACTAAATCAATCTTATTGAAAGCGCAAACAAGTTTCGAATACCTTTCTTATTGTTGGGAGAATGCAAACTTAGTTTGATCTGGATCCATACTACAAAAAAACAAAAAAAGAAAAAAAGAAAAAAAAAAAGAAAAAAGAAAAAAGAAAAAAAAAAGAAGAAGTTGAAGAAGTTCTTATAAACCTAAAATATTTGGTTATATTTGGATGACATAGTGCCTTTTGACTTGCAATGCAAAAGACATACTGTTGGTTTGATATACATGCCATGTCAATTAGATGTTATTCTAGTCTTAACAGAGAAAATTGACTGCTATCAGATTTGATATGCATCAAGATCTCTTGGAACAAACAGGCTTGTTCATTCCTTACAAGTTCTTTCACTCATTGGATGACTGCAAGAGGTGTTGGGGTGTAACATAGGTAAACTACCTATGTCTTTACTTGGAATCCTGTAGGGTTGCTGTTTAACACAAAGGGCGTGGAGTGCTGCTATTTGAAGGTGGAGAAGAGATTAGCAAGGTGAAAAGAATTGTATCTTTCAAGAGGTGGGAGAGTGACACTGATCAAAAGCACTCTGCCCAGTATCCTTACTTATTTCCTGTCTCTTTTTAATATTCCTGTTTTAGCAGCCAAGACTTTGTAGAAGTTACAAAAGGGATTTCTTGTTGGAGGCATTTGGGATGAATTTAAATATCATCTAGTTGATTAGAATGTGATATGGTCTCAGATAAAGACTGTTGGATTGGCTATTCACAAACTGAAACCCTTTAACCAAGCATTGCTAGGGAAATGGTTTGGAGGTGGGTCACAATTGTGAAATATGGGAAAATCTGGGGTGAGTGGACTTTGGAAGAGGTAAGAGGACCCTGTATGAGTTTGTGGGAGAACATCAGGAGTGGTGGGAACTATTTTCTTGATTTGTTTGTTTCAAGATAGGGGGTGGTAGGAGGGTTCAATTCTGATACGATAGTTGCTGTGTTTATGCTGCATTGGAGGATAGATTTCCAGACTTATTCTTGATTGTTGTGGATGAGTAAGGTTCAGTTGAATCTGCAATTAGGAATGTTTTGGTGATATAAAACGTTGGAATATTTGATTCATGAGATCTTTGCAGGATTGGGAATAAGGAGGCAGTTGACTCTTTTTTGGTTATTATATTATAATCTTTGGTGACGGTGAAGATAGAATGTGTTGGAGGTCTTCTAAGAAAGGAACTGTTGTGGTTCATTTATTCTATGCTCTTATAGAAACTCCAGAGGTCAGATTTCCATGGAGGAATATTTGGGTGCAGAAGTTCCTTGCACATTTTTTGGATGAGCAGCTTCCTGCCTGGGGCAAGATTTTGACAATTGATAATCTGATAAAAAAGTGGAACAGTATTGTGGATAGATATTATATGTGCAAGAATTGTGGCAAAATTGTAGACCGCCTCCTACATTGGGTCATGGGAAGAGAATTTTGGTCTTTAGCTTCGTCTTGTTTTGGGTGCATTGGATGATGCCTCAGGGCTGCGCTTGAAGTGTTTGCAAGTTAGAAAGATAGATTTAGTTGTTTTGACTGCAGTGAGATTTTGGGGGCTATTCTTCCTCTTTGTATTATGTGGATAACTTGGAGGGAAAGGAATAACCTTACTCTTAACGATGTAGAGCTGAATGGACATTCGCTGAAAGCTATTTTCCTATGCTTATTGTTCAGTTGGCTGTGTTCTTTGGGCTGTATGTATTGTGATTTTTTCTGCCACGGGGTTCAAATTTTTGGAACCGAGCTGTACGGGGCGGCTTGTGGAAATGGGTTTTTCAATACCCGCAAACCAAACCCGCCCCACCCTGAGAAGAAAAAGTAGTATATATTATATATTCATCTTTTTCCCCGAAGTGCCAAACCCTAACCTAATCATAACTTTGTCATGGATCTCAGTAGAAGGATTCACCGGTTATAGAGTGAAAACTCAAAAGAGATCCGTTGGAAGAGAAGAAGAAGAAAGTAAAGAAGATGTAGGGTTTTTTTTTTTGGTAAATAAAGATGCAGACTTTTGTTCTTTTAGTGAGTAAAAAGATGCAGACTTTGACAAGAGTGTAAACTAGAGTCCAGAGCTATCACATGGCTCGAAGCTTGGAAGATGCGTGCATTGGGCAACTAGCAGACTGATTAGTGGGAGCTAGCTGGCATGTTGACTGAGGCTTTGCAAGTAGAAGAATCGAGATAACTGGCTATGTGGCAGTCAGTTATTGGTGCAAGGTTGTAAATAGGAAGGGTAAAACTCGCCCAACCCAATGTACCTACCCACCTCGCAAAAAACCCTAGACATATATATTAATCTTTTTAGTTTTTTTTCCCCCTAATAAACCCAAGTCCTAAACTCTTCAGATGCGGTGCATATCCCCCAGAAACCTTCACTCTTCTTCTTTGCTCTTCAACCTCCACACTCCAGCTTGTCGTTGAGCCTTACTTAGAGCTCTCTCTCTCTCTCTCTCTCTCTCTCTCTCTCTCTCTCTCTCTCTGTCTGTCTGTCTCTCTCTCTCCAATTGGCACAAGGACAGAAGACATGAAGAAGAAGACTCCATTCTTAGCTCCACAACTTGCAAAAAAAAAAAATGTAAAAAATGTTTTTACGTAATACTTCTCCGGCCTCCATGTTACTAATATAGTACTCTCTCTCTCACACACACACTTCCCAATCTGCATTTGTATAGGTTTCTATTTTCAAGTGATAATGTTGGAAAAACAATAGTCTCTTACCTGGTGAGGATGTCAAGTAGCAAAGAATCCGGTATATTACTTCCATATGAGACTGACATGATGGATGCATAAATTGACTTACCACACTCAAAACATGCAATGTTGGGATGGGTGTGAGACAAATAAAGCAACTTGCCAACCAAACGCTGATATCTAATGTAGTCCACTGGAGGACTTTCACTACTTTTACCAAACTTATCATTCACCTCTATTGGATTATCAATAGCTTTACATTTGATCATCTTTGTTTCCTTGAGAGGATCAAGGATATATTCCCGTTAGGAGATAAATATACCATGTTTCGACCTCGCTACTTCAATGCTCAGAAAATACTTCAACATGCCCAAGTCTTTCATTTCAAATTCATTTAGAAGACAATTTTTTAAGTTTCGTATCTCCTTATCATCATTTCCTGTCACTACAATATCATCCACATACACAATAAGAGCTGTACCTCTCCTCGAGAAGAATGTTTGATAAGACATGTATGATTAGCTTGACTTTGTTTGTAATCAAATCTCTGCATAGCTCGGAAAAAAGATCCAATCATGCTCTCAAAGATTGTTTCATACTAAACAATGCCTTTTGCAATTTGCACACTTTACCCATAGAAAAGAACATTCAAGCCTAGGAGGAACTTCCATATAGACTTCTTCTAGATTGCCATGAAGAAATGTATTTTTCATGTCGAATTGAGACAACGGCCAATACAAATTTGCTGCCACCAAAAGTAGGATTCGAATTGAGTTCATCTTTGCTATCGGAGCAAATGTCTCCTCATAGTCAATTCCGTAGATTTGTGTAAAGCCTTTTGCAACCAATTTGACCTTGTAACATTCCATAGAACTATCCGACCTCATGCAACAGTAAGGCATCACCCCAGTTGAAATAGTATACAATAGAGAAAAGAAAAGAAGACAAATAGAGAAAATGGTCTGAGAAGAGAATGCCAGAATTAGGGTTCTCCTCCTGCTCATGTTTTATTTATAGTTGCCATATATTTTAAAAATACATAAACCCCCCAAAATAATAATAATAAAACAACATTACATAAACACATCAATAGTAGCTTTTTAGATTGTTAGAAGGTGCTTGTGGATAGCGCATTGTATATCCTCGGCACGTTTCTCTATATTGGTAAATGACACCCTTTCTGGTTTTTTCAGCAGTTCTCGTGGACTTAGACAGGGTGATCCTCTGTCGCCTCTCTTATTTGTCATTTGTGATGGAAGCCCTTTGCAAGATGCTCGTTGTTTCTATTAGCCGGGGCTTTCTTTCAGGGTTCTCAGTGTGTTCTGGTAGCAACAGGGTGTTTGATATTTCCCATTTGTTGTTTGCAGACGATACTTTAATCTTCTGCGGGGCTAATCCCGATCATCTCCGTTTTCTTCGGGTTTTATTTTTGTCATTTGAAGTTGTTTCGGGTTTAAAGATCAATATCGCCAAGTCAGTATTGGTTCCTGTGGGAGATGTGGATAATATGGATGAATTGGCTGGCATCATGGGTTGTGGTGTCTCCTCTCTACCTTTAAAGTATCTCGGTCTTCCGTTGGGGGCCCCTTTTAAGGCTAAATCCATTTGGGATGATGTAGTTGGTAAGATTGAAAGACGGCTAGCTAGTTGGAAGCGTATGTATCTGTCTAAGGGCGGTAGAGTTACTCTTATAAAGAGTACTTTATCTAACCTACCCACATACTTCCTTTCTTTGTTCCCTATTTCATCTAGTGTTGCCAGTCGTATAGAGAAGTTGCATCGAGATTTTTTGTGGGGAGGTCTAGGTGAAGAATTGAAATATCACCTGGTTAGCTGGTCCACAGCTTGTTCCCCTATTTCAGTAGGTGGTTTGGGCATCAGGAATCTGAGGATCTTCAATCAGGCTTTGTTAGGGAAGTGGTTATGGTGTTTTGTGCATGAGAGAGAGGCTCTGTGGAGATCAGTTGTGGATGCAAAGTATGGTTCTACGTGGGCTGGATGGTGTTCCTTAGACCCCCATGGATCTCACGGAGTGGGGCTTTGGAAGAACATTAGGAAGGGGTGGAGTCTGTTTAGTGGCCATACCAGATTTATTTTGGGCAATGGATCCAGGATCAGATTCTGGGATGATGTGTGATGCGGAGAGATGCCCCTCAAGGAAGCCTTCCCAGGCTTGTATGACATAGCTTGTGACAAGAATTCGTTCATGGCATCTCATTTGATTCTGGAGAGCGAATCTTTTCTGTGGGATGTCAGATTTATTCGAGCGGTACACGATTGGGAGGTGGACGTCTTGACTTCTTTCTTTACCTTATTGTATTCCATCAGTCTAGATTGTGATGGGGAAGACAAGCTTTGGTGGTCTCCTTCTCACAAAGGTAAGTTTGATGTTAGATCTTTCTATAAGGCTCTTGCCTTTAAGGAGACAAGTTTTTTTCCTTGGAAAAGTATTTGGTGTACTAAAGTTCCCTTGAAAGTGGCATTTTTCGCTTGGGCGGCAGTGTTAGGGAAGATCCTTACTTTGGACAATCTTAGAAAGATGCAAGTTATTGTGATTGATAGATGTTGTATGTGCAAAAAGAATGAGGAGTATGTGGATCCTCTTCTTCTTTATTGTGATGCCGCTTGCGCTCTTTGGAATGCCATCTTTAGCCGTTTCAGTCTTTCTTGGGTTATGCCTCGTCAGGTGGTTGATCTTTTCACTTGCTGGTGGACAGGAGGTCGCACTCGGAGTGCGGTTGTGTGAAAGATGGTTCATTGTTGCCTTATATGGTGCCTGTGGTGGGAATGCAATGATAGATAGTTCGATGACAAAGAAAGAGCCATTGAGGAGCTCATTTCTTTTTCTTTTATTCTTTGTACTCTTGGACGGCTGCGTTCCTCACCCCCTTAGTGATTAATTTTAATGATTTTCTTGTCTTGTTCTCTTCTTCTTCTTAGTGGCCGTTCTTGTATACTACCTGTGTACTTGATCGCTTTTTGCGTTTTAAAGAAATTTTTCTTACTTATAAAAAAAAAGATTGTTAGAAGGAAAAAGAAATGTAAAGGTAATAGAAGCAGGAGTAAAGTTGCCACAGGTTCAGTATATTGTTTTCTCCTTGTGTAGGGGGGTGGAATAAATTGAGTTTTAAGAGCAAAGTGGTTTGATTCTTTATGCATTTTTGGAACTTCTTCAAGCTCAGTCTTATCAAAAAAATTATTTTAGGTACCATATAATTAAATGCTGAATGAGGTTCTTCTTCATTGATCTTACTCTTAAGCCTTCATCTACTGTTTTTGTGACTCTGTAAGCTTTATTTAATATTTCTCTAGCTTATCCTTGCTAATGGTGAGGTTTCAGGTTAAGTACAAAACTTTCGATGAAATTGATGAGGATAAAAAATGGTGGAGGGTCCCTTTTGTTCTGGAATTTCTTCGGAAACATGGTTTTGAGTCTGCTCTGAAAATGGTTGTGGGCTCTGAGTCTGTACAAGCACGTCAGTTCGTAAAATATGCTTTTGGGCAGTTAAAGGCATTCAATGATGCAAAGCTTTGGAAGGGTCAGTTTTCAAATGTTGACAAGTATGACACAGGAGGACTGGAGAAATTGAATGATTCTATTGTGTCAGACATGACTTCACAAAAGGATAAAGATTCACAAGCCACTTTTAATGGCATGGGCTACAACAAAGAGAGCAAATTAGAGGATTTTCTTGCAGATAATGGTGGTATGGAGAATGGAGATGCCTTTGAACCAGTGACACCAGTTGGAGATTCAGTGCGTTCAGATAAACTTTTTTGGAGGGACTTTGCTGATGTTATCAATCAAAATGTTGTTCAGAAACTTGGTCTCTCTGTTCCCGAGAAACTAAAGTGGGACGGATTTGACTTATTAAATAGCATTGGCTTACAGTCACAAAAAATTGCAGAAGCAGGTTATATTGAATCAGGGCTTGCAACTTCAGAAGGTCCAGATAGCGAGATTGACAAAAAAATTGACTCACTTGGCATTAGCACAATTCAATCTTCAATACCAGATATTAAAAAATTAACACAGGATATAATGAGGCAAACTGATTCTGTTTTAGGAGCATTAATGCTTCTTAATGCAACAGTTTCTCAATTAAAGAAAGGTGGACGGCCTGTAGGAAAGAGTGAAACAAAAGAAGACGCTTTTACCAAACTGGAAGATAATAATGAAGTAGGATATTCCGAAAGTAAGACTCTTTCCAGCTCAAGGAATGGGTCAGTGGTGGATGAAAAGAGAGCTGAGGAGATGAAAGCACTTTTTTTAACTGCAGAAAGCGCCATGGAAGCTTGGGCGATGCTTGCCACTTCACTGGGCCATCCTAGTTTTATTAAGTCTGAGTTTGAGAAAATATGTTTCTTAGACAATGCATCCACAGACACACAGGTGAGCTTTTATTCCTCAGCAGGGAGTTCACTTTTTCTTGTTATATTTCTCTGAACTCAATAGAATGGAATATGTTACCTCAACCCTAATAAGTGGTGAAATTTCATCATTTGAATTTAAGAAATGTATTCTGTCAATCGCTAAAATAGAGGGGGCTGCAGGTTGCTATTTGGCGTGATTCTGCTAGGAGAAGATTAGTAGTCGCTTTCAGAGGAACAGAACAAGTAGGTTATATCCCGTAGTTCTCCTCAGTGAAGTTGGGTTATTTGGCTCTCAGTTCAAATTGCTCATTTACTTATTTTTTTCAGGCACGATGGAAGGACTTGAGAACTGATCTGATGCTTGTTCCTGCTGGGTAATATATTATCTACCCAGGCTACAACTTGTTAAGTGGTTTGTTAATATTTTTATTCCTTTTAAGAGACTTTTTCTGTCAATGTATCTAGTTTTATTGTCTGCAGTTCTTGAAAACAATGCCCTTACTAATTTGGTGGATGTGGGCTGCAATTGAGAGATTGCCCATCACCAGCATGAATTGCGATTTTGTCACTAGCTGAATAATACTTTGTTATATTTAGAGAAGAAATGTTGTGCTTATGCCTACCAGAATTATCTTCTTCTTCTTCTTCTTCTTTCTTTCTCATTTTTTTTTTTGTTTTTTTTGTTGTTGTTGAGATAATTCCATTAAAAGTACCACTTATTCTATATGCTTTCTTATGCTGATTCTTATTTCACATATGCAGGCTAAATCCTGAAAGGATAGGTGGAGACTTCAAGCAAGAAATTCAAGTATGTAAATGAATGGTAGATTGAATTGTGTTAAGTATTCATGAGATGCACCAAGTGTTAACGACTGTTGTTTACTTTAGTATAAGTGAAGGTGGTTTAATTATTTCAGGTTCACAGTGGTTTTCTAAGTGCATATGATTCGGTCAGGACAAGGATAATTTCTCTAATTAAACTTGCAATTGGTTGTATGTAAGTTGTTCTCTTGTTCAACTTTATTATGATCGTAAAGCTAACATCTTAATGTTGCATGAGAGAAATATGTTAGATGGTTATATTGTAAAAATTTGATAGGTTACTCAACTTCACATTTGTCAGAAATTTTCTCTTGAGGTTTCATTTACATGACATTTTTGACATACTTCAATTGTTTTAAAGCAATGGGATGCTTCTAGTAGCTTCTGATCTAATGTAAGCCATAATTTCTTGGATATTAGAAGAATGTTATATTTAGAACAATATGTGTGTTTTTTATTAATATTTTCCCCAAATTTTTTGTGGTTTGAACATGTAGCTCTTAGCTTGATCACCATCTTCAACTACTATTACTGACAACTGAGAGCTAACTATTGCCTGGCAAAGAAAGGAAAACAAAAAGAAAAAAAAAAAGTATACTTTTTCCTTATGACTAATTTTAGATTATCCTTTATGTATATGGATAGGCTATTCAGGGTTTGGCTGGACATGTAGCACTATTATATATAGATATTTCCTCAGGCTATGTTGGATAACTTAGACACTCTTGTCGTGCATTGTGATTATTTTTTAACATGCCAAATTATGTTAACATGCCCTATTGTGTTTTTTTTTTTTTGGTGGGACAGAGATGATCTTGCTGAGCCGATTCTCAAATGGCATGTGTATGTGACTGGTCATAGTTTAGGTGGTGCATTAGCTACCCTTCTTGCTCTTGAGCTTTCCTCTAGTCAGTTAGCTAAGTAAGTTCTTTATCTTTCTACTTCTGAAGTCATTATTCTTAATCCTTAATTACATCAAGTATGTAAGCGAGTGTGTTTTACATGCAAAATTTGTGTAGGCAAGAATTACTGTAGAAAGCTTTGAATGAAGCTTATGAGAGGTTTGATGTTTCCTTGAACTTAATCCAACCTTCCCATGTAAGCTCTGGTGTTCCTAACCAATTGTCTAACTTCTAGTTTTGGTAGCTTCTTAGTTTAAGAAGTTTAATTGGTTGGGATGGTTGGAAGAATTTTTTTTTTTGATAAGTAAACTCAATTAAAAAAAAAAGAAAAAAAGAGCAGAATGGTGCAACCCAAGTATACAAGAAATATACAAGAGAAACAATTAACCAGAAGAAGAAAAAAGAACAAGAAAAACATGAAAACTAGAAATATCAAAGTCAAAGGCAGCTACCTAGTGATAAAGTGTCTTGAAGAAAAGCCTTTAATTCTACCACCATCCGCTCATTGTCTTTAAAACTTTGATCATTTCTTTTCCTCCAAAGACACCACATTAGGCAAGACAGACACATTGCAGCATTCTGAATACTACCCAATTGCTCTTTCCAGCAAGCGAAAAGGTTGACTACTCTTCTACGCATAACACAAGCTAGCCTTACATGACCGAAAATAGTATTCCATTGAGCACTAGCAATCTCACAATGAAGTAAAAGGTGGTCCACTAACTTCTTATTCTTTTAGCACATACAACACTAATCAACCCCTATGACATGTCAATTTCTTAGGTTATTCACGATGAGGATTTTCCCTTAAGTGTTTGACCAAGCAAATAATGACACTCTAATGGAAAACTTATTCTACCAAATACTCCTCCAAGGGAAAGGAATACTAACATGGGAAATAAGGACATTGTAGAAAGATCTAACATCAAACAACCCTCTCTTGGAAAGAACCCAACAAAACTTGTCTTCACCCAACACTTCTTTGGTGTGTATCGTGAGTGGTCTTTATGTAAGTCTCCGTAAGTAATGCTTTTGTTTATTATTATAGACTTATTCCTTATAATATTACTTATGTTCACAAAGACAGATGATATTGATCTTTATTTTATTATTTTTTTTTTTATATAAGTTTAATGAAATTTATTACAAACCAAAGGGTGCACCCAAATACATAAGAAGTATACAAAAGAAAAAACCTAACCAGATAAAGAAAGAAGATTAAAGAAAGTCATAAAAACTAGAAATATGAAAACAATCATAGGTAGCCATCTACTGGAAAAGGGTATTGAAGAAGAGGGCCTTTAACTCTGCCTCATTTCTCTCTCCAATTGATCACTTTGAGGGGATCAACCTCCAAATATTGCATAAAGCAATTGATGTTTTCACTGATTGAATTGCCATACGGCATCTAAATTTTATAGAGAGGGTTGCAACTTATTCTAGGAAGGTAATTATTATAGAATCACATACCTAATGAGAAGATTGCAATCATGCAATTATTACAAAATAATGCCTAAAAGTAAAGAGATTACAATTATATGCAATTATTATGATTATTGAAATTATTTTGGGAATACTTTAGGGATCCTATCATAAAGGACCACTTAGAGAATCATGTCTCAATTTCTTTTAAAAAGTTGTGGCCAAGACGTATTGATTGAAGGTAGAGTTTCCACTGCATTACCTGTTACTTAGTCGCCACTAAACCAAAACCCTTGAGGTGTACGATCTAAGGCTGAGCCTCCACCGACTCTCTAGGTCCTGCTCCCAGTACAAACAAGCACTTGTTTGCACAAGGCATAGATCTAGTGCATGCTTGTTGCATTGGCCACTATAACCCCTTAGTTTTTGGGTGGTGTTTTTGTTATTGACCAAGTATCATCTTGTTAGACATTGCCTGGGAGATCTCCCTTTGGACACCTGGCTTTCTTGGTGCTGCCGAGAGATATTCACTTGGTCAGATGCCTTGGATGGTTTCCAGTCTTATTAAAGTATCATGTTATAAAGGTGGTTATTTTAGTTGACTGCATCTCTCCCTGTTCCGATGAGGGAAATGGATTCTCCAAATCTCAAAATTGGCCTGTCGGTTTTGATCACAACAGGGAGATTGTAGTTTGGGAGGAGGAGGAAGATGATTATTGGGATGGATTGCCCTTGGATTGGGCATTGGAAGGGGCTTTTGGGAAGGAGGCCTTGGCAATTAGGGATGCCATGGAAGAAGATTTTCAGTGGGAGAAGATGATTGCGCGCTAAAAGTCTAAAGGAAAAAGGGAGCTACTAAATCTGCATAGCTCCATCAATTATGGTGATTCTAAAGTTTCCTCTAGGAGTAGGAAAGGCAAGGCACACATGATGTAGGTTTGTGTGCTTTGGTGGGTGGGTGGGTTGTTTTGTTCTTAGTTGGGTTCTACTGTAGTTTGTTTTGGGGTTTTTCTTCGATTTCGGGGGTTCGGGTTTTGTTGGTTCTGTTGGGTTTTTGCGGGTTAGTTTTGGTTGTTTCTGTGTACTGAGGGACGCCTTACGCTTTCATTAATAAAGTCTTCTTACTTAAAAAAAGGTGGTTATTTTGTTTTTTTTTTTGATAAGTAAATATTAGATATATTGAAAGTGTAAGGTGCTCCTTAGTACACTGGAAGTATACAAAAGGAAACTTCTAACTAGGAATAGAAAAATGAAGAAGGAAATCAGCAAAACTAATAGTCAGTGGGGACAAAAACGCCACCGTTCAAAGATACAGCGTATGAAAAAACGAAGCTAAAATATCTTCCATGGAACTTTCCAAATCCTCGAAATATTTGAGATTTCTCTATCCAAATACACCAAAAGATGCAAATAGGCATCATCTTCCAAATCGCAACACTCCTCAGCCTTCTAGATTTCCACTAACGAGCAAACAAGTCAATAACTCTTCTCGGCATAACCCAAGACATACCAAAACGATTAAAAATATTAGTCCACAAAGCGTAAGTCACATCACAGTGAAGAAGAAGATGATTCACTGATTCCCCATCTCTCTTGCACAAGCAACATCTGTCCACAATGATGATATGCCGCTTCCTGAGATTGTCCACAGTAAGGATCTTGCCGAGGGCTGCCGACCACGCAAAAAAAGCCGCCCTCAAAGGAGCCTGAGTCCGCCACACACTCTTCTAAGGGAAACCACTTCTATCAGAGCAAGCTAAGGATCTGAAGAAAGACTTGACCTTGAACAAACCTTTCTTGGAAGAGACCCACCAAAGCCTATCCGCACGATCTCTACTCACTTTGACTGAGTGCAACACCTGTAAAAAGGAAGTAAAGACATCTACTTCCCAATCATGCGCCTCTCTCACAAAGCTCACATTCCACTGAGTAGAACCGCCCAAAACCTTCATATTATCTGCAACTGAGGCATCCTTCATCCGAGTAATACCAAAGAGATCAGGAAAAACTTCATTCAGAACCACATCCCCGCGCCACAGATCGTGCCAAAATTTTGTCCTAACCCCATACCCCACTTCAAATCTAGCAAAACCAGAGAAAGTTTCCCACCATTTCCTGATGTTCTTCCACAACCCCACTCCATAGGCACGTACAGGGTTAAGGGAGCACCACCTGCCCCATAAACTACCGAACTTGGAATCCACCGCAACTCTACACCAAGCATCTCTCTTAATTCCATACCTCCATAACCATTTACCTAGCAATGTGCGGTTGAACATCATCAAGTTCCTAATACCCAAACCCCTTTCTGAAATTGGGGTACAAACCTTCGACCAACTCATCAAGTGAAATTTGAACTTATCACCAATCTCACCTCATAGAAAGTCCCGTCGTAACTTCTCAATATGAGCATCAACACTTCCCGGGATAGGGAATAGAGACAAGTAATATGTTCTGGTTATTTTGTTCTGGTAATATTTCTACATGAATAATTATTTCTGAATTTGTATTATCTTTTGAAATCCATGTCTCCAAAGATCTTTACGAAAAGTGAAAAAGCTGTCAACATTAGGAAGCATGACTTACTAATTGTCATGGATAGTAAAGCCTGGTACATACTCCTGATGCTGGAAGATAGATAGTGTTATCATATTATTTCAAATGTAGAAAAATGCAAGAATTCTGCCTATGTATTATTGCAAATGTAGGAAAATGCAAGAACTCTGCCTATGTATTTAATAAGTGCGGCTTGCCTTCTAGGAAGTTGATAATGTTAAGTTCTTCAAAAGATCCCCAGTAAATGTTAATTGGTTGTTGTATGTTACAATCCTCTCTTAGTTTGGGAAGTCGATCTCTGCCTGCTGTGTTAGTCTTTATTTTCATGTAAGAGTTGTAACCCTTGTTTCCATATAAGGGTCTTTATTTCCACGAAGAGTCGTAGTCCTTATTCCGTGTTGTATCTATATTACCATATAAGAGAACAGTTGTTGTGGAGTCTTGGTCAATTATGGGACACCAATCTGTAAGGTGTCTATTGTAGTCAAGTATTAGCCCAATTCCTAATTTGATTCTATGTTGGTTTATTGGGTTGTGTCTATGTTGGTTTGTAGTACAAACCCTAGTTGGAGTCTGGGTCTATGTTGGTTTGTAACTCTATTTAAGAGAAGTGTTGGAATAAAGTTGGGGAGAGAATATTTAGCAAATCAACCTTGTGTTGTGAGGTTTTGAGGTCCCTCTAAAGGCCTCTACGTTAAACATAGGGAAGCTACGCAGGACCAATCCTGCCAACTTTCCAGTCCAAGGTCCCGTTACGAGGTCCATCTCCGAGGCTTCTAACATTGTATCAGAAAATTAAATCTGCTGACGTTTCAGGTTTGTCTGAAATAATTCTTAGGAACTATAGAAGGCTAATAAGATGTTTATTTTATGATTAGAATTTGATAGATATTACTAGATCTTTGTACATTTAGAAACTTGTTTCTTTGTAGTTTATAGTGTAATGTGTTTGAGAGTAATGGCAGTGAAACTTGATTATCGATTTTCTTCTTTTGTTTGTATCAGGCGTGGGGCAATCTTTGTGACTATGTATAACTTTGGATCTCCTAGAGTTGGTAACAAAAAATTTGCAGAACTTTATAACGAGGTGGTAAAAATTGATATTATCTTCAAATTTTTCTTGCAATTTTTTTTTTTTTTTTTTTTTTCATAGAATTTTGCATAAATACTCTTGCTTTTTCTATATGGCTCCATTGTTTGTGCTGAAGTGATGCAGCAAGCATGTAGAAAATTAACTAGAGCGAGAAGGAAGACCGAGCAAGCCTGATTGCAAGGCAATAATAATCAGCCAAGAAAACCCCAAATGTTCTGTCAAAGGGAAGAACTTCAATGTAATTTCAAAATAAATTCAATAACAAGTCTGATGCGGGATGAGAGATGAATAATTGGGTCTTTTAGTTTTATTAAGGTTATTAGCATTTCTTATAAAAAAAAAAAAAAAGGTTATTAGTATTTAATTTTTGTTTTAATTAATATTTAAGAGTTAGGGGTGTTATTTTGTAATTCAATAAATGGGACTTTTGCCCAAAGTCAAATGACGGTTAGGGTTTAGTCATTGAACCTATATAAGTGTGCTTTTATACCCCAATGGAGACAGATTGGAATTTGATGAAAACAAATTTTGTTTTTTAAAACCGAAAAAAGGAGTTTGAACTCTGCAGATTATTCTTGCCTTTTTCACTTATATATAAAAAAAAAAAAACGTTTATTCTACCCTTTTTCTAGTCCTGAGAAGTTGGGCTTTGACCCAAAATTTTCTGTGCCTATTTTCCACGTTTCAAAAAAACTTGAGGTCGAGTTTTGTCGAAGGAGGGGAGAATGATGCGGGATGAGAGATGAATAATTGGGTCTTTTAGTTTTATTTAGGTTATGAGTATTTAATTTATGTTTTAATTAATTTTTTAAGAGTTAAGGGTGCTATTTTGTAATTCAGTAAGTGGGTTTTGCCTGAAGTTATATTAGGGTTAGGACTTAGTCATCGAGTCTATATATGTATGTGTGTTTTTGTACCTCAGTGGTGACAAATTGGAATTTGATGAAAATAGATTTTGATTTTTTGAGGTGTGACTCCTTTTCTTCCCTCTTATTTGGTGATGAGACACCAAACTCCCCTTCTCTTTGGACTGTGCGACTCAGTCCTCTTTCTTTTTTCCCCTTCCTCTGTTCTTCTTCTTTCTAATTCGATTGTCCTGCATCAGTCTGCTTCCCCAAAGGCTACAACTTATTATTTTGGAACTTACAAAACCTCAATATAAGTTAATCTAAACCTTTCACCAGGCTTAATCTCAGTCCTATATTAATACTTAAAACAAAATGAAAAGGAAAAATTGCCCTGGTTAAAAAAAATGCCACAGTTACCAAAAGGTACAGTTGTGTGAACAATATCATGCTACAATAATATTTACAGTATTCCCGCTTAAAACAACTAATACAACAGGGAAAAATGTAGGGCAAGAAGCAAGCAGAAAATTAGTTCTTGGTCTGCATCTTTCGAAATAAATTCTGCATGAACTGAAGGGCAAGCTGGCCTATATCATGAGGTTATCTTCTGATGGGAAGCATGAGAGCTTTAGTTCATACAACCATTTTTTGCTTTTTCATTGGTGGTTTTACTAGTTAGTAATATAATATGTAAAATGCGTGTTGCATCTTGTAAGGGTGGTTAGTCATATTATAGTACTGCAGATATATGACATTAGGGTCAAGGGGTTTGGGATTCCTGTAGTTCTTTTATTTTTCTCTTCTATTTTCTCTTTCATCTTCCATGTTGCTGATGTTATGTGACTATTAAAAACATTAGTTGATCTGTTTATTTTTCATTTCATTCTCTTCTCACATTTTTAAATATTTTTTTTTTTATTTCCTTAGATCATCATTCAACTTTGTTTCTTAATTTAAGTAGGGTTTCAGTATGTTAAAGTGCAGAAAATTGCTTCATCTAATCTGCAATGATCACTCTTTCTTACTCTTCCATTAATTTCTGTCCTTGTAATTCTGACAGAGTTTGGTTCAGATCTCAGGCTTTGGATTTAGTATTTTTCTTGCATGCTGATGAGACTTACTATATGCTAGAGAAACTAGTCATTCATTTAGATTTTCAAAAGCTGTTTGGAGCTCTGGATCCAGTCTATTAAGTTCTGGTTTATGAATGTCGAGCAAACTGGTCACTGAGTTGGCTAGTAAAATGGCTCAATTAGATCCTCATTGATGCATTGTGACATAGTGGGAAGCAGAATCTACAATTACACACTCACAACTCTTCCATCAAGGAATTGTAGGAAAATTGAAGAAAAATCACTCTTGAGTGTTTCTTATTGAGAAAATATAACTTATGGTCAGCCTGGCCGTCCTTATTAAGCTTCAATAGAAATAGGGTCGCAACCCTGAAAAAAAAGTTCAAAACTACTCTTATTGCAAGTTCGATCGAGGATTGATCAAACAAAAGATCGCATTTTCAATTGATTGAACTTCTCAAGAATTTCTACCAGTAGCGTCTCATCCTCTCGATTGAGCAAAGCTCGATCGTGGCTTGAGCAAATTGTCTTGCTCGAGCAGCCCTCGAGCAAAAATCAATCCAACTCTTGGGTACTTGTTAAATCACAAGTACCCCTTCCTAGGACACCCTTCTTCTGCTCAAACATTTCCATGAAGTTGTTGGTTAGCTGATCTACATTAGACACACACACAAAAACACTGCTTGTATTATAATATTCTTTTTTCTTGGCAAGAATATTGTAACTCTCTTTATGCGTCTGCCTCTTATATTGGTCTTATTACATTTTTGGTGAATGCTTAAACAACCTTCTGTACTCACATTTGCAGAAAGTTAAAGATAGCTGGCGAGTCATAAACCACAGAGATATTATACCAACAGTCCCCCGCTTGATGGGTTATTGCCATGTAGCTCAACCTGTTTATCTAGCAGCTGGAGATCTAACAGATGCCTTGGTGGGTAGTTTGTTTTCGTCTATTTACTGGCCAATTTTTATTTTTATTTTTTATTTTTTATTTTTTTTTCTCTCTAGAGTTTTATAATGTATAGAAAACACAAGAAGCTCTATCATCTGTTATCTTCATGGATAATTTTGGTATTTGCTATTTGTGTTTAACTTTATTCTTATGGATGGAATGGAATAAATGGTGTCCTCACTAGGTTGTTGATGTGCAAGCTTGAAACATTGACTAACTAATTGATTTGATTCCAGGAAACTCTGTCAGCAACAAATATGTAAATGTCATTTTTGAGAATAACTCAACTGGCCATGTTTACTTGGTCAGCAACGGTTATTATTTTAGCATTTAATAAAAATTGGTTTTTACCAAATGAGTACTTGGCAGTATCTATGCTGAAAATTGGTTTCCCATTATATAAGAGTCAGTTTGATAGCTGAATGATACAAAACAGATACTAAAAAGTAGCTAATTGGCACATGCTATCCGGGAAAATAACGCAGCTGATTAGCTAAGTTGTGGCTTACATTATTAGCTAATTAGTGTAGTACATGCTATCCAGGAAAACATGGAACTTTCAGGAGATGGTTACCAGGGTGATGTACTTGGAGAGTCCACACCAGATGTTATTGTCAGTGAAGTTGTACGTTTCTTCTTATTCATTCTCTTTTCCTGTGTACTTATCATGTTCTGCATGTCTGGTTCTTTCATATCCATTTAAACGAATTATATGTAGTAGGTATATAGGGTATGTGTATGTTAATGTTTTTGCATTTGCAATATATGTCTACTGATAATCATGATATTTGCTGGCATTTTTTTTTTTTAATAAGAAAGAGTAATATCATTAAAAAACGCAAAGCGCAGTTAAGTATACAGAGAGTAAACAAAAGAAATGTCTAAGAAAGAGAAGAAAAAAGAACAAGGAAATCATTAAAGCTAATCACTAATGGAGCTAGGAACACAGCAATCCAAGAGAACTAAAAAAAAAAAAGAAAAAACTAATGAACTCCTCAATTGTCATTTCTTTGTTATCGAAATGTCTGTCATTTTGTTCCCTCTACAAGCACCACAAAAGGTAAGAATGTACCATCTTCCACACAACCACACTTCGAATGCGATCACCTGTCTACTAGCAAGTGAATAAATCTACCACCCGAAGAGGTATAACCAAAGACAGGCTGAAGCGACTAAAGATAGCATTCCATAGAGCGCGTGCAACCTCACAATAGAGAAGAAGGTGATCCACAGACTCTCTATTCATTTTGAACATACAACACCTATCAATCACAATAACATGCCTCTTTCTAAGATTATTCAAGGTAAGGATCTTCCCTAGCGCCGCCAACGAAGCAAACAAAGCCACTTTTCCAGGGGAAATGAACTACCTCTTTGTAAGCAAGGACCTTATAGAAAGAACTAACATCAAAGTTACCTTTGTGAGAAGGAGACCACCAAAGCTGGTCTCTCCTTCACTTCCCACTCTAATGGAATACAACAATGTGAAGAAGGAAGCCAAGACGTCTACCTCCCAGTCGTGGGCCGCTTGAATAAAGCTAACATCCCACTAAAAGGAACCACTTTCTGAAACCAAGTGAGCTACAATGATCGTATCCTTGTCATGAGCTATGCCATACAAAACCGGGAATGCTTCCTTAAAGGACATCTCTCCCTACCACACATCATCCCAAAATCTGATCCTGGACTCATTTCCCAAAATAAATTTGGTATGACTACAAAACAAATTCCACTCCTTATGTTCTTCCAAAGCCCCACTCCGCGAGACCTAGGGGGATCTAAGGATCACCACCCGACCCCTGCAGTATCATATTTTGCATCCATAATAGATTTCCACTAAGCCTCTCTCTCATGCACATAACGCCACAACCACTTCCCTAAAAGAGCCCTGTTGAAGATCCTCAAATTCCGAATGCCCAAGCCACCTTCAGAAATAGGGGAGCAAGTCTTGGACCAACTAATTAGGTGATATTTGAACTCTTCACCTAAGCCTCCCCATAAGAAATCTCGATGGAGCTTCTCTATACGATTAGCCACGCTGGCAGGAATGGAGAAAAGAGATAAGTAGTACGTAGGAAGATTGGAAAGAGTGCTCTTTATAGGGGTACCCCTACCGCCATTGGACAGATACATTCGCTTCCAGCTAGCTAACTGCCTCCAATCTTTCCAACAACACCATCCCATATGGACTTGGCCTTAAAAGAGGCCCCCAGCGGAAAGCCAAGATACTTTAAAGGTAAGGAGGAAACCCCACAATCCAAGATGCCAGCCAAACCATCCACATTATCCACACAACCCACAGGAACAAAAACAGACGTAGCCAAATTAATTTTTACACTTGAGACAGCTTCAAAGTACAAGAACAACACATAGATAACGAAGATGGTCAGGATTAACCTCGTAAAAAACCAAAGTATCGTCCGCGAACAACAGATGAGAAATGTTAACAACCTCAGAGCTTCTAGAACCCACAAAGAAGCCTGATAAGAGACCTCTATGAACAATAGCACTGAGCAACTTACTTAGGGCCTCTATCACAATGACAAACAAAAGGGGAGACAGATCACCATGTCTTAGCCCACGAGAGCTACTAAAGAAACTAGATCGGGGCCATTCACCAAGACAGAGAAACACACAGAAGAGATGTAATGCGTTATCCAAGAACATCATTTCTCCCCAAAGCCATATCTTCTCAACATATACAATAAAAAATCCCAGTTGAGATGATCATATGCTAGGTGTCTTCTTCAATCGGAGACCTTGTCATCTCCTCCTCTGCCAGAGTCGTCATCACCGACAGTCTCTGGGGTTATTTTGGGTTTGTCTTCTTTCGGGGGTGGGCGTAGTTGTCAGCACATTGATCTAGACAGAGATGTGGGCTTGGGTCCAATGGAGATTCAGCCGGAGACTCTGCCGGAGATTTCTTTGGGGTCAGAATCAGGGGTGGATGAGAAGTTGACGTCGGAGTGGGAGTTAGATGTCAGGAAGAAGGCTACTGGGATTTGGGAGATGTTGTCCTAGGAGTTTGCATGGACGGTGTCTGAGGAGCATGGCGAGAGGATCAGGGCTATTACGGATGAAATGATTAAGCGTCAAAAGACTAAGGGCAAAAAGGACCTGCTGAATCTGCAAAGCTCTGTTAATTACGGTGACTCTAAAACTTCTTCTAGGTGTAGGAAAGGCAAGACCCATGTGATGTAGGGTTGTATGCCTTGGGGGTTTTTGTGGTTTGTTTCTCAGGTCCTTGGGTTTACTTTTCCTTTTGTTTTGGTTGTTGGTTGGGTTTTCGGGTTAGCTTTGGTTCTCCTTTGTATACCACCTGTGTATTCAGGGCCGCTTTACGCTTCTTTTCTCAATAAAACTTTAATTAACTATAAAAAAAAAAAAAAGATGATCATATGCTTTCTTAATATCCAGCTTGCAAAGCAACCCTGGTTCGCCGGATTTGATATGACTATCCAAACACTCATTTGCTATAAGAACTTAATCAAGGATTTGCTTACCTTTCACAAAACCATTCTGAGGTTTGGAGATAACCTTCTCCACTACCCTTTTCAGTCTATTTGCAAGAACTTTTGCAATGATCTTGTAAACTCCACTTACGAGACTAATATGCCGAAAATCTTTAATCTTCAAAGCCCCAGGCTTCTTCGGAATTAGAGCAATAAAAGTGGCATTAAGGCTTTTGACAAACTTGCTATGAGTGTGAAAGTCTTGGAAAACCCCTATGATATTAGTCTTGATCACGTCCCAACAATCTTGGAAGAACGCTAAAGAGAACCCATCAGGACCTGAAGCCTTGTCACGATTCATGCCTTTTTCACCTCTAAAACCCCCATTTCCTCAAAAGGAAGTTCTAATGAAGAGGACTCTACCGCATCCAAAGAGTCGAAAGCGAGGTCATCCAACCTAGGCCGCCGACTATAAGGTTATGCAAATAAGGACTCGTGGAACTGAGCAGCATAATCCCTAATAACTTACTGATCGGAAGAAACTAAGCCATTGACTGAGAGAGACTCTATGGAATTGAACCTCCTATTCGAGTTGGCTACCCGGTGAAAGAATTTAGTGCATTTGTCACCCTCTTGAAGCCAAAGTACCCTTGACTTCTGTCTTCAAATAATCTCCTCTTGAGGAATATAATTTTCCAGATCCTTGATGACCAAACATTTCCTCACCTTCTCTTCAGGAGCTAAACCACGTTGCTCCTCCAACCTATCAAGAGCACACAACTCTTCCATACCAGCTTTTTTAAGAGACTCCACATTACCAAAATGCTGCTCATTCCATCTCTTAAGATCATTCTTTAAAGCCTCAAGCTTTTGAGCGAAAATGAAGCTAGGAGAGCCTTGAAAATGACAAGACGACTACCAAAGTCGCACCCTATCCACAAACCCTTCAACCACATATTCTCAAACTTGAACGGTCTAGAACCCCATTGAATACCGCCACAATCAAGAAGAATAGGAAAATGATCAAAGCACAATCTATGAAGCCTTTTATGGAGACCTGAAAATGATCAGAGCACAATCTATGTTTCTCCTTTGACGATTAATTATATTGATTTTCTTGTTATGTTCGCTCCTTTTAGCTAGGTGCTTTTTCTTGTATACTTCATGTGTGCCTTTGGATACTTTATGCTTTTAATGATATATTTCGATTACTTATTAAAAAAAAAAAAAGGGGCCCAGTTGAGTCAGACTAAATCAAATTGAACAAGGCCAGTTCAGTTGTTTAACTAGATTGAACTGGCCAATGAACAGGATATACCCGTCTAATTTTATCAAATCTATCAACTTCTTAAAATATAAATTTGGCATTTTTATTTTTTTTCCCTAAAATATTCAACAAATTTTGGTACTTTTTTTTCCTATGCAATAAAGGGAATTGGGTAAGGGGTAAAATGGCACTAACGGAGTTGAACATGAGAGAATGATTCATAAGCGGGACCCACAAAAGTACTTCATTCATGCAATTGCTGACTGGAAGAGGATCCGTGGTGCTTATAAACTCATCCATCTCCCGCTCCTTGGCCGATGTGGAACAAACCCCATTTTTTTCTACGCAATACCAAGGGAATTGGGTAAGGGGTGAAATGACACTAGCGGATTTGAGTAGGAGAGAATTGTTCATAGCGTGATGTTTATAAATTCATCAATATCCCGCTCTTTGGACTAACGGAGATAAATAGGAGAGAATGGTTTCATAAGTAGGGCCCATAAAGGTACCCCATCTAGGCAATTGCTAATTGGAAGAGGACCTGTGGTGCTTATAAACTCATCCATCTCCCGCTCCTTGGCCGATGTGAGACAAGCCCCATTTTATTCTACGCTACCAAGGGAATTGGGTAAGGGGAGAAATGACAGTAATGGAGTTGAATATGAGAGAATAGTTCATAAGCGGGATCCACAAAGGTATCCCATCCAGACAATTGCTAACTGAAAGAAGACTCGTAGTGTTTATAAACTCATCCATCTCCCGCTCCTTGGCTGATGTGGGACAAGTCCCATTTTTTCCATTTTTTTCTATGCAATACCAAGGGAATCAGGTAAGGGGAGAAACAAGAAATCTTGTACTTTCTAGATCTAAGTATAAGATTTTGATTATTAATTCCGTACAACAAACTAATGGCATATAAACTATATTATATGGTATTAGTATATTTATTGTACCTATTTAACTACAATAAATTTACTTATGATCAAGCTGGTTGAGTTGGTGGTTGAACCAGGGAATCAGCCACCTTTTCTGTACATTCGTTTTATTTTTCTTATGAAGTAAGGAAGGACTGCTGCCCAAAGATGACATTCAGTTGAAATGGTTTTGAAATGCAGTGTAGTATATTCCTTATTTATTAGAGATCCAATAAAGTGTTTGATTACTATGATTGTGTGGCTGAAGGCTAAAGTCTTTTATTGTGACTGCTGTTGCTTTTGCCACAGTTGGAATGAAAGGCTAAAGAGAACGCACACTTCTATAAATGAGAATGTCCAAATAAAAGTCTAGTAAATCACATTTCTTATCAGATTGAAATCAATGGGCATATTATCAGAAGTCATGGTCTTGATTTCTCTGCTACTTTCATATCAATTGTGTAATTTGAAAGACTGAGAAAAGATTGAGATCTTATGTCCTCACCAACTTCCATTAGGAGGATAAGGCAATGTAAATCCCAAATTTCTGGTTATAAGATGTATGTGTGCATTTTAACTTATATGTTGAGTCAAAAGAGTGAGTGATTATAACTTCATGTTAATATGAGCTCATGCAAGTTCATGTTATTATGAACTAATGTTTAGGTCACATTAAACCACAGTCAATCTAATAGTTGTTGTTCTGAAAAATGCAGCTGCGAAGAGTGGCTCAAAATTGAAGCCTAATTTATGAATGACTATTTAATCTTTTGCATAAAAAGTGGTATTTATTGGGCAACTCGTGGGGACTTGGTTTCTTCCAAACTATATTTATTGGCTTCGCACATATGTAAATCTTGAAATTCTTATTCTGTATATGTTGTTTTCTAACCTACCAAAAAAAAAAAAAAAAAAAAGATCATCTATTGTTTACTAAAAGCAGTTAAACCAAATACTTTACAAAATGTTCATGTCTGGGACCTTTAAATGAAAAGTTTCATTTAAAATTTTTAGTTGGATTTTAGATGGATTTTAGATGTTGGTGTGCATCATTGGTTGTTAGATCTGAATTCTCATTATGCCTTTTGGTTGATTAAAAAAAAACAAATTGAATTCATTGAATAGGAATTACTAAATGCCAAGTACATCAGCATTCCCGATTCAATGCAACTGCAATTAAAATTCTTTTGAGTATGTTATTGTGATCAGCACATGAAGTCTAATATATCTAGGGAGGCTGAGTTGAGGTCACATGAGAGATTCAATGAGTTTTACCTATTGATTCAATACATTTACTATATTCTTCATCAGCAATTTCTATACTGCTGAAAATCTAATTTTATGAGTTCATATTCATTCCAGTTGCACCATTTTGATTTCTGAACTAAATTCTGATTGAGAGCATTTTATACAGATGAAAGGTGAGAAGGAACTTATTGAAAGGATTTTACAAACTGAAATAAATATATACCGTTCAATTAGAGATGGGACTGCTCTTATGCAGCATATGGAGGATTTTTATTACATCACATTGCTAGAGGTATGTTTAATCTATCTGAGTAATTAGATGCTGCGCATGTACTTTATTGTTCTTCTGGTTCTCTTCAAGGTTGCTAAGTTAGTTATAGCAAATTGAATCAGTTCTGTTGAGAAATTGTTGATTCATTGGATTGATAGATCATATTTCTTCAGGCTGTATGCTACTGTTGTGCCTTTTTCTTTTTCTTTTTCTTTTGTTTCTAGTTTCAGCCTATAGATCATTATTGGTGATCGAATTTAAATGGTTCGAATTTCTTTTTCTTTTTCTCCTTCAGAATGTTAGATCCAATTACCAAACTGCCATGAGGTTGCAATCCGATGAACAAAGAAGCTTGTGATGTCCCCAAGGCCTGCAGCAAGGCTATACATGTATCTTCCATCAGATATGTACAGAGAGAGTATAATTGAGATGTTATCAAACACATGCAATAGAAATTTAATCCTATAGGAATCCTATTTAATCCAATCTACTAGTACTATACCCCTTATTTATACTAAATTATACCTTTCTTTCTCTTATATATATATATATATATATATATATATATATATATTTTATTGAAGCCAAACTAAACAATACTTGAAATATAGTTTTTTTTTATAGGTGGGTTAGCACTACCCATTTGTCATCTCAACTTCAACATTTTGTAATGTTCGTATATATATATATATATTGTGCAAGTCACTTTGGTAATTGTCTGTATCAAATTTTTCCAATAACTAGTATGTGCAGCTGGCACTAATTCAAGAAATGGGAAATTTGCACTGAAAAGGGGTATATCAGTGGACAAAGACGAGATGCTTAATTATATGGAATGGATTAAATGCACATCACATGAATATATAATCAGAAAGAGATTGGCCATGATTTTCTTTGTGTTGAGATGCGTTCTCCTTTCTTCTTTATGTGTGAACCTTATGCAACACCCATGAAACCATGCAGAACGGAAATCCTTCAATAGGCCTAGCAGGTCAAGAATTGATTAGTTTTCATTACTGTTGAATTTATGCCACAAGAATCACAAAGCAGAAAACTATAAAAGCGCAAAGAATATCACCCAAAAAAAAAAAAAAAATTGCTGTTTAGTGTTGTTTGAATTGGTGTTGCAACTAAAAAAACATTGAATTTAGTGTTGTTTGAGCAGTAAACAATGCTAAATTTAGTGTTGTTTATTGTTCAAAGACACTAAATTCAAATATTTTTTTGTGTCATTAATTGTGTAAAGGGATAAATACCCCATTGGTACCTGAGTTTTACGTGTTTTTAAATTTAGTACTTCAGTTTTGTTTCGTATCATAGGTGGTACCTGAATTAAGGGTAAAAACTCATTTGGTACCCCTGTTAGATTTTCCGTCCTAATTTTAACGGCTCGCCACGTGTCAACCGCTGAGGTTGACACGTGGCACTACATAAAAAAAAATTAAAAATTAAAAATTAAAATCTTTAGAAAATGATTAAAAATAATAAAATTTTAAAAAAAAAAAATTAAAAAAAGAAAAAAGAAGAGGGGTGGCTGAGCCACCCCCCTTGGCCACCATGGGGGTGGCCGGCCACCCCCATTTTGGCCAAGGAGGTGGCCCAGCCACCCCCTTGGCCGGTCTGACCGGTCTGGGGTGGCCGAACCACCCCATAGGGGGTGGTTCGGCCACCCCACAGTTGAAAAAAAAAAAAAAAAATTTTGGAAGGGGCCGGACTGGGGGTGGCCGAACCACCCCCGTGGCCCTAGGGGGTGGTTCGGCCACCCCCTAGGGCCAAAACCCTTCCAAAAAGAAATTGAGGGTTTGCCCTTGGGGTGGCCGAACCACCCCCATGGGCCACGGGGGTGGTTCGGCCACCCCCTAGGGCCAAAACCCATCCAAAAAAAATTGAGGGTTTGCCCTTGGGGGTGGCCGAACCACCCTCTAGGGCCACGGGGGTGGTTCGGCCACCCCAGACTGGCCAGACTGGGGGTGGCCGAACCACCCCCGTGGCCCATGGGGGTGGTTCGGCCACCCCAAGGGCAAACCCTCAATTTCTTTTTGGATGGGTTTTGGCCCTTGGGGGTGGCCGAACCACCCCCTAGGGCCACGGGGGTGGTTCGGCCACCCCCAGTCCGGCCTGTCTGGGGGTGGCCGAATCACCCTCGTGGCCCTAGGGGGTGGTTCGGCCACCCCCTAGGGCCAAAACCCTTCCAAATTTTTTTTTTTTTTTTTTTTCAACTGTGGGGTGGCCGAACCATCCCATAGGGGGTGGTTCGGCCACCCCAGACCGGCCAAGGGAGTGGCTGGGCCACCTCCTTGGCCAAAATAGGGGTGGCCGGCCACCCCCATGGTGGCCAAGGAGCCACCCCTCTTCTTTTTTCTTTTTTTAATTTTTTTTTAAAATTTTATTATTTTTAATCATTTTCTAAAGATTTTAATTTTTAATTTTTTTTTATGTAGTGCCACGTGTCAACCTCAGCGGTTGACACGTGGCGAGCCGTTAAATTTCGGACGGAAAATCTAACAGAGGTACCAAATGGGTTTTTATCCTTAATTCAGGTACCACCTATGATACGAAACAAAACTGAGGTACTAAATTTAAAAACACGTAAAATTCAGGTACCAATGAGGTATTTATCCCTTGTTTAAATGACACTCAAATTCTTTTTGTTTACATATTATCCTTCTCTCTTTGATCTCACACTTCTCCCTTTCTTTTTTTTCTTTTTTTTTCCTACTCTCCCCCTCTCTCTCTTTTTTTTACTTCTTCCCCCTCTCATCTGTCCTGCGCTAGAACGAAGGAGCCTCTTGCGCTGGTGGACAATTGGATCTTAATATCTTTATTTTTTTTTTTTTTAGTTATTTATTCAAATTAGTGTCTTTTAGGTGTTCTAGCGATGCTAAACAGCTTGAATAGTGAAACGACACTAACTGTTTAGTGTAGCTTCACTTTTCCAGCGACATTAAACGGTTAGTGTTGCTTGAACAGAAACGACTTTAATTAATAACGCGACTTTAATTAATTAATGTACATTAAGTGTAAAACAACTTTAATTGAAGTTCCAACTCTATGATTAATAACCTTTCAAAAGCGATACTGCACCTTTTTTTTTTTTTTTTTGGTGGGATAGTGAAGTGAAAGAAGATGGTCTAACTTGTTGAAAACAAGAAAGCAAGAACCTGTTGAGCAAGATCCTATGTTCAACCAGTTTGAGTCAGAAAATTAGTAATAGCTAGCTAGCTGGCTAGGCATCTTAATTTTAGACCACATATCTACTTTAATTTACGTTCAAAAGTCGAACAGCATAAAGATTCTTTGGAAAACAAATATAGACCTAAAATGCATAATAAAAGTCTCGATCTTAAGCATGTTTTAATTTGGGACTTCTTGTTCAGGGAGATCTTCCCTCTGCAGTTTTCTCTCGAGAGACTATAGGGGTGAAGCTGGGTGTTCTCTCGTCTCTTGCGGACATAGAGTTCTGAATTTTATTTGGTGAGCAGGATTTCGTGACACTGGTGGGTGAAAAACTTCTTTTTGACGGAAACTGATTTTGTAAGGGAGATAGATGGAGGAACTCTCAACTATGTGGGGAAAGTTTACTCTGGGAGAAGAAGAAACTGTGGGGGTCTCTTTGGAAATCCCAGAGATTGACCCACTGGTGGCCCAGGGAAAAAACATGCTTGGTGGGAAAATTGGTGACGGACCGTATAATCCCAAAGGAGTTCTATAAGGCTCCTCTGACCCGATTATGGCGGCAGACGGGAACAATTTCTTTTAATGTTATTGGTGAAAATATGTTCATTGTGGAATTTGAGTATGAGTGGGATAAATCCAGGATTATGGAAGGCCGGCTGTGGCTTTTTGATGGTACCTAGTGGCTCTTGAAGAGTTTGACGGCCTCACACCGCCGGCCAAACTCAACTTTTACTATGTGGCTTTCTGGATCCGAATGTACAATTACCTCTAGCTTGCATGGGTAAGGTTACAGGGGAAAAAATCGGTTCCTCTGTTGGCAATGTGAAGTGGATGTGTATGGCGGAGAAGCGGGATGGGGTGAACATTTATGGGCAAAAATAGTAATTGATCTGACCAAATCTTTGGCCAGGGGACGGATGCTGCATCTCCAAGGACGCTCGACTTGGGTGGCGTTTCGGTATGAAAAGTTACCAAAATTCTGCTACGATTGCGGAACTATCAAACATGCTCATCAAGGTTGTTCTAAGACAGCAAAAAGGTCAAAGCCCAATGTGGAGGAGACGCAATCATATGGTCCATGGCTCCATGTCCAATTTTCGCTACAAAGGGGCATGGGAGGTGAGCACAGGAACGAAAGGGATCAGCTGGATGGTGCTCCAAACACTGGCCAATATCGTAGAGTTTATGGAAACCGACCAGAGGGGTCCTGGAAGCCGAACTCGATGAGCACTGATCATGACTCCGATGACGGTGGGGATACCATAGCAAACCCTAGCCTTCTGGTGGCGGCGGTTGAGCTAGCAAATGACAATTATGGCAAGGCAGGTAAAGCGGCGCAAAATCTGCATGGTGCTCCAAACACTGGCCAATATCGTAGAGTTTATGGAAAAAAATGGAAAGTTTGGGTGGCTAAAGAAGGAAACTTGGCGTTTTCAAAAACACCAGTTGAAAAGGATGTAAATGCTATAATGAATAAGGAAGATTTACCGGAAGCAACGGAAGGACAAAGATGGCAAGCTCTGGGGTCGCAGTATGTAAATAATGAAGCAGATGACAATTCAGCAGAGGGCTTAAATACGAATTTGGTGAGGCCTTCTAGTGGGCCCAAACAGAAATACTTGGGCCAATGGGACTCAAAATTGGGTCGTATTACTTATGAGCCACTGGATGAAGCTTCTAGTGTTGCCTTTTTGGCAAAGGATCCCAATTCTAACTATTATCTTCCACGTGTTGAGTTGGGAAGTAATCAAATGGAGGTTGATGTTTCCAAAGAAAAACCCATCAGTCTAGAGGCTCATGGAGTTTCCAACGGTACCCCCAATCCCCATGGCGATCATTCTCCTGTTCACACGGGCTCAGTTACTCACTGGAAGAAGAGGGCTCATCGAGCTGGCACTCCTCAGGACCTCTCTGGACAGTTTGGAACTATGGAGGGTAAGAGGAAAATGGAGATGGGGAATGAGGTGGAGGTTAGCAGTCAAAAGAAGAGAGGTAAGAAAATTGGGTCCATATTGTCTTAGCCACAGGTTGAAACGGCGGGGGTTGTGGAGCAACCCCGCCTTACAAAATGAATGTTTTGACATGGAACTGCGGGGGGCTTGGGAACCCCCGGACAGTTCGTACTCTCCACCGTTTGGTGCAAGATAAGAAGCCCAGTTTGGTTTTTCTCATGGAGACCAAACATTTGAGTTAAAAGGTGGAATCGATCAGAATAAAATTAGGTTTTGATAACCTTTTTGTGGTGGACTGTGTCGGCCGTAGTGGTGGTTTGGCTTTATTTTGGAAGTCAGATACTCCGGTCCAAATTCAGAATTACAGCAGGAGACATATAAATGTTGTGATTAACTCTGGCAGTGTGGGGAAGGAATGGAAATTTACAAGTTTCTATGGCCACCCCGACGTTATCCATAGGCCGGCTTCATGGGCATTACTTCGTCATCTATCAGAGTTTGCACCAGAACCTTGGCTCTGTGTAGGAGATTTTAGTGAGATTCTATTTAATTCTGAAAAATCAAATTCATCGTATCGGCCCCGAGGCAAATGCTGGACTTTAAGCAGGCTTTGGCAGATGGAAATCTTGCTGATTTAGGATTCATGGGTCCTAAATTCACATGGTGTAACGGTCAGAGTGGGGATGATTTTACTATGGAGAGACTCGATTTGGCAGTTGCAAATGTGGGTTAGACTAGTTTATTTGATGTGATAGAGGTTCAGGTACTGGCTAATTAAATTTCAGATCACCATCCCCTTCTAGTGAATTTTTCAAACACTAAAGACGTCCAGTGGAATAAAAGCAGGATATTTAAATATAAAACTAGTTGGTCTAAAATGAAGGAACCTCAGGCAGTCATTAAGAAAGT
Source organism: Alnus glutinosa (assembly GCF_958979055.1). NCBI lineage: Eukaryota > Viridiplantae > Streptophyta > Magnoliopsida > Fagales > Betulaceae > Alnus > Alnus glutinosa. The sequence continues at coordinate 12,389,432 of NC_084886.1, forward strand.
CTGGAAGGTCAAGCCTAGGACTAATGAACCCTGGAAAAATTTCAAATGCAGAATTAATGGTCGTCAGAATTCCCTGAAGATTTGGGTTAGAAAACAGGCTGGCACAGTAGAAGATCATATCAAGCAGAAGGAACGGGAGCTCAAATCTATCCCAATGCAGGAGAATAGGGGTATTTCAAGCCAAGAGGATTTTATAAAGGAGGAACTTAATAATCTGTTGGAGCAGAAGGACATTAAATGGAGACAACGTGTAGAGGAGAATTGGCTTAGATTCAGGGATCACAATTGAAAATTCTTTCATGCATGTGCGAATCAAAAACATAGACGCAGCAGGATCTCCACTATAAAAGACAAAAATGGCGAACTTTGCATTACAAAGGAGGGAATTGAAGGAGCTTTTGTGGACTATTTTAATGAGCTGTTCAAGAGCTGGGAGAACCTAAAGGTTGATATTTGTACTGATGCACTGGACAGTAGGGTCACAAATGCCATGAATGACAAGCTGCTGGCCGTTTACACAGTGAAAGAGATTTCTATGGCCCTCCATCAGATGCCTTCGCTCAAGACCCCGAGTCCAGATGGATTCTCTTCTTGTTTCTGTCAAAAAAACTGGGCCACGGTTATCCCGAGGTATGCTTTGCCATCATTTCCTAAACATTGGTGTAATGGATGATAGAATAAATAATACATATATTGCCCTCATTCCAAAAACTGCCAAGCCTAGTAGTGTTACAGAATTTCGGCCTATAAGTCTATGTAATGTTATTTATAAGTTGATTTCTAGAGTGCTGGCGAACAAATTGAAGGTTGTGCTGCCTGAAATTATTTCTCCTACTCAGAGTGCATTTATCCCTGGGAGACTCATCACAGATAACATCTTGGCCGCTTATGAAACTCTGCATTCTATGCAGACTAGGATGTGGAGGAAGGTGGGTTTCATGGGCATCAAACTCGACATGAGTAAAGCTTATGATCGAGTCGAGTGACCTTTCTTGGAAGCAATAATGATCAAGTTGGGTTTTGCAGAGAGATGGGTGAAGATAGTAATGACTTGCATTCGAATGGTGTCTTACTTGGTTGTAGTGAATGGGAATCTAGTGGGTCTTATTCACACTTCTAGGGGGATTAGACAGGGGGACCCCATATCTCTCTACCTTTTCCTCCTTTGCGCAGAAACTCTTAGCGCTCCTCCAAAGGGTTGAGAGGAGAGGAGTCATCACAGGGGTGCTAACTTCCCCCAGGGGTCCTAGACTGAGTCATCTTTTTTTTGCTGACGATAGTTTACTATTTTGCAAATCCAATTTTGTGGAATGGCGGAGACAAATTTTGGAGGTGTATGAGGCAGGATCTGGACAGAAGGTAAATCTGAACAAGACTTATATTTTTTTTTAGCCGAAATACAAGTATGGAATGAAAACAGGAAATTTAATGCTCTCAGGATTGACCGAGGCTCACCGCATTGATAAATATTTGGGGCTACCCTCTTTTGTGGGGAAATCCAGAAATGAGGCTTTCAAGTATATCTTGGAAAAGGTGTCCCATAGGTTGGAAAATTAGAAAATCAAGTTTCACTCCCAAGCTGGAAAAGAGATACTTTTGAAGGCGGTGATCCAAGTCATTCCCACTTACAGCATGGGGGTCTTTCAATTGGCCATCTCTCTATGTAAGGAGCTAAACTAGTTGATGCAGACTTTTTGGTGGAGCCACATGTCCAATAATTCCAAGATTCATTGGATGAGTTGGGCCAAAATGGGGAGATCAAAAATCTATTGGCGGCTTGGCTTTCAGGACTTGGTTGTGTTTAATAAAGCTCTCCTAGCAAAGCAAGGATGGAGAATTTTGTAGGATCCCAATTCTATGGCAACACAGATTTTGAAGGCCAAATATTTTCCAAAATGTACATTCCTAGAAGCTCCTTTGGGCTCAAAGCCATCTTTTGCTTGAAGGAGCTTGTGCAATGCCAAAGACCTGCTGTCCCAAGGTCTTATATAGAGAATATGAGATGGTAAATTAGTGAAAATATGGGGTGATAGGTGGCTGCCCACTCCAACCACCTTTGCTATTCAATCAAGCCCCAAAATTCTCAATGCATCGTCCTATGTGGCTGAATTGATAGATGAGGAGCAAGGGAGCTGGAAAGTTAACCTTCTTCAAGAAGTTTTCTCGGAGGAGGAAGCTAAAATCATTCCCAATATTCCTTTAAGTCATTTGCTGCCCCAGGACAAATTAATTTGGAGAGGGACTACACATGGAAAATTCTCAGTTTGTAGTGCTTACCATTTGGGGAAGGAGCTTCAAGATTTGGCTGTGGGACAATGCTCGTCGGAAGTCCAGGGGATGACGGTTTGGAAAGCTCTATGGGCTCTTGAGGTCCCTAACCAGGTGAAGCTCTTTTTATGGAGAGCTTGTAGTGATGTGCTGCCTACTCGGCTTAGTCTTTGCCAACGGTGAGTCACGGAGACCAACAATTGCCCGTGTTGTTTGCTAGAAGAAGAAAGCACCCTCCATGCACTTTGGTCCTGTCCGGCTACCAAGGATGTATGGGGGAGTGAAAAGTCATGTTTTCAAAAATGTTCTTTTGCAGGAACTACCTTTAGAGCCTTGTTTGAGTATTGCATGGAGTGTTTTGACAAAAACGAGCTTTCACTTATGGCTGTTACAGCCCTGCGTATATGGCTGCGTAGAAATTCTCTCGTCTTTGAAGGTAAATTTGCTCACCCAAATGCCATCTATAATGAAGCAGTTATATCCATTGAAGAGTTCAAAAGATGCAATTTAAAGGAGTCAGACACTTATCAGCAAGATTCAGGGAACAATAGGAATGCAGAGTTGTCATGGAGTCCCCCCCTGCTGGTGTAATCAAAATTAATTGGGATGCCTCACTAAATGTGTTAAAAGGTTGGATTGGTTTGGGTATTATTGCTAGAGACAGCTCAGGCTTTTGTTTGGGGGCATGTAGTGTGACGAAGCAGGTGCAGGTTCCTCCAAAAACGGCAGAAATTTTGGCAGCTTTACAAGCAGTTCAATTTAGTAAAGAAGTGAGGTTTATGGATGTAATTTTTGAAGGCGATGCAACTCAAGTTGTGAAGGAAATTCAGACAGAGCATCACTCTTTTTCTCGGATAGGCCACCTATTAGAGTGCATACATAGTGAAATGTGAAGCTTTCGGACGGTTAGCTTTTCTTTTATTTCACATGTTTGTAATCAGGCAGCAGATACTTTAGCAAAAGAAGCTTCCCACTTTTCCTCAGATTTTTGTTGGCCAGAAGAAACCCCGTCGTGTGTTAGTGATATTGTTTTTAGGGAACAGTTTTGTCCCTAAATCCCCTCTGTTGGGATCACTTTTGTTGTTTTTTCTCCAGTTTTATGGAATGAAGATCTTCTTGTTCAAAAAAAAAAAAAAAAAAAAAAATTGGGACTTGTTCAAAGTCGTTCTCATTCGTTTCTAAATCTGAAAACGACTTAACTTGGAAAAGAGAAGGAAAGCAAACAAATTAAAAAAAAGAAAAAAGAAAAAAAGAATATATAATTAATACAACAGAGTATGGCATGCAATAGAATATTATTTTTTGCAGGAGCAAAAACGTTTTCCATAGATGATTATTATTGGCCAATAATAGCATTAATTTTGAGTTCAAACCTGGTTATAATGATAATAATACATGCGTTAAAGTTCATGCCATGGTTATAAACGTTTTTGCTCCTGTAAAAATAATATTCTATTGCATGCCATACTCTGTTGTATTAATTGTATATTCTTTTTTCTTTTTTTTTTCTTTTTTTTAATAATTTGTATACATTAATATATATATATATATATATATATATATGCTGAAATAAGACTTAGAAATTCTGTTAATTACAGCAACAAAAGAGTGCGCATTTGTCAATATAAAAAATAAAATAAAAAAATAAAAATTTATCATGACTCTCAAGTTTTTGATTGCTCATTTAGTCAAAATGAAAAGCCTAGTTACAGAGATGTTTTTCTTTTATTTTTTTTCTCCTTAAATGTTCTTAATAATATGCTTCTTTTGAAGTCTGATTCGTTAAACTTTTCAGAAAGTGCATTAATGTAGTCATGCCCCTCCCTATAAACCTTTAATTTCCTCCATTCACATTGGTATATACGTAGCCCATAATTTTGCAACACCTCAAGAAGGTCTGGAGAGTTTAAAAGATGCTTTTAATATTAATGTTGCTATTGGCCGCGGGGTCTTGATCAATGATCAGGAGGTTTAAAGAGCAACATTGAGGGTAATTAATCAAGAATCTAGCCTTTGGTTCTAAATTTTTTTGGTTGATCATGAGATATTGTATCATGTATTTCTTTATTTTATTTTACCATATTCTGTTGAACATTGTTACAATGAAATATTGTGAAATACCAATTACAGGGAAATATTATAAATAATTTATAAACTTGTTAATAATTATTTATTTACTACTTTGATTTTTTTTAAAAAAATAAAAAAATAAAAAAACAAATAAAATGCATTAATAAAAAACTCAAAATATAAAAGATTCATAAAACACTCCATGTCAAAACCAAAACACAATTTTTTTTTTTTTTTAAAAAAAAAATCTCTAAAAAGTTTTGTCAAACAAACTCAAGCTTTTTCCAATAGGATGTTTGAGAAGACGTGGAGATGGACGTTTCTGACGCCAGGCATAACTAAAATTATTTTGACAGCGTATGATAGCAGCGGAAACTAAGAATTGAAAATTGAAAAAGAAATTCAGAAAGAGAGAAAATAACAAATAGGACAGAGAAATACCATAATTGTCCCAAATAAGCAAACAGATAAATAAACTTTGAAAGACTGATATTTAATTGATACTTCAAAACTTCATTCCAAATAATACAGATTTGTCTTTATATATATAGACAGAGCTTGAGTATTTTTCAAGCAAAATATTTGGAGAAAAAAAAAAAGAAAAAGATAAATAACCCTAAGCTTGGAGATCGACAAAGCAAAATACTTAATTGTAAAGAAAGTAAAAAAGAAAAAATTCTACGCCTCCCCACAGGCCTAATAAGTGTAGCTTTCTTATTATTGTTAAATTTAAATATAAAAAACTTGCCTTGCGATGCCTTTCGCACCTTCCGCCCTGTGCGGCTTTTCTGCCTCCTCGTGAGGCCTTCCCACCTCCTTGTGAGGCTTCTCCACCTCCTTGTGAGGTTTTCCCACCTCCTAGTGAGGCTTCTCCACCTCCTAGTGAGGTTATCTGTTGGGTTTTTTTCCCCAATTTTTCTCTCTACCCTGTTTTTAGGTTTCAGTTTGAAATCTTATATTTTCAGTGTTTCATGTGATAATCTGTTGGCCTTCTCTGAGGTGCTTTACAAATACACGGTTCTCTTGTGTGGGCTTCGGTTTCCAGTTCTGAAATTTCTCTCTGTGTGGGCTTGCTTTGCGATTCGGTTTTGCACGATGCTTCCATATGTGCTTCGGATTCCAGATGTGATTTGCTGAGTTTCGGATTCCAGCTCTGAACTTTCTTCTTGTGGGTTGTTTACGGTATGTTTTTCTCGAGCTGCTGTCTTTCAAGATTTTGGTGTTACTTGAGTGATTCTGTTGATGATTTTTGGGCTTAATCTCTGTAAGGAGTGGGTTTGAGATTTTGGTTGATCATCTTCGGTTTTACTTGGTTGCTGGCTTCAGTTTTAGCTTGGTATACCTACTGTGTTATTGTCTTGATCGGGGTTTTCGGTTGGTTTAGAGACTCTGAATATTTTATTGCTGTATTTTCTCTTTCTCGGTGGGTTTGAGATTTTGGTTGATCATCTTCGGATTTACTTGGTTACTGACTTCAGCTTTGCTTGGGAGACTCTGAATATTTTATTGCTGTATTTTCTCTTGCTCGGATTTGTCTAGGTGGAATTCTGTATTGGTTTGCTGGGTTTGCTAGGTCTTATAGTTGAGGCTGTTCCCTCCATCACATGAAAATATTATCTTGGAACTGTCGGGGATTTGCCCAAGCCCCGACAGTCAGAACCCTCAGGGCCCTTTGTCGTCTCCACAGTCCTGATATTATCTTCCTTTGTGAATCAAAGTCTCCATTGTTCCCTGATCAAAATCCTTTTTCTCGAATGGGTTTTCCTTTGCTGTTTCAAGTCCCTGCCTCTGGTTCTAAAGGTGGCCTAGTGGTGGCTTGTAAGTTTGGTATTGAAGCTGAGCCGGTGATTCAAAACAACCATCAAATTTCTATTTTGATTTACTCAGATCCGGTCTCTACCCCATGGATGGTCACTTTTGCTCATGCTCCTTCTATTTGGCACGATCGTAATTCGTTCTGGTTAGACATTGAGCGCACTGGTAATCGGTTTCGGGGCCCCTGGCTTCTAATAGGTGATCTTAATGCAATTCTCTCCTCTGTTGAGAAATCTGGTGGCCGACAAAGTCTTGGATCTACATCTCACAACAATTTTTTGGATTTTGTTCATTCTAATGGTCTTATAGACCTTGGCTATTCTGGCAATCCTTTCACCTGGAACAATAAAAGACAAGGGCGGGATAATCTCCGTGAAAGGCTTGATCGTGGGCTCTCTAATAAGGACTGGGTCCTCCTTTTCCCCAATGCCCATATTTCCCATCTTCCCGCTTCTTCCTCGGATCATAATCCCATTTTGTTGTCTACTTTAGGAAATTCTCCCCATCTACCCAAACCTTTTAAGTTTGAGGAATTTTGGACTCGGGATCTTTCTAGTCATACTGTTATTGCTGATGCCTGGCAATTTATCCCCAATGGTTCAGCTGCTTTCTCCTTGTGCAGAAAATTTAAAGCCACCAAAGCTGCCCTGAAGCTTTGGAATACTCTTCATTTTGGTAATATTCAAAAAAAATATCAAGCATCTTTTGGAGCAGATCAATTCCATTCAATGTGCAGCTCCCGATCCTTCTTCTTCGGCTATAGAAGAGAATCTCCATCTTAATCTTCAAGAAGAACTTCTCCGAGAAGAAAGTCTTTGGAAACAAAAATCTCGGGAACTTTGGCTTACTAGCAATGATCTAAATACTAAGTATTTCCATGCCTCTACTGCGATCCGGCGCAGGTATAATTCTATCTCTTCCATCAAAATGGAAAATGGCCTATTTTTGAATAACAGGAATGATATAGGTCTCTATTTTTCTGAATACTTCCAGAATCTGTTTACTTCCTCAAATCCCTCTTTTGATGATGAACTAGACTCTCTTTTCTCCCCTGTGATTTCCGATGCGGAGAATAATTCTATCTGCAGTATCCCTGATGAAAGTGAGATCAGTCAAGCAATCTCCCAGCTTGGCCTCACAAAGGCTCCTGGTCCAGATGGCTTTACTGGTCTTTTTTTCAAAACTTATTGGAAAACAATCCGTATCAGTTTCATTCTTTTTGTCCAGAGTTTTTTCCGAAATGGTTTTCTCCTCAAAGAGTTTAATCATACTCATTTGGCCCTTATTCCCAAGATAGATAATCCTCTTAAGGTGACCCAATTTAGACCCATAAGTCTGACTAACTTTTCTTATAAGATTATCTCTAAGATCTTGGCTAACCGGTTTAAGCCTTTGCTTCATAAAATTATTTCTCCAAATCAATCTGCATTTCTCCAAGGCAGGTCTATCCAGGATAATTCTGTACTTGCTCATGAGCTATTCCATACTATGAAGCAGAAAAGGGGTAGAGGTGGTCTTATGGCTCTGAAATTAGACATGGAGAAAGCTTTTGATAGAATGGAATGGAGTTTCCTCTTCCGTATTTTGAAATCTTTGGGCTTCCATTCTAAATGGATTCGAATGATTGAGCAATGCATCTCTACAGTGTCTTTCTCTATTCTATTGGATGGCTCCCCTTTTGGCAGATTTTTTCCACAGCGTGGTCTCAGACAAGGGGATCCCCTATCTCCTTTCCTTTTTATCCTTGGTTTGGAAGTGCTCTCCAGGCTAATTATCAAAGAAGAACTGGCTGGTAACATTCATGGCATCAAAATCTCTCGGCACAGCCCTTCAGTTTCTCATCTACTGTATGCGGATGATTTGATGGTGTTCTCTCGGGCAAACTCCTCTGAAGCATCCAGTATACTAAATTGTTTGACAAAATTCTCCTCTTGGTCTGGACAAAAGGTAAATATGGAAAAATCTTCTCTGTTCCTCAGTAAAAACAGTACTACTGCCATCTTAACTTCCATCCATTCTATTCTTCAACTGAAACCCATCCCTACCAATGCAAAACACCTTGGCCTCCCCCTTTTCTTTCTCAGAAACAAGAATCTGGCCTTTGATGATCTTAAGCTTAAGATTCTCAACAGAATTTCGGGTTGGAAGGCTAAACTCCTCTCTCAGGCAGCCCGTACTACCCTTATCCAGACCGTTGCCAATTCCATCCCCAGCTATACAATGTCCCTCTTCTACCTTCCCAAATCCTTTTGTCATTCTATAGACTCTATTTTGAGAAAATTTTGGTGGGGTTTTCCCCAGGATAAATCCCACAATTTATCCTTATTAAGTTGGGATAAAATTTGTTCCCCCAAAGCGGTTGGGGGCCTCGGTCTCAGGTCTCTAGAATATCAGAATATTTCTCTTCTATCCAAGCTTGGTTGGAATATGTTACATGATCGTGGCTTATTTTGGGTTGAAGTTCTTGCTTCCAAATATCTTCGTCATACTAAATTCTTAAATTCAAAGCCTTCGCCCACAGATTCTTGGTTATGGAAAGGTATCCTTAAATGTATGCCTTCTGTTCAAAAGGGTGCTTGTTGGATGATCTCCTCTGGGCTGAATTTGAATATTTGGGATGAACCCTGGATTCCAAATATTGAAGGTTTTAAACCTACCCCTCATCCCTCTCTCCCTTCTCTTCCCAACTTAAATATTTCTGATCTCTTCTCTTACCCCTCTAGAGGTTGGAATACCCCCCTTATACTTTTTATTTTTGATGCCCTCACAGCATCTAAAATCCTTGATATCCACCTTCCTCACAACCCTTCTCCTGATCTATGGTCTTGGATCCCTTCCCCAACTGGCAGATTCTCAGTTAAATCAGCCTATGAAGTGATCAATCCTTTATCCAGTTCCACCATCTCCCCTTTGTGCCCTTTGGATTGGAAGTTGCTGTGGAGTCTTAAGATCCAGTTTCGACTAAAGCATTTTCTGTGGAAATTAGCTTGGAATATCTTGCCTATTAGACCTAATATTTTCAGGTTTTTGCATCAGCAAGATCCGGATATGCTCTGTTGCCCTTTTTGCCAACTCTCAGTGGAGTCTCTTCAACATATATTCTTGAGTTGCCCTTTCTCTAGAATTATGTGGCAGAATTCCCTCTGGCCTTTGCACACGGTTTCTTTCTCTTATTTGCCTTTTGTTGATTGGATTAAGGCTTTGCTTCGGCCTCATTTCTTTCTTGGCATCCCGGTGCAAGATGTGCATAGTTTTCAAATTTCTACTTTGGTGCTAATGGATCAGATTTGGTTTGCTAGGAATAAACTTATTCATGAAGCCATTACCCCTGTACCTCTCATTACTCTTAAATGTATCAAGAACATTACTCAGCATCACTTGCTGGCTTGGCAGAATAGCAACTTGGCTGATTGGGATCCTCCTCCCTTAGGTTCTTTTAAAGTCAACTTTGATGTGGCCATTCGTCCTACTTTTGCAGTTGCTGCTGCAGTTCTCCGAGATCACTCTGGAAAATTTCTGGCAATAAATACTCTGAAGCTGCCCCCTATGGATGCCTTGATGGGTGAAGCCCATGCAGCATTATTGGCCTCCAGATTGGCTGTCTCAATGGGTTGTTCCCCCCTGATCATTGAAGGAGACTCTCTTCTCACTATTTTGGCTTTGAAAGATCCTTTACTTTTCTCAGACTGGATCTCTGCACCAGTAATTTCTGACTCTCTTGTCCAATTGTATTCCATAAATGTTTGGAGTGCTCTTAAGATATCTAGATGTGCTAATTTAGATGCACACCTTGTAGCTGGATGGGCCGCTTCCCACCTTGTGTTCGGAAGCATTCCCACTTTTTCACCTTTCATTTCCTCTATCAGATTAAGGAGTGGAAAGGATCCTCCTTTGTAATTTTCCCCTTTCCCCCTTTTTCCCATATTTGAATAGAAAAAAAAAAAAAAAAAAAAAAAAAAAAAAAAAAAGAAAAAAAGTAAAAGATATAATTCTAAAAATAATCCCCAAAATATCATTTATTAAGATATTACAATGCTATTAATTAATTCAGGTACAATATTGATCGATCATTTAACATATTCTCTTGCATCAGTTTCCCGGCACTAGCTAGAAATGCATGAATGCAATGAGTTTTAGGCTTTTTCCGATATTCTATAGGGGCACGCGCGGAAGCACCTCGATGTATCTTAATTATATAATTCAATCTTGAAATTGAATGAAGGGCGTAGATGATAAAGTTGGCTGTTTGATCTTTGTCGAGTTAACAAAAGACAAATTCAGAAGTAAGCGCGTGGTTTCATCGATCTACTTTTTGGGATATATAAGACGCGCCCATGCAAAAGTCACAATGGTGGACCATCCATGTGCAAGGCATCATTTTCCTAATAATTTATGAGAGGTGATCAATAATGGCTGCTAGCTAGGCTGCTAGGTTCATGCACGGAAAGAACAGAATATTCCAGACGAAGACAACTTGGTCTTCTTGGCGAATTTTAGAAGCACGGTAATGGCGTTGTATAAAGCGGGCCGGGCCGGGCCGGGGCCTGGGGCTTGTATCTAGCTGCTTAACAATTCCGCCATCGATGGCGGTGAAAAAGGTATTTCAGATCATGATTGTGCTCTTGTGTTCAATTGATGCAATATTATTTGTACAAGCAGCGGGTTTAGCAATTAGTAGTTCATGTGAAGCAAAAAGCTCATGTGGGAATGTTAGCAATATACCATACCCTTTTGGAATAGGAGCTGGTTGCTACATTGATGACTGGTTTGAAGTAGTTTGCAATGACTCTTTCAGCCCTCCCAAACCTTTCTTGCGGAGAATCAACCTGGAGGTGCTCAACTTTTCATATGGAATTGGAAGCAATTCTTCAGGAATTCGAAACACAGTTGGCGTCAATTATCCGACATTTTCTATTTGTAACAGTGATTCAAGCAAGAAAGAAAATGAGGAGTTATTAGCAAGCCCTTTCATCTTCTCTCAATCCCAAAACGCATTCATCGTCATGGGTTGCGACAACTTTGCCTCAATGAGGTCCTCAGACGATGGTTCAGTTATTGGGTGCATGTCAAATTGTGATGCGAGTATAGTAGTGATAAATAGTAGTACTTGCCTTGGCACTAGCTGCTGCCAAACCACAATTACTTCAGATCTCATTACGTTCGAGACAAATATAGATCCAATAAATATTAGCAACCCTGTAACCGAAGGATGCAAGTCTGCATTCTTGGTAGAAGAAAAGTGGTTCAGGGATATTGGTTTATTAATAAATAAGTCCTCCATTATGTCGCACGTTCCTGTGGTGTTGGAATGGGGGATTCTTAATACATCATTCTACACACTTCCAATAGCCAATAAGACCGCAGAAGAGTACTATTGTTATAATCATAATTATATTTCAGATAGCGAGTACCAGACCTCTTATACATGTTATTGCAATAAGGGCTTTGAAGGAAATCCCTATCTTGTTGGAGGATGTGGAGGTAAATTAAGTTTTTCTAGTCTATTTATCTCTTTAATTCTTCCTTCGATCTTCTTCTTTTTCGTGTTAAATAGTTCTATATATGAATTAAATTGTTCTATTGATGATCTTGTACGAAATAGTCAACTTCAATTTTGGTGCTGATCATATATATATTAGCTAACTAATAGCTAGATACTAATTAACTGTGTTTATGTCGTGTACATGTCAGATATTGACGAATGTGAGGTCCTGGGCGCGCGCGGAGTGTGTTTCAATAATGGATTCAGGAGTGGATACTGTGAAAATACATATGGGTCTTACGTGTGTAGGATGCTTGATACCAACACTCGGGTTAAACTGCTCACAATAGGTATATATGTACATTTACTCGGATCAAAGTATAAACAAGTTAGCTTCCCATTTGATATGTATTTTTCTTTTTAAAAAGTGAGCCATAAATCTCATATTTTTGCAGTATTTAATTTCAAGCATGTGTAGTGGCAAATCTTTTCTTCTTTTCCTTTCTTTTTTTAATATTTTCTCGCACACTTTCTATGCAATCAATTTTCAATAAATATATATCCCTAAACTTCACTTATTACTATCTAGAAGGATGCTTCAAGTATAATTGATTTTGAGATATATTGGAACTTTAGGATCGGGATTTCTTGAAATTCTTAACAATTGTAGGAGCCTAGCAACAACTCTTAAATGTTGAAATGAACACTTACGATTTTGCCAACTCAATCATTTTGAGGCAATAATTTTTTGCATATTCTTTGACTATCCGATCAAAGAGAATGGTCGACCTCCCCAAGTACTTTTGGGAGTGGCTGGATCACCGAGCTCAAAATTTTCGAGAAATGGCCAACCACACCATATAAGCTTTGAGGGTGGTCAACAACCTCCTAAAGGTTTTTGGGTTTGCCAAACCATCCCAAAAACTCATGAGGGGCCGACCAACCCATATAAGCCTCGAGTGGGTGGTTAGCCACCTCCTCAAGGCTTGAGGGGGTGGTTCAATCGCCATTCAAGGCTTATTGGAGTGGTCGAACATCTCCTTGGGATGGTCGACCACCCCAAAAATATCAAGGGATGTTGCACCCAATCTCTCTAGGTGTTGGCTAAAGAAACTATTTTCTATAAGTTTTTTTTTGTTTTTTTTTTTTTTTTTTTTTAATTTTATTATTATTATTCAAAATCGTGACCATTCATTTAAAGTAATGGCTACAATTTTAAAAATTGTAGGTAGAGGATTCTGATGCAAACCTTAAACATTCATGCTTTTTTTGTGTAATCATATTTCTCCTTCAACAACCCACTTTTACCATCTCCTTTTGGAATACTTCGATAGTCAAAATATATTAACTTACATTTTGTCACAGTATAGTTTTTCAGGCTAATTTCTAGCATTAAGAGTAGATATCTCTAAGTTTTAAGACAACGTTCTCAATCAAAACTATTGCTATAACCTTTTACTGCAATGAGTAATCTTCTTCTATTACATTAATGTATTAAGCAGGTCTTAGCAGTGGCGGCCTTGGGCTATTGGTTCTACTTTTTGGTGGATGGTGGTCGTACAAAGTGATAAAGAAAAGGAGGATGATTAAACAGAAGAACATGTTCTTCAAACGAAATGGTGGTTTATTGTTACAACAACAATTATCTTCACATGAAACAAATGTTGAGAATACCAAATTGTTTAATTCAAAAGAATTGGAGAAGGCAACTGACCGTTTTAATGTGAATAGAATACTTGGCCAGGGAGGACAAGGCACCGTTTACAAAGGCATGTTGGTAGATGGAAGAATCGTTGCAGTGAAAAAGTCCAGGGTAATTGATAAAGGAAAACTCGAAGAATTCATAAATGAAGTTGTCATTCTTTCACAAATTAATCACAGGAATGTGGTTAAGCTAATTGGATGTTGTTTGGAGACGGAAGTTCCTTTGCTAGTTTATGAATACGTTCCTAATGGAACTCTTTTCCAATATGTCCATCACCAAACAGAAGAGTTTCCACTAACATGGGATATGCGCTTACAAATTGCAACAGAAGTTGCAGGAGCTCTCTTTTACTTACACTCAGCAGCTTCCTCGCCCATTTATCATCGGGACATTAAGTCTACAAACATACTCTTAGATGATAAATATAGAGCTAAGGTAGCTGACTTTGGAACTTCAAGATCCGTCACTATTGACCAAACACACTTAACCACCCTAGTGCATGGCACTTTTGGATACTTAGACCCTGAGTATTTCCAATCAAGCCAGTTTACAGAAAAGAGTGATGTTTATAGTTTTGGTGTTGTCCTTGCTGAGCTGTTAACCGGCAAAAAAGCGATCTCTTCAACGAGCACACAAGAATCCAAAAGTTTAGCCACATATTTCATTGAATCCGTGGAGGAGAACAATTTGTTTGATATTCTTGATAGTCGAGTTTTGAAAGAAGGTAAGAAAGAAGATATCATTACAGTCGCAAACCTTACGAAAAGGTGCTTGTACTTAAACGGGAAGAAACGTCCAACAATGAAAGAAGTCGCAATGGAGTTGGAAGCCGTTCAAATGTCGCAAAAAGCTCCTAACCTTCAACAAAACTATGAAGAGCTTGAATATGTCAAAGCAGAAATGTACGAGCCATGGGATGTTCCCTCATCAACAATGTCAACCTCATCTCTAGACGTTCAACCATTATTGTCTTCCCAATCAGTATAAATTAGTATTTGTTTAATGTAATGTTGTAGGCTACAAATAAACCTTGTCCGCTTCAACCCAGAATTAACTCCAATAGCTGTAGGGTTTTTTCTATGATTTGAATGAGGATAAATAAACTAGGAGAATATTTGAATTTGATTAAAGTTTGAGAACACTTAATATTATTGATAATAACTTCCAAGTCTTGATCATTTTCTTCCTTATTAACTATAATTTCTTCATTTGAAGACACAATCCTCACTGTCTGACAATAATATTATTGATTTCCATGAGAAATACTATACAGTTTTGGTTCAAGGTTGGCAGTGGAAGGAATATTTTTCTATGGTTTGATCAATGGCATCCTTTTGCATATCTTCTTGATAAGTTTGCTTACTGAGTGGTTTATGACTCGGGTTTTCCTCTAGGGGCTAAGCTCTCTATCATTCTTAGAGAAGGATCTTGGCATTGGCCTTTTGCTCGCTCTGAGGATATAGTTGAGATTCAATGTAGGCTTGATGAAGTGATTATTGGGGATGCCAACTTGCCAGTTTGGAATTCTAGCAATGGGATCTACTCATGTGCTGCTACGTGGGAGGTTTTGAGAGAAAAGAAGCCCCTTGTAATTTGGTGGAAGCTGGTGTGGTTCTCCATGGCCATCCCTAAACATTCATTTATCTTTTGGTTGGTTTTTTGTGATGCTTTTGTTACTAAACAGAGAATGTGTGCTTGGGGATATGCTGGTCCTTCAAATTGCCTTTCTTGTTATGGCTGTATGGAGAGTTGTGATGATCTCTTCTTCCACTGTGGATTTAGCAGACGGATATGGTACTGTCATTCTTGATTGTGGGTTTTCTAATCCTCCTTTTGACTGGGACTCAGTTGTGGCGTGGAGTGTTGCTAAGCTAAAGGGTAAAAGTCTCAAAGTTTGACTTGCTAAACTTTGCCTAGGTGCTTGCATCTATCATCTTTGGAGACAAAGAAATGCCCTGCTTCATGGAAACTTCCCCCGGTCCGAGGAAGCTATTGTCAGCCAAATAAGATGGGAGGTGCGATCCAGGATTTTGGCTAGGAAATTGGTTCAGATTGAAGCTAAGGACAGGCCTCTTATTCACTGTTGGAACCTCCATTCACTTTTGTAAATGTTTGGTTCTGTTTGTACTTGGAGGGGATGTTTTAGTTTCTGCTGTTTGTCCTTATTGGAGTGTTGATTTGCTGGTTTTAGCTGCTGTTGCTGCTTGTAGTGTTTTGTTCCTTGTTGCTGGGTTGGGTCTGTGATTCTTTAGTTATTGTGATGGTAGGTGAAAATGGGTACTTGTGAGGAGGTTTTTTTTTTTTTTTATTATTATTTTTTTTTTTCCTCTTTTGATTATATATTTATAAATTTCTGATGTGGCAAAAGTCTGCGTAAACGTCACGTTAGTTTCTAAAGAATTTATACTAAATTGTTTAGTACTGCAGTATAACTCTTAACAAAATTTTACTTTTTAAAAAATAAAATATGAATGGATTGAATTAAAAACTAAGTTTCTAAAAGTGTAGGTGTCCAAAGCTCATTTACAGGGCAATGATAATAACTTGAATTTAGTGTATCTTTTTCTTCTTGTCCATTATGCTTTATGCACCTTGATTAAATATCGTCACACAGAATTGCCAAGCACTGTTACAGTCTTACTCCCACCGCCTTCCGAAACTCGCCCAACTAAAAAACAAGTCAATTAGCATGTCCTTAATTGAGTGATCAAAACATGTCTACCCTATGGTTGACCCTCTTACATCATGTGTACGTTCCTTCCCCTTCATGCTCCCCGCTATTAAAAGTCCGCACAACCCATTCAACAAAACTAGCTTCTAACAATCTAGTGCCTTGGATCACTCTTATCTAACTTAATATAAACAGATACACACCCTAGCTTAGTGCAACCCAAAAACATCCAGGATATCAACACCATTAACCAAGCACAATAAAATATATACATTAGCCATGAGTCCACTAAAGAGTAACATTAGAAATTATATTTTTATTTTGCAATTATCTCACAATATTGATATGAAAGTCTCAATCAACCATTGAATCAGTAAAACATACTAATAACCTACCCAGCAGATTTCAGGCCAAAATGCGATCAAATCCAACAATGAGATTGCAATCAAAATAACACAAGAATTACAGATCCGATCCTCAAGGACATTTGGTCCTCACCTATGGTTAAATACATCTCACACCGCTATCATAATTTCAGGAAGATCCTTCCAAACGGGCCAAAACATTCAAAGCACCATAATTGTGAAGTAATGCTAGGGATCATCTTTTTATCATCTTAAATTGATGAGGCTCTTAAAATTGTCATTAAATTTGAAATAGATCATTGAATTTTGATACAATGGTAATTTTAAAGGCCACATCAACTTTAGAAGGATAATAATATGGCCTCTAATATTACTAAACAATCGTGCTTAAACCTGCAGTATTTCATCCCGCCATAAAAAACAGAGTGAACCCTGCATCAAACACCTACAGCAAATCCATACCAAACACCTATAACTTTTCTCGACAAAATCTTTGGAAATTTCAACTCAATCACTAAGCTCCACAAAGAAAATCCATAACTAGCCTTCCAATTCGAGCAGCAATCACTAAAATTCAACCATGACCACCAACACCTAAATTGAATTGCCAATAACAGTGTCAAGTTAAAAGACAAATTCAGAAGTAAGCGCGTGGCTTCATCGATCTACTTGGGAGGATATATAAGACGCGCCCATGCAAAAGTCACAATTGTGGACCATCCATGTGCATGGGATCATTTTCCTAGTAATTTATGAGAGGTGATCAATAATGGCTGCTGGCTAGGTTCATGCACAGAAAGAACAGACTATTCCAGACGAAGACAATTACTTGGTCTTCTTAATTGGCAACTTCATAGATCTTCTTGGCGATCGACTTTTAGAAGGACGGTAATGGCATCAAGGGGTTCGTCTTTATTCGGTTATTTATTGTTTTATGTTACAATCTTTGATATGAGTCCTCCCATAAGAAGGTGATCAGATCCGAAGATACAAAAGAAAGCAGTGTGTCTGTGAAATTGGTGTACGTTGTTCTTTCAAGGGGTATTGCATCTTTCAATGGGTTTTGACTTTTCAATCTATAATATGTAAATGATTCTTAAATATTTTGGTTGGTGGCTTGAAAATTCCCGTTGAACCCATCATAGGATCGATTTGCACAAAGTTTGGCCTCCTCTGAACTCTGAAGACTGAAATGAGGCTCTGTCTACCCTTGAACTTTCAAAAGGCGGCGGCGGCGGCTAAGGAAACAACACTAAAAAATTGAGAAAATTGACAGAAATTGTTTCTAACAGTAAACAATGCTAAAAAAATTTGATTTTAGTGTCGTTTACTGTTTAAATGATATTAAATATAATTTTTTTTTGTGTCATTTACTAAATAAATAGTGTAGTTCACTAATCAAGCGACACTAATTGTTTAGTGTCGTTTGAACAAAATCGACTTTAATTAATGTCGCTTGAACAGTAAAATAACTCTAATTTGGAGTTTTAACCCTATGATTAATAACCTTTCAAAAGCGACACTCAACCCTATGAGTCAGAAAATTAGTAATGCCCTTGATGTAAGACCACTCCCAATAGCTTGTCTATTTCTCAATCTAAAATAACTAACCAAAACTCACTTTATCTAGTTTAGCTAGATGAATATTTTAAAATGCATCATCCATCCGATTATCTATTCTTAACTCTATATTATTTCTTTATTACTTTTTACTATTTTTTATTAATAAGTTGAAAGGTGAAAGAAATGTGAAAGGTGAAAGGTGAAAGAAAAAACAATAAAATAATTATAGATCTGTGAACAGTGCAACTCCACATGTAGAGTTGTACTATTCACAAATGGATGCTAAATCTATTCTAGCTTTTGAATAGATAAGCTAATGAATGACGTTTTTTGCACTTTCATTATCTATTATAGCCATATATCTGCTTGACTGCTTTAATTACGTTCCAATTCAAGCAGCATGAACATTCTTTGAAAAACAAATATAGACCTCAAATGCATAATAAAAGTCTCTTAAGCTTGTTTTGGGACTTGTTCAAAGTCGTTCTCATTCGTTTCTAATAATATTTATTTATTTATTTTTGTTAAATTTTTAATTTTATTTATATTATTATCAATGCCAAATTTGCCATTAAATTCCTACACCATACAAAATATTCCACTCTCTTTGAGTAAAATATGATTCACATTTAATTAAAAATATGAATTACAAGAAGTATACATATGTTCAAGCCTAGCAACTAAAGTTCACATTCAACATAAATTACACTCAATCATTACACCTTATTCCACATTGTTTGATACACAGTTGCTTCTTCTTCTTCTTGGATCATGTACTTGCTTTCTTGTCGTTAAAAGGTTTTTGTAAAGTTTAAGAAAGCACTCTTTATATATAACTAGAGTATAGATTGTCAAACATATAACAAATTATTATGATACCAAAAAAAAAAGAAAGAAAGGAATTTGATATAAATCACTAAATGGTGACCTATTCTAAATATGTCAAAAGGTATTAATTAGTATGTGCAAAACTAAATAGAAACTAAAAGAGGTGTGCATTAAGTAGACAGCCTTACATACCTTTCTAGAGAGAACTGTAAGAATATCCAACCACTCATGCGGGGATGGAAAATCGCAGAATAGAAGGCGATCTAGCCTACCAGGTCTGAACAGTGCAGCATCAAGTAAATCTGGTCTACTGTTTTTTTTTTTTACAAGTAAATCTGGTATACTGTTTGACATGAAAAATGTATGTTAATTTTCTATCAGACATAGTAATCAATATAAAAGAAATTTTGGAAACAAGACAGGGTAAAGATGATAGAGACATTCTACGATGGTGACCTCGTTTTGCACTTAAGTATAGAAAACTATGAAATAAATCCAAGGAAACAACATGCACTAGCTTTTTAACTTGCAGCTGCCAATCAATTACAGTGAGGCATCGTTGTGGCAACGGCAATAATTACGAAGAGTTTTAAGTTTTAAATGATGTCGCAAGATCACAACCATTCATTTTGAAGTTGCTGGAAAAAGAGTTTTGGGTTTTAAATGATGTGGCAAAATTTTTAGTGTATTGATTTAAATGAACAGCCAAAATTAGAGGGATTGCACGCGACTTCAATCCTGCCTTTGCTTACCCTCTACACTATTTCGGCTGCTTGCAAATATGTAGATCTCATCAAAACCTCACCAGCCATTTTCAAATTTCTGGGGAGACAATTGCCAAATTGTCCGTCCCAATAATGTATATACCACCTATTTCACGAAACCATTTGGACAAGGTACCAGCTATAGTGCAGAAAGAACTTAAGCAATATCTATCACTTAGCACTATTGCAACATCTATCACTTGCCTTAAACATAACTCAAAAGGGTTATTTATAAATAAAAACACAGCCAATGTTAATCTAGTTTCTCTAAGCAGGCTACACTCTGGAATTCCAATTCTCAAAAATCAGATGTAAAGAATATCTCATGATCACTTGATAAGCAAGTGGGTGAAAATGTCAGGATACTTACACGATTGAAATAGGATGATATTCTGGGTGACATATTTAGTACACTTCTGGGCAGTCCATTCTCAGGCGCACTGAAAATAAATCAAAATGATAACAGAGGAGAAGAAATTACTAATTGCCACTACAAAAAATTAAAAAAAAAAAAAAACCGACATTTGGTGGCACGTTCATTTATAAGAGACTCCAAGGAAGACACTCTGTATCTCTACCTCATTTCTTACACATCTATAACAACAATTTCGAATAGGAAAAACAAGCATGCTCACATTGCCAGAGAAAAAATATATATCAACATTTACTAATTTAATAGATAAATTACTATGAGGTCACTGTGGGTCTGCTCGCCTTTTTCCTTCCATGGCATCTTTCTTCTTCCGACAATTAGTGAAGACCAAGGGGCCTTACCACTGCCAAGGATTTTGAGGAAATGTGCCAGTCAACATAGTGCATAATGGCCAAAAAAGGATTCAGTTAGCAACCCAAGGTAGTTGAGATTTAGGCATTTTACTTTATATTAAAATCCATCAAGCAGTAATCAGAAGCATTGTTTTTGTACATGAAAAATTCTAACTACCGCAAGATATCATTCAGAAATTTCAAAACCCATTCGGTTAGAGTCAACCCCAAACACCACGAAACGATCCAAAAAAATTTACAAAACCCATTCAGATTCTCTACCGAAAATCTTGACAAAACAACCCAAATCAAAACAAAAACCAAGAAATCAAGCCTAAAAATTATACTTAATGTACTAAAAACAATCCAACAAAATATCACAATTAGAAATCCAACATTCTCAAAGAAACTTTTGTACCCATTCGGTTTTTTTTTTTTTGGTACCCATTCAGTTATTCTTCTCAACAAACCCAGAATTTCACAAAAAAAAAAATTAACAAAAAAAAAAATGAACCCAACAATCACAAAATCCAGAAATTTTGCTCAATGCCCATTCAGTTCTGCATCGAAATAACCCAAAAATTCTACCCAAATTCACGATACCTACATGGGTTCTATACTGAATATCTTCCCAAAACAAGCTAAAAAATGGAAATCAAAGCACTACTTACCCAAAAATGAAATTTTTCATGTTTGGGTGCCGAGAAGACGCCGGAAAAACGTCCCCTTGGCTTCACTGGCGTCGGGCAGTGACCCACCAGACTCCGGCGCCGTCGTCCGCCCCAACGGTGGCTAACCCACCGAAAGTCTCCCCAGGGTCTCTCCGGTTCTGTCTCCAGCTCTCCCTCTATGATCTCCCTCTCTCAAGAAAGAAGAAAGAAATGGCATGGAGAAAGGAAGAGGGGGCGGGATATTTAAAAAAAATTGTGCGAAAATTTCGGAAATCGCGCAATTTACACATTATTTTTGGAAAAATGTTAAATTTACAACACCAACACTTGAGACAAAAACGACATCGTTTTTTTTATAATCATACTATCAGTGTCGACTACTTAGTCGACACTGATATTAATTTTAAGGTTAAATACCTATTTGCTCCATGTGCTTTACGACCTTTATTTTTTGTCCCCTCAGTTTTACTTTTTACAAAATT
The DNA here is from genome assembly GCF_958979055.1 of Alnus glutinosa. Classification (NCBI taxonomy): domain Eukaryota; kingdom Viridiplantae; phylum Streptophyta; class Magnoliopsida; order Fagales; family Betulaceae; genus Alnus; species Alnus glutinosa. The sequence goes on from NC_084886.1 coordinate 12,410,881, forward strand.
TGGTACCTATGGTATATGAAAAGATGGAAATGGTACATTCGTCTAATTTTTTGTCCAAAACTAACGTCCAGCCACGTCATCCTACAGGTGTCGGCGTACATGCGCGACACCTGTCCCGGTGGCACACCTCAGCGTTGATGTGGCTACCATTTTTTTAATGATTTCTTTTATATATATATATATATATATATATTAAAAAAAAAAAAAACTGGGGTGGCTAACACCCCCATTTTGGCCAATCAAACCACAGGAAGTACATCATGAAATTTATAAAACCACATGGGTATATATTGGAAAAAAAAAATTGTGTTTAAGTAACAAACATTTGGTCATTTTTTGAGTTATATCAATTGGCCACACATATAATTTTGTATTTTCAATTGTTACACATGATTGATTGTGTTTTGTTTTTTCTTTTTTTATGAAGGATTCAATTATTTTCAACATGTTATTTTGATACACGACAGACATACATGTTACTTTTTGTTCAAAAATGGCATACCAAATATACCAAATATTATTTGTGTATAAAGTGTCATTTGTGATATAATTACAAAACTAAAATACCATTTCTGGTTCTTATTAAAACCACATGGGGCACATCATGAAATGTATAAAACCATGTGAGTATATATTGGGAAAAAAAAATTGTCATTTTTAATTTTAAGGTTTTTTTAAAAAAATAAAAAATAAAAATTCTACGGGTGGCTCAGCCATGAGCCTGAGCCACCCCTTTGGGCCATATGGGGGTGGCCGACCACCCCCAAAAATGGCCTTGAGGGTGGCTTAGCCACCCCTTTGGCCAAAATGGGGTGGCCAAAGAGGTGACTGAGCAACCACTGAATTTATTTATATATATATATATAAGAAATCCTTAAAATAATAATAATAAAAAAATGATAGCCATGTCAGCGCGTTAAGGTGTACCACAGGGACAGGCGTCACACATGCATGCCGACACTTGTAGGATGACATGGCTGGATGTTAGTTTTGGACGGGAAATTGGACGGAGGTACCATTTTCGTCTTTTCCCATATCACAAGTACCAAATTTGATACAAAACAAAACTGAGGGGGCAACAAATAAATGTTGCAAACCACAGGGGGCAGTAGGGTATTTAACCCTAATTTTTAATTTTTTGTAACATATTAAAAAATCAAATTAGCATATTAAATTTTTTTTCAAAAATAAAACCTATAGTAAAAAAATTAATTTTTTTAATTTTTATTTACTATATATTTATATACACCACTTATAAATTTATTATATATATATATATATATATATATATATATATATATATATATATATATATATATATATATATATATATATATATATATATATATATATATATTATTTTTCAATTTTTTAAGTTCCATTTTTAAAATTAAAATTTTACTTAAAATTAAAATTGCATGATACGATACATATCAGAAAAAAAAAATAATAAAAAATGATAGCCACGTCAGCACGTTGAGGTGTACCACGGGGACAGGTGTCACACATGCATGCCAACACCTGTAGAATGACATGGCTGGACGTTAGTTTTGGACGGGAGATTGGACGAAGGTACTATTTTCGTCTTTTTCTCATATCACATGTACCAAATTTGATACAAAACAAAACTGAGGGGGCAAAAAATAAAGGTTGCAAACCACAAGGGGCAGTAGGGTATTTAACCCTAATTTTTAATTTTTTGTAACTTATTAAAAAATCAAATTAGCATATTAAATTTTTTTCAAAAATAAAACCTATAGTAAAAAAAATTAATTTTTTAATTTTTATTTATTATATATTTATATGCACCACTTATCGCCGTTGATACTTTCCAGCCACACAACGTGCGTGAGGAGAAAATTACGGCAGAGGTATTTGTGACGACTTATTAGCGACGACACGTTTGTCATCGCTGATATAATTTTTTTTATATTAGCAACGATTTTCAGCAACGACATAGAAGTTATTGCTACAGATCGCTTATTAGCAACAACTTTTGTGTTGTTGTTAAAAAAGTCGTTGCTACATGCCAAATTTATTGTAGTGTGTGTTAGTTCTAACTAACCTTTGGATTAGTTCAAGAAAAAAGAAAAAAAATTTAAGGATTAGTTGTGATTGACACGTCAACATCGTATGATAATTATGAGATACAAATATAATTTTTAGCATTGCTCTTATTATTAAACCCAATTGCAATAACAATAAATTATGTCCTTTTTATACTTTTGGTCGAAACCTATGTCCATCCCCTCAAGTAATGAACTTACGATGTCGACCAGGAAACACAAGGCTTAGCATAATCCGACCATCAAGTACGTAAAAGTTATTATTCTAACAATAATCCCCAAATATCATGATGATTTTTTTTCATTGTTGTGAAAATATTATTTATTAAGATATTACAATGCTATTAATTAATTCAGTATTTGGCAACTCAGTTAATAGATTGATTTAATATTCTCTTGCTTTAAATTCTAATAATAAAATAAATATAATCAATTTCATTTAAAATCGAGAAGATGTTATTCCGTCAATTTCCCGCCACTAGCTAGAAATCAATTCAATGACTTTTAGGCTTTTTTGCAATATTATTTTATAGGGGCACGCGCGGAAGCACCTCTATCTTGATATAATTCAATCTTGAAATTGAATGAATGGCGTAGATCGATGATCAACTTAATTGGCTGTTTGATCTTTGTCAAGTTAACAAAAGACAAATCAGAAGTAAGCGCGTGGCCTCATCTACTTCGGATATGTAAGACGCGCCCACGCAAAAGTCACAATTGTGGATCATCCATTTGCATGTGATCATTTTCCTAGTATTAATTTATGACAGGTACGGTGATCGATCAATAATGGCTATTCCAGACGAAGACATGCAACTTGGTCTTCTTGGCAACTTTTAGAAGGACGCGGTAATGGCGTACGTTTTATAAAGCGGGCCGGGGCTTGGGGCTTATATCTAGCTGCTTAACAATTCCGTCATCCATGGCGGTAAAAATGGTATTTCAGATCATGATTGTGCTATTGTGTTCAATTGATGCAATATTATTTGTACAAGCAGCGGGTTTAGCAATTAATAGTACTTCATGTCAAGCAATCTGTGGGGATGTTAGCATCCCGTACCCTTTTGGAATAGGAGCTGGTTGCTACGTTGATCACTGGTTTGAAGTAGTTTGCAATGACTCTTTCAGCCCTCCCAAACCTTTCTTGAGTAGCTTCGGCCTGGAGGTGCTGAACATTTCATTAGGAGACGCTTATAGATCTTCACGAAGTACAGTTCGCGTCAATTATCCGACATTTTCTACTCGTACTTATAATAGTTCAAGCAGAAAACAAAATGTAGAGCTAGCAAACAGCTCTTTCATCTTCTCCCAGGAAAAAAACATATTCGTCGCCATGGGTTGCGATAACTCTGCCTCAATGGGATCCTCGGATGGTTCAATTATTGGGTGCAAGCAGTCAAGTTGTGATTCGAGTAAAGTAGTGATAAATGGTAGTAGTTGCAATGGCACTAACTGCTGCCAAACCACAATTGCTTCAGATCTCAATGCGTTCGAGACAACAATAGATCCAATTAGCGATCCTGCAGTCACCAAACAATGCAATTCTGCATTCTTGGTAGAAGAAGAGTGGTTCAGGGAAAGTTGTTCATTAATAAATATGTCCTCCATTATGTCGCACGTTCCTGTGGTGTTGGAATGGTGGATTCTTGAGACATCATTCAACACACTTCCAATAGCCAATAAGACCGCAGAAAATACAAAAGCGTACTATTGTGATCACTATCGTTATATTTCAGCGAGTACAAAGTACAAGCCCTCTGTTGCATGTTTTTGCAATTGGGGCTTTGAAGGAAATCCCTATCTTTTATCTCTATTTTTATCTCTTTAATTCTTCCTCCTTCTTCCTTTTCGTACGTGTTAGATACTAACTGTGTTAAATGTCAGATATTAACGAATGCGAGGTACCGGGCAGATTCCCTTGTTCCAAAAATGGACACTGCGCAAATACGTATGGTTCTTACATGTGTGTAGACACCAAGAGACAACTCACTATAGGTATGTACGTTTACTCGGATCAGAGTATAAACAAGTTTAATTCCCATTTTATTTTTCTTTTTAAAAAGTGAGCCAGTTAAAAACTACCCACACAATATAAATCTCATATTTATTTTTGCAGTATTTTCAAGCGTGTGTAGTGGCAAATCTTTTCTTCTTTTTCTTTCTTTTTTTAATATTTTCTCGTACACTTTCTATGCAATCAATTTTCAAAAAATGTATGTCCCGGCCTAAACTTCACTTATTACTATCTAGAGGATGCTTCAAGTATAATTGATTTTGAGATATATGGAACTTTAAGATCAGGATTTGGATCTAGAAATTCTTAACAATTGTAGGAGGCCTACAACTCTTAAAATAGTTTAAATGAGCACTTAAGATTTTGCCAACTCAATCATTTCGAGCCAACTTTTTTTTTTTTTTTTTTTTTTTTTCTTTTATTTATTTATTTATTTTCAGATTCTTCAACTATCCAATCAAAGAGAATGGTCGACTTCCCCAAGTACTTTTGGGAGTGGCTAGACCACCGAGCTTAAAACTTTCGAGAAGTCGCCAACCACCCCCTAAAGGTTTTTGGGGTTTTCCAAACCATCCTAAAATCTCATGAGGGCCTGGCCACCCCTATAAACCTTGAGAGGGTGGTTATCCACCTCCTCAAGGCTTGAAGGGGTGGTTCAGTCCCCATTCAAACTGCCGACCACCCCAATTTTTTATTTATTTTTATTCAAAATAGATGACTTGACAAAATCGTGACTATTCATTTAAAAAAATGGCTCTAATTTTAAAAATTGCAGGCAGAGGATTCTGATGCAAACCTTTAAACATTCATGCGTTTTTTGTTTAATCATATTTCTCATTCAACAACCCACTTTTACCATCTCCTTCTTTTGGAATACTTTGATAGTACTCCAAATATATTAACTTACATTTTTGGCACAAGATATATACTTTGTCAGGCTAATTTTTAGCATTAAGAGAAGATATCTCTAAATATTAAGTCAACGTTCTCAATCAAAACTATTGCTATAACCTTTTACGGCAATGAGTAAAATCTTCTTATATTACATTGTATTAAGCAGGTCTTAGCAGTGGTGGCCTTGGGCTATTGGTTCTACTTGGTGGATGGTGGTCCTACGAAGTGATAAAGAAAAGGAGGATGATTAAACAGAAGAACATGTTCTTCAAACGAAATGGTGGTTTATTGTTACAACAACAAATATCTTCACATGAAACAAATGATGAGAACACCAAATTGTTTAATTCAAAAGATTTGGAGAAGGCAACTGACCATTTTAATGTGAATAGAATACTTGGCCAAGGAGGACAATGCACTGTTTACAAAGTCATGTTGGTAGACGGAAGAATCGTTGCGGTGAAAAAGTCCAAGGTAATTGATCGATGAAGGAAAACTCGAACAATGTATAAATGAAGTCGTCATTCTTTCACAAATTAATCACAGGAATGTGGTTAAGCTAATTGATTGTTGTTTGGAGACGGAAGTTCCTTTGCTAGTTTATGAATACGTTCATAACGGAACTCTGTTCCAATATGTCCATCACCAAATCGAAGAGTTTCCACTAACATGGAATATGCGCTTACGAATTGCAACAGAAGTTGCAAGGGCTCTCTTCTACTTACATTCGGCAGCTTCATTGCCTATTTATCATCGGGACATTAAGTGTACAAACATACTCTTAGATGATAAATACAGAGCTAAGGTAGCTAACTTTGGAACTTCAAGATCTGTCACTATTGACCAAACGCACTTAACCACCCTAGTGCATGGCACTTTTGGATACTTGAACCCTGAGTATTTCCAATCAAGTCAATTTATAGAAAATAGTGATGTTTATAGTTTTGGTGTTGTCTTTGCTGAGCTGTTAATCGGCAAAAAAGCGATCTCTTCAACGAGCACACAAGAATCTATAAGTTTAGCCATATATTTCATTGAATCCATGGAGGAGAACAATTTGTTTGATATTCTTGATAGTCGAGTTTTGAAGGAAGGTAAGAAAGAAGATATCATTACAGTCGCAAACCTTACGAAAAGGTGCTCGTACTTAAACGGGAAGAAACGTCCAAGAATGAAAGAAGTCGCAATGGAGTTACACCCATCTTCAGGGTCCATAGACAACCAATTATTGTACTTAAAATTTTCAAAATGAAGGGAGAAGACAAATGTGAATGCTACCGACGCAAGATCTTGCATGATGGTATGCCTATCCAATTGATAAAAAAAAACATAATAAATGACTTAAAAGTGTATTTCAAAATGGGGACTTCACTTGATTTTGATCAGGTAATTAGCTCATGCACTTTGAGCTTCGTGTCGAGGCTCTATCAGTGTGTCTTGTCTGGTATTTTTAGTGATACTGCTTGATACATAACAGAAGAGGAACTTTACTCCTAGTGAAATATTTCAATCAACTCTATTATAGAGGATGACTAATTAGATTGCTGAATTAGATAATAAACTTCATTCGGGTTTGAAAATTCTGGTTTAGACCCCAAGTTGTTATTATCCCAATTTATCAAACCAGTAGTTAATCAATTCAATCACCACAATCAATATTAAAAAAAATAAAAATAAAAAAATAAAATAAAATGGGGTAATTACCTTTTTCTCCCATCAACTACCAGCCATTGTCAACATGGCCCCATGAACTGACATCTTGACCAAAAAAAAGCATCCAACTACCATCTTTACATACTTTGCCTCCTTCCGTAAGTTTAATTCGTAAAAAGACTTAAATACCCTAACTCAAATTCAAAAATGACATAAATGCCCTCAACTTTTTTAAACATATTAATTTTAATATTTTTTTTATTAATTACTGTTGGAGGGCATTTTGGTCTTTAAACCAAAATTAACGCTCAAAAATAGAATATTCCGTCCAAGTTAACGGGATTCCCTGACGGAGGAGGACAAAGTATGTAAAGTTGGTAGTTGGATGCTCTTTTTTGGTCGATGTGTCAGTTCATGGGGGCATGTTGACAATGACTGATAGTTGATGAGGAGAAAATGTAATTACCCTAAATAAAATTGACATGTGGATGTGGTGACGAAGTGGAAGCATTTTGAATAACTTTTCAAAATCAATTCTTGAAGAATGTTGCAAAGAGTTTGAGTATCCAAGCCTCTCTGCTAATATAATCTAATTCTAATTGACTGCCACTACTAATTTTCAATTGCTTAAAAAAAAAAAAAAACCAAAAGAATTAATGTAAGTTTTTTTGGATATTGGAGGAGAGATAATATGTCAATAACACAAAGCAGTCCATTCATCATCGTTGAGACATTTTATCAAACAACTGCAAGTAATATTGTGCTTACTTCATGTGTGCTGTATCTAAACGTACACGAGTGTATAAATCAAGCAATATTTAGACACAGACATCACTCAACACCAAATTTACACCAAAAATATATAAATGAGAATGTGTAACGAGTCTACGGGAAGGCATATGTAACAGGTTTTTTAGTTTAATAGGAATTTAGAGAAGAAATAGAGAGAAATGGAAGAAGACATTAAAATGGAATTGATCTGGAAAATGGAAAACACTGATAACAGGCAAATTTAAGGATGCCCAAAACCTCCATGGTACTCCCCCTCCATTTTCAGTCTAAGATTGAATTACAACTTCTCTGCCTAAAACTATTTACTGGTCTTGTTTATATAAACCTACTTAAACGATTACTAAACTAATAAGGCCAAAGGCCCATTACACTACTAAGGCAAAGGCCTAATACTTATTATACCCATAACATTAGGCCCACTACTAATATACCTATGACTTGTGTGCGCATTTTAACTTATATTGGGAGTCGAAAGAGTGATTATAACTTCGTGTTAATATGAACTCATGCAAGTTCATGTTATTATGAACTAATGTTTAGGTCACATTAAACCACTGTCAATCTAATAGTGGTTGTTCTGAAAAATGCAGCTGCAAAGAGTGGCTCAAAATTGAAGCCTAATTTATGAATGACCATTTAATCTTTGCATAAAAAGTGGTATTTATTGGGTAACTCGTGGGGACTTGGTTTTCTTCCAAACTATATTTATTGGCATCACACATATGTAAATATTGAAATTCTTATTCTGTATCTGTTGCTTTCTAACGTACCCAAAAAAAAAAAAAAAAGGCTCACCCAAGTTGCAAGCAATTAATCTACCACTTGCAAAACACATGGCCCAAGAAATATGAGAAAAATCTTCAGAGATATCTGTCCTTGGCGCCATAAATGATTCTGTTGACTTGAGTGTTGTCTTGACTAGAAGTCAATTTCTAAATAGTATCAACTTGAGGTGCATTTTTTTAATTCTCTCTAATATTTTGGACACCATTGATATCCCATCATCCCTTCAGTTTTAAGTTTTGCAAAACGTTGGGCTTTGGCCCTTGGGTTATGAAATATAGAGCTTATGCCCCTAAATGAAGTCCACTAAAACGGCAAAACCGCTCAGAAAAAAAAGGGCTTTGGCCCTTGGGTTATGATGTAGAATAATGATTTACTGTCACCTAAAGATATAATTTTTTACCATCTTGCCTATGTAGTAAAGTGGTCCCCCACTACTTTTTGAATTTTTTTTTTTATTTTTTAAAAATAAATTAAGGTGAAGGACCACCTTACCACATAGGTAAAATGGTAAAAAGTTGTATATTTAGGTGGTAGTGAATCATTACTCTATGAAGTATAGGAAGTGATGCCGTGCTCATGGCAGTTGGGTGGTTCCGTCACTCTTGGCCTTTGGAGTGCTTTCGCTACTCTAACGCTAATTTTCAATTTTTATTTTTATTTTTTTATTTTTATTTTTTTTTTAAAGGCCTTTTGGTAGTGGCTGGAGATAGCTGAATTATCTCCCAGGGTTACAAGGTGGCTGGCTACTCATTTTTCTTTTTTTCTTTTATTTTTTTTTAAAAAAAGAGAGAAAGAAAAAGAAAATCATTTTTTTATTAAAAAAAATTGAGGTTTTTTTTTTTTATTTTTATTTTTTATTTTTTTTCTCATACTACGTGGTATTGAAATTATAAGTATCATATGTGATACGTGGCTCGTGGCAATTGAGATAGATGTCGACATTTTTAAGGTTGGTGACATAGAGATCCGTTAAAAAATTGGACAGAGGACTAAGAGAAGTATCAACTGAGAATATACATTGCAGATAAGTACTACTTGTGACGCTTTTTGAAACCGAGACAACAATTTGATTTAGGACCTAACTACATGTACCTTTTAGCCATTTAACCTATATTTAGGAACATATAAAATAATAGACCAATGTTGACAATTTTTTATAAGATTCGTAAATTCGACAAGAATTCAACATGAAATTTGTGGTTAGGGTTGATGGCCTAACTTGTTTAATTAAATTGGACCTGTTTAATTTAATGAATTGAGTTAAAATTGATTTATATAGTCTTATATACATGCCTTAATACGATTCCAACCCAAATCACAACATTAAGTTAGACAATTTTTATGTTATCCATAAATCTGACTTGAAATCAGTTAAAATTAATTTATGTTATTTTATACTATGCCTTGACAAGACTGAAACTGAAAGAATTGCCGGATCAACCTTAACCATAAAGAGTTACTCTTCGGCGCCTTATCTCTCTCTTTCTGGGTATAGAGGGAGAGAAGTGTGAAGAAGGGGACATGGAAATGGCGGGTATAAGGATGTGGGTCATGGCCATGGATGGAAGAGAGGGGCAACCTTGAAATGGGTAACTCGGGAATGAGAGAATGGGAGTGGAAAATTGAGACCAACCTCCATTTCCATTCAAAACGCACACTGGCTCACACTTCTTCACCACCCATCTTTCAAGAATTCATAGCCACCAAACCCCACCGCCAACTCTATCCAGAAGATTGTTCCTCCCTTCAGTTTCTGGAATCTGGGACACCTTAACTGGGGGTAACAATGCCCGCGAAGCCGTTTCTGCCATTCGACGTGGAATGCTACTCTTTCGGCAGGTATTCTAGCTTCATCATGTACTTAATTAATTACACATGTTAGTTCTCACTTTCTTTCTCTA